>NC_052016.1:77000046-77626546 GCF_015832195.1 Motacilla alba alba | reverse complement strand
TGGTCTTATGTATTCTTTGTCTCTGTGTTAACTATTCATTTTACATTGAATTCCATATGGAAATCATGGAATAAAATTGCTAATTTAGCCACTTTATTAAACAGAGATTTAAAAAAAGACAGATTTCTCACCCAAAAGGATAAAAACCTGATGGCATTTTATGGAAGGGTACTTTAAAGTTCTGAAGCAATTTCAGAAGAAATAAAATTATTTTGAAGGGATAATAAAACTCTTAAAGCACTGTTTGTATACTTCATGATTTGTTATATCCTGTCAGCTAAAAAGAACATTCACATTAATTAAATCTCCTGTGTCCTTAACCATCAGTGTTTGGTATTACTGAAATACCACATTGAGTGCAATAAACTCTGCAAATCAATCAAATATCTTTTTGCATATTGCACGGAGCTCTTCCTTCCATGCATATTGTGCAGTCATGCAGGCTTGCATAATATATTCAGGATAAATTTATTTTATCCTTTTACACTGTCATGACTAAACCAAAGAAAGGAATCTGGTCCCAGATGCACATTTAAGAATCTCTATCTAAAAGAAATCTAATGCCACTTGTGCATAAGCACACAAATTTCCAAGAGTATTACTAAACCAGACTGGAAATTGAAAGCTAAGCAACTGACTACTGAGAATAAAAAAGGAACTTTTATATATTTATCTTGCAATTTTATGCACCAGAAAAAATCTAAAGGTATTAGATGACAAGTGTTGCTCTGAAGCTAAAACATATTTCCTCTGTAAAAGATTTAACTTAAGCCACATGGGTTTGTTTTGCTTTAGTTTGTTGAGTTTATGTATTTTTTTAAAGATCCCACAGGACAGTAATTATTACTAGAACATCACTTGGGATAGAAAAAAGAGATTAATCTGAAAAAATATCAATGTCTAGTGTGATATAGCTTTTTGGGGCATGTCTACGTTAATTTAAAGATATTTCCTTCTACACTCCACCCCCACCCAAAAAATTAAAACCCAGGAAATGATGCATGCATGAATTAAAAAAAGCCTCATACTGAATGAGACTAAACAACTTTTTTCACTCACAATGTTTAGTAAGATCAGTCTTGAGTTTTAGTTTTAATGGGATCTTGCTTGTTTGAAATCATCCTAACTGTCTCTTTGTCAGATGAAGCCTATTAATGTTTCTAGCAGTAGGTAACTTCCAGGATTTTTTTCCCAAAAGTAGTATGGATAATTTTATTTCTCATTGATGAATGACCCTTCATCAAGAAAGGACAGCTAATAAAGCAATCTGTTAGACACACGATACCTCTATAACCTTCTATATCTTGCCTTGCTGAATATGATCTATATTCATCAAGAGAAAAATGTTACTATTTGGAGATTTCTGTGTGTCGACTTGCAACCAATCTCCAAATCAAAATGTAGATGATACTGTCGTGTGTTAGCAGCATTACAACAGAACTACAAGATATTCCAGGCTTTCTCTGAAGCTTTTCCTGACCTTGAGAATGAAAACTGCTGTGGTGCAAAAGGACTTTGCATGATAATGATGAGAGCTAGATCTGTCTCTTGCTGTAGAAGACAACAAAAAATTTCTGTAAATGCATAAGCAACAACAGGAGAATGAAGTAGAATCTCAGTCCTTTGTTTTGGATGTAGAGGGAAAAATACAGCCAAAGGATGAGGAAAAGGCTGATGTAATACTTTCTTTTCTTCTGGTTTTTAACAGACCAGTTGTTCTCTGGAACTATCATTTTCCCAAAAGACATACAGACAGTAGGCAAAATGATGTATTTCATAGGCAGAAAAAAATAAGAAGATATGTTGCCTTTGGTATAGTCCTCCAGTATTGTCTCTGCAAGCCAACCTATCCATGTCTTATCCTGTCAAAAGCCAAGAAACACACTGTGGAATAGTCATATTTTTCATAGACTGTCTCTGTGGACTGTGGCAGCTTCAGATGGCAAAGCAGCAGCAGTATGTCTAAATAGTAATGAAGTATCTCACTGAGCAGTATGCCACCTTCAGAACATATGTGGGACAGAAGTGGTAAAAGTGAGATTCTTTTGCACAGAATTGATGCCATACACAGCTATGCATGCATAAAACCTGACCAGATTTCTCCTCATCAGGGAGAAAGGCATTTTCTTAAAAGTTCAGCAAGGAGTGACAAACACAGCTCACATGAGGAGCATATGGATCCCTGGATTTTTTATCAGTTTGGCTGTTATTTTTCCTGTTGGGTAAGGTGCAAGATGCCAGTTGGTAAAATTTTATGACAAAAGTAGAGAAATTTGCTCTACATAGGTAACAATCTTACGAGATTAGAAGATTACAATTTTACAAACTTATGTTTTGGGTGTGCAAGGGCTGAGGGATGAAACCTTATGGATCATAGCAGCTGGAGTGACTTACCAGGAGAGTCTGTTCAAGGGCTGGACCTCAGTGATGATCCACCTGGACACTGATGACACAATAACCCAGCCTTGTACTTCCAGGTTTCCTGCCTCCCAGTAAATTGCCTAAGGACACAGTCACAGGAGGCAGCTGGAAGTCAGATGAGTAGGGAATGTATCTTCGGTGTGTTAATGAGTTTTGCCTGAAAGCAGGAAGAAAAACTTAGGGGAAACACTACTTCCCAAGGCCTGTGGTAAGTAAATGACCACCCTTCTTTGAGAATTTATATTTGTGGACATCACATATGCCATGTACTTTACTCCAGGCTGTAGAATGGTCCACTGACTTGGTAGTTGTCACAGACTTTTCTTGCACACATTCTCAAAGAGGTTCATTACTGTGTCAGGAAAATGAGCTTTTTGATGTGTTATTATAGATAAACAAATGGATCTCTTCATATGGGCTCTCTGGTAATAGCACACAAAAGAGAAGTTTCTGATTTTAATGAATGATAGACAAGTTTCCAGATGAACCTCAGCTAATTTAGAGTCAGAGAAGTCATTGCCAAAATAAAACAGATTGTCTTCCTGAATTAATTAATCTATAATATATTTCCACCCAGTTAAAAGACCACTAAGTCAAGAGAGAGAGCCTCTTAAGTTTTATTAACTTACTTGAGAATGAACTCCTGCTGTAGTAATAGAGTGGGAGATACTGGCAGATAAATATACATCCTGTTTGCTATGCTATTGTTTCACAGCTGGAAGTTTTGGCTCAATAGAACATGAGGAGGCAAAAGAGACAGGACTGCAATTCATCGCAGACAGACAACAATAGGAAGTACGTTACATGTGTAACCATACACAAAAAGGAAGACAGTTTCATCCTACACCTGCATTTGCTAGGATTTTTTATTTATTAATTCATCCTTTCATTAACTGTGGGGAAACATTGAAAAGTAGTCTTCATGAATTTGTGTTCTCTCTTAAGTAATCAAATGAAAGCATAGATCACTGAGTTCTAGTCCAAAATCAGAAATAAAAGATGTTTAAAAATTACTGTTTCATTGAAACTGTTTTATTGACTAATTATCCTTTAAAGATAATTTAGGAAAAAAAAAAAGCAGTTATTTTGAGGTTCATATGAAGAAAGCACTTGGAGCCACAAAAAAGGTGCCACTAATTTACTTTGATCACCAAATGAGGAATGAAGATCTAAAACTTGAGTCCTCAGGAGGATAGAGAGAAAGAGTAGTGGAAATGCATTGATGGATGCCATTGGGACTGATGCTAACTTGTTCAGAGTTTATGGGTCAGGATTATAGAGCAGATAAATGATGGCAGTGTTGTGGCAGGTGTCTACTGTAGATTGCCTGATCAGGAAGAAGGGAATAAGGTCTTCTTCAGGAAATTGAAAGAGTCATGATACTTGCAGCTGTTCATGGGAAACTTGAAAGAAGTTTAAGCATAAAAGAATAAAGATAGCAAACACTTAAACAAGCTGGGCATACACAACTTCATGGGACCTAATTGGACAGAAAAAAGGGCAAAGAACATAAATTCTACTTAAATGTAAAAAAAATATTTTTACTCAGGTGATGGTGAAATGATGGAAAAGGCTGCTCAGAGACATGGAGCATTCATCCTTGGAGGTAATCAGAAGCAGATGCCAAACGACCTGCACTAGTTAATCTTGGTCTGAACAGGCATACTGGACTAGAAGATCTCCAGTGATTCTGAGAAAGCTAACATGTCCTTAATAGGTGGGAGGCTAAGCAAATTCTGTTAAAAAAAAATCAAAATCAGCCTTGTCTTTCACCTCAGAATATTTTCAAGGATTGAAATAATCCTACATAAAAGAAAGGTAAGAATATCGTGCAAAGAATTCAGTTAGAGAAATTTGATTACTTACAAATTAATTTACTGAACCACGCCATGTTTTTTTAAATTGTTCTCCTTCAATTTAAAAGTACTATTTTCCATAGGGGAAAAGGAATCCACCCTTTTCCCTGTGGATTTTAGAAGGTATACTTATTAGAATACTGGTGAAAGGACAGAGTTTTAAGACTGTAAAATACCAGTGCCAGCTATGATCCAGTCTGCTGAACTTAGAAATCTGTTATGCCAAAATTTTGATGTGAGAGCACAAGCATCATAAAATTCCCAGTGGAATACATAGAGTTAGATGCCCTTGAAGGTCTGTAAAGCAAGTGTCATTTGTATAGTGAAAGTTTTTTTCTGTATTTGGAAGAGACATGAGACAGCTTTTCCTGATGAAATAAAAATGTCAGTCATGGAAAACACTGTTTTGAATGTTCATTTTTAAGTCAAAACTCAACTTGAACCACGGGTAGATAATTTCAGTTTGCCAGAGCTCTCTTT
Organism: Motacilla alba alba; assembly: GCF_015832195.1. Taxonomy (NCBI): domain Eukaryota; kingdom Metazoa; phylum Chordata; class Aves; order Passeriformes; family Motacillidae; genus Motacilla; species Motacilla alba. The sequence continues at coordinate 77,621,789 of NC_052016.1, read as the reverse complement.
AAATACCCTGATCTATGAAGTTGCATTTACCTTCTTTCTTTTATTTTCCATTTCAAAGAAAGTTTATATTCTAGATTTATCCCTTAAAATGTCCAAATTTTGAGAAACTCAAGCACAACTTTAAAATTTATCTAGTTATTTTTCATAATTAACATGTTTATTTCCAAAATTTTGCAATAGAAATTTCTGCTTATTGTCTTCACAATTATTTGTCAAGAGAATGAGACAAAAAAAAAGGTGTCCAATGTCCTGGAAATGACTTAATGTGTTCATAATTTTTCTGTCTTTGAAAACTAGGACTAGGACCTTGTAAAATGAATTTTATTTTAATTTGTGTAAATCTTTTTTCTTGTTATCAAAATGATATTGAAACAATAGGCAGCATTTGACATCACAGAGATTTAAAAAGATTAAAACATTCAGTATAACTGTACTATCTGACAAAATGTAATTTCTATATACAGTGTATATATTTTTTTTTCAAGTCATAATCTTGGAGTACACATATTCAGGAGGAAGAACAGAGTTTAAGAAAAAACAGCAGAAAATCCTGAGCAGGAAAACAGTAATCATGAAATATAGAAGCATATAGAACATGTTCAAAGGAAAGATAGACGAAGCGCCATGATCAAGGTGAAAAGCAATTCCAGAGGAGCAGGAAAGCCCTTGGTTTAAGAAAAAGACCTGTTGACCAGTGGAGTTTCAATTTCCTTGGCAATTCAACCAAGGATATCCATTCTGCAATCACTAAAGCAGCATTTGAGCCCTTCAAGTTCCAATAAGACTACTTCTTTACTGTTCAATGAACAACAGGATCAGTGGCAAATGGAGAAATCATCTTAGGAAATAGACGCAGTGTAATATAATGCTAGGAGATGGTGAACATTTAAGGTCTGCTGATCTCATAAAGTCTAAAATACTCTGGAGACTGTGGTGCATATAAAAAGATGGCGCTTGCTAAGTATACTGGACTCCATAAAGCAGTCTAAAGAAAATGCAGCTTTACTTTTAAATAGTTAAGTTAGAATGCACTACTATCAATCGAATGTAGACAATTTTATTACCTAAGAAATAGTTGAAAGAGATTGTAGTCAGTGTTTGCAATAAAAATCTATTCTGGCTGGAATGCTGAATGAATACAGATTTCAAGAGACTTGAATAGAAGAGCAGACAGAGATTTTAAAATGTATAAATTTTTGTGGTTTAATGGTTTTTTCCCCCATGAGCACATTCAGTGCAAGCTATTCCACATGTGCTGAAAACAGGATATTTGGTTCTAAAGATTCTTAATATATTTTTTGTTACTTCCTTGAAAGAAGAACCTTTTTGAAACTGTTAGATTATGTGATTAAAGGTTCAGGAAGATTCCACAAAAAAAAACAAACAAGGATCACAGAAGAAAAATAGCAATATTCTAATCAAAGAGGCAAGTCACTGCCCTGGCCCTGCTCCCAGATGTTCCTGGAGAGCCTCAGCTTCATGGGAAGAAAACTTATCACCATGAGTCAGCAGAGTGGTTCTCCAGATGGCTTTGCAAAATGGGTAGTATTACTGCCTAGTGTTACAGGGTTAATATTGGGGTATAATACAAGGGAGCAGCAGTTTTGAATTTCACTAAACTTAATGGAATGTTAGGGGAAGGTCCAAAGGAGGAAAAGGAAGGGATCAAGGTGGTATGGAGAGAAATAGACATAGGAAAATAGAGGAATAATGCAATAAGTGGGGTCAGTCATGCTGGCAGATGCTGGCAAACGCTGATCAGTGTGCTTGTAAGGCTGTGTCTTGCACCTGGTCCCTGCACTGTGTCAGTGTACCCTGTTTCCTCACTGGACTCTCTGTGTATTTTCTGACTGCTCTGCAGAGCTAGTGAGATCTGGTGCAGTCAGTTGAGAAACCTTTTTGCATACTTGTCTGTGTGTATGAACATGTCTGTACAAGCTAGCTCAAAAGTTGAGTGTTCAAAGGCCAGCTACGGGGTAGGCTGAGGGTCTGGGGCTACTTGTTGGCCTTTACCAGGGTCAGCCAGAGAGACAAAGATGATGAGGACATTGGTGTCATTCCTGAAGGAAAGTCATCTTTGTGTGAGCACCATGTCTTCTGTGTGTTAAGCCTCGTGGCCAGGAGTGTGAACATGTATATATGTATTCTATATGATACTATATGATATTGGGGGTGTCGTGTGCAAGGCCAGGGATTGGACTTTGATGATCCATGTGGGTCCCTCCCAACTCAGGATATTCTAAGATTCTATGATTTTATGAATCAATGTGTGTGTTTGCACGTGTGCCTATCGAGAAGGTGAGGTCAACTGCACTTCTAGCTGGACCTAGAAATTGGGAGCTGCAGCAGCGCCTCCATCAAGCTACTGAACTCAGCAACTCTTCACAAAAACAAAAACCAAAATACAAGTATCACAAACATCAAGAGATCTGTGGTGTTATTTATGGTAAAATTAAAACTCATGTTCAGGAATACCAGTATCTAAAATGCTACCTGGCTGGGCAGAAAGACGTAGGGGCTTTATATTTCAAAACAAGATATTTCCACTAAATGTAAATCACAAATGGCAGAAGATATAATCAAAAGAAAAACAATTCTACATCTCTAAAGCATATGCAGTATCAAGCAATTAATATTTCAGCCAGTCTATTTGAGTATGATTCAGAACCTATATTTTTATCTACACAAGCTTAAGGGTGACTTCTATAGATTTACCAATTATTTTAAAATCTAATTCCTTTTATCCAGATCTGGTATAGAATCAGAATCATATAATTCTCCCTTCAAAATCAAATTTCTATAAATGTTGATTTCAACGCAACTTGTGTAAACTTACTGAAGCAAGTGGAAATAAAATGAGACCGTGGTTTTGTCAAACTTTCAAGTGCACATTTCTGACTGTGACAGTACACAGAAAGGAAAAGACATCCAAAGAGCCACAAGTTTTGGTTATATTTGCAAGACCAAATTTTTTTTGTTGTTTTTCCAGAATACCAACTATATTTCAGGTAAAAATCCACGTGTTGAGAAGTGGGGTATTTTTTGGAGGTGGACAGGGAGGGGTGTGATTTGTTGATTTTTTTTTAAAGAAGATACTGTTTAAAAGAATCTCATTTAAAGAACGTTCTCTAAACAGAGAAGACCTCGTATGTTATTTATTTTGCATTTCCCTTGAATTTACCTTTTTCATGAGTGAAATTGAACTAAAATATGTTGATGTTACATGTAGTACCATAACAAAGAAGGAAATGGAAAAGTAAAGGTGTGGCTTTCAAGAATGTCAGGATTAGTTATAAACTCCCACTCTGGGATGACCTTCTAAGTAATGAGGAACCTTGAAGAAGACATAGCTTCATCTCAAGGTAAGTTGTTTATGAAAGATGGTTTTTTAGCTTCTAAATTAAATTTTAATTTTTCATTCTTTAGGCATTCTCCTTTCAAGTTCCCTATAGGTCTTCATTTCCATTTCTTATGTCCTTCAGATATTCTTCCCTTCCTTTTGCTTTTTTCTTGTGTTGAACTTTCCTCTCAAGAATTTGAGTTTGCCTTGCCCTCCTCACTTTGTATTATAATTTATTCAGTTACTTCCCCGCTGTGTTGAAGAATCCTCCCAGTATGAGTGCTCCTGCTCAAATGAGGGCTTCCATTATCTGGCTGTAAACACATACTGAACCTGACTGCAGAGTAACAACTCAGGAATGATCTTCGAAATTTTACAGTAATGATATAACTATATGATTCAAGAGACAAACTCTTAAAGATAGTAATTTTGGTTTCAAAGTTGTAAAAAACCAAATTTTTTGCATTTAGATGTACTCAGAAAACAAATTTTCATCTCAATTTGGCTAACAGCTTGAAAAACAAGTTAGTAGATATTGATTTTGCATCATAGAAGAAAAAATAATGTTGGGACGTAATTTTAGGAGTTCAGAAATGCAGTAATGAAAGCATGTTCAATGTAGCTTGATTAGAAGGATTTGTTGTTTGTTGTTTTGAGGTGCAATTTTTATTTAATGAGAGATTTATGATATCTAAACTGGCCAGTGTAAGAAATTTTTGGAATTAATGCAGTGTCAGATCGGTATAATTCTTCCCTTACTGAGTGCAGTGACACTTTCTCAGTACTAAAGTGGTACAGTTACAATCATTCTGCACCTGTGTATCTGTGGAAATTTAAGCAATAGTGACAGTTCCACGGTTTCTACATCTGATTAATTAACAGGTGGTTATAATATGTATGTCTATCTTTTTTCTGCTGCTCTAAGTCTTTAAAATGTAGCGTATTTATCATGAAAGTCATTAAAATGTTGTTATATAAGCAGTTTAAAAATTGTCTATTTTGAAGCACAGCATGCCATCTAGTGGACTTACCTTGCAAACAGCGCAGCAGCTAGAACTTGAAAAACCTCATCATCACTTCTCAGCAGATCTGCAGTGTCCCACTATCCATTTGTGTTTTGATTAATGAACACCTGACATATTTGTGAATCTGTGCTTCTGACTAAACTTAGCCACATATTGGAAATGGCATTTAAGTACTTGATACAATTTATTCAAATAAATGGAAATTTTGCAGAACTATTTTGAGAGCTGTGCACTAAATATTAGGGACTCTTTAATGAAAACTGCTTTTCAACAGCAGAAGCCCAAAAACTTAGCTACTCACTGATTCACTGTAGAGTAACTAGTATTTAATCTTCAGAAAGCTTTTTGTTGAAGTGAGTACATCAGCCATCCTCACAGTGCTGGGTTAATACAGGAGCTTTGATGTATACAGGTGTGATAGCAAGTGGGAAGGGAGAAGGAGAGAGGGCTGTATTCAACATTTCTTGCCCCTGCTCCCAAAAGACACACAGGATTATCTCTTACTGCATCAGTGTGATTTAAAAGGATTGAAGCTAACTGTGAAATTGCACCCCAGAGGCAAGCTGGCTGATGAGCAGTACCATTCCTCTCAGACATTCCCACTGCTGACTCCCACTTCATTGTGAATCCAGCAACCTCAAGTTTCCCCGGCCTCTTATGTGCTCGGTGAAGAAGGAGAGCTTTTTGAGGTTGCAAAATCTCACTGGTTCCCAGCTACTGCTAAGATTCAAGATTATCCAAAAGTCATGCAAAATATTCAAATGAGTTATGGAGACATTCCCCACCCCCCATTTTTTAACACTGGTGTTTGCACACTAATAACTGGATCATTTCACACTCCTAAATGTAATGAAATTCACCTGGATGAAGTAAGCATTTTTCAAAGGAATGTCAACTATTCACTGTTAACTTTGAGAACTCCTGAAAAACAGTTGGATTTCCAAAGCAGCAGAGGAAGAACAGACAGACAGACAGACAGAGATGCACAGAGACACACAGAGAAAAAGACAGAGACAAAAATAAGAAGCTTCCTGATCATGTAGTCCAATATTAGTTCCAGAAGTGTACTGGAAAAATAAATCATAAACTGATCTATCTACAGCCTTTGGAAAAATCAAAGATAGTGTTAAGAACAAATCACTTAGAAGCAATGCAATTTGGAAAAGCAAAAAACAGGTTTCAAGGAGTATAACTCATTCTCTCTTTCTACCTTTAACATTGGCTCATATGACCTTACAATAACATTTAGAACACATGGCACAAGGCAAAAAAAAAAAAAAAAAAAAAAAAAAAAGAGTAGGAGCCAAAGTTGCTAGAACACTGTACACACTGACTAAATCAGAGGTTAACCATCCTAATGACCGACAGTTTTTATCAGGGGTCTTCATTGTGTCTTTGACAGTTTGGAACACAAATCAGTTGTCAAAGTGCAGCAGAAAAGGGGACAAATGCTGAGATGTATAAACAGCAGTGTTGCTTGTAAGACTGAAAGGGGGGGGAAAAAGAGTTCCGCTTTGCTCATAAACCAGGGAGCTTGTAACAAAAAGGTGCAGAAGTACAGAAAACATGAATGACAAAGAATGACTGTAGGTATAAGCACTGTTTAGTCTGTAGAAGACTAAGATCACAGTCTTTGTATCAATAAGGGTTGTTGTTGCAAAGAAGGCAATAGTTTATTCTTGGTGTCCATAGGGAAAAAAAGTAAAAAGCAAACATGTTTCCATTACAGGAGGTTCTTTACGACAGATTTGATAAATATTTGGTAGGAATGCTTTGGACAGAATTAATTTGAAAGTGAAGGAATCAGTTATATGACTCTCGAGGTTAATTCTGGATATAATTTCTGTGACTGTAAATGAGAGACATATTGACCAAACTATGAAGAGTATTTCCTGTGCCCAGGACTAAAATTCCCAGAGATCTCTGGTTAAAATTAAAGTATTTTCTGTTCCTGTTGGATCTGTTGGAAATTTCCGGAAGAAATCAAGATTTTCAGTCTGTTTTTATTTTTTTTCCAAGAGGACATATGGAGGGAAAAGAAAAAAAAAAGAAAAAAAAGAAGAAAAACTTCTTAATGGTACAATGGCTGTCTCTTTACCTGAAGTTAAAAATATTTACTTGAAGTTAAGGACATACAATATTTCTGCAATAATTTCATAAATACTTCTAACTCTTAGAATCTCAGTGTAAGATATGAACAAATAACAGCTTTAATGTTATTTTGAAAAAATTGTTTTGCAATAATGTAACTGTCTCTTTTTGTCCATAACTGGTATATGGAAAAGACTTCCAAAAAATGTTAAGAAAACTGTGCACCACCCACATGAAGGAATCCCATGAGGGTTTCTTTTGTTTCTGCTGTCCTATCATCTCAGTCTTCTACAGGAGTAGGAGAAAAGTTGTAGCTTCATTCAAACAAGCGGGACTTAGGGACTTAGCAAACCTTGTCAAATGCTGAATGACCTCAGGGTAGCTGTTTCTCTTTTTTTTCCTAAGGTCTCTCAAAGGACAAACTCCTCAAAGAGAGGAGTTTTCCAGCATCTCTGAGGGTCATTAAATTGAAATTAATTTTCACAGGAGTGAGGAACAAATTCTAGAGAGAAACATCCTTATGAGCTACAACAATTTCCTTTTTTCTTGCATCTCTCTGATGGCCTATTGATTCCCTGGTTCATACACTGGCTGCTAATGCATATTTTTGTTTTCTAGCTCTCTGTGTTTCCCAGGGAACCTTTGTAATTGGGAAAAACTTCCACATGCAAATAGTGTTTTAGCTGATAAAGCTAACAGAAAGTTAGCAAATAAAGCAAATTACCACAAGCAATCACAGTTGAGCATGTAAGCAAAAGTCTCATGATGTGTCTTGTATGCTTACCACAGTTAATAATGTAGCTTCTGGTATTTAAACGGGAGTCAAATGGAGGACAGTTTGTTGGTTTTTTTGTTTTTGGTTTTTTTTTTTACATACTCTATTTAATTTAAATGCTCTAAATGTATTCTTTATTTAAAGATAGCTTTAGAAGCTTTCCAGTAATTAAATAATTTGAAAAGGTGGTTGGAGACGAAGGAGAGGAAAGTAGAAAAACTGTAGAACTGGCAATATCATTAACATCATGTTATAGTTGAAAATTATATACTCACATTATCCTGATGGGCCCTAAACCAGTGGGATAAGTACAGCTGTAAGTTTCTGAATAAAGTGACAATAACCAGGAGGAAATATCAACATCCAAAGTTTATATTCTTCCAAGAAACGTGACATATTTTATTATTCACTGTGACTCCATTTGTCAGGACATATTCACATGCACTTTATCAAGCATGTCAGTATTTTTTATTCACTGACTGGAATGAGGGTAGAATAAGGAAAGAGAAGAGACTGATCAAAGTAAAAAATATAGCTTTTGAAATGAATTACAAAGTTAGGTAATTTTTTTCATTTTATCTTTGTTTCTCATTCAATCTTCATCTCTATTTCATCCCATATATGCATTTCTTATCCTTGTATTAAGTTGGACTAGCCATTCATCAGTGGCTGAATCTATTTCAGTAACTAGAGATTCGCTTCCCTTTATGCAATCATTTTCTGACACCAATTCACCTTTATATGAATTGCCTGCAGGCTGCACACTTGTACTGCATTTATTACAAAACTTATGATGACTTTTCCAGGCTTCAGCTGTAATGCATCTCATGTTTATGGAGGTCAAAAGAGCCAGAAAACTGTGCTTTTGCTTATTTCTGCAAGTCCATGTCATTTTCTTCAGCATAAAATTTCAGCAGGTGTTATCCATTGTAAAAATAAGAGGAAATAAAAAAGAAGAGAAGAAAAATTTAGCTTGTTCTTGAGGAACAAACATTGTAACATGCAGTCATATAGCTGGGTAGACAGCCTGTGACATAGCTGAAAAGATATTTGAGAATTTAAACGGGGCATATGTTTCAGAATGCAGACATATTTTCAGGTGAAGGTGAACAGAAGTATGCACATCTGTCTTTCTAACATAGAAGGAATATGATATTTAAACACAAAATTATAGAACTATAAAAGAAGAAAAAAAATTCCAGGAAGCAGGTCTCTTAACTTCCTCTCAACTACTTTTTTTTATACATGGGAAGAAAAACAGCTTCTTAACAGCTTCTCCTGTGTCTTTTTTCTTGCAATCTTATTCTTAGCCAAGATGTCCAATAGCTTTTGCCTGAATAAACAGGCAAGCAGAACTCATTTCATAAGGTGAGGAATGCTCACAGAGAGAAGCACATTGTTATCTCTGGTCTGCAATGGGATGTTTGGTAAACCATCATATCACTATGTCTCACTAGGGCTGTGCTGAAAGGCAAGTTTAAATATTAATTTGTAATTTTCTTGTAAAGAAAATGTGTAAAAAGAAAAATTTGAAGAGTCTGAAAATCAAAAAAAATGGCATTCAGCAGATGTGGACTACATGTTTTTACTGATAGGAGAAAGATGAACTCTGTTTGCTTCTCAACCAATTTTTTCTGCATATTATATCTTGTTCAAAATACAGTATCTATCACCACTTTTAATGTATTGGGCACAATATTAGAGCTTTTTAATATCAATATTTTTGCAGCAATGGTAGTTCTAAATTGCCAGTCTAACAAAAATACAGTTTCTCTGTGTGCACTAAACCAAAATACTTACTTTCAAGTTTTGTCATAAAGCTTTACCCAATACAAATCAAGTTCCTATAGGAAGTGTTTCTTGGGTTTCTGGTTGGTCTGTCTCAGGGCTGGGAATACTTAAGTGTGCTTCTTCTTACCTTGGGTCACACCTTCCACCTAGATCTCGCAATTCCAGACTCTGTGATTTAAGGGCAATAAGAATGCCAGGTTTTATATTCCATACTATACAATAAAGAAACTGCAGGATTCTGGGTTCTAAATAAAGTTTCCTGAGCAAAAATCTCATTATAAGCCCCACCCAGGAAAGATAAGATTATTTAACTGTACTGTTCATTTTCTACTTTTGAAACAACTACTCAGTTTCACTTTTATCTCATGACCCCAAGTTTTCCTTAAAGTTATGCAGTGAGGGGTTTTGCCAAAAACATTCTGAATTAAGTTATATCAGTATATTTCTCAGATACACAATAATCAAGTGTACTAGGTGCAGTTCCTACAGTGAAAAAGGCTTAAAAGCCAGAACTGAAAAGGTTTTATTTCTGTCCAACAGATACCTAAACTCAGTAGAAGTGTAAGATTTATTCATCTTGGGCATGCAACTCACCCAGATGCAGGCTGCCCTTTACCATGCCTCTATCCCATGCAAGTAATGCCTAGCCACAGAAATTGAGCAAAGCACTATGCCCTACTCTCCTGGGCCAAACCTGAGTGTAGGGGGTTGATGCTGGCTGAATGCTGGGCACCCACCAAAGCCCCTCTTTCACTCCCCTCTGCAGCTGGACAGGGGAGGGGAAATGTTTTGATCCTGCATCATGTATCTTCTATCTTTCAAAAAAGAAAGAATAAAGCATACTTAATTCTTTAAAGATCATGTGTGACCACCTTTACAGATACAAAGTAAATGGAAAGTTTGGAACAAATCTTCAAACTGTATAAAGAGATTAGACTAGAATACCACAGAACAGATTAGAACAGAACAAATCAGTTGTAAGGAACCTGCAATGGTCATGCAGGCCAACTACCTGACCATTCCAGGGCTGTCTGAAAGGGAAGGTATATTATTAAGGACATTATCTAAAGGCATTTCAAACACTGATAGACATGGGGCATTGACTACATCTCTAGGAGGTTTTTTCTAATGGTTGACCACCCTCCCAGTAAAGAAATGTTTCCTCGTGCCAAGTCGAACCTCCCCTGATGTAGCTTTGAATCACTGCCATGTATCCCATTACTGGTTGCCAGGAGATCAGTGCCTCCCATCCACTTTCCCTTCTCTGTAAGCTGTGGAAAGCATTGAGGCTACCCCTCAGTCTGCTTCTCTTCAAACTAGACAAATGTTGTGCTCTCAACTACTACTTATAGAAGTGCCTTCCAGCTCACCAGCTTTGCTGCACTCTTCTGGGTATATTCAATGCCTTCACATCCTTTTTAGATCGGGGCTATAAGATATCCTTGCAAGTATATGTGAATTCCTGGCACAGAGCATAGATCTTGAGACCACATATGTCACATCTATAGAGTCTGGACTTTGTGGGTTTTAAGTTCATTTATGTTCAAATAGTCTGTCAAATGGTCAGCCAGGTCTAGATTAAATAAAAATTCAAAATTCTGAATGCATCTAAGAGAAATAACCCTTTACTGTCTTCATTTCTTCTGTCTAGAGGTCAAAAAATACATTAAGCTTTTGAAAATTCTCAGTTATTTGAAACAGAATGTTGTATGCACATAATTTTCATTTACTTTATAAAACCTGCTAATTTATTTTATAAATCCTGCTAATCCCACAGTATCCACAATATGGGCCAAACAATATGGGCCAAGTGACACCAAACTTCTGACAAACACTGACTCATATAGCTAAGGCACCTGGACATTATGTGATTAACTGTATCCTCACATAACATTTATTTTAAATTCCTCATCTTTAATCATGGCCTGTTTCAGTGATTTCACATACATTCTTCAGGGGCACTTTACTTTCTAGTCATTTTGTTTGATGTAAAAACTTTTCCCTTCCAGTGAAAAGAAAATCTCAGTTAAAATTCAAAAGACCATCCTAGTCTTTCTTATGTCTAGTATTGTGCATTAGTTCTGTTCAGTAGCACATCCACAGGCTTGGTATTTTCTCCTGATGGATTATGCCTTGAGGTAAATGTTCAAACATATTTTGTATTTCTGTGAAGAATTCTGAGTGTTCTACATACTCAGATGTCAAAGATGTTCCCGAAAACGTCTCACTCAGTAATCTCTTTCCAGACCTTCATGGTTTTTCAGATTTTTGTAATTGCAGGCTGCATACTTAGCCTGCTCCCAGTTTTCCTAGCAGCTTTATTGCCCAGGGTATAGTTCCTAGTAATTTTCTTCCCAGACTCATCTAAACCTCTGGCAAATGGAAAGGAAGCATACCAACAAAGATCTCACCCCTTTAGAAAGTTTGTAGCTGTTTTGCAGCCAGATGTCAGCTTTTCTGCTTGCCCACTATTTGGTCCCTTTTTCCTTTCAAAGCAGTAGCTTTCTCTTTTTTCTTAATTTCCACCAAGCATCTCCAACCAGTTTACCCTCATGGATTGCATCTTCCAGATTCCTTAGCATTAAATAAGCCAAAGGAGTTGTATTGGAGCTATTTTTAAATAAACAGACCCTGGTAATATGCCTTGAAACACAAGATTGTAAGTCAAATAATTCTTTTAATTCACTTTATGAGTGTCTGAGGCACAAAGACTGACAATGCCAAAGTTATTGAATAAACAGATATTAGATATGTAATAGGAAAATGAAGTGTGAGCAAAAAATGGCACAACATAAAGCAAAAAGAAATTAAATACAGCTTGCTGAACATTGCCTAGCACAACTGGATAAGGTAGTAACAGAAAAAAGGATATTTTTCATGTAAAGCAGCAATCAATACAGCAATAACACAAGAAAGTTTCTCCAAAAGCTGCTGAGTTGCTAATGGAAAAATTAGTAAGAAAATAAAGATCCCCAAAGAATATAATAAATCAGGGCTCCAGGGTCCTAAAGTACCTCTCATGCAGAGAATGTAATGACATTTCATTTCCTACTTTTCTGCCAGGAATGTCAGACCAGAAGAATGATATAGAGTTGTATAAAACTTTCTGCTTCATTTCTGTACTGGATATTTAGCAATGTTCATTCAAATAGCCTAACAACACAGTAGAAAGTAATGTCTTCTTATTAATATCCCTATTTTCTGTTCATAAATACTTCAAGACTTTTTAAAGTGATGTGCGATTTTCCATAAAAATTAGCTAAGGGCTATGTGCGTTTTTCTCGTTATTCAACAACTGAGCAGTACATTTGCTTCTGATTTGATACATAGAGTGAATTTACATGTCATAATGCAGTTAGAGATCTAGACACTAGATACTGTGGATGGCACAATACAAAATTATAAAGACATCATTTGTATGAAAGCATGTTTTATAGACTGTTAGGCAACCTATAGTTTAATGCTGGTGTCTGTAGCCTGTGGCCCAAAACTGTTTCTCTAGTATGTTGATTGTTTTGGATCTGTTTCTGAGGTATCTACTTCCCACTTGACGTTATAAAAGCAGCTTATGCACCTAATTTTAAATACGGATGTGGCTGTGGGACAGGAACCAGAAAGTTAGGTTTTGCAATATTCAGTATGGTTTAACAACTTCCTTTCTTGATTTAGATTTCTGTCTAATGTATGAGGGAAATCTGCCTGACAACTTGATGCCAGTTTTCTCCAGAATCAATCTATTTTGAGCCATGACTGCAGCAAATTGATTCCACCTAGTCCAGTTTACAGCTTTTAGATTTCTGTACATGCCCCCATGAATTCTTTGACAATTTTTTTTCCAAACCTGAAGTAGAAAAAAATAATTACAATAACGATAACCCATAAATGAATAGTCTAAATTTTAACTCACAAGATACAGCCACTAGTTCTGGTACCTGGACTTTAGTTCATTCAGGATATTTTTAGTTGGTGAGCCAAAACTAACAACTCAAAAAATTCTATTTAAGGGCAGCTATAAAATGAATTTACAATGACATTCATGTTTTATATGGTATTTGATATAGACATATATATTGGAGATATATTGGTATATAGAGATATATTGGTTTTACTGAAACTAAAATCAAGTATGAAAAGACATTAAAAAATGTTTCATTTCAAGATTCTAGTGAAAAATTTAAGTAGTTTTATTTTGTGTTACAAAAAGTACTAATAATGTATTCAAAATATAAGGGAAAGTCTCTCTGCAGCACTTTGACACCTGAACACTTAAGATATTACTACTTCACCACTGTGGTGCTATGAAAAAATAGGTCCTATACAGTGCATTGACTTGGACTGAACTAAAAGCAAGAGATTACCTTTAGGCATTTGGATTCGTTTATTTTCTTGACCTCCTCTGTAACTAATCACCAAGATTATCCACCATATATTTCTTTCTTGGTTCACCTATTATAGCCTATATAAGCTAGTTAATATAAAGCGAGCAAAGATTAAATTGTGATCACTCTGCTTACCCAATTTCATTCAGTAACTAGTTTCAAAGAAAGGCAAACAAATAAAAAGTGTATGAAATTGCTTCTGTGTGTGCGTAAAATTCAAATAGGCTGGGATACGTCACCATGGAAGAGACACAGCTTGGAAAAAAAGTGAATATGGGTGGAATAATATACTCGGGTGCATAAGAAATAGAAGACATAGGAGCTGACAGTTCTTAAGCTCTTCCAGTGAAAGAAGAAGGGAAGATTGGCAGAAATAAGGAGGGTACAAGTTTGGAGCAAAGAAAGGCAAGCTTTTTTTTTTTTTTTTTTTTTTTTTTAATGCAATGGGCAGCAGAGCTGTGAAACTCCTTGCCAAAGGACATTGTGGTTGTAAAGATTTGACAAGGCTCATGAGAAGCTTGGATGGCCACCTGGAAGAGTCGTGCACTGGGGTGATTAGAGGAGAGAAGTCAGCTGGGACTCCAGAAACCCCTGAGCTGAAATCAGTTGGAATTGGAGAGCATAATTTGAAGCCGCATGCCTGCTCTGCCCATACTCTTCCTTGAGTACCTGCTTATGGTCAGTCAGAGCCTTCTGGAGACAGACTTTGGATCTAGATGGATAAATGGACTGAAACAACATTTCTGCTCTTATGTCTCAAACCCATAAATTTCAGGAAAGTGTTTGTTGTTCTGTAAAAAAACTGAGATGCTTGTACACATCTCCACTCTCATTTTCTTATCTGTCATTGCCTCACCAAACTTGATTTTTTCCAGTAGACACCTGGGAATGGATTTCCTGCTGGGCTAATTACTCTAAAAGCTGACAAACCTGTCGACTGCTCTCACCACAGCAGCTGTTCAGACATTCCATTATATATAACCCGTGTAATTCTCCCCTGTTAACTTGCCAAACAGCATGCAGTTGGCTGAGAAAACAAGTCATGGCAATTGTTCCTTTATGACTTGCATGCTCCACCTCCTCAGTAACTTAGATCACAAAAATAGCATGTGTTTCTTAGCTATATTGCCTGTGCACTCTTGCCACATCAATACAGATAATGGTGCAGTCTTCTGGTAATGGAACACGTAATTACACAGCTCCCACAAATATTCTAATTTTACTCATTAATTCATCCAGAAAAATACGTTAAAAGTTGTTATTCTGAGCCAATTTTGATAATTTCATGTGCTTATATTTCTCTCTACAAACAGTCTGTGTATTTTGTAAATTTAATCACTAAACAATGGCTGCAGACAAATGCTACGCTAACTTGAAGTCAAGTTTAGGATTAAATAACTGTAATGGCACTGCACCTTTTAGAAAAACAGTTAAAAGAAGTTTACATATACATAGGCATCAAAGTAGTTGTTTAGGGACATGCAAGCAACTCTACCTCTGCCATAAAACAAGGCCATAAGGTACTTATATTTTTAAAACACTATATTTTTTGCATATTTTCAAAAACTGCATAACCTCTACAGAGAAATTTTTTTAAATCTATTTGGGATTCTTCTGGCTAAAATATTTTTTGAAGTGCATTCTCACTTCCATTCATACTTCCACTGCATTTCTCTTCATATTACATAGGTCCTGATGCTTTGCATTCATTACTAGAAATGAATTCACTTACATGAAATTGCTAAAATTCATTTGGGGCTGACATCAGCATAGATGCTTCAATATTCACATACAGTTTTCAAAGAATCTAATTCTTCTACTCAGATCAATACAATCAGGTGGGAATACTCCCTTTTATCTTAGACACTTATTTCCATGAAAAAGAGGCCAGCATCTTAAGCACCAAAAGAAAATATTTAAGTACAGAGTCTTAGAAGGTGTTAGCATTTGCATGCCTTTCTGAAGTCACATGTCAAGGGGCAATGGTATTCTAAGCTTCTATAATGTTAAATAAACCTAGTCCATAGAATGATGTAACACTGGCATAATAAAAAGTCTTAGAATATTCCTAATAAGCACAAAGTATGAGCATCTGAATTCACTTACTTCTGTATATGCATTGCTATCATGTAGTTGTTTTCCCCTGATAGTGTATCAATGAAGGGTTCTGTTACTGCAAGATTTCTTTCTTATATGACCTCAGGCTGTGAAAACGTTTTTTTTATTTCTTCTAGAAAAATATCACAACCTGTCTATTAAAATTAACCACTAGCATGTGAACTGCAAGTTGCTTGGCAGCACAATGTTTGAGCTGGTAAAGACCATTCCTCCCTTCCCAACCTCCTAAACAGAGAAGCAAGCCATTGTAAGCCTGAGTTCCTTACTAGAAATATTTTTGCCATTTACAACTGTCACAGAGGGTCATTCAGAAGTCAACCTGCCTGAACTTTACCTTCACCCAATAACCCTCAAAACTATTCATTATAACACTCTCAGCCTTAAATGGAATGAAGCAGAAGAGAAAGCTATTAGGCAAGAACAAAAGCTACAATTAAAGTAGTTCGTAACAGCATTCTAGGTAAGATGATATTTTTTTCACTTCAGAAAAGTAAAGGTAAATATGACCAAGAAAAAGAATAATTAGTCTGAAAACCATCATAGTGGAAACAGTGCTAAATACAGATAGGAAATAAACTATAAAAGGGCCTTGGGCACAAACAGAAAGGAGGTAATTATTTTATGACTCTATTTCCTCCCTTTTAGTTACTGAGATTATAAATATATTTTATTGCACTGGCCAAGCAGTCACAGAAGTCAAGATGTCTGTTTGTGCTTGTGCAAGTATAGCCAGGACAGTATTTGTCCTGGCAAGCAATTCTTTAAACTTTGACTAATGACATCTAGCAGGTCTTATTTCCTAAGGGAAAGATTAATTTCTCATTAATGAGAATTGTAAAGATGATATCACAATTCATTACCCAGCTCACTGCCCAATAAAAGACTTAAGGAGGCCAGTGTTTTGCCTCAGCGTTGATTTTTTTTTCTACTTCCTTCCTTTTTTTAATTGATTAAGTTGTGTAAACTCAGAATTCTAATACTGTTGAATGGATGAAAGTAGCTGTATGAAAATCCTCTCTTACAACAGAGCATATGCAAATGCCAACTTTTAACTCAAGAAAAGTACTCCAAATCCCTTGCCTTGTCTAAAAGAGAACTTCACAATTGCAATGAGAACCAAAATAGAAGTCCTGCTGCCAGAAGCTCATTCAAATGCATGGAATATATTCCTTTCCCCACTCTCCACATACACATTATAGCAGGAACTCTGAAAAGAATTTACCTTTTCAACTTTTGCCATTTATATCTTCCTTTTGGCAATTCCAATCAATCTATTTGATCCATATATACCAACTTTTACACCAAAGATTTACAAACTACTTAAGAATAAGCAGCTGTCTGACAAAATAAAGCAAGGCTACTCGTCAATTTAGGACAGGAAATACAGAGAGTTACCATATGCAACTTTAAAAAAAATGGGGCAATATGTAAACTGGAATGTGGCCAAGACACTAGATTTAACAACTCTATTCCCACAGGCTCTGAGACATTTATTTCTTAATCCCCCAAATCTACTTTAATTGTATGTAAGGAAATGTCTGTGTTAAAAGAAAATAACAGGGGTTACAGTAGTTCTTTTACAGCTCTTTGTCTGCATATATCACTCTAGTTTCCTCACAACTATTAAAATTTCAAGTTACTGATTTTTTCTAATACGTTCCTGTTTCTAACATTTTCTCAGTTTCTCTGCTTCTTTTGACTCTATTTCATTAATTTATTGCTCACTCTTCCTGCCTGCTGCTCACCATTCTAACCCTTTAACTGGTACCTTCTGAAGTTAAGGGACCAGAGAAAAGGATTCTCTCTGCCGGTTGTCTAATAAAAAAGTGGGATAGATAGATGTGACTGAGCAGCAGTCTTGTCCTACCACATAATATATTATATTTTTTTACAGCATTTATCCTTACAATTTTTGCAGTTTCACATAGGTCCATAACTTGTGCATGAAATCAGTCCTTCTTTGAGTAACTGGCAGACAGCATGCTTTTTAGGGACCCCTGAAACATAGATTTTGAACAATGAAGGATTCCTTTCTTTGAAACATCTTTCAGATGTTATGCTTTTCAGCACTTCCACCAACAATAATCATTCAATTTTCTGGGAATCATGAGAGATCTTGTACATTTAACTTTTGCTTATATCAGTTTTGGTTCTGTTTTTGAAACATCATTGGAAGATATAGTATTTTACTCAGAGATAACACTGGAGCTATGCATGAAGAGATTGATAGTTACTTTGCCAAGGGCTGTATACACCATTGATTAAATCCACAGATGAAAAGAGTTACATATACAACCTCTAAAGTCATAAAAATGTTATATTTTATTTAAGCAAACTAGTGTATTTTTTCAAAGTGAGACTTAAAAAATGGGCTGGCAATAAGGGATTGGAAATGGCACCATTTTTTCAATAGTGCTCATTATTTAGAATCTCATTTACATTCATACATTCTTAAAAGTCTCAACTATTTAGAATAGCATATCCAAAAAACATGCTGTGACCTCCGCTGCAATAGCCATGTATCAACATTTTAGAGAAGTTTATATGAAACACATTGACACAAGTTAGCCTTCTGCAGTGTCTATATAAACTATACTTGCACAACACTGAAATGTGGGGTGGAGTTCTAATTTCACTCCTGGCAATGGCGCTTCAGAGGCCGTGGAGCATAATGTCAATTCAACACCACACGACTGCTTCTGAAGAGGAAGTAACTCTTTAGAATAGGGTGTAGTCTACACAAATGTTTAGCCTGGAAGCCATGAGAGTCACTGGAAAATAAATCAGTTATAGCTAGATGAGTCTTAATTCTGTGTTTGCAAGAGTATTGCTTGGAATTAAAGCAAGAAGCTCAAAACAGTTTATGAGTTAGCCCTAAAACAAAACTCTTGAATTATATGGTAAACTGAAGTGTATGGCACCAAAAGATAGATTTTCATTAAAAAACCCAAACCTAAAACAAAAATTAACTCCAAGCAACCAAATAAGAAATCCCATGCATATTTTATCAAAATCAAACAAACAAACCTACTATTGCCATTTTAATCTGAAGGTGAATTTTAATCCAAATACAAGTCCTCTTTTCACTTTATAAAAAGGGTAAGTGAAAGCTTCTTAAACTGAATTTTAAATTGGAAAAATGCTGTAAATCACCAGTTTCCTACTCTAACCTCCCTCAAGGCTCTTCATGTGACTGAAGCCTTTATTTAGGGAAAGTGAACATGATTTGATTAGATGAGATTAAGTTTGACTAGATTCACCTGCCTCCCACCTTTCCTGTATTCACTTTTCTTGTTTTAAGGAATGGGTAGCCTACAGCAAGAGCAAAGGGCAGAAAAAAGCATAAAGAAAAAGAAAAAAAAAAAAAAAGATAGTGTGAGCATACTTCCAACATCTTCCATTTTACCTAAGAGTTTAATTGCTCATACAGAACAATTGCTTCCCATTCAACAGGAGTGATGACTCCTGCAGCAAAACTGAGCAAATACAGAAAACAGGGCATTTTACAAAAGCATGCAATCTGCAAGTAACAATTTTCTATGTCAATTTCAGTTACTATCTCTTTTTTAATATTTTTGAGAGAATGAGAAATTGATTTCACACTAAGAGAGATTTCCAAGGGCCTCACCTCTCACAGAGGCACCCAGCTTCTGTTTATGAGCTCTGCTAACATGGCTTAGAGGATGACTTGACTTTAGCATCTCTGACAGCCTGAACCTAGTTCCTAATGCAATGTCCTCATCTTTATAAGAAAGCATTAATAAATAAAGGTATTGAATATACATGGGTACTCAACACTTGAAATACTTCATCCTGCTTTATCTTTTTTATCTTATATTTTAAAAGGCTTCAGCAATTAGAATTTTAATAAATGTTGTTTTTCTTATTAAGAAATGTAGAAAGAGAAATAATTTTAAACCATACCTGTAATTTGATGAGAGTATTATTACCTCTCATTCTTCAAAAAGAGGAAGAAACAAAAATTACTTGCTTACTAACTTTGCCTTACAAGGTTAGGATTTTGACATATGTGTATATATATATATATATATATATATATATATATATATATATATATATATGTCACAAATCCAGCAGTTTTTGACCAGGCTGTCACCTTCCAGTTACCGGAGAGATAGTAATGACAAAAAGTTCATACCTCCAGAATAGATTTCTGTGATTTCTGGTAGATATCTGTGTTCCCACTTTAAGAGCTGGTCATTCTGGTAATATCTGTTCACATGGAGTCTAGGTTCAAACTCTTTAGTAAGTCAAGATTTTAAAAATTTTTACTCAGTGTAGCATTAGAAAATTAGTTTACAAGGGTGTGGGCACAAAAAAAAAAAAATGAAGGAGTTTAACTGGAGGGTCCCGCTTTTGAAATTCTTTTCACGGTGCTTTGGCTTTACAGGTTTAATTAAGCTGATCTTTATTTCATGAAATAATTGTAAAATAATGAAATAATTGCAAGCATGAGTTACTGGGAATATAGCGACATTTTCCCTGCCAAGTTTTATGGTGCCATTAAATGTTTTTGTAATAGCTCATTAAACAGGCACTAAAATATAATCTCAGAACCATTTTCTGCTCCCCCCCAATGGAAACATCAGCATATGGCAATTGAAATAAACATTGATTTAGTTTAAGTTTCAGACTTTATTAGATAATTTCATTATTTTGAAGGTCTCTAGTTTATGAACCATCATCCTTCTAACATAATAGTAATGAAATCTGGGCTAATTCTTATTCCAAAGCCACTTGAGTCGTCTTTTTTTTTTTTTATAGTTTTTTGAGTTTCTTTTACTGAGAGCTGGTAAAACATGTATGGAATGTCAATTCACATAAATACATGAAGAAAACTTACGTGTGAAATGTTTAAAAGACTAAGAATTATTTAAAAAAAACCCTCAAACCTGACAGTATGAAAAGTGTATTGTACCAAGAACCAAAATCTCTCCTTGCCTTTCTCTTTCAACTCTCAATGATTATATGCTCCTAATTTTAACATTGTCCTTTGGTGTGATATTCCAGAATAACCTTACCTCATTAAACATTAGAATGGAAGATCTCCATTCAGAAAACAACTACTTAACATTACATTCGACTCTCATTGTTTAACTCCTGAACTTAAACATCACTTAAACTTTGACTACTTGTACATAAAACGAAGGTCTCTAAAATTTTTCTGCAAAACAATTCATCCCTCCAGCCCCAAACATTGTCTTTAATCATACATAGTAGTTAGGTTTTTTGTCATTTATTCTATTCTTCTGGAAGTGGTTGTATTGCTTCCCCTCCTCTCGCTATCAAAATTCTTTTCTCTGCTAGAGGAAGTTTCAGGTTTTGTAATGCATTTGAAATAGAAGAAGTTTCACCAAAAAACTCTTGAATTTCCCTGTTTCTTTAACACTGATGAAATTCTCATTTTTTAATTTTCACATGAGATTTTCTTGGAATCATAAGTTCTGATTGCGTTACTACAGCTGATGAATTTCTTTTGTAACAGCTATGAAAATTGAAGAGCTTGCAGTTATTTTAGTCTTGTAAATGACGTTAAACACAAGGATCTGATTGAACCCTGGGTTTTGGAGTCTAAAATTCTACTAGATTGCATGTGTGCACTTACATCCAGCAAGCAGTTGGGAAACTTGTCGCTTGATGTTACCTGCCTGCCTGACCTGTCTAAACATGGAATGCTGCTGACAAATCCTTCCCAGAAGATTGCCATTCTGCATAGCCAGAAAGGCCTCTGCTTTTACACAGTTAAATGCCAAGGCTCACTGTGAGCCACAACTCAAGTAGAAATATCAGGGCAGTGCACATGGTTTCGTAGCTCAGTAAATAAACTACTTAGACTAAGGCAAATTACACCTGAGGTCATTTTTACCTACATCTGTCCTAGTCCAAGGAAGTCTCTTTATCCCTAGTAAATGCAGCTGTGTGAGCAACAGCCTTCCCACAATCAACCTTCTCCTGATCTTCTGTGCAGCCAGGAAAACAAGTTCATACACAGAATTCCAGACATAAACTCTCCAAGGGGAAGTAGTGTTTTACTTAGTTATGATTTTTTTTGGGGGGTAGGGTTTTTTTATCAGTTATAAATTTTAAAAACTACATCACTCTAACATCCTTTTAAAAGTCCATCCCATTTAGCATTTCAAATTCTTGTTTTAAAACCTGGAGGTTGAGGTGAAGTGGAAGTCATGAGAATTATTCTTTTATTATGAGAAAGTGCTACTTCTTCATTGGTAGAAAAAGGTTGGTGATGTTGTTCTATTAGTATACGTTTCAGTTTTCCTGAAATTTGCTCAGATGAGGAAGAGCACATTGATGGTGCTTTTTAATTAAGGATTTTAAAGTAAGGTCTTCTGATTGAAATTACTGAATGCTTTCGTTAGTAGGAAGTGCTACAGTCACAGCTGAGTGGCTGACAGTGTTATCTCTTGCTATTTGATCTGGTTTACATGTTACAGTTATTTCCAGATCCTGTGAATTAGTAATTACAGATTATATCAGCCAAAACACTAAAACCCCTAAAAGTTATTGTGATAACTGTTATCTTGTTGTCTGGCTGTAGAAGAGGAGTCTTGATGTAGTACTACATAACAAATTAGCTTTTCCTAAATAGAACAGTGCAATAACACAGATGTCCAGAGCAGGTCGTTCATGGTATTCTATGTGACATTTAAACTTATATTCAGGCTTCACAATTTAGTGTTGATAGCCTGAACGTTCTCAGGAGGGTCAGGTTAGCTAGATTCAAATGTGGAGAGCAAGGCACTATTTTTAATTACGTATTTCAAAGCACAACTATGGCATGCCTTCTTTAATGCAGTAGATTCTGTAATGTGAGGGTGTTCCAACATACTGTGCTCATAGAGTGCTCCTCCCAGGAAGCATACTGATTTCTTCACTGGCTCCTAGTTTAGTTAAGATTTCAGTCTTTTTCTAAATATACAATTTAGATTTTATCAGCAGGAAAATAAGTACAGAAATAAATATTTCAAATAATTTTACTGTTAAATTTTACTAATAAAATGTTATATTTATCATGTATAGAATATCTAATTTATAGTAAAAAAAAAATGCTTGATCTTTATAGATATTTTGGTTTGACTCCAGCCTGCAACTCAGCCCCACACAACCACTTGCTCATTCTACAGAAGTGGGATGGGGGAGAGAATTGGAAGGGTTAAAGTAAGGAAACTTATGGGTTTAAATCAATGCAGTCTAACAGGTAAAGCAAAAGCAACACACACATGCAGAGCAAAACAAGGAATACACTCAAGTGTTCAGCCATCCCCAGGAAAGCAGGACCTCACCATGCAAAATGGTGACTTTGGAAGACAAATGCCAGCACTGAACATCCCACCATCTTTTTCCTTTCCTCAGCTTCTATCCCTGAGTGTGGTGTCAGATGGTGTGAAATATCCCTTTGGTCAGTTGAGATCCGATGTCCCAAGGGAACCCCCAACTTAGTGGTGGGATGGGGCGGGGTGAGGAGCAGAAATGGCCTTTACTCTGTGTAAGCACTGCTCGGCAATAACTAAAATAACGCTGGGTTATCAACACTGTTGCAGTCCCAAATCCAAAACATAGCACCTGGTGCAAGCTGCTAGGAAGAAAATTAACCTTATCATACAAAACAAATAGAACAGGGGAGAGAATATTCATTCAGAACTTCAAGACTGAATAAGTGATTTGATAGATATGACGCAGTGATACACACGTGGTGTAGTGTCATGCTAAGAATAAAACCTAGATGTCTTAAGTCTCTATAGTCTTCGAATTTGGAGGCTGTCAACATTTTATAGTTTGGCAACAAGTACTTTTTATCAGAAACATCTGTATTTAATTTACTGGTAAATTAAATATCTTGAAGATGGCAACAAATTTTGTTAGCTATTCTGCTAAGAAAAAAAAATGGAAGAAATTAGAAAATCATAATCCATTTTGTTGTATTGAAAGAGTCCTATCAATATGTTCCCATTTGTACATGAGTAAAAATGTAGAAGACAACTTTTTACTGTGTAATTCATACACTACACAAATGTGTGAAGGTTCCTTTTGCTCTTATACCTTGTTTGTTCTATATGTAATTCAACTAAGTTTTTAGTTTGTTTGTTTGCTTTTTTAAGAAGAAGAGGTGGAAAAAACTTCTGGCTTTACTAACAGGTAAGGATATCTATGTGTCTATATGCATGTATCCTTACACAGCTCTTCAGCAGCTATCTGATATCCACTGAATTCAGTGGCGTACATTTATGTATGTGTACATGCATACATGTGCACACATACATGCATATTTATTTATTCTCATATAATCAAATAGCAAGATTCTATTACAGTTTTGTTTCTTTTTATGCACAGACAAGTTAATAAACATTGTAATAATTTTCAGCTTCATCTTTTCTTTATCTTCTTCTTGAAGAAATTAAGCTGATTCTTCCAAGGTTGAAAATATTGGAGGGTTGTTCATTTTCTCTGTGTTAAGAGGCTGGAAGACAAAATCAGTCAATAGTCTCAGGAGGTTTGCAGATGTTCATTTAAAAGCATTATTAAGAAAAGCAGCAGATGTATTCTCTGGCAAGAGTTTAAGTTGCTGTGACCCTCTGTTTGTACCTCAGAAAGCTAATTTATTAAACAATGAGGTGAATAAGACCTGTTATATTCCTCTGTGGAAGAAGGTTACTGCAATAAGTACATTGTCCAGCTGCAATGAGAAACAAAGCAAAATATTTTCCCTGTAAGGCCATATCCTATATGGAAAAAAAATGCAATCCCCCAGGCTTTCTTAGCAAAGATAATAGCTATCTCACAGGGTCAATCATTTGACAAACAAAGCACTTTATTTCAGGCCAGGTGAGCCTGTGGTAGCTGATATTGGTTCTAGTGGTTTTACGATGGTTTCATCATGACAAACAAGACAGCAGGGAAAGAGGAAGACACAAGCTCCTTTGGGAGCAATATTATAGTGCTAGATGGCAATATGCCATAAAATGTAAATTTAGATATAATCTAAGATGATTACTTCTGGCTTCTTTTTTAATGGAGAATGAACAGGCTTTTCTTGGATGCAGTCTTTTTGAAGAGAACATTTACATTTCACCAATATTTTTTGGAACTAAAGGTGGCAATTTATCTTTAATGACTACAAAGAAGGTAGAAAATCTAGCTCAAACATAGACATTGGCAGTCTAGGCAACAGAGGCCTGATTTGATTAGCTAAATATAGGCATCTATTGCAATCTGAGATGTCACAGGTAGTTTGAGGCATTTGTGTGAGGATGACACACAACTCTATACATATCATAGGCTCTCAAGGATATTTCAGCCATTATGAAGTGGCAGCTTGAAACCAGACAAATTTACAAAGGAGCTCTAAATGCCTATGACTAGATAAATAAACCAAGTCCCTGAATTTCTGTGGTATTAATACCACACTCTCTGGTTGCTAAGCATTGATTTAGATTGAAAACACATGTCAATAATATCTTAAACTTTTCCATATTGCTAGTAGTCAGAGCTTGAGAGTCTGTTACTATGAAGTAGCTATTAGTTTGCACCTTTAGTAATTAGCTTTTACAATCCATAATGAACATTAACACCACACGTTACAAGTGGTTTTTCATATATGCTTTTTTACATGCACAATTAATTTTGTGTTTTGAGAGACAGAATTTCAGCTAGCTTATGTAAGTATAAATTCACTGGAGTTGATGGAGTTTTCAAAGTTTAGACCAACTGAGACTTGACACAGAATGAGGTTATGCAATACGTTTTACCAGTACAGCTTGATACTTTTGGTATGAGTACTTAATTTGGTCAAGTGAGCAAGCAAAAGTCAGTTTTTCCAATACTAATGAGGTTTTTATTTTCTTTGGACTGTGGTTACAAAATGACTTATGAGGTTCAGTGTTCTGCACCTGTCTTTCCTTCTTGTTGAGCTAGGAGTGCTAAGATCCCTCAGACAAGCTTTCCCACAAGAATTTGTTAACTCATGGCTTCTGGCTGGATGCTCAGGCTTTCCTCTAGGTTTTTCAGCTTCCTGGCTGTCCTTCTTCACCACTGGATTTTTCTGGCTGTTTGCCATCAGCAGTTCTACTCTCTATTTCACCTCTTCTCTTTGCTGTACTATGTTTTTTCCTTAACTGCTCATGGACAAGAGACTTACTTCTAAAACTTCCTCCTTTTTCTATTTCCCAAACTGATGATCGAGCATAAAAATTTACTTCAGGCTCTTTTCAGCTTGTCCCTTGACAGGGAGCAGCCAAAGGGTGGAGTGAATTTAATGATAGGATACACTATTCCCAGCTGGCCTAACACTAAAATGTGGCAGCAGCTATATTTGCTCTCAGTCTTTCTGGACTTTGTGAAGTTTGAGGACCGAATAGGCTAACTGGCAGAAGTCTGGTAATCTGAGTTTATGAATGACATGAAAGTCAAAACAATGGGGTAGGTTGTGAAAAAGACTATATCACCCTTCAAATGTCCTTTTAGCAATATGGGAAGCAAACAGAATGCTTCCTCTGCAGCCTTGGGAAACAGAATGGATTAAGTTCTCTTTGGTTTTGCCATGTATTTATAACTGATATAAACACAGAAGCTTATTTAGATCTCACAAACATTGTTGGAACCAGAGAAAACTTCATTAAAGTCAGTTAAAAACCTCAATAAAAATGGAGATAAAAGGTAATACAAAGTAGTCTAAAAGAATCACAGAATCATAGAATCAGAATAGCCTGAGTTGTAAGGGACCCATCAGGGCTATCAGAGTCCAGCTCCTGGTCCTGCACAGGATAACGCCAAGAGGCACACCACGTGCCTGAGAGCCTTGTCCAAACACTTCTTGAACTCTCTCAGGCTGGTGCTGTGACCACTTCCCTGAGGAGCCTGTTCCATTGTCCAACCACTCTCCGGGTGAAGAACCTTTTCCTAACATCCAAACTAAACCTACCCTAACAGAGCTTCAGGCCATTCCCTCAGGCACTGGGCACCGGAGAGAAGAGATCAGTGTCTGCCCCTCATTTCCCCTCAGAAGGAATTTGCAGACTGCAATGAGGTCTCCCTCAGTCTCCTCTTCTCCAGGCTGAAGAAGTCAAGTAACCTCAGGCACTCCTCACACAGATTTTTGTGGAGGCTCTTCCCCACAGAAAATCTTTCATAAAGATACCTGAGTCTTTAGTGCTGGAATGTGGTGTTCTCTTGACAGCTGTCCATATTTAAATCAAAATGAGAATACATCAGCTGCCAAACCAGAAATCTCCACTCTTTTGTGAGGGCATATTTGTGTTTGATTATTTAAGCAAGCCATTAGGTAAAGGGTGTTGGTACATCAATACTACTTCTATAGTTGAATGTTTATCAGAAAGAAGACCAGGCAAAAGCACAAAAGTATTACTAAAGCCATCAAAGAGCATGAGGAATGAAGGAAACATTTGAAATACAGACATGCTAGGGTGAACATGCAAAGGTAGGGGTTCACAGAGTACTCACACAGGGAAAAATACAAAAATTGTGACTTCTAGATATGATTAATATAAAATATTTTCAAGAGAACAAAAGTTATCATTCTTCACTAGTTTTTACATCATTAGAGTTCATGGTGGATCCAATAAATAACTTTTTTTAACTTGATGACAATTTCTAATAGCTAGTAAAATCAAAGACAATGTATTGTTGATTCACAAGGACAAATAGGTTTAATCACTGTTAATTTTTGTAATCTTGATATTTTCAGCTTGTACCAGAACTAATATATATTCAAAGAATTTAATTTCTTTATATAGAAAATCTAGTTTGAATGCCACCTTGTTCACCTTTGATGAACACAGCTTCAGGTAATATCAGTGTTTAATTCTTACTTCATGCACTAGGGGGTTCCCTTTCCCTCCTATTTTGTAGACATTCCTAAATAGTTTTAACATATATATTTAAGCTAACAAGAAAAAACACCAAATGTGGTTTTGATTTGCTGCTATTTTAGGTTAGAGTATTTATTCAGCACAAATAATTTTCATTATATGAAGAATTTAAACTACAATCCTGTCTCTGATAGAAGTATATGTATTTTTATTTTGCTCATTTACATATTTCTTGAGCTGTATGTGATTGAAATTTACTAAAATAAATAATATTTTATAAACTTACTGCTTACTTGTGGATATAATATTTCTTTAATCCCAAAGAAAAACACCAAGAAGACAGAATTAAAAGATTTTAATAAAGTTATAATAAAGTAAAAAACATGGGATAAATAAATATGGCAGAGCAAATATGACCTCTTTCTTGTTTTATAGATTAAAATCAACTGGCTGTAGATTTTAAAACAGTATGTCATTGTGGTTTCTTTTTTAAATTTAGAAAAATCCTAATAATTCAAAGTATATATGCTGTAGTATTATATTTATAAACAATTATTATACAATGCAGCAGAGGTTTTGTTTTGATGGATGGGTGGGTGGGTGGGCAGTAATGTCATCAGTGTTTTGAGATGTCTGTAAGGGTTGAGACTAATTTCTATTTCATTATAGACTTTACCCTGGTAGAAATTTCTGTCTTGCATGCAGAATAGGGCAGTAAAGGGAATGTTTTTGAGCACTTTGGGAACAGGTAAAACTCTGAAGACATGCATTGCTGGTCAAGTACCTTACAACAGTCTAGTAACAATAGTATTTCCATTCAAATCTTCTGTTACAACCAAATTTCTGAAACATTCATGCATTATTTACAGTAGAAAGATAGGTTGTAGTATATTGATCCATTAGTTAAACACACTTCTGTTTCTTGTTGTTTCTGTCTTTTCCGTGCGCCCAAGTCTAGGATAATCTAAGTAGGATTCAGTGACAGACTGAAGATATCTGTTATATATCATGTATATGTATCAACTCATTAGACACGTAGCTAATACAGTAATTTAGAGTCAGATAGCTTTCCTGTTGAAAACATCTAGGTGTCTTGGTTAGGGTGAGCCAAATATTTCTCCAGCCTCTACCGGCTTCTTTAACTACATTTGTATTTTGATCGCACTGTAAGCTAGAATCCTAGACTACACAGGCAAAGATATTACTGTATCTACACTTAGAACCCGAATCATCTTCCTGAAGTGCTTAAAGAAAAAATACTGTCTCTTTCTATCTAATTTCAGATAGGAAAAAGTATGATATGGGCTTAATTCAGTTACTTACACACAATGCATTCAGTTCTGCTTGCAAAAGTCCTGGTATCTATCCTGGTTTTGGCTGGCATTGTAGGGATAATATCCAAGACTTCTGCATGGACCTTCAAATATGGCAAAGAACACACAGAAACCCACTCCCCTCTAAAGTGGAAGCTGGATCCATATGCTAAATTCTCTCATAAACTAGTAGTCTCAATATAAGCAACTTAGTAAAGCGCTAAGTTTCTTGTAAGTGCTAAATGAAAATTTATTTATTTCAATAAAACAAGTAGTAGCTGCATCTAGATTTATCTCTTGGGATGTGATACAGTATGCTCTGCAGTGAGTGTCTTTCACCCATCCTCTGCTGGAATGCATAAATACTGACACTAGAGACCATGACAAAGGTCCTTTTGCATACAAACAATAATGCACTACAGGTTGTTGCCCTCAATGTTTTCTTTCTAATAAAGGCCCTAACAGAACTGATAAGCCTGCCTGAGTAGTCTAAAGTCATCATAGCCAAAGTAATTCTGATGACATCATAAATATGAAAGATAACTTCTCTTTATTGTTTGTATATGCCAAAATAAATCATAAATCATTTTAGTAAAACTAAGTTTTCTTAAACAAAGATGATGCATATCTATACCAGAGCACAGTTATTCTTCATATCCATAATTATAGACTAAAAATTGGCAGTGCAATGCAACAGTTTTCCATCGCTTCTGTGTCTGAATAGCTTGCTTTTGCAATTGCTCCAGCTACAATGACAGAGTAATTTGCTAAGCTAATGCCAGATGCTTGTGCTTGTCAGTTCTACTTTTAAAAATTAAATCTTTTTTAGTTCAGTTTCTGCCTAACTTTGTAATCTTAATTCCTATCTTATTACTTTAAATATGTGCTCACATGATTTCAATCATTATATTTCTTTGCAGTTTCTAACATGTTACTATTTGTCAGTTGACCAGCTTACTTATGACTTGTAACCTTAAAAAATGGTTAATGTACTTAACATCACATAAAAAAGTATCTCATTTCATTTGCAGGGCCATGAAAGGAAGGTACACGTATGTTAATTAACCTTGGCTCAATTTAAAAGACATAATTTGATAAACAGCAGTACCTTGATCATCTGAAGTAGTCTGAATATATTCTGAAACCCTGCCGACATAGACACAAATATTTCTGTGAATGTGGTTTATGGAATAAAGGTCCCCAGCTGTTTGTTTGGTGCCTCTTCTGAAGATTACTACCATGAGAGCAGAGCCAGTTATATGTATGCTTTCCATTCTTCTGTCTCACTACAAATTCAAACACCCTTATTTGTACAAATATTTACATTTTCGGATTTTCTGGTGGGTTTTATTCTGTATTTTATTTAAAAAGTGACAAATCTAGCTGTAGAAAGCCTAGGTAGTACTGGTGATGGATAAGTCATATGAAGAAGTGTGCTTTCTAAAGCAACGAGAGCCATATGCAAAAAATTTAT
This sequence comes from Motacilla alba alba, assembly GCF_015832195.1. Taxonomy (NCBI): domain Eukaryota; kingdom Metazoa; phylum Chordata; class Aves; order Passeriformes; family Motacillidae; genus Motacilla; species Motacilla alba. The sequence goes on along the minus strand of NC_052016.1, from coordinate 77,591,619 downwards.
TAAAGCAAGAATAAAGAAAAGACAAATATGTAATAATCAGGACATTATCTAGAGTGTGATTCTCTGCATACATAATATCACACTGCTGATGAAGTTGCTTGTGAGTGGTTTTAATTTTGTCTGAAAATACTTATCAAAGCCTGAGAAATCATATTTGACGAGATAGAGAACTGAATAACAGAGTAAAAGATACATTTGCTGATATCAACAAGATGCTGCCAAATTTCAGGAGTTACATAACAAGTCAGAATTTAGGTCATCATTCTACCCACAGCTCGATAGACCCACATACACCTGCATGCCAGATTCACAGTGGCAGGCATATATATTATTAGTTTGTTTATTTGTGCCTGTGTGTGCATGACAATATCAATGAATCAGCTGATATCCATGCATATATATTGACTTTTCCATGGATATGAAATTAATTATATTGATTAATATATTTAATCATTATCCTTGTCCCATTCAACTAGCATCCACCTGAAATTTACCAAACAGAATACCATTAAAAACATAGCACTTGGAGGAATGCATTTCCATTAAATTTGCATATTTATATAACAGGTATAATTTCATCACAAATTTCATTATTATTTTTCTTACAGGAAACACATAAAATAAACATTTTTGTAAATTGTTCATAAGAACAAAATCCTCTGAGCAGAATGAAAGAATTAAAAAAATAAAAAGTGTATAATTGAATTCCATTGCCATCTCTATGATTAAACATATTTTGCAGCAGGAGATACTTTTCAGATTTTTAAATTAGTATGTGAGAGTGAAGAAAATTAGGACAAGATAATCTTTTTTATGCCAAAATTTATAAAGGTGTACTTAGAAAACTTGTTCTGTTTCTCTAATTCTGTAAGACTGTATGCTATCAATAATACTGATGTTCAAATTGAAGTGCCCTAAATTAATCCATTTTGAAGTCATAAAATTTCTAAGCACAACCATTTTAACAGTAAAAGTATCTGAGAATTATTAAAGGTCTTCACACATTTTAAATGTGCTTCAGCTCAGAATCAATAAAGCTAGCCAATGTCCTTCTCCAACACATTTTTAAGTGTCATTTTTTTAAAAGGCAGCATAATCTTACCCTGTGATGCCTGTTATACAATCATGTGTTTGATTGTCTATGTGGTCCCATCCTTTATTTGACACAGTCACATGTAACATTGTTAGCATACATTACAATTGTTTTCTATTATAATCACAACAATCTCAGTTCTTAGCTGGTTTAAATTGATTTGTTGGTTTGTTTTTTTTTTCTACTGGAGCCAGTGAACAAATATTGACTTCAATGGGGCTAATCTGATTTATATTTCCAGAAGTCTTATCCCACTATGTGGAAAAAAAATATTAATACAACAAATTCTGTTACCACTTCATTTGGCCCCAAGAACCCTTCATTGACCATAGTAAATATTTTCCTTTATTGATATCCCTTCCTAATTTTTAATCAAACAGATACACTTCTCTGTACATTGGAAGTCTATGGTAATTGAAGAGGTGTGCATGAGGATATGTTCCTTTCAATGATCTCATTTAAAATGTCAGTTTCTTAGTCTTAAGAAGTACTTTATGTGTAACTTCAAGTTTTTACACTATAATACACCACCATGAATACCACAACTTAGATTTAAAGGATTCCATCTAACTAATTATTTTCCAAAATTTTGTGAATACGAAATTTTCCTTAAAGAAATATGCACTTATGCAGTGTCATTTGACTTGAGCACGATAGCAGATTTCAAATATTTCAAAAAGCTTTGCATTTCACTGTTCAGAAAGTTTTGGCCTAGGGAAACAATGCCCTACGAGCTCTCTAAGCTCTACATCAAAGTAGCTAGACAATAAAAAGATATTTCAGGGAGGGTAAAGGCAGATCTGGGAATGAGTCACAGGAAAGACAGACTATCTTCCTGATATTCTAATATATTCTCCTCCAAGGGAAGCACTCTGCTCTAAAACTACATTCTTCTGAAAATGAATGCTTGACTGTGTTGAAATTCCCAAATGCAGGTGTAATCAGATAATTTGTTCTGGAAATATACCCTCAGAAGTCTGAAGAATGCCTATTTCAAACAGTCTGGATACCAGCTAGTACTGCATTGGACTCCATAACTTAGAAATTTCTGGTTATGTAATTTTTCCAAAAATTGCTAAAGCAGGAAATTTTAAAGGCACAGCTAAAACTGTCACAATCTTGAAAACAGGTGCAAAACAAGGCAGAATGCAAATATAGCTGCACCAGGAACCCTTTTAATTATTTAGTGCATCTAAGGGGGAGTGTAAAGGAAAAGCATGGGAGCTGAAGAATGAAACTAAAAAAAAGGATTATGGCCAAAAGTAAGTTACAAACAAGTGATTAAGGAAGTAAGTAAACTGTAGAATCATAGAATGTTTTGGTTGGAAGGGACCTTAAAGGTCATCTGTTCCTAACCCTCCTGCCATAATAACTCACAGACCATTTGACAACTTGGTTTTTGTCGGTCAGTAATAGCTGACGGATCCATCCTCTCACACTAAAGAATCCACAAATCACAATCTCCAGACACTGATGTTCTTGGGATCCTAAAGAATGAATGCTAATGTTTAAAAAGCCAAACCAATTAAAGAACCCACAGAAACACTGGAATGAGTTAAGGAAGAGTAACATTTCTAAAATCTCAGAATTAATAAGGTGACCAAAAATAGACATCATAGAGACTAATCAACAGCTGTGTCTAATGTGTAAGTTCCTTTCTGTGTGCTCTAACAGGTCAGTTGCATATGGGTGATTTAGTAGACCTGTCATGTCTAATAAAGCTTAGGATTCCATATCAGAAGAAATAATAATGGATTTGTACCTATTTGAAAATGTACATGTAATTACATGTAATACTATTATTAATAATTTAATCAGGAAAATATATCAATGAAGTTCTGAGGGTTACCCTTGCTTGAGAGTATTGTGTTATGCAACGTTTTTATTAACACTTTGTCCAACAGATCAAAAAGAACATCTATAATAATGTCTCAAGAGTAGTTGTAATCATTTTTGAAACAATTCAGAATTATTATTACATTCAGAATTATTTTGATAACACCCTTCAATTTCACCTCAATTTCAGAATACTACAGTTTAAAAATAATTTACATGCAATATCTCCTTAAGGAGTTGTGTCATGTTATTTTAGTGACACAATGTGACACAACGACTGCTTTTTTGTCTGGTGCTTTATTGTCTTTTATTGAACGAGTAAGGAGGAAGGCACCCAGAGTTGAAAATAATTTAGGTTCTGTCCATGTTTGGCTGGATGTTACCTTCTGTTTTCCAATAAATTTGATCAAGTTCTGAGTGAAGTTGAGACAATTTTCTTTTACTATTACTACTTTCAAATCCATAGAATAGTCTACTGCTCAGTAAAAGGCTTGTTGAGATGCAGTTCTCAGATCAACATTATATAGTTTACATATGCATCTGGCCCTGAAATCCTACTGTTTTCATCAATGTTGCAGTAAATGGAAGCAGCTTCAAGAGGGCAGGAGCATCTTTACATGAGTCAAAACCTTTGAATTGTGGAGATTATTAGATGTTTTGTTCCTTTGATAGACTTAGTGCTATGGAAGGTGTTGGCTGAAGAAAACCAAATCATGCTTTGCTAACAGTAGGTTCTGTATGATTTCCCTAGTGAGGATTGTCAGTGTTGGAGAGGTATGAACTACCCCGTGTGAAAATACTTCATGTGAGAATCCTGATGGGGTAAGTTCCTAGATGTGGCTCCCCAGATTAGCAAGTGGCTTCAAGTGTGGAAGGAAGACACATACTTGAAGAATATTAGCTGTTAACTCCTGTATTAGATTGAAGACATTAGGAACTATGTGATAGTGAAGAAGGTAATTGAAATATTTTCAATTGTACAGTATTCACAGGCATTTCATAGATCCCAATAGGTCAAAGATTCCAGTAGCTGCATTTGCACTGAGGATGTGGAAATTTAATTATTTTAATGTATCAGATAGCACTCAGAAAGATTAAAATACATGGCTGAATGATACTTCTGTTAACTTATTTTCATTTGAAAATACCCAGTTATAATTATAAATAAAACCCCCAATTATCTTAAATATTGATTTAGAAAAACAGAATGCATAGACAGGGCAGGATAGTTAATGAGTTCTTTCCATGCCACACCCCATGTCAAGAGCAAAATAGTTTACTGGTTTTGACTGATAATCTGTATACCATCAAATCAGGAAAGGGAAAAAACAAAAACAAACAAAAAAACCAAAACAAAACAAACAAACAAACAAAAAAAAAAAACCAAAAAACCAAACCTGAAATACTAGGTGAATATTAGGGTGAAAAATCCCACATTTATGACACTCTGTCAATCATTTAGTCCTCTAGAAAGACTTTCAAACTGTGAATGCATGAGGGACTTTTCAGAAGGCACTAAATTATCTAAACCACATTTTGAGAATTTAAGATATCATCACATATTCAGATGACTTCATTCATTTCCATAAAACATCGGAAGAACATCTGGTAACAGCGGAAAAGCTTCTAAAGCTTTTTAAGGAGTAATGGTTGAAACTTGGGAAAAACAAATGTCAATTACTGAGGGATCACATTACCTTTTAAGGATATGCATGTTCTGAAGAGTGGCAGAAACCTCAGTCACAGAAACTGGATATTGAGTAATACTGAGATAGTTCCTGGAAAAATGGGTACAAAATCTTATGCAGATTCTTTAATACACAAAAAATTTTCCAGAACAGCCAGCAGAAAGCAACTTTCTCATGATGCAAAAATATGAGAGAACTTATTATTTATTGGAAAGTTCTACATCCATTTTCTTTTTTTCGACTGCTGAAAATTTAGTTGCAGCTCCTAGAAACTGGTGATTTTCAGACATTAATTGTTAGAGTGTTAACTGACTAAATACCTAAGATGCTGAATACCAGATTTTTAAGAGATAAAAAAAAATAGGAGCAAAATTAAATACTCAAATATATAATCTGAACTTTGAGAATCCCTCAAAGGTATATTCAGTAAGAACTATATGAATCAGGTCCATGAACTATAATTCCGTGTGGTCTGTACTTAAAACCCACAGGCTTGTGGAATGGCACACAAACCATGTAAAAAGAGTTGCAATGATGAGTTATCTTGGAAAACACAATGACACAGGTTTCCTGTTGACTGAAGACAATGAGATTAGAGGCATGATGTTCAGTGATGGTATTCTAGAAAAGTAGGCTTTGGAAATAAAATTGAAAGATCTTGCCAGTACCAATTTGCATAGTTGCATACGCAACAGAATGTGACATTGTTGCTGGAGTCTGTGGTATACACAGAAGAGAGCTGGAATGTCCTCAGAGTCTATGATGAATGTACGATTAGAGATGCTAGGGTGGGTTCTCCCGGGAACCCTGGATGCCAGATACCCACCAAGGCCTCTCTATCTCTGCAACGGGACAGAGGACAGAAAATACAGCAAAAGGTTCATGAGTTAAAGGCCAGGAGACATCATTCGCTGTTCGCTGTCATGGGCAAAACAGACTGAACTTAGGGATATTATTTGATTTTAATACTGAAAAAATCAGAGCAGGACAAGGAGTGTCCTAGGCACTTGCCTGTACATTCCACATACCTTTCAACTATCCAGCCTCGTGGGAGATCTCTGTGTAGTATTCTTAAATAGATTAACCATAAACAAGACCTGAAACACTTTCAGAAGACTTAGCAACAGGACCATGCTGGTTTGAGCATCTCAGGGATATTCGAAATTCTCAAGAGCAGTTGTAATTAGCCTGGAGGAGAAGGTGGAGATGGAAGGAGGTGTCTCCCCCTTAGGTTGGCTTGGAGAAGGCATAATAATTAATAGTTTCCAACAGATGGCTCCCAAAGTACAGAGTTGACTGCAATGCTGATTATAAATACCAGATCAGTTTCATGACCTGTAATTCTATCATGCCACAAGACAGTGCTACAAAGCACAGCAACAGGATGGTCTTAGCTCAGTTCCCCTGAGTGATAAACAGCACAACAGGGATCATATACTGAAAGTAAGGTATTACTTCCAGTAATTTTAAGATCAAGCATACCAACTTTATGAGAAAATAAATCAACACTGTGACTAGCAACCCTTAAATGAAGATAAAGTATGCTTATATTTTTTTTCAAATTCTTTCCACTCAGATTTGTTGTTAGCTCAACCTGTCATGCCCCACCTTGAGGACAGAAAGTTTTGTCATGGGTTATCTCCAGATGGCAAATAAGTATTTTGCAGCCCCTTGCTCACACCTACCCCACAGTGGAAAGGGAAGGAAAATCAAAAAATAAAATGGCAAAACCTGTTGTTTGGGATAAGAACAGTCTAAACTTTGAAATAATGTAAAATAAATCATCATCGTTATCATCTTCATCATCCTAAAGCAACAGAAAGAATAAGAGAGCCCAAGAATAAGTGTTGCACAATTTCTCTTGATCCACTGACCAATGCCCAGCCCATTACGGAGTAGTAAACGTCCCCTTCCAGCCAACTCCTCCCCAGCTTATACACTGAACAAGATGGAACATCCCTTTGGCTACTTCAGCTCAGCTATACACCCTCACAGCTTTCTGGGCACCTCTTCATTGTTAGAGCATGAGAAACTGAAAAGTCCTTGACTTAGGGCAAAAACTACTTATCAACATTATTCTCATAATAAAGCGAAAAACTACTGCATGGTATCAGCTATTAGAAAGAAAATTAACCCTATCCCAGCTAAAACTAGGACACCACTATAGAAATAGTGGCAGAACAATAGAGAAATCAATGTTAACCTGTACATGAAGGCCATAATCAACAAAATCAATACAATTTTTTGAAGTTGTTTTGAAATTCCAATTTAAAACTAAAAAAAAAAAAACCAAACCAGAAGATAGGAAGAATAGTCATTTAATAAGTATTAGTACTGGAAATATCTGGAATCTGACATGGATATCACCTGAACCATTATCCTCCACAGCACTCATAACTGCTGGAAAGAAGCAGGGATTTTGTGAGGCCTAGATGTCTAACATAGGAAAGATGCCTCCATCTTTAAAGAACCTACCTCTAAAACTGTCTCCGAGAAAGTCCTGTGTCTGTTACTTGAAGTAGTCTTCCATTACCTAGTCTTGCCTCTAGAACTGCAAAATCCAAAGTACAAATACTAAACAAAAGGCTAGATATTCTAATGCAAAAAGATCTGGAAAGCTATTTTTGGCTAGTGAATGCCAAACAAACAAACCCTACTATCAGATGATAAATAAATCACTTTGGGATTGTAAATGAGCTTTATTGTCTCAGAAAACTGAAAAAAAAGAAAGATTCTGTTCAATGAAAATTTTACTGAAAATGGCTTCTCAATGTGTAATAGTATTTAAAATGTCAACACAACATTATGAGGTCTGAGGAACAAAACAAAGGGCATTATGACCATAGAATATTATGCCTGTTAGTTAAACCGGGGATTGCTCTTCATGACAAATACTGTGTGATGTTCTTCATTGTGTCAATATGTGCAAGGTTACAAATACAGAAACTATCTGGTCATGATAATAATCATTGCTTTGGAAAAAATTTCATGAGAACAATTTCTAAAAAAGACTGAGATATTTTCCATCAAACATGAATGAATAATATAAACACCTACTTTATGAACACCTACATGATAAGCACTAAAGGACAAGAAAAAAAAACTAAGAGAAGATATTTGGGTTGATATTGTTCTTAATTAAACATACTAATGGCAAAAAATGGGAGGATATGGTATAACAATAGTTACTCTGTCACAAGGAGTGGAATTATATCTGCAAAAAAAATATTCAGATATCCAGAACTTAGAAAAAGCCTTAGAAAAAAAATTATCAGAGATGCTTGAGAATCAAGAGTACTCATGGAATAGTAAAATTAATTCCTTAAATACATAGTAGAGAATATATTAATAGATACTATACTTCAGAGTCTAAGCTGATCTGATTTTTCTAGAGGAAGTAGACCTTTTTGCTAATTCTCAGGTGTTTGGAACTGTTCACAATGACAATGAAAGTAGATTTTCTGGAAAGGATTTCTTTAAACCAATTTGGTAATTACTGTGATGAAAGACAATAAGACATGCATGAACTGCTCCATAGGCCATAGTAGGAAGCAGTCTGCCTGAGACTGGAGACACTAGAATTATGTGTACTAACCAGAAATGAAATCAGAGGAGTCTGGAAACTCTTTATGCATCACTTCTGTCCTCCACAATATGTGCTCCACATATTCATCAAGCCTGTTCTGTGAATCTGAAAACTCTCTTCTTTTTCAACATTCTTACTTCAGAGCTGCTCTGACACCATCCAAGGTAGCTTTATTCTTTTAAACAATGCTGTAATATAACAGAAATGCATGAATACTGTTAGAATATGTATTTATATATTTTTATATATTTATATATATATATATATATATTTCCCATGGAAGCAACTAAAACCTGACAGATCATTCCAAGAGCTCTTCAGGAGCAATAAACCATGATTATACAGGGACACCCAGCTGTTCCAGAAAAAAGAGTCAAAAGAAAGAGGTGGTACTCCACAAGAAGACTCATGTAATATCTTTCCCAGTACAGCTGCCAGTCATCACAACTCAATTTAGATTCCTATTATGCTCTGTTAGACTTCTCTGACCAAGATTATGGGCTGCATCCATACACAACTATCAAAATTTTAGATCCTAAACCCAAACTGTATTTTCTTCATCTCTTGTTCATGACCCTGAGTTACTACTTTATAAATATAATTTGGTTTAAATTATGATGAAATTTATATCCCCACCCAGGTAACAATGATTGTCATAAAAAATGATATACTGTTAAAATAAAATGTGTGCTTTGCAAGTGAATTGTTTTTACATTGCAAAATGGGTTCCTTTAAATAACAGATAGAAAAGAGGAGACCTTGGATTAGAGATGATATTGTTATTCTCCTTGGACATATCAATGATAAAGAATAATGATGGAAAAAAATGGGTATAAACTAGTAATTACTAACTTTTGTCTGAAAATTAGTGCAAAACTTCTATGTGAAGACAAGAAACACGGTTGTTTTGGAGGGATGCAGATATATCTATTAATTTATATTTATTTAGTGTTAGAAAATTATTTCTTTTACTCTTGTGTCTCAAAGAACTCTATTAGTGTAATAAAAAGTAGGACAGAATTCAGAGACGACTAGGAAAATGCAGTGAGGAGTTGGTTGATGAAATTTTGAATATGTGTATATCCTAGCTTTTATTATACTTTCAGGAGAGTAAAAAATCAGCATAATCTATTTGGGAAAAAAAAAAAAGCCGTACTCCTCATTATGCTGTTGGGTTTTTAAAATTCCTTTTTAAATTTTACTCTATTTTGGTAAGAAAATATGAGTTTTTTATTTTAAATATCATGGGAATTTATTTAATTTATGGTGAGTGCAAAACATCTTTAAAGGAAAAGATTTTTAAGTTCCATATTTCCTGGCCCAAGTCTTCAGAAAATAGTTTTTCAAGCATGAAATATGGTATTTGGCATAGCTGGTGTAAGTATTTATATTATTTGAGGGTAAAAGTGAAGCTACCTTATTTTTAGCTACAGTCTTCCATATTTTGGGACAGTAACTACTCTTTTTATTCTTTCTGCTATGACTAAAATCAAGGGAGACACTTTCTATTTTATCTTCTAAAACCAATTAATTTGAAGGTGTGACTCTGAATATGGAGGTAGTCATACAAAGCAATCTATAACTTATTTGTGGGGCTGGTAATGATCTTCTTTGTCCTTTCTGTATCTGTTTTATTCTGCCTGGATGAACATTGTTTTCTGTACTGTGCACACTTAAGTTAAAGGCTAGAGTTCAGTCCTACAGCTAGTCTATTGGCCTTTTTAATTTTTTTTATTTAAATTCAAATAAAATTCCAGAGAAGATCAATCACTGCAGTATCATTCACAAACATGTGTTCTGTTCCTGCAGTTCCAAATAAACATACACAATTTGCAAAAATCAATGGACTACAAAAACTAAACCTCATGTAAATTTTATGAAGTTCTTGCATTCCCCAAGTACATCATGTAATGCTACTAAGCAGTGTGCAAGAACTATTACAGCTGAAAATAAAACCATTCAGTATGTGAAATGTGAATCCTTGTCTTTGTAATGCAGAGTGTTCAGGGCCTCCATTCTCCACCTGATACCCACAATTACAAAAGAGAAATCAAATATTGAGGACTGAGGAAATGTTGAACCTACGGTAGGTGTTGTCAAGCTGCCCATATGGCTTCCAATAACTATTGTCAGCATTAATTAATAGAGAGCCCTGATGCCCACAAAGAGGAATCTAAAACATAATCTGGCTTTTGGTTCTAAAAGTTCCTGAAACTCACTGTCAAGTAGCAGACTGACTACAGCTGATGGATGCAGAGGGATACTTTAAAATCTGGTGTTTGGGGTGAAACTCCGAGAGGAGTCCTTAGCCTCCTTAGCCTTTTTGATGTCCTAGTGTTAACTGAAAATGCAAGGAATAACCATTCATTCCCTTTTTCCCCCATGGTCACAAGTGATAAATTGGTGATATTTGGTAATATAAAGTGATATTGTATTGCATCAGTTTTATGAAATATCAAGATCTTCCTGGCATGGAAATTCTCCATTGCTGCCTATGCCACCTTTAGAACTTTAGAACTGTGAAGAACCTTCACAGGATCTTCATCACAGTAGAGGCCTGAAGACTCATGTCTGAAACTCATTCAATATAATAAGATGCAGTTGTTTGGAACAGCACCAAACTCTAAATATGTCTTATCAGTGCATGCCAGCTGAAAAAAAAAAAGAAAAAAAATCACATACAAGGACTGAGAAACCCTGGACACACAAATTTATCTCAGAATTAAACCGGTTTTCTCTCTAATGATGCATATGTAGAATGCATTAATTTTCATTGCAGTCTTTTGCTGAAAAAACCCAGCCACTACAAGTGCTGAGGCAAAAGACAGCTTATGAGGATCTCGCAAATACTTAAATTCTAAATATGCCTTAAGCAGAAACAACCCAATATCCTGCATTTGAAATGAAAATATATTTCTCCTTTGTGAATAGTTAGCTGGAGCCAAGAACACATCTGTTATGAGGATTCTACCTCGTTTTTATGCTCTGCATTCTTGAGAACAAAAGGTTAAAAAAAATCATTTACAAATGTATATCTGCAAAGAGCTTTGTATTATTTATTTGCTATTCTATTTAAAGTATTCTGTACATCTGCTGTTTATCATTAAGTTCACTAACATAAAACTGAATCTGCCCTGAGGTGATAATCTAAAAAAGGGGCATTAGTGAGGGAAAATGTTATGGGAATGACAGAAGAATGCAGCTATATATTTTGATGAACAGTGAGTGTTCAGTGACCCAAGACAGAGGAAGCTATAAATGATTCATAACTTTGAAAAATTCTGTAGTTTCAGTAATTTAAGACATAGGGTTCTGTCTAATTAAAAGTAACTACAGTATCTATTCTAGTCTTTGCTCTTTTATTGGGTCCTGGCTTCAATAAAATTATTTTCATGTGATGAACATTGCTATTTTAAGGGCCTCTATATGGTGTTTTCATTGATTTATTATTATCTGATTTGCACATTGAAAACAATTGCTCTCAGGAGAATTACAATGGGATTTGATTCAGATGTAAATAAATAACAGAAGAGCCCTGAGATCTCAGCACAGTTTTCTTCTTTTTGTAGAGCATTCCAGATTTCCCAACTTGACAGAAAATATTTTTCAAACCTAAAAACATGAAATTGAAATTTTGTCTCATTTTTTTTTGCTCTTGTTGGTTTTAACATAGATACATTATTTATGTAACAAACAGTTGCCTTTGACTTCAGGAGTATGGTTGTCCTTGAAGTAATTCCTCTTTTAAAGGCAAACTAGATAAATACTTCCAATGGTCTCAGTTGATACTTGGAAATAATACCTTTTTTTGCTATTTGCTATAGAAATGCCCTGGTTCAGCAAATATGTGTACACACAAATGTATTTTAAACATTTCAAAACTGTTTAAAGCTAAACAGATAGAAAAATTCAGATATCTTAAAATCTGCCACTTGTAATTTCTAGACACTTGGCATTCTGAAGAGTATCCAAAATCTGGATGCAGATACATTACAGAGGTAATCAAGAAAATTTGTAAGTGTTGGCCAGGGAGCTGGAGAGATAGGTAGAAAGAAACCTGAAATCCTGAACGTGTCTAGGAAGCAGGAAATTGAATGGGACTGCCAGTGGGTTCTTCTGACTGTCAGAAATGGATAACTATGTCCTGGAAAAAGTTACCTAAAAAAAGTATCCTTAAAAAAACAACCAACCAAAACTAAGACCTAAACAGTATTTGTGGATATTGTTTAGTCAAAAAATGGCAGTTTAAAGAAAATTACTGTAAGAGAGTTCAGAAGTCTGTAACTCCAGTTGAGGAGCAATAACTTTTTTAATACCTCAAAACTGATAAAGTAAGGTGGAGTTTGATGTGCTGGAGTGTAGGAAGGCCCTACAGAGGGATCTGGATAGGCTGGTTCATAAATCAAAGCCAGTTCTATGCACTTCAACAAGGTCAAGTGCTGGGTCCTGCACTTGGGTCAAAACAGTCCTAGGCAGTGCTACAGGCTGGGACCAGAGATACTGGAAAGTGGCCCAGCAAAAAGGCACCTGGGGGATTCTGATCAATAGCCAGTTGAACATGAGCCAGTGTGTGCCCAGGTGGCCAAGAAAGCCAATGACATCCTGGCCTGTATCAGCAAGAGTGTGGCCAGCAGAACCAGGGCAGTGGTTGTCCCCCTGCAGTCAGCACTGGTGAGGCCACACTTTGAATCCTGTGTTCAGTTTTTGGCCTCTCACTACATGAAAGTCACTGAGGTGCTGGAATGTGTCCAGAGAAGGGCAATGAATCTGATGAAGGGGTTGGAGTACAAGTCTTATTTGTCTCAGAGGAGCAGCTGAGGGAGCTGGGATTGTTTAGCTGGGAGTGAAAGAGGCTTGGGATGGGGGGTGATCTTATTGCTCTCTACAACTACCTGAAAGGAGGGTGTAGCCAGGTGGGTGTCAGTCGTTTCTCTCTGGTAACAAGCAACAGGACAAAAGGAAGTCTCAGGCTGAGCCTAAAACTGAATTTTAGGAAAAAAATTTTCACAGAAAGGCTTACCCATCATTGGAACAGGCTGCCCAGGGAAGTGGTGGAATCACCATTACATTTAAAAACATGTAGTTTGTGGCACCTGGGGACATGGTTTAGTGGTGGACTTGGCAGTGTTGGGTTAATGGCTGGACTTGATGTGCCTAAAGGTACTTTTCAACCTAAATTATTCTGTTTGAACAAGGCATGCTTTTTTTAATGTATAATTAATGATCTTATGGTTGCTTATATACCTGTATAAAATTTTATTTCTTCACCTTAGGTATAAACATTTTTCAACAGCTTTACTGATTCAGCCCTATTGATGATATTTGGGTGTGAGATTTTGTGAGGGTGGAGAGAGACTAGATCTCTGAAATGCTGCAAGTTGCAAAAACTTTTCATTGGTGATAGTTTCCTCTTATTGGTAGCTTCTCTAATCACAGATATCCTCTGATCTTCTCCAAGCAAGTCCTCAGCTACTTTTCTCATTTTTTCTTTCCCATATCTCTTGAAGCTACTACTAGGCTGGCTTTATTAAAGTCAAGAGATGTTGAAAGAGTATATATGAAGAAAATTATAGAGAACATTGCTAATAATATGATTTTTGTAAAAATCTTTCTGCAACTGACAATTTTTGGTATGAGTTCTAGCACATATTGCAGTTGTAGTCTCTGACAGGCAGCATCCCACAGGGGCCGAGTGGAATGGCCCAGGATTGTGACAGGGACTGCTGAGAGGCCCCAGAACCTCTGAGGACCACTGAGACAAGACTTGAGGCCAGCTTGGATGTCCCATTACAAGCATTTGGATGTGAAGAGCAAAAGGTGGCTGGGTAAAGAAATAATGAGCTGGGAAAGGTAGAACATAAGTTAGAAAGGTAGACCTAGAGTTTAAGACAGTTTAAGGCTTTGTGTATCACCCAAAAATCAATACACATTCAAACTCATGTACTTTGAGGTACTTAAGGTCTATTTTATGCAAGAAGCATTGTCTTGGTGTCCTGAAAAAGTTTTATCATTGGAAGGGTTTCAACCTTAGAGACCTCACAACTCACCTACAAAACATTTGCTCTATGAGACATAAAATTTGCCTTCCAACTAGCAGCCTGTCTTGGGGAGAGGACATGAACGAACTATCATTTACCAGTGCCTGGGTGGGAGGTCTAGGCAATAGATCTTCAGACATGAGGGAGCAGATTAACTTCTTCATCTCCCTGCTTTTTTACTAGCCCCGCTTTGAAAGTGCCATTGGCACTATTCCTAGAATTAAATAGACAATATGAGAATCCCACTGCAGCTCAGGTATGGGTCAGAGGGTTTGAATAGCTGTATACATATGGCCTCTAGGAAAAATGCAGTTTCCTATAGATTTTGAATGCTTCATTGGTTTGTTAGAGGATACTGCAAAAAGGATTCTGAAAAATGTTCAGAGGTCTATAGATTTCTAATACTGTTTTATCAGGATTAATACGTATCAAAATCCATTCATGAATTTAATTCCCCGTTCCTTCAACTCCACTTTGGCAACCTCTTAAGATATCATAATGATGACTTTGGGGTTTTTTTAGACTGTAAATTCTCTGCTTCTTTCTTCGTGTACAAAACAGATCTCAGGTGTCATCTGACATTGCAACAACTCTTACAGTAAACCAAGGTTTGGCTGAGAGTACTTTGGTCCGTGGAAGAGAAATTATTTAGTCTGAAAACTTTATTACAGATTAAGCAGAAAGAAGATGAGGGAGCAATTAAAATATTTGGATTCTTAAAGTTTCAGATTTTCCAAATCCTTTAAGGTCAGTAAAGAGATGACTGAGATTAATTCCAGAAGTTGTCTTCAATTAAGTAATTGTAAAAGGGTTTCAAATACACTTTTAAACATGATTCTCATAAGAGAATAAAAGAGCAGATTCTGATTCTAATAGAGGTTGAGTGCTAAATATAAAAAGATAAATATTGCAACATTAACAGCTGTATAGTTGTGGAAGAGATATCAGGCAGGTATTAGGTACATTTTAAGACATAATTAGCCTGCACAGTACAATCCCATGTAGAAGTACTTGAGCTATTATGAGAATAACAACTTAATTGTATTGTGTAATTTTTTTTAAGTTGATCTTTCCTATAGAGATAATTGTTTTAAAGTACCAAATATCCTGTACCTTGTAAAAGCATCAATTCAATTTAAAATAAATCTGTCCTGGCTCTCTGACATCCAGAGCACAACAAAGTTAAAGATCGAATGCTTTGGCATTTGCAAATAATTGAAACTACTAAGTTTGAATTGGACTCTGTGAATAAGTAGTGGTCAGCCTTGCTGGATACAATATGGAATAATACCTGATATGTGAACACACAGGCCTTGATGGTTTTAGATTAATGTTTACAGACATCCTCTTAAAGATTTTTACATTTTATGGGAAACAATGAGGCCTGAATTCTTTCTCCCTCAACCATCTCATTTTGTAAAATAATTATTGTAAACTTTACTTATAGATATTTCATTATGTTCTTGTGAATGAGATGTCATCTGAAGGGGGTGGTAAACATGGAAGACAATTTGGTGATGAGGAGATACTGTTAATTACTTATACTGTAAAAATCTGTTGCCAGAGTTTCAATCAACAGTCCCAATACAGATCCTGATGAAAATTAATTTGTTCAAATATATAAAATAACTCACCTATTCTTAAAGAAAAACATACATGAGATGAAGCACCTGACAGTCACTTCCTAAGTTTGCATCATTGATTCAAACTGCCCAGCAAAAATTACTCAGAGTACCTAGAGGTGATATTGTAACAAGCCAATGATTAGGAGACCCAGTGAGGGGGAACTTAAGTCAAATGGAAGGCAATGCCTAAATTCTTAACTCTAGAAAGATGGAATAGTGTAAAGCATGATATTTTTAAAATTTTCCCCTTTTTTTCCCTAAAAGATAAAAAAATATTTATCTTCGTGTTAATTACATTTAGGAAACCAAACTATTTATGCTTTCTTTTTCTTCAGAAAATGTTAGGCCTTGATAATATCATCAATATTAGAAAAAATGGTAAAAAGTATTTTTATCTAATCTGTTTTAGATGGAAATGTCAGAGCTAAATTAGGTAAGCATAAAATTGGCTAAAAGTTATAAATCTTAATTTATGTTCATGTCAGTTAGTTCAGACATATTTAAACATCCAGCAGAGCTCTAATAAAAATATATCTACACAGCTGTCACTATCAGTTTCAGTGATACCTATTTTTTTTCCTAAAAATAAATATTTTCCTTTATTATTTCAATCTACAAAGGGAATCCATGTGTTAGATAACAGCATTAAAGTCTGAAGATTATGATTTGAACATTTATGGAAATTTTGATTCATATAAGAAAACTGTGTTTAGGCCAAAAATTGCCTTCCTCATCTACAAAAATCCTTCATGTGAGTATAAACACTTCTACAGTCTTTATAGTCCACTCAGAATCAATCTTGCAAGAGTAAGTGTGCAATTTACACACTTGTAAGTTGTGGATTACAGACTAAGATGTTAACAATTAGCTTTGTCACCATTTGAGTATCTAATCCTCTAGTGGTGCATGTATATATTAACTCCAGCAGAGCTGTGGGAGGGTGTAGGGAGGTGCCTGCATATCCCTCTGAATATCCACACCCTTTTTTTTCCCCAGTTTATTTGAGAGGTATTTTACTATCTCTCAAACAGCTTTCACATAAATTAACCTTTCTGAAATTTTAGAATTTCTTTTTGGGCTGAAGAGCGAGGGGAAAAATAGTTTTATAAAAAATTTGAATTTGTCCATAAAACTGATATTACTTAAACTCTTCATTAATAAAATATCATTAGAAAATATATTAGATTTATTTTAAATGCATGTTTATTTATGACAGTGCAGAAAAATGCAGGACCAGATAATGATATACAGTGTGTATATACCGTATGCATTTCCTTTCATCATTCAAAGGACTTTGACGTTTTGTTAACTTTAGAGTGCGAAATTCAATAAAAGTCCAGAAATTTTATAAAGCAGTGCTCCAGAAGAAGTTGTGAGTCTTCATTCATCTATAAAATTTTTAAAAATTATTTTTCACTATAGCATTATACTCTCTATTCTTCATGTCCAAAGCAATCTAGCTTTGTAGGATATGAATTGTCTTGTTTTTTAATAACATTATATGAATAACACTATATGGGAAATGGTGTAATCAAGTGTCATTGTATCAGTATCTTTTCAAATAATAATTCTCTCCTGCTATTACAGAAATACCAGATCTGTTGCAGTGATCCTGGATACAAAAGACATGATCCTATTTATTTTCAAAAGAGAGGTTTTAAACCTGTAGCAATGCTACAGTAAAAACTTTGCTGAATTGTACTTACCCTAATTATGATCTGTTACATTTGGAAAATTGTGGAATAAGAAATAGTTCTCTGTGTGCAAAGGCAAAACAATGTGATCATGGCTGTATTAAATAAAAAATCTATTTGAATTGTTCCCCTCTCTCACTAGGCTGATGATGAAAAGTGGAATTAACTGTGTGTAAATTATTAGAGATGTAAGGGAAATTAAGGCAACAGGGTCTCTAGGTTGTTCATAAAGGTAATAACTAAATAGCAGTAAGAACAAAATCAAATGCCACCCAGTACATTCTTATCCTTACAGCAAATTAATTGTCATGATTAAATCAATGGATCTCCTTCCCTGCCTAAAGCACAAAAGCACAATGATCTGAAAACTCTTAGAAACAAATGTCCATGTCCTTTTCTATGTTTTCACTGTTCAAGCAATCTTATTGATATCACATTCATGTTTTATGTAAACCACATAGGACTAACAATTGCCATTCCCTATCATCTCAATAGGTTTATTACTGAAGGAAGTGTGGCTGCATCAGAATGAAAAACTGTCAATGAGCTCACACCCTGCTGGACAGCTCCAAATTAATCATATCGTTCATTACAAAAACAGCATTTCCCTTCTTTTCCAGATGACAGTGATTATAGCCTGCCATGGAAAAGTTTCTCCAGATGAGGTGCCTGAAGGAGAGCACTAATCTGACTCTTCAGCTATGCTTTCCCTTCCCAGAGGCTGCAAAACACCATAAAAGAATGTTCTCCTTGGCTTCCCCCCATCCTCTCCCCTCAACATACACTTCTCAATTTATTGAACAGCTTCAGAGCCTGAACTGCAGAATTTAACTCCTGAATATCTGAGGTAAAGGGGATTCAACCTGATTAGCTTGACTTTCCTTCAAGTCCCTTTGTTCTTTTCTATCTTACATTGAAAAGGAAAATAAAGGAGCAGAAGTGGGGGGAAAGCACACAAGCAGCCATGAATGGATAATCTACTTCTTTAAAATATCCCATTTTCTAAGGCACTTAACCCATGAAGTGACACAGAATAAGACAAGAAGGAAAGACTTTCCATGAGGGATAACCCACAGTGTGGTTAATGAAGGCCAAGAGGTTGTGCTAAGCTTACTGGTGGTCTCATAGTTATGAATGACAGAAAAATGGGATGAACACTTAGGATAAATCCACTAAATAGTCATGTGTTTGCTTTTCCAGAGACACTATGTTTTCTCTTGATCAAAACAGAAGGAGGAAAAAAACAAAGAAAGAACCAAACAAAATAAACCTATAGGGTATTCCCAACACATAAATCTTAACTTCCACTAGGGAAAGGAGGAAAGGGTTTGACACCTGTGGAGCATAAGGACCTTCTTGACCTTTTCAGAGAAGTTTCTCACTTGAGATTCACAAGCACAAAAGAGACAAAGATTAAATTGTATGCCACTTTGTCACTTGGTTTGGTGATATTTGTGGTTCTCACAAAGGATGTGGAAATATTCCTCAAAATTAGTATTAGCTTGGGATACACTTGTTTTGACAATAATTGCAGCAAGAAAAACACTTGAACCAATGGGCTCTGGCACAGAGACAGTCTATTTTCATGGCTGAAACTTTTGCTGACCTGGCATCTTTTATGAGTCTCTTTAGAGACCCACAGTTGTCTGCTCAATTAGAACACAAATATCCACCCCAACATGATACAGTTCTAAAGGTCATGAAGGTTTTTTAGTTTTCTAGGCTTTACTACATTAATGGATTTTTTACAAAATGGGGACTATTCTCAACCAAAAAAATCACCAAATGTATAAATTGAAGGAGCTCTGTTTCCTTTTTTCTGAATTTTGTAATGGATCTTCTTATTTCCTATTTCTGGTATCTAAACCTCTGTTTTGTTTCTCATTAGAAACTACAGGAACAATCTTATTCTATATCATTATTTGATAAACAAATCAATGCAAGAGACATATGTTATTCCTCAAAAACAGCAAAAATGTAAACATCTGCTCTAAATCCCCAAATGAAACACATTTTCCTTTGGGACATTTAAGTTTTCATTTCCTGATATATCATCTTTCGTGTCTCAGCCTTCTTATGGGAAATCCTGAAGCCATTACTCTGGATAAGAATAAATAAATCTAAGAACTCCAAAGCAATTAGGGAAAAAACCCAACACAAACCAAACCAAGCCAAAACATCCCTGATTAAAATGTTTACAATATACACAGGCCATGTGATCACAGCTAGATAAAACAGAGTTAAAAAGATTGACAAGGGTTTTCCCTTCTTTTTCCTCCAAATGTATTGGAGGAAAATATTTGTACTTTATCTTTCTATCTGGAGGATTAGTGAAGATGAGAAAAGGCTGGATGTAACAGGTTTCTGCTGCTTTGAACATAGGCTTGGATACCTTGATGTGAATTTATGTAATGGAACTACTATACAGGGTTAGGCCCCAGTACAATTTGAATCAAAAATCAAGGATCACAGGACAGTAAGAATGTCATTTTTGATCAACAAATACTGGTATGGAAGCGTTAAAGGGCTGATTTCATAATGGTAGGAAAAACTGGTCTGAAAAACTATTCTGTACCTTTCCCTAAATAAATGCTTTTGATAATGCAAACTTTAATTATATGGTTGACATCACCTTCATTGGAAACCTACTTAAGGACTGAAAAGGAAAAAGACTGAAGACACTGGCCAGTGCTCTGACTGTGATGTCAGTACAAGCAGATCTGAATATGCAGATTTCTCAGAAAGGTTTGACCTGGAATGAAAAGTGCTAATTAAATTTACTTTTATGACTCATCACATTGACAATTTACCCTTCTGCAACTCAGGATTTTTGCAAGATGCAAACAGATTCCACAATGCAGTCAATACTGTTCAAAATATGCATAAAGCTATGAGACAAAAGTTACATGGGATAAACTTCTGATGCTAAAGCCAGTGGACAATTCTTAACATAATTTCAATGCACCTAAAATGGGCTGAGAAAATCTTTATTGCTTTCTGACATAAAATAATCACTGACATGCTAAGTTTCCAAAAGACCAAGTTTAAACAGTAAAACAGTAAACTCCCTCCTGAAACACTGAAATATAAAGAGTTTATATATTATAAATATGAATTAAACTGAGTACTGCAGACAGAGTTGAAGACCAGCCAGTTGATTTAGATAAGCCTGAAATTAAAGCAGTTGGAGAGGTTGATAATGTTTGTCTGTATCCACAACCATGACATTATGTTGATCATTTATTATGTTGTGTTTCAATACTGAATCCTGACCTGGTTTTCTTTTCTAAAAGAGGGAGTATGCATTTCTATGCTAGTGAGAGTAATATTATGATTTCTTTTCTGCTTGTACCTTCACTGCCATTTATCAAGTTTAAAATTAAATATAAAATTCATTAACATTCTCTTTAGTAACAGGATTTAGATGTTTCTCCTCTATCTTTTGTAAATAGTCATACAGACATTAAGTCTGTGAGTGGATTTCAAAGTGTTGGCATTAAATAATTACATTTCAATTAATTAGACAAACCTGACTCTTTCTGTAGAAAAGTGAAAGTAGAGATTCTATTTGTTCTTGTATTTTAAGAATATTAACAGCTGTACCTTTTTTGTGCCTGTGGAACAAATTTAAGGATATGAAAACTTTTGTTAGTTTTTAATTCACATTGTGTGCTTAGAATTCTGCTTGAATACTACTTAGGATATCTTTTTTGATCCATCTGAGACTGGTGTATTTAAAACTCTGGATTTGTAAGTAGCCAACTGCTTAAATTAGAATCTGCATGCTATGCTGAATTTTAAGCATGAACTCTGTAAAGTCTTTGTTCCAACTTCCTTGAACTAATAGGGTCAAATTCTGCTTGAGATGTACATCTGGCCCCAGTTCCTGAAACAGGACATACTGTATTTTGCAAAGAGCACTGAAGATCAGCCAAGTGACCTTTTATGTATTTTACAAATGCAATTGCACAGTGTGCAGCTGCTGTGGTATTCTTCCAAGGTGTTCCCCTTATTTGTCCCTCTGATTCTCCCAGTGTTGCAAACTGAAATTATTCCATTGCTAATTACAGGTTATATTATTAAATCCCAGTTGTTAAGTAGGAGAGCAAGAATGTCTGGAAGTAACATCAGCAGTTCAGTGTCCAGAAAATAAAGAAAAAAAATCTCAAAAGATTTCCAATTATTTTTTCTTCCAAAATAATTTTTAATGCTGTGATTCATCAAAACAAAACAAAACTCCAACATATGCTCTTTGACATAATTTGTATGTCTACTATAAGGTACAGAGTAATGTACCCCAGAACTTGAAATAACACAACACTCCTGAAATTCAAAACAGAAGAAGAATCTTTACAAGCATGCATCCAGTGATTCTACCCTTCTAGAAAGGACAATAATGCTATAAGCAATAAGTTAAATTGACTGTGAAAAATTATTAGCCAATGATTTTTGCTTCAGTTATTTAAAAAAATATTTCATATTGGTATATTATTTTAATTTAACTGATATACAGTTAATAGGTTTCTATGCCATTATTTAATATAATTGTAAATATATTTATTATACCAAATACAGTATTAATGACTGTAGAAAATTATGAGATTTAATTAAGACTTTTCTTCTCTAGAAAACTCATACCACTGGCCACAGCAATACTTCATTAATTTCTACCACTTTGAATTCTGGGTTCTACTTGGCAGATTTGGTTTTGTGCATCAGAATCTATTGTCCTCCCTAAAATATATAGGATAAATACCTCTGTGTACCTTTTTTATGTAACTGAGTATATACATTAACATGTATACCCCCACACACAGATGTGTCTGATTGGAAAAAAAAAAAAAAAGGACAAATAATATAAATACACTGGTAGAATGTCAAGGTTAAAAAAAACAAAGAAAATAAGAAATAATACACTGTCATTAATGGAAGACGTTAATGGGATTCAAAGCTCTATGGCTAAAAAGACTGTGATAAAAAAAACTTAGCTGCTCTACAAAATCATGTTAACTTGAAAAATGCAGTATAAAGAACTGGCAATCATGTAAACTCCACACTGCAGAACAAATTTATAAAAGCTTTTATAACATATTAAAGTCATATGAATCATTAAGTCACCTTAGTTGCTTGGGTTTTTTAATTGTTCAAAGTGAGTTAATGAGATGTTATTATCTTTAACTGTAAAATTTCTGGAAATCAATGATCTCATTGATTGCAATACAGTTTGATTTGCTAGATTTTTGGGGGGGGGGGGGGTCCCATCAAATGAATTTTCATTTGACTGTTCAATTAGTGTTTTACGCTCTAATTAAGCCAATATAAATATTAGCTAAAAAAAGAGAGAAGCTCTTCATCATGTCAGATGTTCCTTCATATGCTTGTTTTGATTACAGCACAAACCCTTAGTTTTCCAATCCAGTAAACAGAATGTAGACATGCATTTGTTAAATTAGGTTATAACAGCCTGTGGGACAGAAATGGTGCAATGCCATCTAAAGAATACCTTTTCCATTCTCAGTGACACAGTGCTCATCTCTCCAAGGTGACAATGCCAGTATTTAGCTGGGCTGAAGGAGCTGGGGTTTAAATAAAAGTCAAAACTTCCTTATTTTTCTCTTGTCCCCTTTTCAGAATCCAAGCCTTGTAGTGTCAGAACTTCAGAGAAGCTGAGGTGCTGGAAGGCCAGTTGTCTGAGACTTCCTGAGGACCTGAAGCAACAGAATAGCTCAGAATAACTCAGTTAACTGATGAATTTGTGATGAATTCGTTTCCACCTGGCTAAGGTTAATACAGTCTTTAGAGCAATGTCATACCAGTGATTACTGACAAATCAAAAAATTTCAGAGAAATCAGTCAGATACATTTATCCGTATGTAAAGGACAAAACAGAGTTATTTTTGTTTTCAAGACTGAGCCACAACAAATCAAATGACCCTATTTTATGTCACCAAAACATTTATGTAAAGTCCCTTCTATTATCATGAACAGAATACCATAGCTGTTACACTATTAAGAAGATAGGGAGAGTGAAATTAAATAAAAATTAAAGGAGGTTTGTAGGTCGGGAGGCTTGGAAAACACTGAGTACATTGGTCAAAACTGATAGATAACTCCTAACGGTATAAACTGAGAAAAATAGAGATATGTAGTATTTATTCCGTCAGGAGAAAACAGTCAGGTAGGCAAACAAAAAAAACAAAAAAACAAAAAAACATCATGATTAAGCCCCTACTTTCCAAATAAAATAATTCAAGAAAAATAAGTAAATATTAATAATAGTTTAAGTTCCATTGAACAAAAAGCATGCCTCAAGTATTGATAAATACTCCAAACAGGCATGCCTTTGCTCCTCTACAGATGCATAGGCTGTCAATGAAGATCTTTTTGTGCTTTCGAATGCTACTGAATTTTTAGGTGATTACAGCCTACTGGGACTTTCCATCTGCCAAGAGATCAGGGCCAGCTATCTGCTGTCAGGGAGTTTCACTGCAGCCCCTGGAACTGCACTTTGTCAGAATTTCTGACATGGAAATTCTAATAAGAGTTGTATGAGAGACTGAAATAAAGCTGTAAATTAACAACCAATGATCAGTCATTCCTGTGCTAATCACAGACTGTATATACACATGAAAACTCACAGAAGCCTTAAACTGCTTGTTTTTCAAACTATTAAAATTCTTTGAACTTTGAGAGGTTTTCTCACTTTTGTAAGAAAAGCTTGTCATACCTGTTTCAGAAAGTACCAGGAAGATAAACAGGTAAAGAAATCCCAGGTAACAGGGATTTTTATGATATAGGGATAAACTGATGGTAAAAAATAGGCATAAACACAATAAAAGATAGGTAATGTTCGCTCATTGTTTTTCTTTTTTGTTTCAAACTGTTCTGAGAGATTTAATTTCAGAACAGAAAAGATTCTCTTTGGACTAAATGAATCCCTTTTGGCATTTGAATTCAGCAGCTTAAGCACTTCCTATAATTAAATCCAAAGAAATACTTATTTTAGGCTTAAATAAATCCCTTTGGAGCTGTCAATGAATACTAACTTCTCTGGGCTCCAGAGAGATGTAGGGGTCCAGGGATTTCTCTTAAGTGCCTCATTACCCATTACCTTGAAAAACACATTTATTTTCAATACCTGTAATATGATATTGAGTTTTAAGAGAGTAAAAAAAAAAAAAAAAAACTAGAATCCAGCACGAATGTCCTTTTATGAAATTTAACATGAAACTAACATCAATCCCAGTTTTTTTTCCCTGATGGAGTGTAAGCTAACATGAAACACCATACAGGAAGCTTTTTTCTTTCTGCTTCTTAGGGCTCTCCATCCCCACCCCCATCTTTGAAAACAATGTACAAAAAGGGACTCTTCTGCTGCCTGCAAGAGGTGTCTAATTACTAGCTGGAAACTCCATTCATTGCCCAGGGGTTCGAAAACACAGCCCTCTAATAGCAGGCCATTGCACTCCAGTGAACTTGACCTGCAGAGGTTTGGGCTGCTCAAGGCCAAGCCTAGAGTAACCTGTTCACAACTATATGGACGAGGCCAATAGTCCTGTTTATAACAGTCCCCCCTTAGTTCCTGTTCTTGCTCCACTATCCCCACAGATATTTAAGAAAAAAAAGTTGTAGCGGAAAGAAGCGGATGCCTACAAGCACCTGTACAGCAATTCTTTTATGTGTAGACAGTAAATCATTTATGCATTGTTGGCTCTCTTGTGTAAAAGCAAAACTAAGTATTCATGCATAAGCAGTTATCAAGCATTAATGTAGAAAAGAAATAGAATTTAAAAAAAAATAAATCCACAAGGCAGTCACATAAAGAAGTATAAAAAAAATTAAAATTATTTGAAGAAATTAAAAAGAAACTGTTTGAGGCAGAGTTGCAAGTTATTGATTATATTCTCACTTCTGAAAATCAAATCTAATTCCTTTCCTTTCCTTTCCTTTTCTCTTATTTATTTGGGACTGGAGACTGATGGCATAAACAGACTCACTGTCTTGTGCGCTTAAATAGCTGAAGCATCTGCACACAATAGTCATATAAACCCTCATGTTTGTCTTCCTGACATTTCAATTTAATTTTATAGCCGTTCTTAGAGCACTAGCAGAGACAAACACATCCCTTTCACACAATTGGCCAGGGCTTCAATCTTGCAAGAGTTGAATTTTAGCTAGTTTTAAACAGTCTAGTACTCAAATTCCACAATGTGCATGCCAAGAGACCTATCCCTGTTGGTGCAAAATACACTGGGTGTAACTATAATTGAGTTTTAAGACAGATCAGGAATACACTTTTGAAACCAAATCTCCTGATCATTGTGGAGCCACTCTCCTCACAATGTAGTCTGGAAGAGTGAGTGCTAAATGGATTTGTAAAATGCAAAGTAAAATGCAAGATGTACAAGGAACAAACTTCATTTCTCAAAACTGGTAATGGATGTTCAGCCCATGGGACAACCCTAGATTTTGTGAAATGTCCTAAAAAGCACACAGTGTTGACACACCAGGCCCTCAACACCAGCTGGGTCCTGTGGTGTGACCTGTGCCGTATGACTTACTCATGCTGACATGATGTGTGAGCATCTGCTGAGAAACAGATATTCATCAGACCAGCAGCCTCTGGATAGTCTACCTCTTGTCTGTCTCTGAAGTGATATAAAGCCTTTCTGTATGAAATTGCTTATGAGCCACTCACAGAATCACAGAATCAATGAGGTTGGAAAAGACTTCTGAGGTCCTTGAGTCCAGCCTTTGAATGAAAAACACCATATCAATAAGACCATGGTGGTAAGTGCTGCATCCAGACTTTTATTACATACCTCCAGGGATATGGTGGCTCCACCACCTCCAGGGCAGCCCATTCCAATGCTTGACAATCCTTTCTATGGAAAATTCCTCCTGATGTCCAGCCTGAACCTCCCATAGTGCTGCTTGAAGTCATGTCCTCTTGTCCTCTCACTGGTCTGGAAGAAGAAATTAACCCACAGCTGGCTACAACCTCCTTTCAGGTAGCTGCAGAGAACAATAAGGTCTCACCTGAGCCTCCTCTTCTCCAGGCCAAATAACTCCAGCTTCCTCAGCTGTTCCTCATAAGACTTGTGCTCCTGCCCCTTCATCACATTCATTGTCCTTCTCTGGACACATTCCAGCACCTCAAGGACTTTCATGTAGTGAGGGGCCAGAATCTAAACATAGGATTCAAAGTGTGGCCTCACCAGTCCTGAGTACAGGGGGACAGTCACTGCCCTGGTCCTGCTGGCCACACTCTTGCTGATACAGGCCAGGGTGTCATTGGCTTTCTTGGCCACCTTGCCCTGTATGTGCTGTGTGATCACACTCAAGATGAACTGGTCCATAATCTTGCTGTAGCTGCCTGGATCCTCCTTCCAGTCCTTTGTGTGGATGACATCCCACTGGCCAACCTCTAGTCCTCTGGGATATCCCCAGTCAGCCAGGACTAATGAAAAATGATGGAGACAATTTTGGTGAGCTCTTCTGACAGCTCCCTCAGTACCCTCAAGTGAATTCCATCCAGCCCCACAGACTTTTGAACGTCTAAGTGCACAGCAGATCACTAACTACTTTCTCCTGGAAGGAGGGTCTATTCTGCTTCCTGCCCCTGTCTACCAGCTTAGGGCACTGGTTGCCCTGAGGATCACTGGTATTTCTGTTGAAGACTGGTGAAAGCACAGCATTAAGTACCTCAATCCTGGTGACAATTTCTCCCCCTACCCACATCCAATAAAGATGGTGATAAAGAAGTCAGAAAGTATGAATAAGGAAAATCAGTATCACAAAGCAACTTCTTCTTTCATATGCGAACAACAAAGTGTTTGTAAACTCACAAATAGCTAGTAGAAAACCAGTGTAGTTCTGTATGTTGAAGTAAACTCAAAACTTGTGTTTGTGGTGTATTTACTTCATGCTATGTGGGCATCTCTACAGAATAAGATTCTGCAGGAATCCCAGAAAGCGATTCACGTGATTGCACTGAAGCATTTATCTTAGGATGAGATATATCTGCTGATACATCCCTGAATATATATCTACACACATTATATGCATATATAATATTATATTATACATTATACACATATAAAGTTTAATGAATAGTATATTAGTGTATATTTGTTGGGGTAAATAATATGTATAATGCTCCTCATCTCTACAGCTGGAGAACAGCCTGATGTTTACACAGAGTGTTACATGAGTTAAAAGACATGATAACTTTTCCTTGTTCTGTAACCTGGGCTAAAGACAGGCAACTCCATTTAACAAACTGCATAGCTATTTTTGGCTGGTGCTGTTTCTAAGTAAGCCTGACTCCTAGGAAAGATCAGATATGTCTGTCAGAATGGCAGCAACATGAGCTATATTTGTTGTGGCATTGTGCCACCTTAATGTCACTCAGTAGTACCCAGAATAAATGGGCTCTGTCCTGACATTTCAAACACAGCCTTGAGAAGCAGGAGACCATCTTCATCCACCCATACCAAAATTCCCTGTGTTTTTCTTTCTTGACAGGGCTCTAAGTACTCTGGGAAGTGCTGTCACTTTGAGGTCTTATAGTACCACCCTGGGTTAAGAGCTCAGAAAATAATATGGACAAAATAGTAATACAGGAAAGGTGTGTCTTCTCTTGTAATTTTTATATTAATTAGAAATGCCCCTAATCTAAACAATAGGTTTTTATTACATTTAGACTGAGCCATTGAAGGAAGCAATTAATTGGTCCTGCTTTTCAGAGTACATATTTGCAAAAACAAACTAGGTTCAGTTGCTGCACTTGGAAGCATAGGACACATTGCTTGGGTCTCAAGTTTTTGAAAATTGGGAAATTCTTGTCTTTTAATTTTTCTATACACCCAATTTTGGAAGTATCACAACCACCTCAGAAGCATCCATTTTTAAAATTTCCATTTCTGTCTAAAAATTTTTGCAGCCTGTTCCAGGCTTTCCTCTTGTTAATAAATATTTTCAAAAGTATTACAGGCTGTCTTCCCATGAGAATTTGATATTTACTTTGAAAATGCCTACATTCAATCAGATTTTTTTCCTGATATTTTTACGAACATTATTTCTGAATACAAAAGTTTTACAGAAGTCTAATTATAAAAATCTTCTAAAGTATTCTTCTTACAAGAAAAGATAATGAATAAACTCATATGGTTTTCCTATTTTCCCAGTAACTGCAGTCTCCAATTCAATTTGCTGATTTTACTTGGGTTTTTGTTCAGCAACTTTCCCAGGCCTCTACTTCCTCTGCAATGAGAGGCCTTTCCAACTACATTATCTTCAAACTCCCTTGTTGACAGAGAATTATTCTTTCAGTTCCTTTGGAAGAACGATATCCCTTTGAACCATCTGCTGAGGAGATATGCTATTATAATTTTCATTCCTTTTTCTTCCTCTTTCCTCCCTCAAGGAATAAAATGTGTGTACCTCAATCAAAAACTGAATGAATAGCTATTTCTCTCAGATCTTCATCTGTGTTCTTTACATTTTACCCATTGCAGAAGAGCAAGCTGATGAAACTTTCTGCATCAATGAAAATAAATAATTTATGCCTGAAACATCAAGTGATCTTCTGCAGAGCACTGCTTATAGTCTTTCTCTAATCTTGCATTTTACCAAAAGGAAAGGTAAAAAACACCAGGATGAGCAGTAGGGAGTCTACGAAGGTATCTTCATGTTAAAAGATTTTAAAAGCATATGTAGAAATCTGTAAGTCTAAAAGCTTGCCTCAAAATAATCTTTCCAGTGTATTTTTGAGCTATGCAGCAGTCCTATGTAAACATTACAGCATTAGACCACTGCCTGTTCTATTTTCAATCACAGGCAAATCTGTTTAGTCTCTTAGTCTCACTATTCATATTTTTGGATTCAGTGTTATCCTGTGGCCCTGAGTTCCATCACTTTTTTTTTTTTAATTTAACACATTACTGAATGTCACTAGATTTTTATAAGAATCATAAGAAAATAACAATGTGATTAATTTAGAAATCACAGTGTCCAATTTTGTGCCAGCACGATCATGGATATCTATTTCTATCAGTGTTTGAGTGACACAGACTACACAATATATGCTGAATATGTTCTGTTCTTTACCTTCTTACCTTTCATTTCATATTCTTTATCAAACATGTTCAATTTATTAAAAAAGAGCTCCAATCAAACAACAGCAGTTTACTACTGCTCCTATCTGCCCCAGCTATGTAAAAGACAGTACTCTTTTTGGTTTTGGAAAAATCTTTTATATATTTGATGAGTGTTATCATGAGCTCTCCAAATCTTCTATTCTTTAAGGTAAGAGGCACCACAACTTTCATTCTTTTCTCATACATTACATTTTCCATACTTGTCAATGTTTCCCTTGTTTTCATAAAGGCTCAATTTAGGCTACATACTGAAGTATCCAAATGTGAATTCCAGCTGATATTTTAATGTTGCTCAATAGAGAAGATAAATAATTTACTTTGCTTGTAACCTTATTTCCTATTTAAACATTCCATTTGTTTGTTTTCTTTATAAAAATATGGTATAGTGAAATTCTGGTTCCCAGTAATCTCAGAGCATTTTCTTAAGAACTGCTGCAAAATGCTTTTTCTCGCCTTGCATTTCTCCAACCTAAATAATTTTATTACTCTCTATTATTATTCTTACTTTACAGTGGTGTTTTTAAAATATCTCTTTCCTTTTCTTCTCAGTCAATTTCACTTACAGGTCAAGATCATTTTGAATTCCTGCCCTATGGTTCAGTTTGACAGCAACAGATGATCACGTGTGTGAGTCCCTTTTGAATTTTAAAGACCTCTGTCTTTATATCACTCATATTTGTCTCTTGCTGAAAATTCCTCACCTGTCTAGAGTCTTCATGGGGGTCATCCCATATCATTGGTTAGTCAGTTGATCTTCAGTGTATTTTTTCTACTTCTAGTGTTCAGTGGAATGATAAAACATCAAAAGAATACAATACAAAGTGTTTTTAAACACAGTTTATGGAATAGCAGATGCAGTTCTGTTACCTTGTGGAGAATAGTTTGTAAAATAAGTACAAATACCAGAATCAAGCGTCAGAAAAATTAACACATTGGGGCAAACCCAAAATCTTTCTATACAGCACAGTGTCACCTCAGTAAGTTTCATGTTCTGGGAAAGTTTCTGTTACTGAGAAACCTTTTGCACATCTGTCCTCATCTGGTTCCTGGTTTATCATGCAATTCTACAACGCCTTTTGTTGGTGAAGAACATTTGATAGATGTGATAGTGGGAAGCTATTTAAATTGCTCATGAAATTGTCTGTTTGGTTCTCACAATATAAAAACCTGCATTTCTACTTGTTTTCACCTAATTGTGTGTTTCCTCCTGAATTCACTGAAATCATGAGCTTCACTTAACATTTCCTCTGCATTTCAGTGCTTTGTGGCGAGGCTTCAGCTCTGATGGTTGTTTGTCCTGAGTATGTTGAACCAGTTTTGGTTTTGTTTGCTGAACCACAGAGGGACTCCATGGACTGGAACTGTCTTAACAGCAAAGGTGTGACCTTCACCATTAAACACTACATTAGTCTGTGGCAGTTCCATCATTATTCTATCCATCATATGCTATTTTTGGTATGCTGGCAGACAGGAATATTGATAAAATTCCAAATGACAGGAAGTCATTTCAACTAAGCTCAGGATATTTTCTTTTTTAATTGAAAAGTGGGACTGGCAACAAAACACTAGTCTAAATCAAAATATGAAATATTGTGCAATTTTTTTTGTTTAATTAAGCAAGACCTTTAAACTTCGTTTAAAGTTAGTGTAACATTTCAGCATGCAAAAACAACTTAGCACAAGCATGCTCATGACTTGAGAATTGCATGTGAGTGTCATTTTCATATGTGTGTGTATGTGTATATGTATGTCAAGGGTACATAAATGAGGACATGCTTTTTTACTGGAAAATACGTTAAGGAAGCAATAGAAGGAAGTTTTTTTTCAGAAGCTGAATATATTAGGCTTTATAAAATTCCTTACTACAGATGCCAGAATTACTTAGTTGCAGTATGATCCCATTACTGCAAAATTAGAACTAGAGATAGACAGAGATACAATTTTTTTTCACCAGTAGGTATAAAAACACTAAAAGTCCAAACTCCAGGGAGAGGACTCACCTCATGTAGCTTCAAATGTCTAAAACTGATCATTAACATGTATTACAATTGTGCTCACTGTACCATCAGCAGAGGAACATGAAAACTTCAGGAGCACAGTTTTTCTCATCTTCAGATCTAAAATCTCAGGTCCACTCCCTTTTCTTCTCCATTGACTATAAGGAAACCTGTTATGATCAGCTCAGATTTAAACATTTAAATCTTACAAGCCTAAACTAAGGGAGAAATGCTCCAAATTTTGGGAAATGGAAGTTTTGAAGATACCAATGATTTCTTTAAGTCAGTAAGTTTTTTGAGCAAGAACTTGACCATAAGCATGCCAACAGGCACAGCAATCTCACTTGTAACATAAATTTAATGGAATTATTCAGATAATCAAGGTTGGGATTAAGTACTAATTACACGAGAACCAGGGATTTTATCATCTTGTCTGTCTGTCAAATTTCATAGATTATATGGGCTCTGTACATTAAACTTGGTATGCATTGTCACCTAAGACTATTTAAATTAATTTTGTCGACTTTTGTCATTTCGTTCTGAAAGATACTGGAAAAAGAAGTGCTGATTTGTTTGCAAGGTATTTGTAGCTTCAAAGGAGGTAGAATACAGTGAATTTTCACACCAACCACTTGTCACAAGGTTTGCCAGTCTACCATTGCTTAATGAAGCCAAGCATTTTTAATAGCTGTGAAACTGACTAAACGCCGGACTGTCTTAATTCAAAGTCTGCACCTCTGAAGTACATTAATTTTTTCTTTAAAACTTAATTAAGGTGACTTTCCTCGAGTTAACATTTGATAAAATTTTGATAAAACATTTTTAATTGTCATATAAAATGTGTTTTATTTTTAAATAAGGAGAACTATTATTTAGTGACTAGTGACCTTAACAACTGTAGTGGAGAAAAACTTAATAGAGAAATACAATCAGCTTGTCTCAAAGAAAATCCATGCCATATTATTCATGTTAAGCTGTTAACACGATTTTCTTAATGTTAGAAACTGCTAATGGGAATTTATAACACATGTCAAAAAAGATGTAAGGTATCTATGGATGTAATATTCTGTATCACTGTTATACAACTCCAACACTTTCAAAACACTTTTATTCCCACATAGTGGTCACTATAAATTCATGTCAATTGATCTTTCTTTGATGACACAGAACCATAAAGAAAGGTCATTGTACACGTTGCAGTCATAAAAATCACAAATAGTACTGTAAAAGATCTCTTGTGGAGCACAAGAAATAAAAGAGCTTGAGCCTGTGGTGTAATGTGGCTGAGGAGAGAGAATCTATTGTTGCCGGTGGTGGTAAATCAGCTGGCATTCACTAAGGATTTTAGTCTACACCCACAAATATCCCTCTGCAAAAACAAGTTGATTTCCTTTCCAATCCCACATGCTGCTCACCCTGATGTCAGAGCACTGAGGATATTATTGACCAGGAAAATAGTAAAAGTAAATGCTATTAAGAGCTCCTTTTCTTACAGTTAAATTGATTTTATAGTTAAAATAAACCTGAGCTTCCTTTGGAAAACACACACAACTACTTCATGCTTAACAATTGAGCAGCTTATGGCTAACCATCCTGTTCTCAGCTCAGTACTCCAGCAAGTGAAAATATTGTCTTCGTACAGAGATATTTTCTTCAAAATGTATCTTCTCTTTTTTTTCTTTTTCTTCTCTCTTGAGAAAAAGGGTTTAGAATTTAATAATACCTGTTCCACTTCAACACAACATTGTGGTTAATGTCATTTTCCTTATTGAATTGCTGTTGGGAATATATTTCTGAAAACTTTAATTAAAATAGGAAAGAAATGACAATTTTCTTGCTGGTTTCTAATATGCTTAAAAACTGGGATGCAAAAGACTGGTGACAGCAAAAAACTTCAAATATAACTCTCCATTCTAAAGCCTACACATATTTTTCTGTTACCCTCCATTGTTCGAAATTTGAAGAAGGAGATCATGGAATAAATTGATTAAAAATAGCAGTTAGAAAGTCCCAGAACCAGTCAGAAGAGGTACTAACATACAAAATGCAGACTTTTTTTCCTTTTTATTATTGTTTCACAGATTATTTTTTACTTTAGAAGTATTGATGGTGTGTTTCTAATGCCTTTGATCTATTCCTTCATCTATTTCACCTAAACATATGAATTGGTATACCTCCTTGTACAGGGTATAACCATGGCTTTTCAACATTGATTAGAGTAAACAGATTTTACTTATTTATTTTATCAAAGAAAAATTCTCATTACGTGCATATCTCTGAGGCTGAGGTAATTCTGTTTTAAGAAAAAAATAGAAAGCACATTTTTATCATTGTACAGCAAACCCAGGCTGCAAGACCAATTTTATGGAGATATTTTCTTCTTTGATGAGTCCATCTGGGCTCGTTCTAGCTAGTTATATAAAAAATTACAGGTTTACCTTGTTTTCAAGTATATACTATAAATTGAAATACTGTGACTACATTATTGTGTTCATGATCAAATCATAGTTCATCACATTTAACATCTTCCAATATATTTTCATGCAGTTTTACTAAGAGTACAATTTTTTATATTACATGGTAAATCTAAAATGAAAAGCACTACATAAGAGTAAGTACAGCTTATATCTTACTATTTAGAGAGTCAAAATTTCATCTCTGCATAGAATGGAAGCCAGCTTGTGTTCCATATAAGAGTCCTGAATAGGAATGTAACCCCTTTTCACACCTAGAAAAGGAAAATCCTAAAAGAACACTGATCCTACCATCAGTGCTTCCCGGTGGTAACTGCATTCACATTATTCTCTAATTTACCCCTTGAACTGTCTTTGTAACATTTAAAAGTCACTGTTCTCCCCTGTATATATTTTGCTGTATGGTAGCAATTCAATAGAAAATTGTAGCACCTGTGCCTGCTGTTTTATTTCACTTCACAGTTTCCAGATGGCATGAAACAGGTGATACAGCAACACAGAAAGTCTCACTTTCAGGGACACACTTCAGTATGCACAGCAATGCCT
This sequence comes from Motacilla alba alba, assembly GCF_015832195.1. Taxonomy (NCBI): domain Eukaryota; kingdom Metazoa; phylum Chordata; class Aves; order Passeriformes; family Motacillidae; genus Motacilla; species Motacilla alba. Next base: position 77,556,881 of record NC_052016.1, on the reverse strand, counting down.
CTCATCTCGCTGCAGCTAGACCTCCACAAAAAAAAAAAAAAAAAGAAAAAAAGAAAAAAGGATGCCTACACAATATGAAATTTACAACAGCAAAGGTGCACCACAGGTGACTAAAAAAGAGTATCCCCTTCCTTTAAAGAAGAGTAGAGGCAAAGAGAAAGTTCCTGCCTCTCTGCCTACCCTGAGAGTTAGTCATACAGCTAAAAGACTTATTGCAAGATCACGGTCAGCAGTTCCTAAACCTACTGTCGTCTCTCCTTTCTGGAAAGACAAAGATATGCATCTCTTTTCTAATACATGTCTACTAAACACAGTTAGTTAAGATATTTATTTTTCTTAGAGTTAAATCATTCAGCACACTCATTTTGCTTTGTTTTATGCTTCAACTAAGGAAGTCCAGGCCTTATTTATTATGAAAACAATAGCAATATTGCCATCAGATACATTAGTATGGCACAATGGAATGTGTTGACTCTCAAACCCATTAAGACCCAATTCAGAAGAGTCTAAAAATTACCTAAATTAGCTTTTACCCATCCATCTAGCTTTACATGCATTCATACATAACATATACAAAAGCACTCTATTTTATGTCTTTTTTTTTCCTTATTCAATGATGAGACAATGTATTCTCTTCTGGAATCTGAGGGCACCTGTTGCCAAAAGTTCTCGTTTTACCACTAGAGGGCCAGTAGATCCTTGAATTCTTTAACTTTCCCATTATATAGCTAATGCAGGAAGAATGTGGAGCAGGAGCAAATATTATTTTGTGTCAGTTTGTCATTGCATTGTTTTGTGTGTTTGCCACTGGACATTGCTCACAGAATCTATTTGAATTGTCATGAAGCAAAGGTTTGAGGTGCAAAGTTCTTGTAACGGGACCAGAACTGCATAAGTTAATATGTTAACTACCAGGTTTATGCAACTTATTACATATAAATGTTCTCCATACCCACCAATATGCTAAAGGTGATACTTACAAGACTGGTTGCACCTGTACACATGCATTTAAACTCAATTGCAAGTTGTCTGAGACCTTGCATCAAGTTTTCAGAAATGATTGCTAGGTAGGGTATACCAGCAACCTTCCTTGCTAATTCTGCAACATATAAGTATTTGAAAAAAAATTACTTTCGGATATTTAGGTATTTTTACTTTTAGGTTAGGCTGCTTTGTGACAATTAGGATAGAATAAATTAAAACTCTTGATCAGGGCCATTAAAATTGATTCAATGCAGAAAGATATCTAAAGGAGCTTCATTAATCTACCTCAGCACTATCTGCTGGAGTGATTTTCAAGTACTGGCTGAAGTGCATTCCTGTTTATTTCCACTGAAGCCATCTGCCAATCTTAATACTTATTCCTGAGGGAGGAAATCTTCCAGTGCTGTTTTCCATTTGATTTGCAAGGACATCCTGTTTAGGTAGGTATCAAAAGAACAGAAGAATAGATGCCAAATTCCACAAGTCTTGATTTATACAACTAAATGTGTAAGATTAAAGTAGCAAGCTATATTTAAAAGGAGCTGTGGCATTGTTCCTTTATATTTGAAAAATATAGGTTGCTGTTTACAGGACAGATATATTTATGTATGTCGCCACAGTAACTGCTTTGATTCCTAAACATTAAAGGATTTTGCTAAAAGTTGCTAAACTCCACTGGTTTGATGATTAAGGATGAAATCCAAAAGAACAACTAAACAAGTGAGCTATGCAGGAAGAAATCATGACTGACTTAGGGCACCAATTAGCTCAGTTGCCTAAACAGTCATTGACCACAGGGTTCAGAGCAGGAGTGTTTACATACTCAGATGACTAGAGCTCTGCTACTGTACTTGTTTAGAGATGCTGCCATTGTGTCTGAGCCAAGGCCTTGGTGCTTATCTCATGCTTCAGGCTGCTCAGATCAAGAGACCACACCTAAAGCACTCTCATAGCATTTAGTACAACACAACCACACAGCTATATCCCATGGACTGCCGTTTCCAAAAACTGATGGAGAAAAGCTGCAGGTTTGCCCTGGACTATTGGTGTTCATTTCTTCTTCCAAAAAGAGACTGTCCAACTAGCAGCCTGTGTGCAAAGCTGAAATTGCAGTGGGAAGATTCTTGGGTTAAATGTTGGGCTACTGTGCAAAACTAGGTCAGTGGGAGGTACAGGAGAGACTGTGCATTGCCCAGTAGTTAGTACAGCTGCACTCCCTGGCAGGAGAAGGGGTTCTTTAAGTTCCATTTCTTGGTTCAAAGACCTTATACTTTCTGCATTAAAGAGTCATTGGACAAAATGCCCTAACTTTAATGGCAAGAATTAGAATGCAGGGAGAAAAGGGAGAAACAGACAAGCAGGCACCTGTCTCAATGAAAAGTGCTGTTTTCTTTGCACATAGTCTCTTGGGAGGCGGAAGTCCTAGAGTTCCCACTGGCTTTACAGTAAAAATTCCCATCCTAGGAAACATTTCAACCAACTACTGTCAAGGTTTTGTGATCAATATGATTAGGTGACTCTGCCAGCTCTTTTCTCTTCCAGGACGTTTTTCCATCAGTAAAGCTCATGTTGGCTCTGAGAGTAGAAGTTATTTCCCTAACATATAAACTGATCCATCTTAGCTACTTACTCTAGGGATCTTTTATAGGCAATGAACAGGGGTTTGGGAAACAATCCATCTTATCCAGAGTTATCTACCTAAGCTAAGTCCAATAGTTTTGAATAAAGGGGTCTATTTCCTTCTGTTGAATGGAAGTGGATTAAAATAGGCACTCAGAGGAAAAGCTCCGAACAAATCCTGGCTTTTTATTCATAGCAAATAAAACTCAACAGAAAGCACAGATAAAAATTTGTAATCTTTTCATGCTAACAAGAATAAAGAAGTTTGATTAAAAGTGTCCTGATTTACTGTAATCAGTAAGCTGTGGATATCTACTATTTTGAGAAACAGGCAGCAGAAGTGTTAATGTGAATCTATGACTAGGAGCTTTCAAATACACTGTTGAAAAAGGGAACAATAAAGTCTATTCCCAGGTATCCACCAAATATTAACACCTGAAGTTACTTTTGCATGGTTCTGTGACACCTCTGTATGGAGAGGCAGGGTGGAAATGTTTTTTTTAGTGTTAGATTATCTAGACATGCATCAGTCTTGGCCTGCATGGGCATTTCTAATGCCTTTCTGTTCCTATGTATGCAGCTTGCATAATGCTGGGCTTTGCTTCCTGCTGGAATTGTTAACCCTGTGTGCTTCTCCTTCTTGTCTCCAGATCCAAAGTAACAAAACTTTAAGTTGCTGGCCAAGAGCCCATGTGTCGCTAAAGAGGTTAGTTGGGATTGCCTATTAATAAAGACAAGACTTTTTAAAACCTGAAAAAGAATGAATTTTTTAAATCATGGCAGAACATATTTTTTTTTCTACAGGTGTATATAATAGACACTGTTACTAAGATGGCCATCACAACAACACCACCACCGCCACCACCAAACAAACAAAAAACCAGAACCAAAAAAAAAAAAAAAAAAAATTAAAAATAAAAACAAACAAAACAAAACCACAAACAAACAAAAAACAACAAAGAAGTAAATAAACAAACAAAAAGTAAACATAAAAAACCAAAACAAAATCCAAGTTAGGGGATTCACATGGAGGGGGAATCAAAAAGTGAACACTGTTAAAGTTGTGACTCAGATGAATGATGCCAGGAAATTGAGAGTTAAGAATGATGTTCTATTACAAGCTCATCTGTTGTTCCTGTCTCTGAGTTCTCACAGACACTGGAGAAAACTTTACAATCTGCATTGTCTTGGGTTTGTTCACTGGAGTTCAATGCAACCATTTAAATGTGGCTTTCCTCTGTATGGACATACTCCATTCATGAACTCCAGGCTTATAGTGACCTATTTTGAAATGCTGCATTAGCTGTAGAAAGAACTAGTCACAATAACTGATCATGAGCTCCTCAGTCATATCTTGCAGCATGAAACTAACATTTTTATATTTTCTAACATAGGTCTTCTTTCATGTTTTCATTTTTAAAAAGGGAAATTGACTACAATAGTATTTTACCAAGAAATTCTGTCTAATCTGGCACTATTATCTCAGTCAGGAGAGACATCTCCCAACAAAGCAGTGCTCATTTCCTCAAGCACCTAAGCTATCACAAAGGTATTTTAAAAATTACTAATTGCAGTTCAGCAAGAGAGTCAGCTTGGCAGGGGTATCAGTTCACAGGCATGAAAGTCCAACACATCTATCTAGTCTATCACTTGATTCTTTGGAGGCAGAATAAAGAGTTTATCTATCCTTTGACAAGGAATGTGTTAGAGCCAAATGATTTTTGGATCTGCAGTTCATAGGAATATTGAAGAAACTCACTTGCAAGAGTAAATGCATAGGAAATGAAGGTCAGAAAGGACTTAATGCAAGACAACACTAGTCAAAAATCACTGCAATCATCCTGGGGAAACCAAGAAAAAATATCAATATACCACACTAGTTATCTTAACATCAACTTCCTTTTTTTTTTTTCTCTCTTTTTCTTTCTTCTTCCCTCTCTCTCACTCTCTTAGGACTATTAAAATTCAAAGAATTAATTTATAACCGTGCTGGCATTCCTGTGCATCCTGACGTTTGCTCCTATCAATTGGCTCTTTATGCCTGTCGGTGGAGGCCGGATGTTTGCAGTTGCTGGCAGCTGTTGTCGGAGGCCCAGGAACAGCTGATGGGCTGGCAGCGGCATTGAGAGGAGCAGCCCGGAGCCTGGGAAAGAGCCCAGGCTGAATGCCCCCGCCTCTGCTGGGTAATTAGCTTAGTACATGCAAGATTCGAGCACTAGCACGGGAGATAGGGCATCTGACCCGCTTTCCAAAAGTCATCAGAAATTAGAAATGGTAATTCTTTCACAAGAAATGTAAAGGATTTTGTGAATGGAGCTGGTTGGCTTTTTTTTTTTACCAAAGAAACTCTGCTAGAAGTTGATCTTCTTTTGAGCATTTATTTAAACAAATGGTTATTGTGGTATGGCTTTCTTGCTACCGTGAAATGTTATATTTTAAATATTGTTTAAAAATAAATCTATATGTGCTTGTCTCTGAAATTTACGAGTGCTACAAATTTTCAGACATAACCTGTTGTACCAGTAAATCATCTATGATTTTTTAAATTTTCGGTCCTTTTTCATTTTCCTCTTTTTTTGTTTGTTTTGTTTGTTTTGTTTGTTTTGTTTTGTTTTTGGAAGGGGGAATCTCTTTCAAGTAATTAATCCCTATTTTTTAATTATTTGATCTAAAAAATAATAGCCGGGGGGGAAAAAGTTACTCGTAAAAATAGAATTTAGGCTCAGTTTTTTACTTTCATGCATCATATAGGCAGGATCAGATCCAAAGCCAGATGAGATCAAATGAAATCCTCTGTGTCCTAAGGGGATCTGCTGTAATATTCAAGAAGTATCTGTATGCATGGGGGTGGGTATGTGTGTATGTGTGTGTTAGAACATACCACATCCTTTTTCATATCCTGCATTTAGACTGGGGCTCTTTCAGGATCATGAAATTCTCGGAAATTCTGATCTAAGCATGGCAATAAAAAATTGTCTCATCCAACTATGACACTAACTTCCTCTATGCTCTGGCAATGTTTTCATGACTTTCTGCAAAAATGAAGAAAATTATTAGCTACTTCACAGATGCTTTTTGGGAAAAATCAAATTATGTTTGCAACATACTTAGAAGGAAAAATATTCTCATAATTCCAAGTTCTTATTAGAATTCACAGTTCTTATTAGAAATTTGCACTCTACTACAATTTGGATTTCATAAGTCAAAGTATGGAAGTCTTGGCAGATGCAACCCTGAAAGTCAATACTCTACCTGTGTTTGGACTTGAGAATTGCTACCTGTGGTGCATGTTATCCCTAATATCCGCACCTGCAGAAGCCACAAGTTCTCGTTTTGAAGAGAAAAGATGCAAAAAAGTATTTTAACAGATAAAAGAATCCCCAGAGAGCATGGATGAGCATTCTCCTCTTCTGTTTTAGTACTGTATTTTCAATTAACACTGACATTTGATGCTGTGGCACCCCTTCAGAGAATAAAATAAAAATGTAGCAGAGGAAACCCAGGTTTAGAGAAAAAGGCATTAGAAGCAAATCACAGGAAAGAGAAAGGATATATGTTGTAATTAATTTTTACTATTTACTTCTCCTGGGAATCTGCAACTTGCAAGGGAGAAACTGTTAGCTTCATCCATGGTTGTAAGTCAGCTACACACCTGGGGTAGAAGAATACATAGGGAACTGTAAATTTTAAAGAGAGAAGTCGAAAATACTACTTTCATAAAGAGGTTTTGGGGATGGGGAACACTTATGTCTCTTGCAGATTATTTCCAGTCAAAACCAGCTGAGAAGAGTGAGTTAAACTCATGACAAGTGCGTAAGTGAACAAGTTAGTTCTGTATCAGATCTCCCTAAAGTTAATTCTTGAGCCTGAGATTACTACTTCCAGATGAGAGAGAGGAGGAGGCACATGATGAATGGAGAGATGGTGACAGACAAGGGGACAAGGGATGGGAGAGAGAAAGAGAAAAGCAGAGCACTATATATTTTGCTAGTATCTAATGTTCCTATTCATTAATTACTGAATATTATCAGCATACTGAACTGTTAAAAAGAAAGACACAATTCCAAAGGGATTTATCATCTTGGAGTGTCAAAAACTGATGTGACTTCATGCTATGACTCTAAAGCCGTCTAAAAGATACAGCCATTCATACTTATAAAAATTATTTTTTCCCATGAGGGAAAAAAAAAAGGTAACAAAACAATTTAGCTTCTTTTCTATTCATTGCCTTAGTGCAGGAGAGCTACAAGACAAAGTGCCCATGGTCTAATTTGCCCACAGTTTAACTAGGCAGCTTGAGAAAGAATCTGGCACTAAAGACTGTCCTGTTTCTGCAACATCTTTCCTGTCACTCTTCCAGAAATTATTCCACAACCTTCATTACAACTTCAGATCAGCAGTGACCAAAACACTCTATTACATGAGCTATGCTAAATTACAAGAACTTTACAGTTCATTCCACCCATCCTGTTTACATGCCTCAGTGTGGAAAGCAATGAAAAATATCATCATGAGCATAATGAGACAGGAAAGGGAAGAAATATTTGCTATCTCTTGTCACTCCCAAAGGACACGTGCCCACATCAGCGCTTGGGCTGGTGAGACACCATTTCTAATTCTTCATTCAATTGCTCACAGCTGTAATTCCTCTGCCAGGAGGACCAGTTTATAAAATGAGAGGTTTCTACTATTTCTTTCCAGTTCGCCAACTATTCCAAAATCCTACTCCTTATCAAGTGTCAGAGTAGGCTGACTACTCACAAGCAAGGTAGAGAGGAAATGTTAAATATGCTTATGGTTGATTATAAAAAAATTAAATATGCCAAGGTAGACTACTCCACTGGTCAACTTATAGAACCTTCCCACATCTAAGTCAAAAGAGAGGCATTGCAAGAAGTGATTTTTTAATGATGAGTCTCAGGAAAGCCACACATGCTCTCTGATTCAGAAAAAAAATGAAGTATTTATGAGGGTTTTGTTGAAAATTTCAGCACTTGCAGGTATTATGTTTTTTTTTTTCTCTTGTATTGATGAAACAGACTTTTTTCCCCCTAAGTGATTAATATTTGTCTCTCAATAACATATGTTTAAAATCAGAAATTCTTCCACCATATCCTTTAAACTGTCCTTTTAAACTGAAGTAAGAAACAAAAAGTCATTAAACAAATCCCACAAAACTACTGACCAGTATTGATATAAACCAGAGAACATCAAGGACAGCTTTGATTGATAGGAGGAAGAGCACCGATTCGTCTGTGTGTATGTGTACAGGTGTGTGTGTGTGTGTGTGTGTGTGTTCACGAAAGCATGGAAAGAATTTATTCAGTAAAGGATGGAATGCCATTTTTAATGGCTTTTCTATCAAATTCCTTAAGAACTTTATTGTGAATAGTGTAAATGGAGGTGAGATTTTTGGACTGTTTAAAAATGCTTACACAGTAGGTGTTTTTCCTAAAGAGATATCAAATATTAAATGGAACTAAATAAATAAATTTGTTAAAGAATCCTCCATAATAAGTGATACTCTTTCTTCAGTGTACCAAAAAAGAGCAAGGGAACATATTGATTAAAATAAGCTTAGTATTTGCCATATATATTTTTGTAATTTTTTTATTAAATTTCAAGCCCTTGATAAATTTGCAATAAATTCTGTATGGATTATTTAAAATTTTTTTGCAATTACCCAGAATCTGTACAAGTTGCCTGAATTAAGCAGGAATGAGGAGACTCCAGAATAATCCAGAATAAAATAATAAAAATCGATCTCAGCAATAGAATAAAAATAGAAGAGCATAACAATTAAAGAAAACAAAATAAATTAATACAGAAACAAAGCAATAGGAGTTGATGTAAAATAGGGTCTTAGGATTACATGAGGGAATTTAAATTTAAATTTCTGGTTCCCAACTCCTAATATTTTTGTTCCAGGCCACGACTACCTTTTAAAGAGTGAAAAGCCATGATTTCCAATGAAAGATATCAAGAGGATATTAACTATCAAGAAGTAAACTATCAAGAGGATAGTTTACAAAGTTTTAGGAAAAATGTCTAAAACCTAATCTTAACCATGACTCAACATTTAACTTCACTTTGCTGAGAGACCAAGCCTCTCCTAGGTATGAAAACTAACACAGTGGGCCATTTAGTTAGATCAAATAGCCACAGTTTAAGGTGATAAAGCAAGAATTCCTTATTACTGCTAAAATTTTAATTAAAATCAGCCTCAAGGAAATCTAAAAAGAATCAGCTTCTATCATAGGTGGAACAAGTAATTCAATTTATAGTTATTTTTTCCTGCATTAACCATTATAAACCTCCTGCCTCAGTTATTTCATTCCTTCCAAATTTTTTATCATTTGTGCTCCAATTTTCTAAAATTGATTTTCCCTGGGGCTGATTTTGCTAAAAAAATTTCAACAATAATGGCTCTTTTCAAGTTTTTAACACTTTTTCAACATCTTTTTTTTTTACAATATACTCTAAACATACAAAACTAGCAAATTAGTAACACTCAGTCTCTAGCACTATGAGGCTGGCTTTTTAGCCACTTGAGGTGGCTAAAAAAATATATTTGCACTGTCAGTTCTTAAACAAATGACTTAATATAAATAATCAAATAAGGATAAAAATGAGCATTACTCTAATCATTATATCATGTTCATTATTATAAAGTGTGATTTGAATTACTCTGCAGTACTTCTAGATTTTTTTTCTTAAAAGTTGAGTTTCTAGGAATGAAATTTAATCAGAAATCTCAACAGATTTCCTGCTTCTATTAATTCTTCCCAGAAGAATATGCATATTACAATGAGGTAAGCACTGAAAAGAGTTCTCTATCTAGGACACAAGTGCACTGGTCTCTCAATTTTAATTAATACAAAAAAAACTGGTCAAAATAATTTTATTAGGAAGACTGAAAAGTGTCTCTGGGTAGAAATTTAAATGTGAGGGCTGGATCAAATAGAATTCAGTGGCAAAAGGACTTCTATTGGAAGTTTTGGGGTTTGACAAATCATAAATTTTTGGGGGAAAAAGAAGAAAACAAAAGCACAGAGTATTTAGACTAGATGATTTGATCTTGCTAGCAAAAAATTATTTTTCTTAAAAGACAGTTGCAATGCTTACATTCAATACTGGAACTGCATTTAATTTAAATGTTTATATATTAATATTTTAATTTAAAACTTCATTGTCTTTTATTTAACATTTTATGTAAAACTTTTCCATGTTGAACATTTTTAAAATTTTGTTTTACATGATATATTCTGAAATGTTAAAATTCCATTCTTCAAGGACCGATTATACATGACATCATAGTGTAAGTGATTTCAGAATATTCTTATTTCCAGAAGCTAGAAATTCTGGTCTCCAGACAACACTGTGAAAGACTCTCCAGCTAAATGGTGTACAACTGAGTGCTGACAGCTAATTTTTAGATGCCTAAATTTAGGTGACTATGAAATGATGATGACTTCAAACATGGTTTTCAGAAACTTAAACTGATCTGAAAATGAAAATTCTTTGGGTTGGGAATATCTCCAAAACATTTATATATTTAAAACTCATCATTTCATCATGTCAATTTCAAAACTGTATTACTTGCAGTTTTCAACAATATGTACATATATATAGACATATATAAGATCTATAAGTTTTCAGAGATATAACTAAGTTTTCTAACTTCCTTCTCTTTAAAACAAAGGTGGATATACATTTTAGCATATCCATTTTGAAAATAAGAATTTTTTTCCTACATGAAACCAAAATGAGATGAAGGCTAGTAATTGTTATTTCTAAATAGACAGTAAAATATAGCAGTTTCAAATACTTTTGGGGCTGGGACATAGCTAACTAAAATATCTGATATAAAAGAGGGGAGGAAATCCATTGCTTCATTTCCAACTAGTTTGAAAACTGTCAGCTGGTTGATGGCCCTGTTTAAAAAATAGCTGACATGAAACAGCATTACAGCCTCTGAAATTGTTTTTACACCGTTCACAACTGTAAGCACAATCTCCCTCTCAACATGTAAGCCTTCATGCAGAACAAAGCTGCTGTGGCTGCTGCCTTTATACAATTCAGAAGTTTGATGTGCCAGACTTGGCATAAGCCTATCTCTCATTAACATCAAAGGCTTTCAGATAAAACACCATTAGTGTTGTTTGGGATTTTCATGAGCAGTGCATATAAATACACATCTCTTACACTGTCACAGTTGTATTATCCTTCAATATTAATGATGACTCTGGGACACAGAACTCTGATTCAGAGCTGGGTTTTGGTCTCCCACATTCAACCCACAGATTTTGGAAAGGGGGTTGGTGCCCAGTGTTTTATTTAGAAGCATTTAAAAAAAGAAAAGAAACATAAGATTTTTAACTGGGCTTTGCAGACTGCTCTAACATCTTCCATATGTGACTGCCTCTCTCTGCCCCTCTATCATTTCCTTCCAGGCCTCATATCTGACTGTGACACATCTAATTTCTCAGGTATAGATGTGCACCCATTCATACATTCTGAGTGAAACCATTACTTGGAGGGAAATCACTCAGAATGGACTTTTAACTTTCAATTTTATGTAGTTAGGGTGTTTTAAGAGAACAATTCAGATGTGTTTACTTTGTTTGAACCTGCTTCTAAATCTATAAAAAACTCATATGTTTCTAGTATAAATATTTTTTGCTCTGTTTGATTAAATGAAGCAACTGACTGTAGTTCAGAATTTCCTGAAGATGTGATAGTATTGAAGTTTGCCTGGAGTACATGCCCTAAAACTTATAAATCAGCATATGAAAATTGTGGCCGTCTTTTGAAAATGAGCCAACATATTAAATAGGTTCTTTGGTTTAAATTTATTTGTTTTTAATTTCTATCTCTTGTTTCCAGTTCTAATTTCTTTAGGAAAAGTCAGAACTTTTCCTAATGAGATGCCATAAACTTAGCAGGTTATCAGCTCGCTATAATTCACTGAAACTTCCCATTCTGGCAATGATTTTATGCCAGTAAGTCATTCCAGGTCTAACCACTTTTGTTGCTGTTGTCCTAGTGAATGCAAATTGTTTAGAGCATATTGTTGTTGCCAACAGAAATTGCTGTTAATATCAGTAAAAACAAATTAAATGAGCATGTTCAGTAAAAAAAAATACAAAATAACCATCAGGGAAGTGAAAACAGACCCAAGGCCTTGAAGAGACCTTTCTCACCTCTGGCTGAGTAAGGCAGATGGTTTGGTTTTAACAATGACTTTTTTCTCCTGAATGATGAGCTGCTTTTGGCTAAATTTTAATATGTTATACTGCATATGTACCAGTAAAAATTTCAGGCACATTACATTGGAACAAATATATCAAGTAACCTTGTATATATATATGACTTTTTAGAATTCTAGGTATTTTTTTTTACCATGATATTGTCATTAAATTTTAATCAACATTATGTATTTATCATGAAATTGTGAATTAGGTTTTAAAAAGATGTGTTACCCAATATTTTAAGTACTTTTGCTTCTAATAGTGATTTTCATTTAAAGCTATATAAAGACAATTTAAACAAACAACAAGTCTGCAATTACAAATTGTTACACAGAGAAACACTTTGCAAATACTGCTTGTGATATTTCCTTTAAAGACATTCTTGATTCTCCTCATTCCCACTAGAATTTGGGAATGTTTGTCATGGACATGTCCTTAGTAGGTTCTTTATAAGTGACAGAGGAAAAAAGTTGTATGTAAATGGCTCATTCTTAAGTGTTTATGATGCTAACATTCCCATATATTTGCAAAACCAAATATGCTGACTCTTTCTCAATTTATACTTTTTTCAAAATAAAAAATTGCTGATTGTATACAAAGTTTTCAAATACTCTTTTTGACACAAAGTAATTTCTTTGAAATATTTCTAAATAAGTATGTGGCTTTTGACGAAGTTCAATTTCATTGAGAAATAATTCTTGAGAATCCCATGTGGTCAAGCAAAGCAGCTTAAAATTATTAACAAGTCAATGATCCAGATGAATAAATGCATAGCGGTATCGTAGCGAACAAACATATTCAATTAAAAACCGAGCATCCACTAAATATCTTTTAAGACTTCCTTAAGTTTTTACTTAGACATTAAATAACCTTTTCTATGATGTTTTCTCGTTGGTGTTATAAGGTGTAATTATACCCTGTCTCTTCCTAATATTCAAGCCCATCACAGATCTCAAAATTCCTTCAGTAATTATAGCATGTAAAGCAATCAGCACTGTCCCAGATTGCTAAAATGATACAGGATGGCACAGATACTACCAAGATTCAGACTCTGGCATTGTAATTGTTATTTTGTTGTAACTCAACTGATGTTTATAACATCAGAATTGCCACAGTCATATTTGATGGTGATTATTTGTCATAGACTAATGAGATACTGAGTGTTATTTCCTGCCAAAATAGAGAAAATCTCTGAATTCAATAAAAGCTTGGACTTGCATTATTCAAAATGGCACATAGTAAAAAACATAAACTAATGGTATTGCTGCTACAACTCAATTCCTAAATCAAATAAAAATCATTGAAGCAGCATAGAAGATTCTGAAAAACAAATATAGTAATGTAGTGTCTTTGTAAAACATCCAAACTGGATGATGACAGCTCCATTTATGACTGTTGCTAAACTGTATGTCTATTCCAAGTACAGTTTGGATGAAAACCCCTGAAAACTGGCAAACAAATGATCTGCTTTTTATGCTGCTAAACAGGAAACACTAGTTATAAGTCATAAAAAGTGATTAGAAGAAAAAACTCTTTTATTAGTAGGGAAGATTTCAGAAAGGTCTATAAGACATTTAAAAAACCTTACCCACCACCCTGCAATGAATATGGTCAAATCCTTTTGGCTGATCACAAGGAAACACTTAATATGAGCCCTGGAGTTTTTCACAGTTTGTCAACATATTCTTTGAGCAACATGAAAGAAACTTTGCCCCATCTAAAAGCATCTAGTGGTAACTGTAAAATATTATTAAGGCTCTTAATAGCTGTTGCAAAGCAAGGCAAGAGCTACTAAGGTCTGTACGGCAGAAATAATGGGCATCATCTCCTAATCAGAATATCAATGCAGACTTTTTCTGTAAAGTGAGATATGGAAAAAGTCATCTCAAACATCATATACCTTCACAAAGAGCAGGTTGCTAGATGCCAGGATATATCACTTGTTTTAGCTGTGGGATAATACAGCTAAGTTGCTTTTAAAAAATCCTTTGGGAAAGTCAAAGCTGTTTGTGATTTCTACAGCCAATAGTACATGTAAGTGTATGCCGACTTTGTCTTTCTAGCCAAAGTAACAGAAATAACCTCAGTTATCTTTAGATATTCCTGAAAATATCTACTGTCCAGAGAAATTTGTAAATATTCATCATATTTTTTTGCATTATGGCAAGATAGTAGAGGCTTCAATGTAAATAGAATAACAGAATCTTTAAAGATACGTCTGCCAAAGTTTGTGCCTTGATTGAACACACACACTATAATGTCCAGCACATTACTGACTCTTTTGATTGTGGCACCAAGTTCTTCAGATTGAACATGCCCCCCAAAAAACTCCTGAAACCCTTCTCCAATCTTATTGCACTGAAAATTATTTGAGGCAACAATATGTGCAGTGACTATATAACTCTGAAATGTATGAAAAAGTTTTGCATCATAATCTTTCATTCTATCATGACTAATGATACATAACTTAACAGATACAAACCCACAGTCAGCTTTTGAGAGACCAAAACATCATTCCTAGGCAGAAAGAGACATCTAACTGGAAGAATTTCTTCCCCATTAAATGGAAAGTGGCAGAATAAGTCAATAGGACATGCCATGATTATTGTTTAATAGTAACAGAAATGGCACATCTACCATAAAATATATTTTATTACTACTTGGAAAAAAACAAAACAAGGAAAATGACTAGCAAACAAGCAAAAGGGTCAAAAAAGGCTGTCTGCCTTTTAACTCATAGGGATATCCAAAAGCATTGTACTAATATTACTGGCTATGGTCCATTAAAAAGTATTATATACTTCTTTCAGGAGGTTCTTCTTGAAAATTTCCCTGCATATTTCCCTGGATTTGTTATGAATTTTGTTGCATTTCTGTTAGGTACTTTCTTCAAGTACTCAATGTGGGCAAAAATTGTCATTTCATTCACTGTAGGAGTGTATTCTGTGGAAAACTATTTTATTTGAAAGACCTATCTTATTTGAAAGACCTATTTACATCCTTCTATTATAAGAACACATAAAATTGTTGGTGAATTGGTAGAAAATAAATTATTGAAGAAAATAAGCAAGTACTATTTATTTTAAACAGATGCAATTATTTCCTTGTGAGAAAAAGAATTAATCTTTTCAAAAATATTCTGGGGATAGACTGAAGCTTTTTTCCTCTAATTTTTCAAAAATCTTATCTTTGTACAGTTCATAAACATTAAATGCAAACCACAATTTTCAAAGAGTTCTTAAATTAATGCTAAAGTATAGAAACACTGCAAAAACAGTTAAAAAAACACATTCAAGACCCAAAGAAAATATTTGCCTTTGGTAAGTCAGTACAAAAGCATTGCTTGTGCAAAAGAAACATTGAAACTTAGATGGTGGAATATGGATGTTTCAAGAGAACAAAGTGCTGTCTTACTGAATTCATGCCCAAGTCAGGCAAAGAATGACAAAGAAATATTATGACAGATTATGCCATGAGCTGTTCATTTCCTGTTACCAAGGAAGAGGCAGCAGCCAAAATATTTCAGCCTTCTGGCCTTTATTGTACATCTGCTGTTATATTGTTGTTTAGGAAACCAAGTTCTCATTGACCAGAGACTTAGTTAGCATAGTTGTTCCTCCAAAAATCATAGTCAATAACAGATATTTTAAAACGCACGCACATTCTGTTATTTTGAGGTTGGTTTTCTTCAGATAACTTGGTAGCAATCAAGTTCAGGCTATAGATACACAGTCATAAGATTGTGTGCATTTCTTGTGAGAATAGGCAAGTTTGACTCCAATGAGAAAAATAGTTTGCTTAACCTGTACATTTTATATTAGAGATATATTTCTCTAATTTACATTATGTGATTCAATTTTCATAAAACAATTTTATCTGTGCCAAGACGCAGAGCTAAATTTTCTGTATCTATTGTGAGATCTTGCCCAACACACTACAGAGTTCAGACAACACTAAATACATTTTGCAGTCATTGCATAAAACCCCAGATATGACACGCTACAGAGATACTAAAAAGAAGGAGCATAGTTATTAGGTTACTGTTTAAGATAATGGGTTTTACATCGCTTTTAAAAAATATACTAAAACAAAGGGCAAATAAGAAACACACACAAAACTACAGCCTCCTTTATCGTAAAATCTTTCCATTTTTATACCTTTGGACTTCATTTTCTTTATGATATATTACAGTTCATTTCATTTCTTGAAGGCTTTGTTGGGATTTGTTGTAGCTAAGGGGTTGTTTTCAATGGGGTAAAAATTTGAGATGTTTTCATAATGAAAGAATCGGCTGTGTTCTCTTTGGTGACACAAAGTAATCCATGAAAGGAGTAAACAAATATAATTTTTAAAGGTTCTCCCCTGTTTCTTCCAAAATTCCTGAAATTAAGTACTTACACTGTACAGCCAATAGAAAAAAATAAATAAAAATAAACTAAAATAACAATACACTAAACACTCTTCTAATTAAAGAGAGCTATCTATTTCAAAGATGAAATAAGAATATGATAATTTATATTTACGTTACATTTATTTCATTGAAGTCTGAACTTTTTTTTCCAAAATAAGCTTTACAGATATGATAAATAATAGGAAGCAGCTTAGGCAAAGGTATGCAAGAGATATTTTCTCCTAGGAAGAAAGAAGGACAGAATGGTAAAGCAAACAAAGGCTATAAATCAGATGATAAAAAATGCACATTGTGAAAGAAAGAGTTCCTGTTTGGGAATGAAGAATAACTAAAATAACCTACCCTCAGCTTTCACTACCTGTAGCAGGAATGAGTTCAAAGAAATAACTAGGCAATCAAAGGTTAAAAGGAAGTACCAATCACATCTGTCAGAAACTTTTTTAACTTTTTCTGAAGGAGATGTGCCCCATTTGCACTTCTCTTTTAATTCCAGAAGGACAGAAAACAGTTAGAAGGTTCTTCGTTATCTTTTTGTTGACACTGAGATAAGCTAACAATTTTTTCTTTAATCTCTGTGATGCTAATAACTTTTGTCCCAGCTTTAAAGAGAGTGCTTAGAATGAGAAAAAATACTTAAAAATCCCTCAAAACCCCAACCAAACAAAAAACCTTCAAACCCAAGCTCCTTATCTTTGCCAGTAACATTTTCTCTTCCAAGGCAAATAACAGACTTATTTGGGCTGCTGTTTCGAATGTATGCATAACTATATACCAGAATGTGAAAGCTCCCTTTACATAGCATGCAAAGGAAACTTTTCTTAGCTTATTGTTTTTCACATTTCTCTCAGATGCCTGGAGTCACCAGACATTTGTGGTATGTCTGTTTTCATGACTATTAATATATTCTATTTTGTTCCTGTGGTCTCTATTGCAATCACTTGCTTTACATCCTGTCCAGCTGTGCAGATCTTTCAGATTAACAACCTATTTTGGGGAAATTCAGACATCACTATTCCCAGGTAATCATAATATACCCTTTAGCTAAATTATGTAATCTTCTCAAGTTCATTGTCTTAAAAACTAAAGTTTTTTCTTTCACATTAAAAAAGTATTTACTGTTTCTTTGTGTATGTATTTATATATTTGTCTGTGTACTTTAATTCGAAACGGAGATATTCTATTGAAAAAATTGAGTTCTCCTAGCTTTTCAAATGTATTTTTGCTGTTAATAAACCCTTTGAAATATTTAACCAGTCACTGTTGAAACTGTATACTGGAAATATTAATAGCCATAACTTGATCTGAGACAAATGAAACTATTTTATTCTATTTATCGGTAATCTTCACCCTCAGAAAGGACCAGGCAGAAATTGTAAACTCTTGAGGAATAAAAGATGGGGAACATATACATTTTGAATTTTCCAGAAAGCCCAATCTTAAGTCATCCAATCTATCTTAAAAGGCAGTTTCTAGATGTGTTGAGATGTCTGTGGTCTTTGTTGGTTGTCTATCTTTTAGTGAACTGTATCTGACTTTACCACATCAAAGTAAATTTAATTCTACTTGCAATAGAGATTTTACAATTAAAAGTCCCTGGAATCTTCCAACCTTTTTCAGTATTACTTATTGCAACACCCACGAATAAAAGTGGACCTCTTCCAAAAGCAGCCTGCAGAAACTAGGAAAGTTTGCAAGAAACTTGATCAATGGAAATAAAGTATTGTAAAGAGAAAATGTGGAAATACCCCTGTTTATGTCATTATCTCATCCTTTTAATGCCTCTTAAGAAACTGCTGCATTTCCCTGGCCTGCTGAATGTGCTGACAGAATGATCCTGAGGAGCATCACTTGCCAAGAAGTCACTGCAGTCTGAGCATGCAGAAAGCAGTTCTGCTGTGCACATGGAGCACACAGGCAGCGAGTGGCCTCGTGACTTGGAAAGTGCTTGAAGAAGACAGAGGTGAAGATCAGGCTGCTCTTGGTGTCAAAATTGTTTTATCCAACTCATGACATGCCCCCAGCTTGGTGCATGAAACCTCTGGCAGAGATCAGAAGCTGCATGTATCTCTTTTATAGGACAGCTATGCCTCATGTGTCACTCATTGAAGGTACATATGCAGAAGCAAGGTGTATTTTGTCTCATATATGTTAAAGAGGAAGATTACAGAGAGGGAATATATCTTTTACAGAGGTTTTGTAAACTGTTCTTTAGCACCTCAAATGCCTTTTGTCAGAATAATGCCATCTAAGGCCCCCTACACTGTTGATGAAGAAACAGCTTCCAGAGCAATTCAGACTGTATGAAGACTGAATCCTTCCTTCTGTTTCCTCCTGAGCAGCTGAAGATTTAGGGAAACTACAAAGTAGTCTTCAATATTAAGATAAAGTTCTCAGAACTAGGAACATTCTGACTCTATACTTGTTCCAAATTTTATGAAACCACATGCTGCAGAGGAAGCTAAATCATGTTAAGTGAATTATGAAAATTCTGATACTTTAGCGGTGATCACCATAAACAAATGGAAACATAATTGAATCCACAAACTACTACAAGTCTCAATTATTTTTAAAATCTCTTACTTTGCTGAACAGTAGTAGTGCTTACTTATTTATTAATTTTCTGGATCATAAAATCAGAGAATCACAGAATGGATAAGCTTGGAAAGCAGCAACTTATGTACTGATTAGAAAATAAAACACTTTGAATTCAAGCCTTAAACATTTAAAGAAAAGAAAAGAAGTGGATAACAGTTTTCTGAAGTGAGTTCTTTACAGCTCTACTTCCAAGCAGGAGCACTTTATGTCAGCAGCACTATACCCTGCCGGAAGCAGTCTGGACGTCAGTGAGACACGGTTATTGAGAGATGTGCCCCAAATGTGCCCATACGCCTTCTGTCTATTGTCAATTCCGGGCACAGAGTAGCCTTTTGGAGCATTTAGGTTATTTTGTGTTAGATTTGTATTAAATTTTGGAGCATTTATATTATTTTGGGTCATTTGTGCTGAGCCAAGTAAGCACGACTGCAAAAAGTACTAATTACAAAAAGCCTTATTTCCATTAAAAATAATTACACCAAAACATGAAAATGTATATGACTACTTAGGAGCCATCACATCTCATAGAGATGGTATTTATGGTTTGTTTGAATACTTCAGAAAGCAGCAATAAACTGCAAGAAGAGTATTTAAAGCCCCAAAAACAACACATCAACCCACCACACAGCATTCCTGTGCAAAGCAAATTGGTCTTTTCTCATTTTTGTTTACAATCAGCTCTTCATAGACTAAACTCCAGTAAGTTGTGGAGTTTCTGATGTCCTCTCTCTATATACAAACAGTGCATTCACTATAAACACAATGAGGGAGGTAGGAAATAGAACCTCACAATCAGACCCTGAAAAACTGACCCCTTACATGAAGAGCTGGTTGATAAAGAAAACTGGTGGGGTGACAAAAGGTAAGAGTAGCTTAAAACACTAATGATTTAAGCAAAATGTATCAGCTTACTCACTCTGATTTCTGCAATGCTGAAGCTTACAAAGATTTCGTTTTCAGCCAGAAACAGAAGCTCATTTAGAGGCAAGTTCTGTAAGAAATATTTTCTGTTTGCATATGTAATTGATAAGTACCCTACATACTAAACAAGATCACTTTGGTTTTAACTTAGGTTTCAGTGTTTACAAAGCTTCCAAACTGCTTCCTAGGAGCTACAAAAGCTGGTTTATATTCCTTAACTTTCTACTACACAAGTTTTATAAGAGTTGAGTACACAGTAACATGTGTACACAGTACTTCCATAATGAAGTAATATGCAAAGAAATTGGTAATATGATTCAAGCTTAATTTTCCCATATTCAGGCAAATAAAAAAAGAAACTCTTGAATAGGGATCACCAAATATCTACTGCCTCTTAGAAAGATACATCTGTTAGATATGCAATTACTTTGGCATGCTTTACTTTCAGGTTTAGGAGTTAGATGGTCACCTGAGGCCATGTTCCAAGTACCGGAGTTAAATAAATACAGTGTTGCCAAAACCTTGCTGAGTAATCAAAATTTCAGCAGTGTTATGTGACTCACAAATAAATAACAGCAACTGTGACAATAGGAGGGAGTCTTTAATCCAAAAGAATGTCTACATTTTTATGTTAGAAATGAAACAGAAATAATAAAAGAACATTAGAGAGAAGTTCTAAAGATTCCTCAAAATAACAAAGAAAGAAAGAAAGAAAGAAAGAAAGAAAGAAAGAAAGAAAGAAAGAAAGAAAGAAAGAAAGAAGATTAATAAAATCAAAAGTCATAGACAGTGTTTTCATCCTGTCAAAGCATGAAGCACTGACTGCAAAGAACCTTTTGTATTGTGAGGACACTGAACATATTCTGTTTTGCGTATGGTTATGCAGACATGTTATCCCAAACAGTCTGTCTTCTCACACACTATGATACCACCCATCAGAGACGATTTCTGAGTTGAGATATAGTCAATAACAATAAGATCGACAACCATCTGCAAGCTTTATTTAATGTTTCTGAGGGTTTCATGGCAGTACCTAAAGATGATTTTGGATTTCAAGCTACAGGACAGCATCTATAAGTTGAAATGTTTAACTAAAATCCCTCCAGCTCCCCATAATGTGATTTCCATATTTCAGGCTGCTAATACACCAATATCCTGAACAGAATATTGGATCATTCCTATTTCCTCTTCTATATTAAGGCACCTAAATTGCAAACTAAGTAAATTAAATTAGTGGACAGCATTTTCCTATAATCATGTGCGGGTCAAATTTCAAACAATAATGGTGTTTAACCATTTCTCTACAGAAGCAAAGCCTACAAGGAATCGTGGCATCATCCCCTGTCTTCCCTTAAAGAAACAGTGCTGAGTTTTGAGCCAGATAAGGTTGAGGAACAGTGATCATAAAGGTATGAAGTTCTCACAGATTTCCTATATATATAATTTTTTTCTGAAGGCAAACAATTTAATCAGTGACCTAAGGGATAGAAAAGCTGAAGAATTATCTATTATTTGATAGAAGAGAATCCAGAAACATTATAATAAATTCATAAATTACATAAATTGCTACGATTGCTACTTTGCACCTTCTAGAAGAGTATAGGGATATAAGAGGATCTACCAAAAATCTGATTTAATTTCACTGATTTTTGTTCATTTATTCATCAAAAGTAATTGACTAGACATGATCTAGAAACTTAATGTATTTCTGACTGATTGGGAGGGACATGTCACCAAAAAAAAAGTATAATCAAAATATTTTATTCTCCATAAGTAGCCTTGTTCAGTTTGATATCGCTGATTTTTAAAATTTAATTTAATTAGTATAAATTTAATTATATTAGTATATATTATTTTATTATTTCCCTGGTCAGAAGGAGTTGCATCCAAAGCTTTTGATGCAAAAGAAGGAAGCAGGCATTTCATATTTCTCACAGAGACATTTAGACCTTGATTTGGCACTTGAAGCAATCAATCTGGTAATGATCTTCGTGTTATTTATATCACAAGATGTTAATCTAATATTTTCTGCTTCTTGGAAGAAGAAGCATATTTTTCCTATCTTTGTCTAGAACACACAAAAATTTGCCTGTTTTTAAACATTCAAAAAACAAACTAGGCAACTGATGGTCATGATGATCAGTGCCTGGCACTGCTTTCATCAAAAGGTCACGCATTTCCTTGAACTTCAGTATTGACTTCCTTTCTTTCAAGAATATTCCTTCAGTTTCCAGTGAAGTGCATTGAGGTAAATAGTTTTATTTTAAGAGGTAAAAATTAATAATCACAGATTTTTCTGCCTTTCTCATAAACTGCTTTGAATTAATGGGAAAACAGAATAACTATGTTTACGAAGGGAAACCAGAGTATTGGTGTGCTTTTATCTTTTGAAGTAAGGATAAATTAACCTGTGGCATGCAGAGTAGTCCATATGTGTGCTGGATTCATCACAATAATAATTACATCATTATAATTTAGAAAACTGTATTACTCTGGTTACTCTGGATACTCTTTCTTTCACAACATTATCAAAGACTATGTGTGTTTCTTACCAGCCATTCTTTCAGTTCTTCTAGATCCCCCTTTCCAGACTTCTCCACGGTTATATCCACATCACAAAATCTGGCTGGAAAACTTGATCTATGCAATTTACTCATTAAATTTTTCCTAGGCTTTAGTTTACTTCTGAAAATATTTTTACTGCTTCCATTTTCCCTGTGGTTGTCTTGTCCTACCTTTGCTCTTTTATTGCACAGGTAAGAAACAGATGAGAGAAGATTGCACCAACAGATTACATTACATGCAGAAATGTTAAGAAATTTCATACAAATCCCTACTATGAAAGATATTTTCCTGTGTGGCCCAAAATCATCCAATTAATTCCTGCCCTAGAACCTGGAGAAAGTCAGTGAAACATTTACAGAGAAACGTACATGCAGTCTGCCTTCTAATGAAGTTCTTTGGTATTTTAATCAAGTGCAAATAAAGGAAAAGCAAAAAATTAAGAAATGTGGAGTAGTAATTAGGAGATAGAAGATAACAGTCCATTTTCAACACAGAAAGACATTAATGGACAAACTCCAAGCTTTATCCACAAAATTACTCAAGACAAATATTTTTATTTAGTCCTGATTACTGAGAATTTCTTTATATGGCATTTTAGTAAAAATCAGGAATGCATTTTCAAAATAAATGTCCTGAACATAAGAACAATTCCAGGATACTACCTGTTTTGATGGATAGTACAGAGCAGGGTTGAAGTACATCAACTGTTTTTGTTTTGGATTAAATTACTGGAAGATGTGATTCAGAGCTTCACCTAACATGCTCTCCCTCCTCCCAGGATCTAGTTCATAGGACTGAGCTAGAAACAGTCTGAAGAAAGCAGTCTACCCTGCATATTGCTATGCTACAGACAATGAGGCTTCAGCGACAACTATTTTATTCTACTCCTATTGGTCTTCATCACTTAATGACTTTACCATAACTTCATTGAAAAATAATATAAAAACAGGAGCAAGTGGTAGTGTTGTTTATAATGAAAAACTAGGTACATGACCAATCTAAAATTTGAAATATAAAGTTTAGGTTTCAGGTTTTTTTTAAGAGAAGAGATTTTTGTGATATTTTTGGATTCTTTCAGGGATGAGCCGGCTAGTAACTGACATATCAACCTATGGAACTTTTTGCATCCAGTTTGCTACATAGTTGAGCTGATTCATTTTACAAGTGACTTACTCTATACACTCTGTATTTGACTGAGAAAGAAATACCCTCTCTTCAAGAGTTTATATTCATTCTTTGGTGCACTCTCAGAGCACAGAAGGACTCCTCTGAAATCAGTGAAGATAAAATTTGTGAAAATACACAGAGTAGGAGAATAATCAGGGTCCAAGTTAGGAGAATCATCATGATATAAATTTGGACAAAAAGTAGCTGATTCTTTTTGAAGACCATGATCATCCATAAAACTCTGAATTTATTTTCTTTTTCTGATTTCAGTAGTGCTTCTGTGCATTTCTTATTTTAACAGGATGCAAATATTATCTTAACATGTTCAAATGGTAGACTCTTGTAATTTAAGAGAGAACTTAAGCACTTAATCTTATGTACTCTTGCAAAATATATTTGCAATGTAAGTTTTTCTTACATTGAAGTAAATTATTCTTGAAAAATAATACATTATATTATGTGAATTCTCTGCACATAAAATGCTTGATTTCCTGGTTTTCATTCTAATTAACTTTTTTAAAAAACAATGAGGATGTAATCTATCACATGAGACAGGAACCTCATGAAGTTCAACAAGGCCAAGTTCAAGGTACTGCATTTGGGTTTGGGCAATCTCAGGCATGGGTACAGACATGAGAAGAAGTCACTGAGAACAGCCTTGCGTGGGAAGAAGGGCTTGGGGGTTCTTGTGGCTGAAAAGCTGGACATCAGCCAAAAATGTGCACTCGCAGCCCAGAAGGACAACTACATCCTGGGCATCTGAAGAGAAGTCACCAGCAAGGTGAGGGAGGGGATTCTGCCCCTCTGCTCTGCTCTGGTGAGAGCCTGCCTGCAGTGCTGCATCAGCTCTGGGGTCCCAGCACAGGGAGGACATGGACCTGTTGGAGACAGTCCAGAGGAGGGGCACCAAAATGATCAGAGGGATGGAGCTGCTCTCCTGTGAAGACAGGCTGAGAGTGCTGGAGTTGTTCAGTCTGTAAAAGAGAAGGATTCAGGGACACCTCATTGAAGCCTTCCAGTACCTTAAGGGGCGCCTTGTAAGTGTTTTATAAGAAGGAGGGACAGGACTTTTTACACAGACAGTTAGTGACAGGACAAGGAGCAGTGGTTTTAAACTTAAAGAGGGAACATTTAGGTTAGATATTAGGAAAATTTTTTTTACTCAGAGGGTAGTGAAGGATTGGCACAGGTTCCTTAGAGAAACTGGTGCCCCATCCCTGGCAATGTTCAAAGGGAGTTTGGATGAGGGCTTGAACAACCTGATCTATTAAGTGACATCCTTGCCCATGGGGGGGAGGTTGAACTAGATGATGTTTAAGGCCCCTTCCAACCCAGGCATTTCAACATTCTGTCACATTCCAGCTACCAGGGATTAAACAGTTCCTTTTCTGGTTGCTAAAATCTCGTTATGTATAATTACATATGTATCTTCTGACATCATCAAGTATGAGAAATTTAACAGTGTTTGCACCTGGAAAAGACAGAGGTAGAATACATGATTTCATCATTACCAGACGTGGAATAATGTACTTCTGAATAGGAAGTAGTCTCCACTGCTGCATGAAACTCCATGTTCTACAAATGATAAATTGTGACAGAAATAAAGCCGTTAGGAGATTTTTGCCAAGTAGTGCTATTTGTAAGCCCTCATAGGTCAAGCTCAGAAGATTAATTCCATATTTTTTTCCTAGAATTCCTTGTTTCACTTACTATGTTAATGCCAACATATACTGTCAACTGAAAAGGAAATACTATAAAAAATTAGGTTAATTTCCTAGTGTAAAATATATTAAAGCATGAGGTGACTAGCTTCTTGTGTCATTCAAGTACTAGGTTGTCATTGGAGTTGTAGGCAGAAAAAATATTGGCAGCTATGAACAACATATTTGATTTCTGTGATACAGATTTTTAAATTATAACCAGAAACTTGAAATTGACATTCTTCCAGCCACAGAGTTTGTTAGCAGTTTCTTGACATAAATTTACAGCTTTTATTTAGCATCACCACAAAAATACAAAAACAAAATTACAACAGAAATTGTTGCTGTTCCAAAAGTAGATGTCACATATTCATATCATCTTAAATTTAAATATCTGATTGAAAGTGTAGCCTTGAACCTGTGTGCATTCTCTAGTCTCTTAAATGGGATAGCATTCATCTATTTTTCTGTAATTTAACAGTTATGAAATATACCATAACAGCAATTCCATTCACTGCAATTAAAAAAAAAATATAGAGAAAAAGGCATTTCAAAAGCTTTGTTAAAAGATTTGGAATGCTACCAATTATGGTTCTAGCCTGTGGTGGTGGTGACTCAAATATGTTACTATCTTCTAACTGTTTCTCATCCTGCATTAAAGCCCTGGTCTCAATCAATATCTAGCTTATCAAAACCACAGTCACATTTGGTATTCATTGCTACCCTTGTTTACAGTCTCAGAATGGAGACTAGTATGTTAAGTTAGGGCTGGAACTAAACCCTAAACTCTTGTAGATGAGCTGTCAGATTGGGCTCCACAAAACTGGCAAGAAGAGTATGAGGCCTCAGCAATAGTTACATAATGAAAACTGAGAAACTGAGCCTGTCAAACATTGACCATACAATTTTATTTCCTTCTTCCAAATATTAGCAACATAAATAATGGTTTCTGATTTTGCAATCTAAATATAACATAGGTACATGTCATCATTGTACAGCATACTTCCCAGAATCATCAGGCTCACCAAGAAATGCCAAGATATGCCAGAGAGTGGTTTCAGCCATCCTAATCTAATCTCCAGCTAGTAGAAGTTTTGCAGTCTCCACAGGCAATGTATTCCAATATTTCCTTGGTCTTCCTGTTTGAATTCTCTTTTGTTATATCTAACTCAGATCTTCCTTGATGTCATTTAAATCCATTCTTTTTCTTCTTACCTGCTATGGATATGTGAACATATTATCCTTTCCTTTCTGTAAGACCCTTTAAAGCAACTTTCTGTTGATATTGATATTGAGTTCCACTCCATCCTGCAGATATTTTCAAAGTGCTGTGTCAGTTCACTTCTAGATATTTTCAAAGTGTTGCATCTGTTCATTTCTAAATATAGAAACTTTTTCCTTTCTCCATGAACTAAATCCTTCAAGAAAACATTTTCTCAATTTTTGCCTTCCTTATGGTGAACTAACCCCTCTTCGCTATGCCTTTAACCTCTATCATACACTGTAATTTTTTTAAAAGTGTGCTCTATTGCATTGTCACTGAGAAGCAATTAAAATACAACTGTGAAGATTTAAATTTACACACCCTCCAGTTTAACAATGAGCCATTGATAACTACCTACTGGCTTTCAGCCAGTTTTGAGTCACTTTATGGTAATATATTTCTCTAACCTACTTACAAGAACACCATGTGACACTGTTTCATTAATTTTATTTGAGTCAAAACAGAATCTATTATAGAAAAAGTTAATCGAGTCTGTAATCATTTGTCTTTGCAATACCTTTTTTTAATGCCATATTCTATAGGATTGCTCACAAATTTGGATTACCTGTTTTCACATTGTCTGATGACTGAAGTTGCACCGCTAAGTATTTAATTTCTAACCTAAGGTTTTGACAACAGATCAGATTTACATTACATGCATGACAGGTTTTCCAGTTAGAAAAGGAAATATCACCTCTTGTGCATATATTCAATTCTAAAGGACTACTGTGAAAGTGATTAAGAGAAGCAGAATGAACTCCTCCTACACCCAACCAGTTAGAATCCAAACAAGAAGTAGCAGAAATACAGATTAGCCTTTCTTCTATACCTAAGGCATCAAGACAGAAATTGAGGAGCAAAGTAAAAGTTCTGAAGATATGTCCTCTAGAGGACAGAATAAGAATAAATTAATATCCTTAATTTAAAGCATTAAGATTGCATAAGCAGCTATTAAGATATGCTGCACTAACATTTTACAACGGAAAGAAGTAAAGATTAGCATGAACAATGTGAAATATGTACTACAGTGGAATATAAATATTTGCCTAAGGTGTGGAGAAGCAATGTGCTTCCTGCAAAGAGACAGGCTTATAGACAGTGTCTGCTGAAAAAACTGCAGAAAATAACCATTTGCTGAATTTCTCCATTAACATTAGATTTTCATAAAGAATTTATTTATAGTAAGAAGTTATTTGATCTTGGTGTATGTTCTTTCATATGCAACCAAATAAGTACACATTTTCAAGGCATTAAAGAGTTTTCAAAAAGCAGCATGTAAATATTTCAAAGTCCTCTAAATATTGTTTGCAATAGACCATGTGATGTTTAGCAAATCTCTGGCACTTACTTAAACACTTAGGAAAAATGAATGAAGAAAGATAGGACTTAGGGTGGGGAACAGGACTGGGAAAGAAGAAGAAAGGGAGGAAATAAAGAAAAAAAACCAAATTTTACGTTGATTTAAAGTTAGAATAGCATGTAATTGTCATTGCAAGGGTCTACAAACAACTAAGAATATTTGCATTGTAAAAAAATGTTCATTCTAAGGGAACAATATGAAAAAAGCAGCAGAAATAGGCTCCAGAGTCTGCTATAGTGCTATATTCCTTGTTCCTTTGCAGAATTTCTACATTATTAAAAGTATGTGAAAAATTGCAAACTTTTGTAACCAGTCTACTGGCTAAAGATGTTTTGTACAGATGGATCGGAGAAGCTGAGTCATTTTAGGAATAATTTTCAGAGCACATTCTTAAAAAACTGCATCGATTGCATAAAATCACTGAGTACATTGAACAATGAAATGAATTGTTACAGAAATCACCAACTTTCCAGTCATTACGATTTTATTAATATAAAATGTTACACTGGTGTCTCTGGCTTCAAAGTAAAATTACACAAACACTGGATTTGTATATAGAACATATAGAATATATACAACATATTTCAAAATATAAAGAAAAAAAGCACGTATTACATTTCTAGATAATTTGAGGAGGTTATTAAGAATCTGTTTTCAAAATTTGCTTGGAACCAGGATACAAGACTTACTTCAGTGATCAGCAAGTACTAATCCAGTAATTCTTCATCCATTTCCTTTCCAAGGCAGAGTAAAAGCTCTTTCTGGGGATACTTGGTCTTAGTATGGCTTTGAATACCTATTTCCCAGTATACCCTGCTGTATAGTACTGGTTTAAATTTTGCATTAATATCAACTTCTGCATTCATTGCACTAGAACTGTTTTTCTGGGATTCAGATATTTGTTTTCTCTCTCTTTTCTTTTTTTGTTGTTCTGCTGGTTTTTAATTAATCTTGCTTCTTCTTCTTAATATAGTTTATCTTTTTTTTCCTCATTTCACCATTATACATGTTATGTTAGTAATAGAGACCATTTAGGCAGAGGGAAAAAAGAAATCCTGTCTGTTTCATGTGCGGGTCAGGACATCCATGTACACGACAGTACAATTTATAAGTTTTATATATGCACTCATTTAGGATAAAAGGTACTTAAAAGATTCAAAAATATTCCTTAACCAAAACATAAATAAAAATGAGATTCAATTGAGATTTGTGGTATTTATATGATGTGGTCTACTGTTTAATATGATCTAGGAGTATAGACTATTCTTACATCTTTATTTCTCCTATGGGATTAGAGGGCTAAACCACTGAGACTTTCACAAATAAGTTTACTGAATGGAATATATACAGTTCTTATTATTATGTAAACAAACAGGCTATAACTTGAAGCTGCACAAAGGCTTTAATTGTACAAACCATGTATTGCTAAAATCAATCCAAGTCATAACTGTGGTAAGCAACCATCTTAGTCTTGAGCAATCTGTCAGTAAACTAATTAATTATACCAATATGGAGAGAGGAATAACTCCTCTTTTTTGGGCATCTGTTCAGCACCCGGGAATAGCTGGGTTCTAACTTTGCCAGCTCTAATCAAGTAAGTAAATCCTTTTTTGGTTAAAATTTTCTCTAAACCTTTTAGGAAGTGAGCAAGATACAAGGGATTTTTCATTTGACTTTCTCTTCAAGACAATTTGAAAGCATGCAAACCTATTTGGACTGAGATTTCAGTTCATCTCATAATCCTGCAAACATTCCTTCAAAGATCCAATACACATTTTATTCAATCCTAACTACACACACATTATGACAATAAACCCACTGATTCAAAAGCTCTAGGTTTTCCTCTTTTGCATCCATAGAATCATAAAATTATAAATACCTTTAAGAAAGGGACCTTAAAGATCATCTAGTTCCAATCCACCCTTGCCATGGGCAGGGATGCCACTCACTAGACCTTGCTAGTGGTTGCTCGAAGCCCCATCCAGCCTGGTCTCGAACACTTCCAGGGGCTAAGCATCCACAACTTCTCTGGTACATCCTGTTTAAGTGAGAGTCACAGGACCAAGATTTTAAAGAAGAATATTCCTCACTTTCGATATATGACTTGCCTCACTAACTTCAGTAACAACTACTGTTATTTATTCTTTTAAACCAAATACATGATGATACATTGCACAGAGAAACAAGCATGCCAATAAAAAAAAAGGGGCCTGGAGACCTGTTTATACTTACTGTGCAGACACTTTGATCTGTGATGTGGTCTGGATGAATAACACCTGTCACATGCACACTTCATTGAGATATCTGCAGGAAGAGATGCTTTCAAATGAACCAAACTTCTAGTGAATGTCAGCATGAGCAAATTTCTCTGGGGAGGGCATGCCAACATGTTGTAGGGCTGCCAGTAAACTGTATTACTGGGCAAACAGATTCTGTTGAATGAGAAAGTCCTAATCTAAATAACAGCCTGCACGACATCTAGAATTTCCCATCTTCTGCCTCCTCCTCATGAGCCCACAGCTGCATGGACCATTTCTAGACAAAATAATTTTCAGGGCTGAATTTCCAGCATAAAAACAATAAATGTCACCATTTTACACAGTAAAATAGCAATTCGTGGTAAATTAATTTTTAAGTTATTTACCCATTCAAAACCCATGTAAAGTTCCTAGAATAACCTTTATTTTTTAATCCCAAGCACTACAGGTAGACTGCTCCAGATCTTCATATTGACACTTAGGGTTGTACCAGGTGACCTAGAGTGAGCATGGAGATAGAAATAGGCAACTCAATTTTTCAGATTCTTACATTTCTATACACTCTGTGAGAGTGTCAGCAACATCTTCAGCGGACTAGGATAACCAAGCTGATACCTTGAATGTCATAGTAGCAACTATTTATGAAATGTGAACTAAAAGCAGGAAATGCAGTGAAACAGGCCTCCATTTACATAACCTTGCCTGTATAAAAGCCTTCCCAGGCCTCTTACAAAGTCTGATGAAGTAGGCAATCAACTCTGGTAAGCAAAAGTAAGCAAGAAGACCAAAACATAACTATGGCAGTGAGTTCATGCATCATTTTCTCTGTTAGACAAAACAATATCTCTAGTCAATTAAAATGCAGCATTGCTTTTCATGTCTGTCAAAACATCTATACTGTCGCAGCCTGTGTTACAGAAAAGCTCAGGCATTGCAGTGGAGAGGCTATGTCACCAAACTTATCAGCAAAGAATAAAGCACAGTTCATAAATAGATAAAAGAAATAAAGGGTTAAGAGATAAAACATAAAAGATGGAAATTTCATTAATATTTTGCAGCTCTCTTATTAGTTCCTTTAATTTTCCTGGCTTTTTCTTTATTGACTGATGATATTGAAGATGAGGCAAGGGACAAAGCGAGTCATGGAAGCAGTGGAACAGGGATAAGATAAGAGGAAGGGATATGTGGGTGGCAGCTAAAGTGAGGTTGAAGTGAAGCGACTGTAAGGGAAGGGGCAGAGGGGATTTGTAGCAAACATCTAAGATGAACTATAAATAAGAAAGCACACAATGCAACACATTTTTTATCTTCAAAGCACAGGAAAAGTATGTCTGATGTCAAGTCAGGCATTTCTTCCATTTCAAAGTATTTAGTCTTCAGAAAAGTGTTTATAATGGGAAAATATAAGTAAACCCTTGAGGGCAAAGGCAGAGAAAGGAGAGTGTCCAACTGTCAGGTCTTTGTACTGAGACAGTTTTAGGTTTGACCATCATGCAATGCTTTGAAAATGTAGAGCACCATGATTATCCACTACATTTCAGTGAAAAAAGTTAAATTCCTACCAACCAAGTGTCATTTGCTCAAGCAAAAAAAAAAAGACATTATTTTTTCTATGTTTCAAAATAATCATCTGCAATGAGTTAAGGCTGGCACGATTTAAAGATGCTCATTAAAACTATGAAATTATGGGACAAAGTTATATTATGCACTGTTTCTACATAGATGAAATCCACTGTATGTAAATTCATAATTGTCAAATCCATGGTATGTCCACATCTCATGTGCTCATGTAGGTCCATTTAGCTTAATTTCTTGGAGTGAGAAACTCCCATATACAGAAAAATAGAAGAAACGTTCAAAAAAATAATGTATAAACTGACTTCTGAGGGAGTGGTCAGAATGCTTTGATAGAGAGATAAAATTAAAGGAATGACCCTGTGATTCAAAATTTTTCAATTTGAGAATAATCTCGATTATTCTCTAGAAAAATAAAATTAAAAAATGGTTTAAAGCTGTGAGGAAAATGGGACTAGTTTACAATTTTTATAAAAAGACTTACTAATTTCTTCCATATTGCTATAACTTTTTTCTAGAGTCATTCCTGTGGAATAGCGGTGTCTATTTTCTGCTGTGATTGTGATTCCTTCAATAATCTCAAAGCACCTATAAAACTGAGACTGTGTAGCAGTGTGTGCTGAAGGTACAGAATTCATTCAGAAGTCTGAGCTGTCAGTATTCTTGCAGGAAACTCTGAAGAGGATCACTCTTGTCAAGTTGAAACAGGGAATGTGACAAAAACATTTGCTTTTGTGGTAGGGATAACCAGGCAGCGAAGAAGCACTGGAGTTAGCTCAAATATTAAGAAACCTTAACAGTGAATATCTATTTGTTTTAATTAATACAGCAGACAAGAAAACATTCATAAACAAGTAGCAGAAGCACAATTTGAGCTCTGTAAACTGAAATAAGATTGCTGGTGTCTGGGGTCACATGCAGTAGCTTGATGAAGGTGAGGATGCTGCATCTCCATGACCCCAACTCCCACCCACAGTAAGATCCTTCCTAAATATATTCACACAAAGAAGGCATACACACATACACACCATATTATATATATAGAAATACATGGCATATATATATATGTCAAGGTGTATCTCTATGCTTACTCGGTGTGCCCAGGAGTTGACCATGGATCCTTGCTTCCTCTGAGTCCAGAGCCTCACACCAGCTGATGCTACAGTCCATGGTGTACGTATGAACACACATGCAAACACACATACACACTGAGCTAACTGGGACTCACACGTTCATGAACAGCCAGCTCTTTCCATGCTCTTGACCTTGGAGACTATCGTATCCCAGCTCCCAAGCCACTTCACCTATTTTTTAGCTTGTCCATCTTGATCTTCCCTAGTCATCACGCACTCAAACTCGCAGACTTATTCCAGTTCTTGGCAGCTCAGGGACAAGAGTCCCCTGTCATTCATGGTCCCACCTCTCTCATTGTCATTTGGTTACATTGAGTTCAGTCTCTCCAGTCCCTAAACCCATGCACATGGATTTTCCAACCCATGGTGTGACTAATTTCTCCTCATACACACATGTTTACATACCAAATAAAAGGCCTCACCCAGGAAAAGAGCAAAAAAGAGATTTAATAACACGGTGGGACAGACTATAATGATCAGGCACAGGGAATGACCAGACAAATATACCTACCAGTAAATTTATGTAAGACTGGCATCTCTTGGCTTCTTACCCTTGAATTTCCCCATATTATTCCTCCCTAAATCAACTCACATCATCCACTTTCCCATCTTTGGCTCATTCCTTAAATATCCCATAGAATGTCGTGTGTAACACAAAATACTTTTCCCCTGCATGCCATCATATGTCCCATCCCCCAGGCAGCAACCTCCTGAGCCCAGAAGATGCTCTGACATTGACCCATCCTGAGCGGTTTCCTACCAGGTCACAGCAGCTGAGGCTCTCAAGGGACAGCTCTGGGAGATATCCAGACATTGTGTCACTTCTTTGAGCCTTTAATTTGTGTTCCCACATGACTTCAGGCCTTTGTACTCTTCTAGATTTGTGGAGATGAACCTCTATGGTTTTCTGGCCCCCAGGATTGGCCTCAGCTTCTCCAGCTGCCATTGTTTGTCCCTGCTCCTTTCTGGGTGTGGAGATGAGCTTTTCAAACACAATCCTACATGTATTGCTTAAAATATGTTCCATATCACATCTCATACAAAGAATGCAAAATAAGTGATCATAAAATCATAAACAATGGAGCTGGAGAGGATCACAAGGAGTAATGCAATTAATTTCTGGACTCAAAGATACAGTGCACCTAAATTTTTCCACAAAGTGTTTTTTATTATTTTCTTCTACAAAAGGAGGCATTGATTAAGACTATCATTTGACAGGCTATTACAAAGCTCAAATAGCTTTGCTGCTAGAAAACTTTAAAAAATGTTTAGACATAACTTCACTGAATCCTGTTTTACTTTGCTGTTACTCATGCTGGCCATGGAAAAATGCTTATTCCTATCTCCTATTTTTACCTTTCTATATCCTGCTGTCATAGCTGTCTTCAGTCTCTTCAGCTCTAGACTAAACAAGCCTAATTCCTTCAATTTTTCTTCAGAAGTTATGTTTTCTAGATCTGTAACCATTCTTGTTATTTTCTTTTGGACCCAATTCAATTTGTTTGTACCCTTCTTGAAGCATGAAGCCCAAAACTGTAATATTGTATCTGAGGCCTAACCAAAGCCAAACAGAATTTAACTACTTCATATGTCACTTAAACAATGCATACAATGTTTATGTGTTTCATTATGATGTTTGCCTTTTGTGTATATAAGATTTAGAGTAAACTGATTTTGTTGATCATTTCCATCTTGTGATATCTTCTAACCTATAGAGATCCTTTCTAGCAGCATGACTTTCTCTTATTCTTCTGTGCAGCTAAACCTCCAAATATTTGATAAAGCATTTCCACATTTCAAGAAGTAACATAATCTGCAGTGGTCACTTGATGTTTCTCTTCCTTCTTGTTATTACCTTGGAAATATTACAAAAAAACCTGTATTTCCTAACAATAATTACAAAACTAATGTCAATTAATTAATTTGCTAAAATGCTTCAATTTTTTCTCATTAGACTACGGCTTAGGAAAAGGACAAAAATTTGTTTAAAGAATTTACACATAGCATTACACACATTGCATTATCCACCACTTTTAAAATTTTATAGTCTTTGATGTAATACCTATGGCTCTACAGTTCTACTTTTGTGCATCTTGCTCAGGTAAAGAGGTTCTACTGTTCTTTCTACTACTGTAAAGGAAAATGAGAGAACATTACTAAGAAAGAAAAACTCTAAAGACTGGATTAATTTTTCAAGACTCTCATAGTGGCTGGAGAGGGAGAGACTTCTGCCACAACAGAAAATATCTAAACTTGGTTTCCTAAGTAAGTTCTGAGGTTTGCACCTCTACTCTGCTCTTGTGAAGTTCAATTTGGAACATTCCAACCTGGGACCCACAGCATAAAAAAGACATAGAGCTGCTCAAGCAAATCCAGACAAGGCCCACAAAAATGATTATAGAGCTGGAGCACCTCTTCTATGTGAGGGCACCCTGAAGGAGTTGGGGTGTTTTAGTTGTTCAGTGGATTTATTTTAACAAAGAAAGATATCCCATGCTATTTTCAATTTATGCAATATTAAAGTAGTCTAGGTTGTCATAGTCATGAGCAGAGTAAGACCTTCAGACAAATATTAGAGAAGCCTTGAGATTCCCATTGAGTCACAAGGTACAGAAAGGACACTTTTGTTTTCTAAACTCCTTCTCAGAAAGGAGCCTGGGTGTGGCTGGATCCAATCCTGGGCCCAGATTTTGTAAATAATTTAGGTCTAGAGGATTACTCAAGTGTAATTGAACCCTTATACAACTTCAGGATCAAGGATGGCAAACCAAAAAAATGTGCATCAATAAAAAGAATTATGTATTTAAAATTATTATAATAATGATAATGAGTAGGAAATAAATTCAATTTAATCAGAAATACTTACTGCACTTCAAGTTTAGTGCACTACTTTTTGAAACAATGTTGAATCAATTTTGTTAAAGGAATTATATTAAAACTAGGGTAAAAATTATAAGTAGATTAATACTTCTCACCCATACCAATGACAGTAGTCATCTCTCTTTCACTGTAAATTTGAGGAAAGGATCTTCATACATCTTAGGGAGATATGCTACAAGTCTTTGCTGTGCAAAACTGGGAAAAGTGGGACCAGCTTTTTATAATATAAGATGTCAGTTACACGCATTTTTTAGATTATGTGTTATCAGGCTTAATCAGCAAAATGTGTTTTGTAAAATGCACTTCAGCTTTGTGCTGAAAAAAGTGTTGCTTGCTTTTTGGTTTCTACTGCTCAGCTCCTCTGACTCTCTCTTCTGTATCAGAGACTGCACAGCCTTGCTGCTCCTGGCCTCAGGGAGAATCCATCTTGCATGTCTACATGGTGGGTTTCATATTTTGCTCAAGCTGATCTCAGCATTCTTCAGCACTAAGAACAGAAGATTGTTCTTGTTCAATCTTATCATTTCACTTGTAAATGAGGCAAATTTAGAGCTACTGTATCCCCATTTAGGCCGAGAGTTATGCTACAGTCATTTGTCATTTTTCTTCTAATTTTTTTTGCATCATAAGCTTTTACTTACATCTCCTAAGTCCACATGTGAAGCATCTGTCACATTTATGACACTGATTGCTTTTTACATAAAGTCCAAGAGATGAAGCTTGGTGGGAAACAATTTTTGAATTTAAGAAAGAAGAATTAAACTTGCTGAAATAGGGACATTATTAACACTCTACATCTGAATATGGTGTGACAAAGTTATGTCTTCCTAATAGATCAGAGGTTACACCCTGTTCCTCATTAGAATAACCTTGTAATAGTTTTCCAGGTAATAGTAGATTGATTATGAAATACCTGTAGCTAGTAACATCCTTGAGAAGAATAAATTCATAGTGGGTAAATTACCTTCTGCTGTCGTAATCCAAAGTAGAGCAATTCTGCTAATGTGATATTTTTAAGATCACATTTTTTATTAAAGTTTGGACAACTGAAGTGAATTTGAATACTTGCTAAAATTACTCCAATATTTATAAAATATTAAATATATTAGAGCTTAATTCCATGTTGGATGTCATTTCACCATCTGTACAAACTCAGTAGAGCACACTAATCTCCAGGCACTTCCCTCCCAAATGCCTCTTACACTTTGGTTGATTTTAAGCATGATACAAATAGCAGTAGGTGTATTCATGTACTTAAGGCTGGGAATATGCTTTTGAAAGGAAAGAGGCACCTTTCATAATGCTGTATTTATGAAAGGTTAGAAAAGTATGTTTCTTCCAAGAATTCAGACAATAAAAGAAAGCAGACCTTTAATTAAAGTATGACAGTGCCACTATCTCTAATTTATAACTTTGTGTTTAAATACAAACAGCAGTGTGATATATAATAGCTCACAATGTTGGAGACTTCTAACAATCTGCAAAAATAGAAAGCTAATAATAAACTAAAATGGTTCTATAAATATCAGAACTTCATTTACTTTGCTTGTTAGTTTAACATTAGTTTAACCTCAATTTTTCTCCTGTGTAGGGTGATACAGATTAGTGTTTTTCATTATTAGGGTACATTTTCTTCTCATCACTTGGTGCTCTTAATGAAAGAACACTCCCCTCTAGCATACAGATTGAATCACTTTCAGTCGCAGCATAAATAAATGCCTAGAAGATGTCAGCTGAAAATTTTAGTTATTTCCTAAAGGTGCAGGTGCTAGAAGTGGTGTAATGAAGTAGAGACAGCTGCAGCCACAGGCTCTGACCAACTGGAATATGTCTTCACAGTGACATTCAGCATAACAAGACCTCACTATGTTTGCTTCCAAGAATGTTATCACTGTGGTTTTAAAAACAGCATAAATCAAGAGACGTGCTCACAAAGTATAGCTGAAGTCACATTATCTTTATTATACCCCTATATATTTTCCTCATTACAACCTGAAATATGTTGACATAACCACTCATGCTCATCTATAATGTAACTAATAATTACACTTCTAGAAAGAAAAATGAGAACAAAAGGTATTACAAGGCTGGAATTAATCAAGTTATGACCAAGTAGATTCACTGAAACTTTAAAACCTCAGGTACAGTAAATCTTAAAAAGCCTTTTTGAAACTAGCAGGGGATGATAGATGAGTCAGTGTCACAAACATTTTCTTCAAGGAAAAAATTTGCAAGTTGAACCCTATTTTATTTCATGTATGTGAGTGACAAAATCAACAACAAACCCACAAGCCTGACTGATTTTCAGCAGTGAAGAGCTGCTAGATATTATTAGGGTACAAACTGTTTCTTATATTAGAAAATGTGAAGAAATATCTGTCCCTTCTTTAACTCCAGAAAAGACATGACATCTTTTCTCCTACTTCTGAGGGCAAAATCCACATCTTTAAAAAAATATCAACTGATCTCTTTCAGATTGACCCTAGTCAGTGGTCCTGTTCTAAACTTCTGCTGTCTCTCTCCCTCTGAACTCAGCAGCTCCTATGTCCTCTTTGCAAATTTGTTTCCTGGTGCAAATTTGAGGAGCAAAAGAATGCCTCATCTCCTTTCCAAAGTATTTCCATTTTGACTCCTAAATGCAATACCCAACTGTCTGCAGTGCTCCTCTAGGATATCCTGTCCAGAAGAATTATCCTACATCTAAACAAAAAATGGCAATTTAAGTCAGGCACAGATCCAGACCTCTATTTTTGAAATCTTCATGGGCTAATCACATACATAAAAGAGCTACAAATTCTGATGTAACAACAGTAAATGATTAAGCAATAAGAACCAAAATTATTGGAATTTCCCTGGAGACTACTGTTAGGTTGGAAGGAGTTGAAGGCTTAATTTAGTTTAGTACACTTTTTTGGGCGTTGTTTTTCTTTCCCATTCTATATGTATATTTTCATTAAGCTAATCATCATACTGTGCATCTGGAATTTTGAGGGAATTAATTCCCAGTGCATCGGATGAGAATCAATCATATAATATTTAAAATCTGAGGCCTCAGGACTAGGAGTTACAAAAGTCCTACCTACTGTAATTTTCACTGTGTGTACTCATACAGTCACATACAAAACAAAGAATTTAACATTGAAATCAGGAAAAATATTATATTTATATATTTATATTTATATATATATATATATATATATGCGCCTATATGAGGATCAGAATGATGTCACTAGATTTGGGTTTCTTCCTTGGAGGAACAGGAAATGTATGTTCCTGTTCACATTGCATTTTCCAGAATAATTATCATTCCAAATGCAGAGAGCTGACAGCTGGTCCTTGTAGTAGGTGCAGTAGCAGCATTTTCCAAAGTTAATGCTGAAATTTTTTTTAAATGTCTGCATATTCATATATTATATTCAGAACATTTATTAGGCAGCACCAGGTAAAGAGATTTGTTTGGTTTATGTCAACTGCTTTGAATTTTTTATTATTTTGGTTTTTAACCAACTATGAGCAAGAAACCCTGCCAATTAGAGTGGAAATGTGAAGTACTCACCAGCACACTATTTAAACATAAATCTGCCTCATAAAGCCTACTGTGACAGGCTACCAAGCCCACAGATGTTGGGGTCTCCAGGTCAAAGGACGGTGGTGGCTGCCCCATGCAGTGGGTCACAAGGCTCCTAATGCCAGAGAGACCTCTAAGGCCCATCTCTGCCACTCCAAAACCCCCTGCCAAGCCACCAGGCACTTGATCCTATAGCTTGAAAAATAACTGGAGACATTTCTTGCAGCGCAGGGTTCCCTGTAGCTTAACACTCATCAACCTGTCTCAGCTGGTCTGTGTGCCTTATTTTAATGGATGAGGGGACAAGATGTTATAGTTGTATCAGCTTATCTGGGCAAGTAACATTTTATTCAGGTGCAGAATCTCATAGAGTTTTATTGTGCATATTAGATAAACACATGAAAAATGGACAGAATGATGTGTATGAT
The DNA here is from genome assembly GCF_015832195.1 of Motacilla alba alba. Classification (NCBI taxonomy): domain Eukaryota; kingdom Metazoa; phylum Chordata; class Aves; order Passeriformes; family Motacillidae; genus Motacilla; species Motacilla alba. Next base: position 77,517,201 of record NC_052016.1, on the reverse strand, counting down.
TCCAATAATGAGTACACAATATAAACAGTACCCATCTCTCATCAAAGTAATTCTTTCTTCTATGTGTTTAGTAGATAATTTTGATGCAGTCAGTCATGCTTGTAAATATACATGTGGAATACAGTACACTCAATTAACTTTTTTAATCCGAGAAACACAAATCTTCATATACCATGATGTCCAATTTATATAGTATATAATTTTTATTCATTCAAATAATGTCATTTCATAAACTTCTTGGCCAGTTTTTCTTTAGTCTTCACTGAATTTCCATACGGAAACCCCCTGTAAGGAAACCAAAACTCAAAACAGTCCTGAAGGAAGCAATGTAGGTGAGTAATCCGCCCTTGAGCTACATTGGTTGTAACACTTCTCCTGCTTGGAAAAAACTCATTTCCTCTTCTGATTGCCACTTTATCCAGCAATATGTGTCACATTCTTAGGACTGTTTTATGGTATGTTCTGTTATATGCATTTGAATTGCTGTTAAATATTATAAGCCTTTAAAAATGCTGCAAAAAAAAAGTGGTCAAATTGTGCATGTGCGTGTGTGTTTGTGTGTATGTGTTTGTGTGTGTGTATGCATATTTGTATCAAAGTTCTTCCTTTGAAGAGAACTGAAGTGTGTATGCATGACCACATGCATGTAACAACTGGAAGGATTTTCATCATTAATTACACCTCTAAATTCAGAGATGCCTGGAGGATAACAGGAATTAGATTAAACAGATGAAAAGAATAAAGGAAAACAGCAGAGAGAAAGAACCCTTTGTAATCCTCTCTCACTCATTTTCTATGTATTATAGCTATAATTACTTCTCTGACGATAAAAAGAAGATATGCAGAAGAAAAAAAAATGCACATAGAAGGACAAGAGGGTCATGAGGTATATGTACACTTAGTCATAATCAGCAGCTCTGTGGAGCAGGCTGAGCAGTGCTATCAGTCTGCAGGAGCAGCGCTGCCCTCCCTGAACAAGGGGGGGACACTCCTGGCAAATGTCTGTGGCTAGGCTGCTGAGGAATCCCTCCTGCCCTATGCTGATTCATGGCCCTCTGGAGGAGCTGGAGAGGTCCAGAACAGTGTCAGAATATAAGCTACCAACAAACATCACAATCCAGCATTCTAACTTTCCCCTACTGCTTAGCAGTATGGAGACACCGGTGTGGCTCAAGCCACAACAAACAGATCCCTTAGACAAGTACGGAAAGGATGGTGGGGAAGATTAAAACAGTTCTTGTATGAATGGGAAGAGTTACACTGTTATAGTGAATAAACTGCAGAGTCACAGGTATGAAACCGCTATTCAGAGAGCACTAGAATAGTGGAAGGCACCAAAGAAATGGAAATAAATGTAACAACACCAGAAGCCAAATTCAAAAGGAGCCATGGAATGAGTGACAAGTGCTGCGGTGTAAACTTCCCAGAAAAAGGCATTGTTTCTGAACTTTAAAAGGAGAGTAGGCCTGAGAATTTTAATAATTAGATGTACCACCCACCAAAAATAAAAATCACATCTAAAAACAAGTTTACAAGTAGAAGCAACCACAAGGTATGTTAACACCTTCCAAAGCCATGTTTTCAGAGAAAACTTAATCATAACAATATTTTGAGTCAGTGGGCCTTTTGTTTTGTTTTTGGACCAGGGTATAGCTGAAAGGGAAACCACAGTTTGCAGAACGGTAAATAAATTATTTTTTTATGAGAGAATTCAATGTTCACACTAATTGTAAAAACTTTGCAGAACTTCATGAAGCCTTAATTTTTTGTTTGGGTTTTTTCATTTTGTTTTGGTTTTAGTTTTAAATTCATTTTCTTCAAATTCAGCTTTTGACAGTTGTAATGCAAGTACTGTTAATACCGTTCCTCTAATCTGCCAACAATTTGTACACCCTTAAAAACACTAACATAGAAAAACCGCCTTCTGGATTTCCTGTGGCTAACCCCGGCTTCCACCAGTTGCACTAGATTCTTCTTTCTGGTTCATCCTTAACAATGCTTACATGTACATTGACCATATATAATTTTTAAAAACATTTTGGGGTTTAAGTATAAATTTTCCTTCAGATACTGGGAAATTACTGAACAAGTTCTTCTCATTAGACTGTATTGTCATTATTCTTTTCAGTCTATCACTATAATGAAAATCACCCTCTGACAAGCGGAAGTTTCCTTCTAGGTTATGGAACGTATTTTCAGTGGGGAATAACACTAACATGTTCATCAGTACAGTGTCTCCATGCAACTGAAAGATATTAATTATTCTCCCCATCTTCTAAATTTCAAGAGAGTTAAATGCATCTTGATCATTGCTGTTATAAAGTTGGATTTTTCTCCATCTTCTCTAGTTGTTCACTATTTTTGGATTGATTCTTTGCTGGGAGTGCTTGCTGGTTGGTTTGATGTTTGCACATTTTTTTACTGGGGAGGAGCAGCCCTTTTTCTTGTGAGTGGTTTCACACAGCAGCTGCTGTTTGCTGGTGGTCTCTGTTGCTACTTCTCCCTCATTTGCTTCTCGTTTTTGGAGCTCTCCCAGCAAAGTAGGGAAAAAATTAAATTCTTATCCTTTTTACTGGGGGGAGAGGGAATAGGTGGGGGGAATTTTTTCTTTGTTTTTATTATTTTAGTCACTGTTCAAATTGGGTACCTTACAGAGGAGTGAGAAGGATCACTAACATTTGTGCATCACATAGCATTCCAGCACATGGCTTTGGGAATTTTTTTTACAATTTTTTACAAAAAAAATATTAGCAATTAGATATAAACTGATATATTCCAAAATTAAAAATAATTATTCAGAAACACACTTTTATGAGCAAGTAATATAAGGAAGTCAGACTCAAACATACATTAATTTGGGGCATGGTTTAGAATTTGGATTTGAAGCAAAATTAAGGTCGGGTTGCAAGATTGTCTTCATACATAACAGTGGCAAACTCACATACAATTTCTTCCTTCTTGGAACACAATCTGATGAAAAAGGAATTTGGTTGTGTCCAAACTGGAGCTATAAAAGACCCATTCTAACTTTGTTTTTGACCCAGGATCAAAGCCACAGTGGTGGGTTAGAACATAGTGTTCTTATTTGATCCTTTCTCTCTGATATTGGAAATACTTGGATGTGGAGTTCTGTATTTGGCTTATATCTATCCAAAAATGATAGTGAACCTTGCCAGTGGTAAGACAAGTCTACCCTCAGCCCACTCCAATTTAAATAGAATATATCCAGTAAATTAAAACACTAAACAATAGGAAATACTTTTAAGTGAAGAAGTAACAGTCATGGAAACTTATAGATCTTATGCTGGATCTTCAGCTGTCAGAAAGGATAATTTTGCCTTCTATGTCATCACTTACAGAAAATGTAAATGCAGTTTTACCACCACCTGAGTCTATGGTAAAAACTTTGTCACATCAAATTCAAGACCATTGACAATGGCAGCCTCTGACTGAGATGTGGATGCAGAAACTTCTCAAAAGTGAGATGGCAAAAAAATCTTTCAGGAATCTCTTTTTGTATAGATACCAAACAAACACAAATATTTACACTTTTTTTTAGTGAAGAGTTTTGTTCTAAACTGTTCACCTGCATAAGTTACTTTCAATTAAAGAGATTTTTTTTTCTTGTCTAGTACCATCATGACCGTCTTGATATTTATTTTAAGCAATTAAGGGAAATCCAGTGTTGCAGGAGAATATTCTGGTTCTGCCTAAGATCTATTTACTTCACAACATATAGCAAAATGCTTAATTTCTCTGTTGTTGACAGTTTATATTTTATTCACCTTATTTTTTTTTACGTGCTTTAAAATTCCACTCAAAGATACATGTTTTCTAGGATAAGCAAATATTTTTAGTGAATACTTTTTGTGGTAGCTGGAGTCTGGAATGGAATTTCTTCTTAAATCCAGGAGTTTCCTGCTGTTCAACCACATTCTTTGATTGAGGCTTGGAATAAGGTTGAAATTTCTACATATTTAGGAATTTTGGTCTTGGTCTACTGGATACTGAGGAAATACTGTATTCAATTTAGGGTCCTCCACAGACTTCTACAAAGTTGGATGGTCCCCACTATGTTTTCCCCTCTGCACTGCCTTATTGAAATCAGCTCAGATCTCCCACTCTGGTCTCTCTTCACCTCTATTGAACTTCCCAGTGGCAGAGTGTCTCTCTACGACACAAAACAAAATGACGCAGACACTGGACTCTCCAAGATAAAAAAGAGGGAAGTTTAATTTCTGACTCCAACATTTACAGATTTCAAAAAGTGACATATGGAAATGTGGAGGGATTCAATTGATTTTTGCAACTTCCCCTCGCTAATAAATTCCCCAGCATTTAAGGGCAGAAGGAAAGTCTTTATGATGAGCTGTCAATAAAAGTTCTAGACAAGAAAATAAATTTGGACAACACTTTATATTCATAAAGGATGCACTGAGCAATTTTTTTTTCACTAGAGCAATTTTTATTTCCAGGTGAAAGACCATACATGTGCGAAGACACACAAAGTACATGAGTTTTGGAGGGAAAATAAAAGAAACTAACTTGTAATTTTATGCTAATGTAGCCTTATAAACTTCCAATGTACAATAGGACTTTGTTTAAGGGTTAAATTTCAACAAAAGTAATTTCACTTTTCATTACTACAACCATGTTAGCTTCCAAAAATTAATTATTACTGAAATATTTATAATCCTAATACTAAATTTTGCCATTGACTTGAGTTTTCAGGGGCTTGATCCCGACATCTCTATCTCAATATTTTGTTGGGATTATCTACTTTGATTAAGATAATTTCTGAAGTCTCTATTCTGAGATTGTAGTGGTTTTACCTACTTGGATAAAGATATTTTTTGTGCTCATTGGCTAGAGAAATCATGTTTCACATTTTAATGTCTATGACTTAGTTTTAATATAAAGCAATATTTTAAAACACAAATAAATTGATGTCTGCTCCTGCTACTGCTTTTCAATTTGTTAAAAAATGTGTTTGTTAACTAATCACCGTTTATCATCTTATGTAGTATCCAGACAGTCAAATCTGTTGAGATGAGATCATCATCCCAGCCCTTCACAATAAGTCATTCATATAAATGCACCTGTATTGTGAGTAACAGGCTTGTGGAGAGGAGGGGGAAAGAAAAACACAAGTGTTGGCTAATCCTGGGTGGTCTCTTTACCCACGTTAGATTAAATATGTTTTTTTCACAACAGGTGACTTTTAATTGTTTTCTTATGGCAACTCATTTATTCCAGAGGTTTTTGTTTGGCTCATGTTAGTCTAAGTTAATGACTGCGTGACAACATGCTGAGTACAGGTGGCAAAAGGCAAGATGAAGAATGTGGCTATTGCTTCTTGTGCATGAGGCTACTGGTGTGGAGCAAATCCTGCTTGGCTTGATCATGTGGGTCTTCCCTGTTGATTCATGGTTCGGAAAATGGGAAGTCCTTACCTCTCCAAAGCCCAGAAGCATCTTTAGAAATGGCAGGAACAAAACAGGCAGATTCAGAATGTTCTGAAGCTGATGTTCAGTGTGGGTTTCACAAAGCATAATTTTTGTTTTCTGGAATGCCATATTTCCTTGATGTACGCATTAACTATGCCAAAGCTTTCATCTGGTTCACTAGATTTTCTTCACTGAGTGGGCCAAGGGGAATGCTCGTGATGAATTATGAAATTCTTCCTCACCACACCAATTGGATGGATACATGTTATGTCTTTCCTATCATCATCCTGGCTTCCCTGCTGTTTATGCTCCAAATCATCCATCCTAACAAAGGGAACAGCAGAAAAAGCCAAGAATTGCCTGGCAAGATTTGGTAGAAAAAAACTATTCTCACTTTCAGACATAAAAACTTGAATCCCCATATCATGGCTTACAAATCACTGCTGGCAATAAACAAAATAACAGGGCAGAAGCAACAACAAAATAATTAAAACCAGGCAGCACAGACTATGCTAAACTGCAGGACAAAAGCTACACAGAGAGTATCAGCTGTGGAAAAAGCAATTAACCTGGCTAATGGGTCTGATAGCTACATACCTCCCTTTCTGTCACAAAAAGCATATGGATGCAATTAGCTGGCGTGAAGGAAATACCATCTGAAGCCCCTGTTTTCCGATTGACATGACCTCTGGCCCAGGACAAAGACAGTTGGAAGTATTTGCTTGGTGTTGGTTAGCTTCATATGTAGAGGGCGGGGGGCAATTTGTAAATAGGCAAGGATTTGCCAAGTGTGTTTAAGCTACAAAACTATGCCTTACCACATAACAAACTGAGAGAGCATTTAAAGCAAGTTGGAACTAAAGTAAATCTGCCACTGCCAGTTCCGGGGCTGTTATAAAAAATCCCCAAATGACAAAACAAGCAAAATTCACAGAAGGTTACTACTTTATTCTCATCTGGAAGTACTATTGGCACAACAGGTTCTCCATGGTGTGAGTGTAAAATGTTGGGAAGGCCAAAGTTTTCCATGTGTTAGACACACTCAGACCTTTGTCACAGCAGGTACCTGAAAAGGCACAAACACTATGTCTTTTATTCAGGTCAAATGGGCTGTCACCTGCTCTGTCTCACTCCCTGCTTCTTTCTCTGCTCTATCTCAGATGGTTCTGTAGGATGCACATAGAACTTCTTGGATTTTCAAGTGGTTTTCATTTGTCCAGCATGTCCTTTTCCTGAGTCATCTTTTTATGAGAAAAAAATATTTCTTGTGAAGAAAAATGTATTTGCTTGAAATAATTGCAACATTTTTAGCATCTTTAAAGCTATTACATGCAATAAAAGTGATATATTTGTCTTTCAAATTCTAGATAACTGTTTAAAGGTTTCTAAAAAGTTCTTAGGTTATAAACTTCTGGGGAAAAAATAAGGTACCTCTAATTTATTGTTTGAAGACAACATGGGTTAGTTTTACGAAGTTCAGTAAGATTTTTCTGGGATATTTTTAGTTTGCAAAAGTGCATATAGAGTGACCAAATTAACTCAAAATGCATGTTTAACAGATATTAAAAAAAAACCAAAAACCTTTGGGAGTTTTGCAGTCAGGTCTGCTACTAGTTTTATGCAGTTTAATAAAAAACATCATGTCTATTATGTATGTATTTCTTTACTACATTTTAAATATGACATGAAAACATCTGGGAATTCATACACCCAATAGACTATTTCTGTGAGAGCATATTAATAGATATTCATACCACCTTAAAGCTCTCAGATTTTATGTGCCAAGAAGTGATTGTTGGCTTTTTTTAGGTTTTTTGCCAGTAGAACCCAGAATGATTGTTTAGTCTTATGTGTAAACAAATGTAAAATTCTTATGTAGTTAAGTATTATTATTGTTATAGCAGAAGATTGTGGTTACCTACCCAAAAACCCCCACAGCTTCAGTATTTCCATTCATAGAGATACACTGGAGTTATCCAAAAAGAAACAACAGTGGAACATGTTTTAGCTTTTCTTTTTTTCAGTGAGGAGGAGGCCATTAAGTCTGGAAGGATGCCAGGTAAAGATAATCATCAGTCCTTCTGGGGCTGTTTTATAACTTTGCAGCTGTATTGTTGGCTACAATTTGCAGTCCCAGAGATATTGCTTTATCTGTTTGTGTTTTCCTGTTGGATCGGATGGGAGGCACTAACCCCTTAAAAAAAAAAAATTAAAAAAAAGAGAGAGACAAAACCAGGAAATATTTTTAAAAGGCAAATTTTTAAGGAGAACGGGAACTGTTGCACCTTTCAGTCAGTGTAATGTCAACACCACTTAGGATAAATTTTAAGAATTCACCATTCTTAGACTCTTCCAGCTGCCTGCAGTGTGAGTTGTTAAAAGACCAGAGCATGAGCCATAAAACATGTCTGTGAGTGTTAGTTAACAATTTGCAGGTGCATATCATTCCAGTAAAGCTTTCAAATTATATGCAATTTATAAGCTATGTTTGAAGCTTGTAGTTGTTATGTCTAAGCAAATTAGTATCTTCTCTGGCTTCAGTTTTTGAGAGTCCCATCAAATTTGTGGGGTAAGGGACAAGAAGGAGAAATGGTTGTTTCAAACATACAAAAGTCAGACAAATTGTTTACTGCATTCAGTTTTTGTTAAATGTGCTGGGGTAATACTGCATCTGAAAGGGGAGAGGCAAGCAGTACTTCCCTGACTGAAAATTAAAATTAGGGATCAGAAATGATTTGGGTAAAACAAGGAGTATTCTACAGATTTTCACCAATTATGAATCCATCCACTGATGAAATTTGTGTTATTATTATTTTTCTTATGTTTTGCTGGAATGTGATCCTTAAAATTTTGGTTAAAGTGTAGAAATGAGGACCAAGAGTTGTAACTATTGCAACTGTAATGGACTATTTAACTTGTCAAGTGTTTGCAGTTCTATTTTAACCATTTAACCTGGTCCTTTCTCTCTGTGAGATTTCTACATCATGGCTTTTTCCAGGTAGCTGCCATTTTTACAGTTGATGGTCTCATGTAGTAGAGGAAGTTTGGCAGAATGGAGCTCCAGAATCTTGCTTATAGATCCCAAAATGTGCCTAAACAACAAAGCTTCAAATTCAATTAAATGTAATGTAGAGTGAACTAAATACTACAGGGAAAAAAAAAAAACAACAAAAAAACCCAAAAAAACCCACCAAAACAAAACAAAACAAAAAAAAAACCAAAAAAACCCCAAAACAAAACAACATTCTCTTCTAGTCATTTGGCTGTATAGGGGCAGTAACAGCATAGGTGTCTGTACCCAAAATACCATCAATCGCTCTATGCATGATGTACTTAAGGGTGAAGCAATACACCACTAGATAAAGTATTGACAAGAGGGGAAAAAAAGAGCTCTTTAAGTTCATAATTAAATGAATAGACTGGTTATTTTCGAGGCTTTAGAGTGGAATCAGTTGGCAATTATGTGTGTTCAGGAAGTACGAAATACTGGCAGTTTGTACTGGAAAATAAAATTGGGGTTCCTAAACTAGTGAAATCTTTTTGTTTATGTATATATCTATATAATCTACGTCTATTTATATCTACACACACACATATATATATAAAATGTAATCATATATAGTTCAGTGATTAAATGTATATGAAAAGTGACTGCATTTGGCCATGCTTCAGCAGGAAAATGGTACAAATTATATCACGTTTAATCCCATAGAGTTTTAGGATGGTTAGAATTATTTGAAAGACTTATAATTAAATTGTTGAGTGCCACTAGCTATGCAATTGCAATGGGTTGCCACCATTCTTTTCAGTCTGGTAGTTCAGTAAAGAGAGAAAGGGCTTCATGCCAAAGGTAGACAGGTGTGTGTATGTTGACACAGAATGGGAGCCACAGAACTGCAACGCTGTACTGTAAGAGCAGGTCCTTAACAGAAGAATGCCATGCTGTGTTTAAAGATGCTTCAAGCACTCTTGGTGGTAACAGCAAAAGTTCAATTGTCTCCAGAAAGATTACTCCTGAGATAAATGCCATGAAAGAAAGCAGCACGCAAAAAATATAATAACCTCTGTCTTGGGAATACATTCTGAACTACTGGTGTCATGTAGAAATTGAACTGTGAGAAAAACTAATACAATGCAGAAAGAATACATAGGAGTGGGAAAGAACAATTTAGGTGTTATTTTTCTGTGGAAGGTACATTTTCACAGAATAATTGAAAACAATCCTTTTTTGTTGCAGGAAAAAAAATGAAAACCAGACATAACAAACACAATATCAATTTTTTTTTCAGAATTGCATGATTGTTCTTGTGTCTGAAAATATTCCTTCAGACAGTTGGGCTTAATTAATAATCAAGCTCTATATAGCTATAAAAAGAACAATTGTTACATTAAAATAATTCTATCTCAATAAAGAAAAAAGGAAATTATTTGAAAAAGCTGTTTATATGGGGTTATACTAATAAATATTTTTTTTAAAAAACTCTAAAATTTAGAGTACTTCCAAAAATAAGTTTTAAGGCTTTTACTTCATCACATCTTTAGATTAGTAAATTGAGTAAAAGTTTAGTAAAAGGTTTGGTGTTTATCAAGTTGTGCTAGAAGTACGCTTTTATTTTTATTTCAAATTCCTATAGGAAAAAAAGGTGGAATGGGGCATCCTTAGCCTTGAGATTTATCATTATAAAATTTAAATTACTTGGTTTTTTTTATTTTTAAATTTCTCTGAAAATTTGCCATTAGACTACTTTGATATGCCATGCCTTACAAAATAAATTATTTTGTCCTAGTCGCACTGTAGTATTTCCAGGATTTATTGACTAGCAACTTTATTAATTTTAAAAAGAAGACAAGACAAGTAATAATAACTGGAAACAGAGATATTTTTTTCAGATTTTCCCTTCTGCTTCACATATAAGATTTCATCTTGAGACATAAATAATGAAATTATTTGAAAGATGAAGACAGTCCTAGGAAAGAGCTGAAAAAGTGCAGCAAAGTGTCTTTCCTTTTTTTTTTCTCAAACACCATGTTTTTTTTCCCGTGCCTGGCTATTTTAATTTTATTTTATTTCTGCTGTATAAAAATATTTAGCCCTAGAATTCCACTGAGAAATAGCCTTTCCATTTCTGACAGGACCAGGGGACATGCAATGTAATAGCACTAGGCAATCTTTCCTACACACAACCATGCAACAGACTGGAAACACAAATAACACATGTGGGAAATGACTACACACAGATTTTCAGCTCATTCTGAAAGAAGACTGAAATGTAGCACCGTTAACCTCTGTGCATTCCTTGCAGAGCAAAGCCACTCAGGATTCCTTGTCTGTGTAAAGCATTTTATACCTGTGTATGAAAAAAAAAGGCAAGTACAGAGCATAAGTCTATTACTATAGAAAGTCAGAAGATAGTCTCAGGACTGTGTGTTACTAAAAAAAAGCCAAAGATTGAAAAAAAACAATGTGATTGTTTTGATTTTTTGGCTTTGGTTTTGGGTTTTGAGTGTTTTGTTTTGTTGTTGTTTGTTTTGTTTGGGTAATCATTTCATTGGTTTTGGTTATTTGAGTTTTCTTATTTTATTGTATGTTTTTAAAGGATTATCATTTTATGTTTTGTTGTTTGGTTTTTTTTCTGGATGAGTTAGCTGCTGAAAATTTAGTTTAGACCATAGACTTCAGGTCTCAGAAAGGTTTTTACTACAATCTTGTTTCTCTGAGATTTGTTGGAGTTTTAACATCTCTATGACCTAAATTTTTCAAGCTTCTAACAATCCTTCTTCAGCTGCAAAGAATATGCAATCTCTTCAGGATTTATACAGTTGTTATTCTTAAAAGTTAATCTTTCCCTTCAAGTAAAAATACACTGATAAAAAGGCACAGACTTCTACTATTGATGACTGAGCCACATGAAGCTGTTAGGAGACAGTGAAACAGGTTTTTGACAGAAAATATAGTTCTCTCAAGAAGAGACATCTTATCTAACATAAGGTTGTAGAATCCTAACTTTCCTCCTCCAAATTAGAAGACAAATCTAAACATGATTTCAATTACAACTATTTGTCTTCTGTGGTTCCACTCTATTCCAAAGAAACAAAATATGTCTTTCAGAAATCTTCAGATGATCCCACTGAACCCACGCATATAAATTCTTGATCAAAAATCTGCTTTAATATTCAACAGGTTTGTAGTGTTGTTTCAAAATACCCGTTTATGGGAAAAGAGCAATGCTGCAACTCTCCTTCTCATTAAGAGGCAATTATCCTTTCAGAGGTCAGACTTCTCCCTAACTCTGATCCTTCATATTAAAACCTTAAAATTTACACAAAAGTATGTAAGTATTTTATTTAAAAGGGAAACTGAAATATGAACTTGACAGATAAAGATATTACAGGTTTGCTATCTATTGGCACAAAATGGTAGGAGTGTTGAAATATTTTAGTGTGGGGCAAGCTGTGTTATGGATGAGAGGATTAGAAGTTATTTCTGAACTTGTGTTCAAAGGTTTTGATGTCAGGAAACTTGTTCTATTTTAGAAAAGATTATTTTCCATCATTTAAAACATTGTTTTTCAAATAAGACATAATTACTAAAATCTGGAGAGTTTCAATTACTGGAAGATTTAGCCAAGCCATCAATAATTTTTTTGTGTGTGAAAATAAGTCTTGCTCTATTCCTAAAACTACTGGAGGATGTACTCTAGACATTTGTAGAGAAAGCCAGACACCTTCCATTTTGCCAGAGAGAAATTTAACTACAACCTCAGAAGGTTCTGAATTATGTTGTAATTTATAACATGCATTCTTAATTTTCTCACATTCTGTTGCCATATGTGTGTGAAGGGAAGATGAGGAAATAAATATTGCCTGTCTATGAAATAAAGAGTTGGGCCCCTTTGGATCACAGGGTTCAGATGGGCAGAAAGATCAAATCCCAACTCAACTGATTAGGATATTTTGTTGACTACCACTGAGATTGAAAGTTATGAAACTGATGGCAGTTACATGGTAGTAGTAGTTATATCTGTCTTCTGAATTTATAAAGTATGTACAAATGTTTCATTAGCATGCATTTAGACAATTAATTTATACATTTTTTAGAGAAAATTGGGGTTTTCTTAAGTTCATTTGTTGATTCCAGAATATTAGTGGCATTTGTGTCAGGGACACACATGAACTGCAATCTATGTTTCTCAAGAACCTACTCTAAGAGGTTCCTGAGGATGCAAAGACAGAGCAAATAAAGAGTACATATTATCTACTTTGTTTTAGAGATTGGATAAACAGAATCCCTTTTCATTAGAGACCGATAAATTCACAGTGAACTTTTCACAATTCTTCCTATAGTGACTTTTACAAGTCACTTTGTAATGTACCAGACCTTGAGATATCTCCTGCATTTCCTTTGTTCATACCCACACGTGCAGTGATTTCAGCCTTCTGCTGGGCAACATGGGAAGCAATTTACACATAATCAAAATCATTAATTATTCACTTTCTTTTTCAGACTGTTTGTTTAGTGGGTCTGGTTTTTTGTCTGTTGTCCTCTACATTGTCATTCACAATGTTATAACTCTTTTTTAAAAATAGTACAAGTGTTAATTCTAGAATAAATTGCTAGAAGCAATGGTAAAAGTCATGGTGGACTGAAGCTAACATCCTGATATTGAAAGTATTTGTTTCTAGCTGCATATGGAAGAATGTAAAATCAGAGCGTAATACAAGGGAGAGAATCTTATTTTTCATGAAAGAATATCCATTAGAACAAATAGGATTACCCCTGAAAAATATCCACCTTCAGAGAAGCTGATAAAAGAGAACACAGCTCTAATCAGACATACATTGCATTGCCAAGAAAGATGTAGAAGTAAGAAAAGAAAACTTCAAAAGAAGAATAAATAATACAGATTTTTTTTTTAAGTTAAAAATATCCCAAACAATTGCCACCTAAATTCAAACAATTTCCACTTAACTTCAAAGTGCAATTTCCACTGTTAAAAAAGTAATTTGAAATTCCAGGATGCAATCTGGTTAATCCTCAACCCACTGAAGTCACTGCAGGATCCTTCACTATCTTCAGTGATATAAAGAAAAGCTTACATAGAAAAGAAAATAAAAATTATTCCTATATTTAAGATGGGACAGTTGACTTCTTGTACAGTACCAAGAAACTTCTAAGTAATTTAGGTTTTGCCCTTCTGAAGGCTTTCTTTCCTCTTATGTTTTTCCAACACTTTGGTGTAAATCAAGCTTAAAATGTTTTTTTAAATCTCTGCATTATAATAGAATGGACTAAGTTGGAAGGGACTCAAAATTATCATCTAGTCCAACTGCTTAAGCAATTCAGGGATAACCAACAGTTAAATCACGCCGTGTACAAAAGTCTCTTGAACTCTAGCAGGCGTGGGGAATCAACCATCTCTCTAGGAAGCCTGATGCATGCTTTGACCACCCTCTCAGTAAAAAAAAGGATTCCTAATATCAAGTCTGAACCTCCCCTGATGCAGTTTTGAGCACCCAAACACATCTTATCCATGAATACTGGAGAACAGCAGCTCCCTCTCCACCTACTGTCTTCCAGAAACTTAAGGGAGAATGAAGTCACCCCTTAGCTTCCTTTTCTTCAAACTAGACAAACCCATGGTCCTTAGTGGCTCCTTGTGGGACATTCCTTCCAACCATCTCACCAATTTTGTTGCCCTCCTCTGGACGCATTCAAGTACCTTTCTTTGGGTGGATCCTCAGTTGTCAACCTAAATAAAAATGCCCTTGAAGCAGCACTGACATATGGAAATGAACCAGTTTTGGTGTACAAGCTGACCAAACCATCCTAGGAAATGTAAGAAGTGCCCATTTAGTGCATGTAACAAACACCATACACATCTTTATCAAAGGTATTTGACAGGATCAAAATAAGAAATACAATTTCCTGAGCTTGTGCATTTTTTTGGTGCCACCAAAAAAGGATAGACTGATATTTTTTTTCTCAGCTTCAAATTCAGAAGTCATTATGGGAGTATTTAGCATAAAAGTTTGCTTTTAAAAAGTTCTTCACTAACTGGAACCTGTGTTTTTTGGGTGACAAGCAGAGAAGAAAAGGAAAGTAAAAATTATCAGGAGGAATGCAGTGAAAATATCAAGTAGGCAAAGTCCAATGCTAGTAGCATAAGCAGAGAAATTAACACTGAAGAATAACAACAGTTTTTTTGTACTTGGAAATCCTTTTTGACCTGTAGCTTTCAGTACTGAAACTTTATTCACCTCCTTGGAGTGAAGACTGAGGAACAGCTGTTCCCACAAAGGCAAATAACTTACGCTTCCACTTTATTGTGCTTCAGATTCTAATCCCCAAATCATCCCCATTACACAGACAATTTAATTCCTAGTCTCTCTCTTAGTACAAACCAATTCGTTTTCTCCAGGATGAAACCTAGGGTTTTTTCTTGTTTTGGAAAAACACTTTTCTACATACTATATACAGGAAGTGGAAGGGAGTTTTGCACCTCTGCCCTAACATCAAGTCACCTAATATCACCAAGACCTTAGCAGGACTTTCACACTCCAGCAACCCCAGGCACTTTCACGTCATTCTCTAAAACATGAAACACATATTCTGCTTTATTAGAGAACATCATTTTGGGGAACCCTGGGATGATTTCAGACGCTTTAAAAAAGAAAGAAAAAAGAAAACAAAACAAGACCAAAAAAGAATAAACCCCAAAATCAAAAAACCCATGTTGTTACATCTCTGGATCTTGCTATGTGACCTCAGTGCAGGAAAATACAATCGATCTGTACTGTAGGGGCCTATCACTGAGCAGTGGGGATGCAAACTGATCCGACCTTTCTGGAATGGGATCCAGCGATTGTTCTCCAAGTGGATACCTTTCATAGTGTAGCTCTACTAAAGAGCTCTCAGAGAAGAGAAAGACTCACAAAATGCACTCAGCTGGAAGACACTCACAGAGGTCACCGAGTCTAACTCACAGCCCTACACAGGACCATTCCCAAGAGTAATGCCCAAGAGCATTATCCAAGCAATTCTTGAAGTCTCTCAGGCTGGCGCCGTGGCCATTTCCATGGGGAATCTGTTCCAGTACCCAACCACCCTGTGGGTGAAGAAGCTTTTTCTAATGCTGAACTTCCCTGACACAGCTTGAGGCCATTCCCTCAGGTCCTGTCCTGGTCACCACAGTCAAGAGATCAGTGTCTGCCCCTCCTCTTCCCCTCAGAAGGAATTTGCAGACTGCAATGAGGTCTCCCCTCAGTCTCCTCTTTCCCAGGCTGAATAGACCAAGTGACCTCAGCCACTCCTCATACAGCTTCCCCTTCAAGGCCCTTCACCATCCTTGTTGTTCTCCTTTGGATGCTCTTTAATTGCTGAAAGTCTTTCTCACACTGTGGCTCCCAAAAGTGCGCATGGTATTCAAGGTGAGGCTGCACCTGTGCAGAGCAGAGCAGACAATCCCTCCTTCTATTTATTTTTCTTTAGCAAGACAGAAAACTTGTACAGAAAACTAAAGAAACATGGAGTGTTTTTTAAATGAGTACATAAGGTTCTCATCGCCAACTTTACTTCATGCAAAGGAAAAAAAATACCAAAGTCAATGTTACCTAATTTGGCTAGTTTAATCTTTTGTCTGCATGCAAATAGTTTGATAAATCTGTAGTATAAGAAAGAACATGCATCTGGTTTATAGGGAAATAAGTTTGCCTAAAAGTTCCTGGAAATTTTATTCATATGGTCTTTCCTAGAGTCAAAAATCCTCAAGATCTTGGGATCTAAGATCCCAAATTCCTCCAATTACACTGGGTTTAAAGGAAATTGTAATCTGTAGAAACCTTCTTTATTATTGATGACAAATTTCTGTGTATATAAAAAGAATTTAGGTAATTATTTTGTGTTCTGCCATTAATACAACTTTTTATAGACAGGAGAGGTATTTTAATGTATTTTCACTGAAAACTGAATTTAGAGCAGGAGAATATGAGTCACCATATAAAGAAAAATGTGATGAAGGAGGAAAAGGATAATATTAAAATATTTTTAAAAAATAAAATATTTTCAATATATATTAACCCTTTAAACAAGTTTATCCATCTAATAAAAACAGAGTATGTACAGCTTCCTCATTCTGAGTTGTTTCTCATAGCCTGTAAGGAACCAAGATGCAGTTCTTGTTCTCAGTAGGACTGATACAAAGAGGGATGAAGAGTCTAGGAATTCCACTGTCCATTCAATGGATGAAATCTCCTCAGTAATGAGCAAAGAGAAGAAAACAAAAATCTTGCGGTGAAAAGCATTTACCCTTGCAAGAGGACCTTGCAGTTCATCCAACTTAGTGTCTGCCATTTAATGGCTTTTCAGTTCAGTAAGTGTGCATGTCACTAAGATAGTGAATCTAAAATTCAGGTACCCAAAAATCAGAAATTTAAGTCTGAATAAATTTATATAAACTCCGTGTAATAGGCAATCTAAAAGGCAATTCAGCTTAAATGAAAATAGAGGCATAAGAACAACTTCTGCTTATTTCTTTCCACTCACTACACAAGAAACTCATGGAGATGAGCTCAGATTTTAATGATTAGATATCTAAATTTGGAAAATAGAAATCCCACTCTAAATTACTAGCCACTGCAGCCACATACTTACTTTCACACATGGGCTAATTGAAGTGCCTAGCACCTGCTACAAATGTATGGAAGATTTCTCTAGTAGAGTTACACCCACCCTTCCACTCTCCTTAAATCAGAAAATATGAGATATAAAGGCCTAGAAGGCAGAGATCAATCTCATAGCTACATGACAGCTGCTACTTATAATTCTACCAACACAACATAATCATAAACTTAGCTTTTCAGCTTGGTTAAGCCAGGTTTATGGCTATTTTGCATTGTCAGAGTGGAGCAAAGCATCTAGAAAGTACCGCTATGTCTCATTGACAGATGATAGGTGTATAAACTGCAGGACTGTTAGTGGTAACTTATCTGGCTCATTGTCCAGCCTCCCCCTCTAATATTGTGTGACTAAAAAGTTATTTCTGTCCTTAATTCTAATTAAGTTGTTTGTTGGTTTGTGGGTTTTGATTTGATTTTTTTTTTTTTTTTTACATAATTCAAGTATGTTTTAGCTAACTGCACATCAAATAGCTAGAAATATGACCTTTCTGAGCAAGAAGTGCCATGAATTTTCTTTTTGGAGGGTGTATTGCTATTAGCTACATCATGCCAAATCAATTACAGATTAAAGTCAATTAATTAGATTGAAATATTGTAATAAAAGATGCATACAAAGAACCACAGACTGTTTAGTATCAAGGTACAAATCTTTATCAGAACTACTGTGAATGTATTGGAAGAGTATGGACAAGTAAGCATCATGAGTGAGTTAGAAGGCTTTGAAAATGAATCTTCAACTTTTCCCAGCCTTTTGCTTGACAAAGTTGATTAGTTTTAGTGCTAAAAAAACACAACTAAGATAAAGCTGCAGACTGGTATAGTATATGTATGCATTTTTCTCTTTTCAAAGCAAGAAGATAAAATATGCATTAGCTTTCAGCCCAATCAAAATCAAGGAGTCCAATAAGGAAAACAGATCTATTGATATATATACATTTATAAAAGAAAGTATTTGAACTAGCAGCCTTCTGGGAAATGCCACTACAAGTTATTCAGCCATCTAACTGAACTTATGTTGAACCATTTTCCTTCCCTTTGAAGGGTATTGAAGAAGCTCAAGAAAAAGTCTAAACTTCCATGGTCCTGAATAATGAATGAAGACAGTTCCTCAGTCCAGTAAACACTGCATTTTTGTAAAGAAAGAGAACAGCTGGTGCATGAAATCAAGCTTTTGAAATCATACATTTCAATAAAAATTCTCTCAAGATACAACTTTTGATAAACAACAGTCTGCAATCCTTTTCTGCATGAAAATGAAACCTATTAAACAGTAAAGGTAGGAATATTGTGTTTTGTGTAGGAGGTGAGTTTGCCCTAGCAGAAAGGCTGCTTATTCCTCTGGGCTCCCACAGTCCTGTGGAATAAAAATGGTTTGTGCATCAGTGGTTTTCTGTGGGCTCCCAGACCATGTCAAACAGCCTATGACATGCTCTTTATTCAGTATATGGGAAATATTGCTTTGCAACCAGGTGCCAGGAAGGGCCCATAGCCAGGGGAGGGGGATATGGGGGCTAAAGATGCCGACAGCAAACATACATTCCAGAGAGTGGTTAATGGTCAAGAAAATCAGGAGTTCACTGAGGCAAGACAGAGAGGAATGTACAACTTGTTCTTTTGATTGATGGTCAGTAGAATGCCAAGGATCAAGAGAAAATAAGCACGAAAATATATTTCAGTAGAGAAAACAAGGCATTAATAGTGAATATCATGCCTAACACTGATGATGATTTATAGTCTGGCTTGCAGACAAAACCACCAATCTGGTACGGCTAACAACATGAGAGGCATGGAAAAGGCCTTTTTCAAAAATGATAGAGTACACAACAGCCACAAAGTTTCTTTTGGAGGTTTGTTTCCCTGTCATAATCTCCTGTAATCATTCAATTTGCATCAACCCAGAAAAAATTCTAAGGTACCAGTTTAAGACTGAAACTGAAAATATTTCTGGTCAAGAAATACAGTTCTAGCTTCTTGCGTGAGGCAGAGTAAATCTAACTTCATGATGTGGAGTAATTGGGTATGAGGCACTTACACCTGTGGAAAAACATTTATGTGACAGGTTTATGTTCTGACAGTAAATATATGACAAAACCTGTTTTTTTCAGGGAGCATATGGTTTACACATGATAATTTATTTTTCTGAAGTAAATGAGCTTTAATATCTTTTTTTTTTCTTTACTGTGAAAAAATGAGCACTATGAAATATCTTGCTTATCATCTCAGTTCTTCCTCTGCCCAAGGAGGTTTGAATAACAATCTCTCAGCTTGAAAATATGCCAACTGTCAGGTAAGACAGTCATTCTATTATATGTTATCTCAATCTGTATTTAAGTAATTTATAAAAAGTTACTCTGGGCAGAGAGATTGAGGCAGACATTTGAAAATACTTGATGATTAGGCAATTTACCTGAAAGGTTATTTATGCTGTTTCAGTCCCCATTCTGAATTGGACAAAGGTGTGAACTGTAGGTCTACAAGATATTCTTAGGACACTCCTTTCAACCTTTCCTGTTGACATTGTTCCACTTGAGATAAAATGCTCAAAGTCAGATTGAGATGGAGAACAAGATTAGCTCTCCAGTCCTCTTGGCAGGACACTTGCTCAGGATATCAGAACACATGACCACCTCTCTCCAGTAAATATTTAATTGAGTATATGCAATGGAGCAGTGTCAACAGGAGACATTGAAAGAGCCCTTTTATGTTAGTTTTAAGTTAAGGGCAAGCATTCATCAAAACAATTCATGCAGAAGAGTGATCTGAACATAGGCTTTTCACGTCCTGCAGTTTACTGCTTGAGTCCGTGAGCATATGAGAACTTCCTCTTCTTCTAGGTATTTGAGATTGGATTTTTTTTAATATTTTAAATAGCCACTATTTTTTTCATGAATTTATTAATCAGCATCAGCATCAATGCTTCTTCCACTGTTACCGCAAACTGACATCCACAATGGAAAAGTGATGTTGAGCTTGTATTTGGAGCCCCTGATTGCCTTGAACAGAGCAGAAATGTATAGTCATTAAAAAGGTAATTGAACCATTAGTTTGTTAAACTCAACCAAAATTATTGCATTGACTTTTGAGAGTATTCACAGATATCACATTGTAGGAGAAGTACCTGATTTGCTGGAGTGCAGGGCTTATTCAGAGAGAATTCAGGCTGTAGAATCAGGCTAACAGGAGCCTGATAAAATTTAATTAAAGCAAATGCAGGATCCTCTGTCTGGGAAGGCAGAACACTGCTCAACACCAGCTGAATACAAGCTATCAGACTGTTCTTTGTTGTTTCAAAGAGGGTTAATTCAGGTTTGTAGAAGCAAGAGTGCAGACAAAGAATTAAGGAAGCGATTGTTTCGTTGTATTCAGCATTTGTGAATCTGTATTTTCAGTAGTGTCTAGTTTTGGGATCCTGCTTTTAGGAAAGACATACTGGAGTGGAGGAGGACTCCTGTATAATCAGGAACAGGTTGTAGGACAGAGAGCAGTGAACCTATTCAGCCTGGAGAAGACCAAGGTCAAGGGAGATCTTGCAACCACCATACTAGGGTACTGAGAGAGGATGGAGACCCAATCATCTCAGAAGTTCACAGCAACAGAAGAGAAGGAACTGAACACAGGCTGGAACAAGATAAATTCTAACTAAATGAAAGGAATTTTTTAATTCACAGAAAGGTTTTTTAAATGAGTTGTCAGAAAAAATTTGGAATATCTGTCACTGGAGGTATTTAGAATTTGACTGTACGGGGTACAGAACAATCTGGTCTAAGTAGGTCCAGCTCCTAGGAGAAGGTGGGACCCACTGACTTTCAGTCAACCTTCAGGAAACTTTCAGTAAACTGAGTTTCAGTCAATTTATGTCTTGACCATTTTATTTTGCAATATAAAGAATTGCAGACAATAATATTGGCAGTATTTGCATTTCCTTACTGTTCCTGAAGAATGTAATGGCTAATTTTTAAAATTACTGCTCAATGTAAAGCATTTCTTTCCTACTTTATATACAATAGACATATTTATTCCTCTCCTTATTCATTGTCTATATTCTCCAGCAAATATGCTGAGTAGCTTGTATTTTCCTGTATACATCTAGGATCTTCACACTATTTAGGGTAGTAACCAATATAGTGTAGAGTATATACTATTTCTTCTTCCATCCATCATCCAACAAACTGCTGCAAAATTAAGAGTGTTCCTAATAAAATTAGATATATTCTTTCTGTGCTCTAAAGAAAGAATCTTGGTCCAGCTTTTGCACAATTTTGTGCTCATGATATTTACCTTAAATAATTTTCAAATAGATTTTTTTGTTTGTTTTAACCTGAGAAGTAATTCTATGTGTGTTTAAGAGAACGAAAAAATTTTGATTTATCACCAGTTGACTGAAATGCACAGTTCTCAAGCTATGGTAGGATAAATTTGTTTCACCATCATTCAAATATTAGTACAAAAATATATCATCACTACTTCTAGATATGCACAAATAGATATGTTTATGCATATATGTTCAAGCACACAAATGTAAGTACATTTAAAAAGTTTCAGAAGAAAAATAATCCTTCAAACTCAGAAGTAAGTGTAAACACTATTGATTTATTTGGGTTTTATATGAAGAATTTTCTCTTTTGCTTTTATATCAGAGAAAAAATGTGTTTATATTGGCAATGCTTCTCTCACAATGCTCACATTGGCAATGTGAGCTACATATACTCTTTCTAAGATTGAGAGCCTTAAAAAGGACACATTTGAAAAACTTTTTGCTCTTACATTCGTAGTTTCAAAGGGGAGTGCATTGAATTCTACCATAACCTTTCACACAGGGCTTTTATCTAAGGAAGCATCACCTGTTTTATATTTGGGGAATAAGGAAGAATTGCAATTGGTCTTTTTTTCATATATTTTTGCAAGTCTGTATCCAGGAGACACCACAGCCTTTAAAGTATGGGAGTGGTCATTTCCCCTTGGATTTCTTTTTTTCAGCCTAGCAGGAAACTTTTTTGTCTTGTATTATGTATCAGTGATCATCCTTGCTGCTTGAAGAATCACACAGCATGTTATTATAGTATGTTATTTATATTCGCTTCAAGACCTTTTTCTGGATTTAAACTGCTTTGAATCTTGGTGTATTAGAATTTCTTATATTGTGTCAACTCAGAGATAGAAACTAGCGACAACAGAGGAAGTTTGGAGCAAGAGCTTCATGGAGAATGAAACTGAGTGTGGGATGGTTTTACTTTGCAATATCATTTTTGGAAGCTACTTTTGGGGTGAAACAATCATCTAGCAGGAGATTTGTATGTACAACAGGTATGCATCTTCCAAATCCTTCACACAAAGTTGTTTTAAAATTCTGTTACATTGAATACATGTCTAATTTACCCAGATACAGCATTTTCACAAGTCGTTATCAGAATATAAAAATATCTTAGGCTTAAAAAAATATCTTAGCCCATCCGGGTTGCTATTCTGTCTCCAGGACCGGCAGGAGGTCCTGCTACCTGGGGAAAGTAGGTAAACCTGGTAGCAGATCAGCTACTCGGGGAAAAGCAAACCTGGAAGAAGGGTGGGATAGAGAGGCTGAACTAAAACATGAACCCCAACACTTCCAAACTTCTGGGTTCAAATGGCCATTGTAACTGCACCTTGCAGACCCCAGCTTCCTACTGGAGAGAGTTCAAGGTACATACCACAGCTTTTCTTACCCCTTCCAATAAAAAAAAGATCATGCTGAGAGACAGATGTAGCATGGTCTGACCATGTCTGCACCACAAGCAAAGAGAACAGGGCTTTGCAACAGTCAAAGCCATGGAACTGCTGGTCAGCCTAGATGTAGCATGTGATTACCCAGAATGTCCAGCTTGTTAAAGGGTGTGACTCTGCTGTCATATCTAAAGGTGATTTTGCAGTTCACGTAGGCAGGAGGCTACTGAGCTAAGCCAAGAAGAATGACTGTTAGGAGCAGCTGAGAGTGAGTCTGGTGTGTGGCTATTGCCTTCTGAGGGAATGTATGTGGCCTATGCATAGCATAAAAAATGTAGGAAGAGGGAGAGGTATCTGTGAAATCTCACTTTTTTCACACCTGGACTTGAGGCCCAGAGTCTCAGTGAGTCAGTCATTCCATGTCAGTCCCTGAAATGAAGCAGCAAATATGTGTGACTAGAAAAGGAAATGTTACCGTCTTACACTCCTTTTGTCAAAAGATTTACACTATAATTTAATATAACTTATTCATCTGCCCAGTAGAGAAATCTAACTATTATGGACATGCACATGTAAAATCATGGGAAGGAACAGAACATGTAGTTTTTTTTCCAAATAAAGCCACAATGTCTGCCCTAAAAAGCAGGCTTCAGCAAGGTAGATACCCTTCAGTTTCTTTGTGATCTGTTTAATTATTTTGAAATTTCACATAGTTCATGCACAGAATATGCATATATATATATACACATATATATACATATATATATATATATATAAATCACATATGCATGGACATAGACACAAATACAAACACTAACATTCAGGAAGATGTGCCAAATCCACTGTTCTGAGTGGTGTGAATATGCATTTTCTGTTTTGTAAAGTCCGTAGCTAATAAAATAAAATTAGTTCTGTATATCTCAACCAAACAGGTAGAATATGGAGCAAAAATAATAGCAGTTATCCAGCCTTTTTACTATAGTAAATCTTATTCTTCTTCTCTCAGTAGCCAGTTTCCCAAGGTTACCAGATTTTGACGCTTGCTGCTTCACAAGCCTTTACCCTGTCTGAAGATCCTTCTTGAAAAAGTTGTCAGTGGCAGCTGCAAAAAGTGACATCAGCTTGAAATAATATCTGGAGTATATTTTTGAGGTTAAACATATTTGATTTACAATTTTCCATGTAGAATAGACACAAGCATGGGATTCATCTGACATGGAGAACATATTGAAATTATAGAGAGGACTCCTTTGTTGCTTTGTAGAAAGTTTTCAGAATTTTCAATACTCAAAACGTGAATCAAAAATACCATGTTTCTCAGGAGCAAAATGCTGCAGAAATTCATTAATTCAGAGAAAGCTGCAAAACAGGTTGAGATATTTTTCAGTGTAATTTGGTCAAATTAAGTAAGCCCTGATAAAAAACCCTCTATTGCAAAGCCTAAGGAAGAAAAAAGAAAATACAATCATTTTTAGTGACACAAGAAGTTCATTGAGCACCATAACTCATGGAGGCTGATTTTCTATGGTTTTGCTTCTTAAGGTTGACTGCAAGCTTTGATTGAAAGTTTATGGGGAAATTCTCTCTTCCATGTGGCTTCTTTGGTATTCAGTAATAGGGAGACTTAGCTGCAGCAAGTAACAATCCACAGTTGTCAACACATCTAATATCTTTTTTCATCACTTTAGCTCTGTATATTTTTAAAGAAATATCTTTGTCTGAGACCACTTCCTTATATTCAATTTGACTGAAATGTGTTACAATTTGCTTGATTTAAGGATGAAATAACAGAATGAGACTGATCAAGAGAATAAAAAAAAAGAGAAAGTATGAACTCACAAACCTTGCTTCCTTAGGAAAATATACTAAAATGTTCAATATAGAATGAAAGTATTCCATAGCCATAATCAAATCTGACCTCAAATCACACTTTTTCTCTGCTAACATATAACGCTGTCCAGTCCTGATCCCATCCCCAGTTACCTAAGGAAATCTTCAGGGACAGAGAACAAATGAAAAACTTACTTTGAGAAACATTTTCAAGTAAGGGCCATAGATTTAGAAGATGTAAACCAGTGTGAATTCTTGACATGATAATTCTAATAGTAATTTCTGAGGAAAAAGTCACCAAGCAGAATAAATGCTTTCTACCTTGAGGAATTGACAAAGTGAAGATAGACCTGACAGAGACAAAAGCAGAATCTTAGAGTCACTGTAATAACACTCAGACAACCTCTTCTGAAATTATACTTTACCACAGTACAGATGTGTGTAAGGATCAATACTTGTACAAATAGTTTATATACAGTTCATTGATCCCCAAGTGCATTTACAATACTCTCATAGGCCTACCAAGAACTTCTCGTGTTGCCACTACGTGAAAATATGTTATTTCAAACAATCACAGCATTTTACCATACATGTCAAACTGATGACTGCTGGGAACAAGGATGAACACATTCTGACCTTAAAAAGAAATAAATTGAAAAATATTGCTCTAGATCTGTGGACTATGATGTCTTGCAACTTCATGGCCTTCAGACTCCATATTAGCCTTACTTATTTCCATTGCAATGAAAAGCAGAAATGGAACTAAATAGACTTTTACTCAAGAGAGTTATCCAAGAGCCAAATATGCATATAGGAGGTAGTACAATTATCATCTTATTTGATAAAAATATCTGAGTATCCTATCTGCCTACTTCTAATACTTTTTGAGATTTAATTAATCCATTTGGAGATCACTTTTTTAATACTTTACCAGGGTGTTAATTTACCATTACCATTTAATTAATGGTAATTTAATATGTTTTTTTCCAAAATCCAACATAATTCAGGAGCGTGCCTGTGTACTGAGAGCAACATGTGCTCCATAATCTAGTTGACCCTGATCCTACAGAATCAGGACACTGAATGAAGTTTTATTTCCTATGACTATTCTTACTTGCATGGCTTACTTGCTAACCATGGGAGTTGGGCATTTAATCTGTCAAACATTTGTGAAACACCAAAAGCAGTGCAACCCTTGACCTGGTTCACTAAAAATGCACCCATTTCTTGTGATTTTTCTGTTCACCTAGCCAGTTTCATATATTTGTCCCATGCCTTATGAAGCATGCAGACAGGGTACGATCTTTGACATTCAGCCACCTGTGTCCCATACTTTTTGTGTGAAAGAAATAAATGACAGGCATGGAGATTAAAAACAGGCCTCCCTTTCTCTTTCTGTCCTTTTTTTTTTTTTGTGTGTCTTTTTATTTCCTACTTTTTTTTCTTAGTTCAGGTGTTTTGTCAGATGACCTGCAAGAACTATTTGTGCTTTAAATTATAAAAGTTTCTTTCTACTTTTTCCACTGATTTTTTGCTAGGTATATGTTAAAGAGCTTTAAATATCCAACTATCTTTATATTTTGTGAAAAAAAATTGAGATTAGATCATTCTCCCAGTAATATAGGCAGCAAAGGCATCATTGGCCTCAATATGAATGATGAAAGATATGTGATCCTGTTTTTTACAGTATATTAAAGACAACAAAAGAGATATTTTTCATCTGAATGATATTTCTATTTTTCTCCTACCCTTAATATAAGAGCCTGCTGACTCTTGCCTGCATTAATATAGGGGCATTATTAATTTTAGTCATACTTTCGATCAAAACATATTTCTAAGTGGGAAAAAAAAGGGCTTAATGTATCATTTTATCTCAGTAGCATTTACTTATGCCTATTACCATTAAGTGATGGTAAGTCAGTTAAAATAAGAATGATTTTGCTTATCTTCAGTTGTTTCAGAGTTGCCCATCTTGGTCAAGGTACTCCTTCTGGTTCCACCCAATCAGTGCAGGGAGGCATGATCACCTTTGACTCAGACGAATCATTCAGTAAAGATGAATCTGCCTTCATCAGGACTGGGAAATTAATTTGGGTTACTTCAGGCATAAGTATCTAGTGCTGTTACAGACACTTTTGAATATTGTTGGGCTACCATCTGCTCTTCTGGAAGGGCAGAGATATTTCTCTTTCCCATATTTTTGTTGGCCAAGTGTGGATATCTCGATAACATCAGTGCTGTGTCTCAAATGCTACAACATCCTATTTAAGAAACTCAATATTTTCTCTAGTGGTAATTCATTAAAATTAATCCTACCCATGCTCTTCCAATACCGCAATTAATTTCAGTAGGAACATTCGTAGGTTAGGCAGAACATTTTGTTAGCTGATCCTCCATGAACACAGTAAACTCCTGGACCTGTTATTAGTTTAGACTAACACTAAGTCAGTGGAATTCTGTTCACTGCGATATTTTAGAGGGTTAAGTAAAAGCAAAAGCTGAGCTTCATTTCTTTGACACAGTAGCTGAATAATACTCTACTTATCCTACTTATTTTACTGCTTGTTAAAATCATTCAGTAAATGAAAGCAATCAATTCAATACAGAAGTAAATTTTAGTAATGAAATTTCTCTCTTTCTGGTATACAGAAGTAACAAAAATTTTAATTATTCATTTTAAAGATAATTCTCTAAACATTTAGTTAATATTCTACTTATTCTGGATTTTAATAAATGTTCACAATTAAGATGAAAACTACATCCAGTAAAATAGTCAGATACAAGAGAATAGTGTCATTCCCTGCATGCAATTTGATGTAGCCAGATATGAAATTAGGTTATAAATACAAAAATATGAATAACAGTTGATTTCATAATTAATGATTTTGTACTTCCTTTACCACGCTGTAAGACGCCAAAGATCTAGTCACAGCTGCAAGAGTAACTTAAATTAAGTGGTTTGCAAAGCTGAGAGGGAGTCATTAAAAATATAACAGCAGTATCTCCTCACTTTGCTTCTGCCAGATGGCTTCAATCCATCCATTCTTCAACTTCTGGTTAGATTGCTGAGCCAAAATTAAAAAATATACCAGATGCACTTTTTTGGACTATGTCCCATTTTATGTTCTCCTAGTCAAGACTGGGTTAAGGATGAGGGAGAATAAGTCAGATATATACAGTGGATCGTACCCCTTTTCAAGATAAAAGAATTAAAAATATTTTTTGAAAGTTAAAAATTAAACATTCAAGCAGAAAACAGGAAGCAGAAAAACTAGTCACAGAAAACACATACAAAAAATTGCATATTTCAGCAGAAGACTAGATAAGGAGGTAGGTAAGAAGAAATATCCAGACATTATCTGGCAGGAGAAAGGGAATAACAGTTCTATTTCATGCTAGAGAAACAGAAATGTATAGGCCACCATACCCAGGCTGGTACTAATTTCTGTAGATGCAGATATTTTTTTCAGTAGTGACAGAACAAGGAGTAGTGCTTCTCATTGATAGAAGGTAGGTTTATATTGCACAAAAAGAAGAAGTATTTGATTATGACGGCAATAAGAGGTTGGAACAACTTGCCCAGGTAAGTTGTGGGTGCGTCATTGGAAATGTTCAAGACCAGGCTGAAGGGGGTTTTAAGCAACCTGATCTAGTGAAAGGTATCCCTGTCCTTAGCAGTTGGATTGGTCTAGATGGTCTTTAAAGGTCCCTTCCAACCAAAATGATTTCCAATCCAAACCATTCTATGATTCCATGAAGAGTGAGTCATGCCTTCTAAAATTTAATGTATCTCAACAAAAGTAAAGCTAAATATCCATTATCCAAAACTCTGATGAACTTGAATTATGTGTCTTTCCAACAACATAGGTGATATAAAATTCCTTGGACAACATGGACCAGAAACAATTCAGCTCGAATCCAGCCAGACTCACTGACTCCAGTTCACTGTTTGCTATGCCAAATTCAAGGACGTTTCTGAAAAAAAAAATCAGTGAATTCTCCTAGTTTTTTTGGTTTTTTTTTTTAAGTGGAGTTTTACCATTTCAGGTGTGATTGTTTTAAACCACTTTGAGGAGACTGAAAGTTTAATGAAAGAAACAAGATAAAGTTAATGGCAGGATTTTTGCATGATGCATTATGTTTTCATATAAGTCACAGCATATGCTTTCAGTGCGAGAGGTGAAAATGTTTGAAGGTGTATTTCCAATTGCTTTCCTCATGTATCTAACTAATTAAAAAAATAATATGACTATTGAGAGCTAAATCTCCCTTTAAAATATAGTTTATAGAATAGAAATGGAATTGGGTAATGATTCTTAATTTTTACTTTTTCTTCCCTTCATTTCTTAAGATCTCTGAAAGAGCATATCTAATTTTGAATATTTATTACTGGAAGAGAATAAGAACAAGCTCAGAATGCTCTGAAAATTTGACCACACAATCTCATTCCATTTATTGCTGAGAATACCAAAATGGTTAGATTTCTTCTTTTCAAAACTACTAAAAATTACAAAACTGCAGACTTTTTTGAAATATGAATCTGCTGTTAATGACCTCTATAAAAATATTCTAGATGATGCCAGTGAAGTTACAAGCTAAGAGGGTATTCAATCAACTCTCATGGCTGTGGAGTTAGGCCAGTCTTAAATGGTTTGGAAATCTCAAGGCACATATTTTTAAAATAAGCCTGATTTATTTATTTATTTATTCTGCTCCAATTCTTTGTGTCATCTCAAAGTCAGTCATTTTTTCAGGAGTCATTAAATTATTTTTATGGGTTCTTGTGCTTCCTGCATTGTGAAAGTATTAAAATTTCTCTTTTTTTGTATCTCATTTTGCAGATATGTGTATCATTTTGAATGATATGTGTTTAAATTGGAAAAGGCAGTCCATAGACTGTAGTGAGAAGTACAGTAGCCCATTGTTTCTGTGGGAACTCAAACTTTGGGATAACCACCTTTTACTCCATATCTCTTTCACAGACAGTTTCTTTGTGTCATAGCCCTCTTCCTAAAACCATAGCCCCAAGCCATTAAACCCTTTGAAGAGAAAATAGACTTTGCATTCAACTCATCATGCTGAGGAAAGTTGAGCCATACCACAGAAGATAGATTTGATGTGGTCATGAGAACTCAACATGGCGACACAATGTCCTGTCACAATCTGGAGATGCAGAAAATGTTTCAGTGCTCATCAGTTTTGCAACAGCATAATGTTTTGCTGAATAAAATGGACATTTATTTTAAAGTCAAATACTTCAGGAAGAAGTCACCAGGGTTTCAAGATGAATTAGTGTAGTTATGAAAGATGTGATTTGCAACTGGTTGGCAGCTGCTTTTGGTTAGAATGTTTTTAATCTCTGCAGCATAGAAATGTGCTTCCCATAGTTAACGGATGTATTATTGGCAAAGGACAATGAAATAAATTCCAGATTCTACTCATCCTCCACAGTGATGTTCTTTATCAAAAAAATGATTACTTCACTTGTTTCATTGCTGTCAGGATAAAAACCAAGGCCTCATTTGACCCTATGTTACATACAAGTTGAGTATTCTCCTCTAATGGAAATTACTTCTTATTTCTTACCTTTGAACCTTGTAAGTAAACAAACCATATGAGACCACAAACTCAGAGGTTACTTTAAAAGGCATCTTGTATTTTTTGCTCCACAATAATTTCAACAGGATAGCAAAGCTTTTGTTTTTCTGTGCAAGACACTACCATCCTTTACGAGTCTGTGTGAAAATTATACAGAAATTTTATTACATGGCCCTGATAAAGACGGCCAGACCCCAGTGTGGAAAAGTTTGGTATGCTTCACCAAGGCTATCTGGGATGTTCAGATTAGCATGAACAAAAACCAGACATAATTCCTGGTTTAGGATATAACTGTAAATTTAGCAATATTTGCATCTTTGGTATCAGCAGATCAGGCACACCTTCTAAGTGAGAGATATTGAAAACTTCTGTAAGGGACAAAATGAGAATTAAGAGGAAATTCTTGATTCTTTAAATGGAGGCAATTATTCTTTGCTTTATGTTTCTATACTGAAGCACTATTGAATATTTTCTGCTGCTAAACTGGCCATTTCCTTTAACATTTTATTAATTTGAAACTAGCATCCTAACTGCTTTAAGTCTTACAAAAGGGGGTTCAATTGTAAAAGAGCATTGTAAAATGAAGACGTATATCTTTGTCAGTTATCAATTCAGTATAATAATTTGATTCTGATATTTAAAAACTCAAATCTCTCTTCTAGGCTTGAGAATAGAAAATTTTAGGAATGTCTGTAAATAATTGTGTATTGCCTAAAATGCTTATATACTTTTTAGTGTTTGCTATTTATTATTCACTTTTTCTTTTGAGTTTTCTTATGTCAAAGATTGCTAAAAATTCTGATTTTGTTTTTCAATGTAAGTACCAACCAGGTCTCTTATTCTTGCATATTTCCGTAATAAAAAAAATTTAAAAGTACATTCCTTGTCTCTTTTCTGTTTATTTTCTTATTCAAATTACTAAAAAATATTTGTGGAAGATGGGATTTGAAACCAAGACTCTAAGACTATGAGGAATAAACATTTTGAATAGTAAGAAAGGAAAAATGCTTTGAGACAAACAGCTCAATTATGTGGTCTCTGAGTGTCAGATATTTCTAAACTTAATTGTGGAAGTGTGCGAAAGATTTTTTTTCCCTGAAAATACATATATTCTTAATGCTGGAGAAGTATGAAGCCTTAACTGAACAGCTCTGTTGTTTTCCATTTTAACATAAATAGTTAAGACTGGTAAACATAACATCCTACAGTAAAATGCATTTGCTTAAGTTTCATGTGGTTTTCATATGAACAAGAAAATAATCTCAAATATAATGTACCAAGTTTGGTGTTACCTGCCAAAGTACCTTCTATAACATTCTTGAAGGCAGTATGAAATTTGCAGGAACAGCATCAGAGTGCTGAGCAGTGTTTCACCTAGCTTGAAATCAAATTTGGCAATGGTTTCTCTGCAGAAAAAAATGCTTGTGCTATGCAATGCTGCTCCTGGAAATCCAACCCCTAGGGAATCTCTGAAGAATGGCAACTGAGATGATAACGTCCACAT
The DNA here is from genome assembly GCF_015832195.1 of Motacilla alba alba. Taxonomy (NCBI): domain Eukaryota; kingdom Metazoa; phylum Chordata; class Aves; order Passeriformes; family Motacillidae; genus Motacilla; species Motacilla alba. The sequence goes on along the minus strand of NC_052016.1, from coordinate 77,485,449 downwards.
GTTAAAAGAGTTTAGGTCATGCAGGAGTTAATATGTTGATTGTTTTACCAAAAAAAAAAAATTGTCATTATCAAAACTCCTCATGGTCAGAGTCCAGATTATTTTGAGTCATTCACTGGGCAAATGACATGCTATAAAAATTGAGGTGTTTTTCTTTTATTTTGAACACAAAGGAAAATGACTATTCAATTGATTTTTGGAAGATTTCATTTGTCCCATGCAAACATGGTAGTATAATTATTTTTTTCTAACTGGACCTAGCCTAGACATTGGCATGAAACACACACCAAGTCTCCAGTCCAACAAAATCACAATCATTTATTCATATTTTTCCAGTTAGTTATGTTTTTCTCATTCTTTCCCTACTTTTTTTTTTTCTTTTGTCCTGGCAAAATCCTCATCCTGTAAGCCATGTGTTTCACATCTGTTCTTACACTGAGTGGAAGTGATTAGAAAAAATTATAATTTAACTTCTAAATGCTTTTCTTTTTCTTTCCACCTGTTATTTTTCCAGGAACATTTGAATTCCTCTTGTTATAATTCCTCAGGTCTACTTTGATATTCTGTCAGTACAAGGCATCCCTGACAGCAACTGAATAGAGTTCAGATCTATGCACTGCATGACTGTACTGCACCAAATTGATTTTTTTTTTAATGGTCATTCAATAAATTTCAATAAATCAAAACTGGTTTGCACAGCCTGGTCTAGTGGAAAGTGTCCCTGGAAATATAATCTGTGCATATGATAAACTGCATCAACCTCTTCAGTATTTGCCAGAAGGAAACCAGAGGAAGAAATCTGTACACACAATTACAAAGAAACTTAACAAGGCAGTTTTTCTCATCTTTTGATGCTATAATATAGTATTACTGATATTTTAAGTTCCTTGTTTTGAGCTGAACTCTTACCACTGTTTGAGTACTAAGGATACTACTATTCATACTAAATGTTCCTATTTTTCTTTTGGTTACTTTATTCCTTTAAAGACGTAAGATATGAGAGCTTCTATACCAACAATTTACCTCGAAACACAAAAGAAAGTCCGTATCTTTAACATCTTAGTTTTAGGTTCTCCTGTCACTCCTGAATGTTCTTAGAAACACAATCTACCTTTACAATGAGCAATGCTTTCATCGGGTCACAGCTGGATGCTAGGACATGAGGCTTTCAGCCTAGATTCAGCACAAACACCGTTTTGCAGGGGGTATGCCAGCAATTTTGGACTAGATTTACTTTTGTCTCTGTCACTGGAAACACAGAATAGGCAACACAGGACTTGGCACTGCTCAGGAAGATTATCAAACCTTTCATTGTTGACAGAAAAATAGACTGACTCAGCATAGCAAAGACTTGCAAGTTAAGGAAAGGGATGGCACTGTAAAATTTAAACAAGAAAGGTTTACCAAAGTACTTTCATTTTCATTTAGCTCCTGAATTAGACGTGGGGAAAATCTCTCTTGTTGCACCCAGGTAAAATTGAAATATTTGTAAAGTCAATGTAGTTCAGTCTTCAAAAATTATGAAACTACTTTCCCAATTTTACTATGCGCATGTAACAGGATTTGAAAATTCAGGCTTGTTTCTCATCCCTGAGCACCTTGAATGTTTAGCTTTAACACGTGTTTGCTGGCCATCTGGGGAAATTTCCTGAGAGAAGGTTGCTCTTTAGAGGTGTTCTGACATACACTTCAGCATGGGTATCAATGACAAAGACTTTCAGCCTGCAAATAAGATAAGAATCCAAATTGCTTATAGCAGAATACGCAGACATTTACTGCTCTTAATTGCTGTAAATGCTGCAATTGTGACTGCGAAGTGTCCTGAATTGTTTTTTTTAATGGATTGTACTTTAGGAGAAAAACGCTTAGAGACTAGGAAAGGGCCAGAGCTGGGAGATATGATCCTTTAACTGGATATATTATGACAGAGGTGTATTTCCTCCGGCCACAGGAAGTTTTGTATACGGAAAAGTGGAAAGTAATAAGTCAGTCTTGTGAAGAATAAACTGTTGCAGGAATATAATAAGCTCTACATACCCAGCTGGTCTCTGTGAGCCTGCTAGCACCTTTTCCTTCCTGTTGGAGCAAGTAACATCTGTTTCTTAAGTGAGAGAGTGTGAAGAGAACAAGCACACATAGCCATGCACAGAGACATGCAGGTGAAGGAAGTGATTAATTATATTTCAGACAGATTGCTTCTGCTGCAAAAACAAAGGCAAGGTCTGAATGTGCTTCTGTAAAATGATTTGTGCTTGACGTTTTTTTCTCTCTTTTTTTTTTAATGAAAGGAGGTTAAACCTGTAGAAATTTTATTAAGGAACAATACAAAAATGCAGAATACTGAAACATCTCATCAGTACAGTGAATGAAAACAGACCTCAAAAAAAATCATTAAGAAAGGAGCTGCACTTCTTAATTTAGAACTTTTTTAACTTCAAGAATTATTTTTTCCAAAAAAACATTTCTATCTTTTCTAAAAGAATAGATGTTGGATGATTTAGACATATAGAGGTTGAGGAATTGGGGTCTGTTCGATGGGGAATCCAGGAAAAACAAACTAGTTGTAGTGAAATTTTCTATAAATGCCTCTGTCTAAGACACCACTTCTCAAATTCTGTAATCAGATACCTGTCTCATCTCATGAAATGTAATTGCTGATCCAAAGCAGTGATTGAAGTTTTAGACATTTTCCTTAATAAAATGTGTTCAGGTCAGCAACATTGCACCATACAACAGTACTGCTTAATATGAATAAAACCAAATAAATACAGTTGTGTTATTTTCCCTGAGCCAAAAAAGCAAGTTGTTAAGTAAAGGAAGTCTCATAAATTTCAAGACAATGAGTAACAAAGTAAAATATTGAAATTATTCTCTGAAAATTATTTGAAATTGAATGATCTGCTAAAATAAATAAGCAGAAAAATCAAGTACAAGAATCAGGCAGAATGGAGTTGAAATAACTAAAGATATGTAATAAAACGTTTTAAAGAAGTCAGACTAAAATTCAATGGACTTCTTTAGGAATTAAAAATAGAAAATGCTAAACTTGCAAACATAATGCAGCCAGTGTAGTCAGCATTTGAACTTGGAGAAGGCATTTGATACTATATCAACTTTCTTAAGTAGTTTAGACAATGTGATATTGACAGACAAATGCTCAGCTGATTGGAAAACTGCTTACAAACTGAAGCCGTATGAAAAATGTTCCTTAGTTAAGTATCAAGAAGCTGATTGATGAAATGTTAACAGACTGCTAAATGTTAAAAGACTGCTAACATTAAATCCCCCCTTTCTTATAAAATAAATCACTGATGTGATGGGCATGTGTAACAAGGTGTTCCAATAGCATGTGACATGTCAATCAAAAAGGTATGCACAGGTAAAACAAGTTTTATTAATTCTTCAATGGGACAGGCTCCAAGCAAATAATGTTTTGCAAAGAAAAACATGGAGACCCAAGCAAGGGCAGCCAGTGCTCTAGGTCTGAGATAACTCAGCCTTAAAACGACTCAGATTTACTGTCTGTAATCTAAATCAGCTGTTGAAGGAACCAGCTCAGGCGCATTTTTGTGCTGCAGGCCCTGGTCTAGGATGACACCATAGCACAATAATAGTTGTCTCAATTCCACCTTCACTCTGAAGCACTGAACACACCCTTGAGGAAAATATCATCACCACAAAAAATTTTTTGATGAATCAACATTTTAAAGTGTTTTGATCAAAAATTCAGGGCTGTTCAAATTACTTGTAAGTACAACAGTATTATGTACATGCTTAAATTTGAACATGAATCTAGTTAACAATTGAATCTTCAATAGGAAATAAATTGGTCATATGTTACCAGCACATATTGGAGCAGTGTTATTTCCACAAAATCCAACAGTACAAACTCAGGAAAAAAAAAAAGCCCACAAAACATAGATAACTCATTTCAAATCTAGTTTTCATCTTTAGAAAAAATCAATAGCTTCTCCAAAACAGCTTTTTGTCAATTCCACTTTATTTGAAATTCTTATCAGTAATTTCTCATGATTTTGTTTAGCTGAAGAGAAAAATTGGTACTTCTTAGTCATCTCATTAATCCACCAGCTTGAAAACAGTTAATTATATTTTTATTGATATTTTATGCATTCTATAATTCATTAATCTGTTCATTCTTCTTTTCTAGTTATGTTCAGCATGTTCTTTCATTTTTTTTCACACTGATGTCAGAGAACTCGTCACTGTCTTTCGGCAAACTCAATCACAGACACAAAATAAAGCTGACTTTACTGGAACAGGTCATAATTCTACCTGTTTTTTCCAGTTATGTTAGACTGAAGTTATGATCTGATTTTCTAATAAAATTTTCTCCACTGAATAAAAAAAAAAAACCTCTTAATTTATTAAGCAATTTTATTAACTAAACCTTCTCTATTACTTTCCTCCTCAATTAGCAACAGGCAGCATCATTTAGTCTGCTCCATAGGCACATAATCTCATCAGCATATTCATCATGAGCCTTTCCTCAGGTTCAATGGCTAGCATTTGACTCTCCTCAGAAATGCTGCTCTCAGGACAGGCTCTCACCATCACTACCAGAACAGACATTTCTTTGTCTCTATAAAACATACTCATGCTCCACTCTCTTTCTTCACTCACTCTCTCTCTCTCTTTTTCATCAGGAGTCACGACCTTTTCTTGCCTTTGCTCCTCATCCCTTTTTTAAACTTAGTCTGTGATTTAGTAAGAGGAAGTACAGTTTTATTCTCCATATATTTCCAAAGCTGTAAGAAAAAATATTATGGTACTCATCCCTCTCCAGATTTTTCCTTCAGGCATAGCAAGAATACTGTATAACAAAACCTAAATCTTCCTAATCCCTCTTTAAAACACCTTTTTTTTTTGTTTTGTTTTTTTCTTAAGGACACTAACATTTTCAATTCTACACAGCTTGTTTTATCAACACTATCATCTGTCTGGATATTATGTCCTGTTCCTCAGTCTGCAGCAACAGGTTGACCTCTATCAATATAGCAAGTTGCATTAATGAGGATTCTCTACTCTTGTGTGTGTTAAAGGCCTTGAGAGTCCCAGTCAGTAATTATTTCTATCCCCTATACACCTCTATGCCATATACCATACCTATAGTAATTCCACTGAGTAAAAGGAGCTGCCTCCTGACCCTCAGGCCAAGTGACACCGACTGTGTTGCATACACACAGCCAAAAGGTACTCTCTGCTAGAAGAGAGCAGGGGGGAGAGTTTTACTTGTCTGAAATAAAACAAGGAGAGAATATTTTAAGCAAGGGCAGGAACCAGACAAGTTTTTAAGATTATTTCCCAGATCATTTTTTTTGCCTTAAAAATACAGATGCAGCCTCTAATGTATTAGAATTAAATGTTATAGTAATGTGAAAGGTGGATTTAAGGGAACTGTTCACTTCCCTTTTTAAGAAAAGCAGTATTTCTTCTGCTTTGACCTTATAGAGTTGAAGCTGGGAAATAGCCCATTAAATAGCTGTACTGCTTCCTAAATTTATGTCAACATTTTTGTTTTTTCCCTCCCACAATCTCTTGATTTCTGAATTTAAAAATATTTATAGGAAATTTAGTGATACCACTTGGTGTATCCATTATGTATCCATTAACACACGAATATATATATATATAAATCAGTTTCTAAAGCAGTATTCAACAGGATGGTCACTTCACAAGGAAAGAAATAATTTTTACAATTTCAGCAAAGATTAACATAATTCAAAATATTCCAGTGAAACACACAGGTGGACAGAGGTTAACCACATGGGTAAGGACTTAAACAGCTAAGCATTCAGAGAAACATATTTTTTGCATTTAGAAGATTTTGACTTTAAGTGGCTTTTACCCTTCTAGGGACCATTATGGGCTTAGTTTGCTTTTAAATGACTTCCCAGAAAGCAGCTAGGAATGAGCAAGAAGCAAGACTGTAGCACTGAACAAAGAAATTGTGCAGATATTACTCTTTCTATTACAATTTAAGAGTACTGCAATTTAATTAATACAAAGAAAATAACCACAGAACCTAATAGTGATACCTTTCTGCTAACATTCTTGTAAAGCCTCTGAACCATTAACATAAAAAGACCATTCAAGTCAAACATGTTAAATATGTGTTATACAAAAAAAAAGGATCAAGGGAAAAATACTCTTCTGAGTCCATCCCTAATCCCACTTATTTTGCACTAAAACATGGTCATGTTCTGAATTGTTTCTTTAGCAGTTTTCAGACCCCTACAATTTTTTTATCCATTCTTCCTAGGTATTTTAATCTTATTGGAATTGTTTGTTTCATTTGATTTTGAAAATAACTTCTGAGAAACTCTACATGTGGTATTGCATATCATTCCTGAACTCTCTCAAGGAGGTAATGGAAACTTCAACAAGGGGAATTAGACAGGAGTCATACAGAGCTACACAGGATCTCTTTATTAGATTAACCTGCAATACAGATGATTACAAATAATCCACACTCCTGCAATTAAGCCCAAAGGAACAACAGGAAGAAATTAACACAAAGTCAGCATAACTAGTCTCTCTAAAAGCAATAGTCACCTCGTTATTTTGATATCTTGCATATCCTCTTGGAAAGTTCTATGTGAGTGTATGTTTTGGGGAAAATTTGTATTTGGTTCATGTTTGTGTATGCACTTGGAGTTGGTAATGGATAGGGTGGGGGACAAGAGGGGGTGGAAATCTGAATCTCACAGCTTTTCCTCTTAGATTCTGTGATGACCTTGCATGTAAGTAAACAAGAAATTTTACTCTCAAAAAAGTATGCAGAGTAATTCAAAATCATCACAGCCCTGATGTAAGCGTGTCTATCAGAAATATATAAATACTGGCCTTGACTCACTGACATCTTCTGGCCATCTGTGTGATTATACAAGCATAAATTTTTGATCTATGAGACTAAATAACTATTTATGATGACCAAAGGCTAGTCTGCTGTTTTAAAACTAGATAAAAGAAGATTTAAAGAAGAAATTTTTATTTTTAAAGTTAGGCTGACTTGAGAAAGGCAAAAGTAGAGACTTGGAAGTGCACATAAGTTTTCTGGTTAGCGCACTCTGACAACAATATTTTCGGTTTAATGACCAGCTCGGATCTCTTCACCACTGGCAACTCCCTCCACTGCACAAAGGCCAGAAGTGATTCAAAACTTTGTTTTTGTCTTAGTTAAAGCATCAACTTACCATCCAATATTTAAAGAGGGGAACACTACAAACAAATTAAAAGCATCTGTGAGACAGCTCATGTAGTTAAGTGATGTTAAATGTCTTACTGAATGAGGTTAGCTCCTGTTTTTGTATTCCAGGAGATTATGGGCAATAACTAAGGGCTTTGAGTAACATGCAAGTAAGATTTTTCTCCTTTCTCCTACTTTACATGCTAGTGCCCAAGCAGTCTCTGAGCACACGTGAACTCCAGGAGATTATGGGCAATAACTAAGGGCTTTGAGTAACATGCAAGTACGATTTTTCTCCTTTCTCCTACTTTACATGCTAGTGCCCAAGCAGTCTCTGAGCACATGTGAACTTTTCAGCTTTACAAATTATTCTGGCTATTTATCTGTGATTATGCATGTGTCCTATGCAGTATAAAAACTCAGAAGAAGTACTTAAAGCTCTGAACATGCAAAAGTACACTCTCCCACTCACATGTACTGAAAGCAGCTTTCAATATTTTGTTTCCTTTGACCATTACAGGTTCAGAAAGTTTTCTTCCTACAGGGATCAAGAAAAAGCTACAATCCCTCTTTGGTAATATACACTCTAGATCTTAATCATCTATTTATATAGACATTTCCTTTTCACAAATAAATGTAGAGTGAAACAGAATAAATATTCATTTAAAACCCAAATGTTTATGTTTTGGAAAATGCCTGTTTACCAGAAATTCTTCAGACAGAATGATGTTCTCCAGCTGCAGGGAAGGTTTCCATTAAAATGCTTTTATATTCATTGGGTTCACTACTACAGCAGCTTGACTCGCTGTTGGGTAATGAGTGAGCTAGGGTTTTGGGTTGCATCAAATCCTTCCTTCTATCAGTAACAGGAAGGCTGTGGTGGTGTAAATTAGCTGGTTAGATGATGAAAGGGCATGATGACACGACAAGGAATGCAAAACCTGTTGATCTCTATATACAATGTAATGATGGATGTTTCCTTCAGCAAAAGCTTTCTTTCTAAGAAAAAAAAAAAAAAAAGTTGTATAGGATGCATAAGAGTACAGCAGCATGTAGATAAGAAATGCACTTCCTAACTCCTTTGCGCTTTTTTCCCTGACAGCAGCTAAGACATATGTCCACAGCTCAGGCTGGCTCACAGCAATACCCTGGGCTGATCATTCACACCACCTGATTTTCATATAGCGCCTTTTTAAGGAGGTTGCCTTGCCTCATAGCTGAATCACTGCCTACTACTTTACAACTACCTCCACCACCCTGAAGGAGGCTAATATGAAAAAAGCATCTGTCACATTGTTACTCAGCAAATTCGGAGAAGGATGCTAAAACTAAGCCAAGGATCTTGTGGAATATGCTTGCTGTCTCTCCTGTATGGAGAGACATAACAGCCTCCTACCTGAGGCTCCAACTGCCTCCTCCAACTCCTTGATCTTCCTTTAAGAGGACCAAAGAAGCAATTTCTCCCTTTGCCACCCATCATTTAATGCTCTAATATCTTCTGAAAACCCAACATGCATAGTTTCTTCTTGGCTGAGTGGTCTGCAGGACTGACTCATACTTTACCTCCTTATCTGAGGACCAACACGGTCTGTGTATGCCAGACTCACAGTGACCCAGGATGACACCAAAAGCTGGAATCCATTTGATGACTTAAATTATTTCTTGCTGATAAAATATTTAACAAATCTCACAGATAATATTTGGCATACTTCCTGGAAGGGTTATGAGTGCATTCTTAAAGCCTGTAAATTACCAATGATATTTTATAAAGCATTGATTAGTCAACCCTTCACATGACTCCTAATGCTTTCACAGGATGTCATCTTTCCAGGTTCAAACCAAGATTAGTAACATGCAGAAAACTATTTATAATAAATACAGGTCTTCTTCCTCTGGCGCAAGGAAGTCAAGCACTTTCTCTAACTAAATGATGAGGAATTTATAGCTATTGTGCTGCTTAGTGTAACCAAATTCAGGTACACTTTGAGTAGTGATTAACTGACTTAAAATTTTGAGTATGAGTGAAGGAGAAAATTAAACAATAGTCAAAGAAGTAGAAATGAAAATAACTGTGAAATATTGCTTATTACTTGCTTGCTATGAAGAAGTAAAATACTAAGCTACAAAACAGATAAGCCGTGTGTGACTATCAGAAACTGTCTGTTGCTACTTACCACTGGTTAGCAGTACCTTAATCCTAGTGAAACCAGTAAGGAAACTATTCAAGAAAACAATTAATAGTGGGCAGTTCTCAATGTAAAATATTATTTTCACTTAATGTAGCAATTATAAGATAAATTCCTCAAAGAATGCTCTAAGGTCTGATTTTCTTCAATTTTACTTTAATTATTTTATCTCAAGCTTATTTATATTCATTCACCTCCTTCATATTACAAAATGTGATTCAATGCCTAAAGCCCAGCACTCTTCTGACTAACCTTAGACACAGTCTAATCTGTGAACTGTTCCTTTTTACAAATCCCTCTACTTTTTTATCCATAATGTCATTTTGGTACTCTGTCTTGTGAGCCAGAGCAGTGTAATGCACTTTCTAGTGTTGTTATCTGAATTTCTCCCTCCCTTTTACAAGATTTCTGGTGATTGAAAAACATTTGATAAAAAAATCCTTATGTCGAGGATTACGACTTTATTAAAAAATGTTTGGGTTGCCATAGAAAATATGAAGGTGGTTCTGTATTCAGTTCATCCCAGAACTGTCAATATAGACTTAATACATATGTAAGAATCCGAGTTGAAAGTGGTTTCCTTCCTTTTCTTTGTCCAATCTCCAGAGAAGTACAATTAGTTATGGCTTCTGAAGGATTATGGCAGACCTCAAAAGGTGAGGACTCAACAAATGCATGGGACAGTGAAGGAATCAGCAATATCCATTGTTTGAGCACAGTTTTTTGGGAGGTCAGTCCTCCACTCTCCTGTTTTTCCAAGAACAGAGGCATCATCTCATTGACACAGCCAGAACTATCAGAAAAGTCAGTTAGAAATATCAAAAGTCTGACACCTAGGGTGAATGAGCTGAAGACAGTAGGTCTGTACAACTATTCCTCATCGGGTGCTCTCTTTTCTGCTGTTTTTTTGTTGGGTTTGTTTCCTTCTACAGATTAGCCCTCTTCTGTCAAAAGAGGACTAGTTCCAAATTCTCTCCTAAACTGACAACTGTGAGTAGAGCCACAGCACAAGGTCAGGGTCAGGGCAAGGTGGACATGACAGCAGGGATAGGCTTTAGGCTTCATCTTTTCTAAACAGAGAGTTTAAATAGTTTCTGAAAGGGGAAGAAAGAGCCCCATGGATTAGTACTGGGGAGTTGCTGTTCAGTGAACAGCAGAGGGGGAAAAAAACCTTCTAAGGTGTAAGCAGCTATAGCACAAGTGGGTTTGTTTTCTTTGCTTGATTTGTTTATTTTTCTACAGTCCCCTCTGTCTTGACCTCCTTGTTACAGAGCTACATGGTCTGTCTTTGTAGCAATTCTAGTCATATGAAGAGCCCTGTTTTAAGTGACCACCCAAGAGACCAGCAAATCAAATTCCCCTTTAAGAACTTGACTTTATACAAAGACAAAAAAAAATTCCTTGGAAACCATAATATGCCTCTTTAAAATAAACATCTAATAGGAAGCAAATTTCTTATTTCAGTTAACATTTAATTTAATTTTGTAGCTGTATAACCAAAAGCTGAGAAAGATTTTTGAAAGGGGACTACTGGAATGATTTTTCTGGGAAACGTTGTTTCCTAATAACTGAACTTTTCACTATATAGCAAGGCAGACACCCTCAAAACAAAGGCACTCAAAGCTGTGGGCAACTGGAGAAATTTTTAATCACAAATGGTGAGTATACTTACCAGGAAAACTTTTTAGCCAAGCATGCCAACTGCTGGACACTAAAGTCTGACAAAGGTAGGAATTCTACTGGCAATTCCATTATATATTTAAAATATTCTATTTTGTTCCAAGTTATTTGTTTACCAGAGATAGTGCAGCAGTTCTACTTCTTCTTAAGAAAATGTGGCTATTTTGTGTGTCCTACATGAAAGAAAATAAAACCTTCCTGTCTTAAATCCTCAGATCTGAAAGGTTAATAATTTAACAATACAGAGCATAAAGAAGACACAGAATATTTTGTTGCTATTTTAGGTAAAGAGGCAAGTACTGAGCTTAAATGTTACCTGCTGGGAATTAATACTAACCAGTTTATTCTTTCCTTTTTGAGGAAGTATTCATTCTTCCAAAAAAACATTTGCGGTACAAATGTTATCACACTTCTAAAATATAAATGCTTCTATGGCCTCCCTCAGAGAAAAGAAAACATTTGCTACTTTTCTAAACTTTTGCTACTCATAAGAGGGCTTCCTGCATGAATGGCTGTTTTTTATGGGACACCTGAAGTCCTCTGGTTTTGGTTCTTTACTGTCATCTATGGCATTTTTCTCTTCTAATTGACAGAGAAGGTACTTGTTGGAGAACATCCCTCAAATTCCCTTTACTATGTAGCCTTTTCATTCTTCTTTTGCATATTACAAACTGACATTCCAAGTGGACTCCTTCCTGATCTCTATTTCATGGGAGGGGCAGAGATTGCAATCAAATAAGTGCAAATTACTTCAGCTGCCTGGCTAGACTCTGAGGCTATCAGCTCTAAATGATCACTTGTGTGTGGCTTGTGCTCCTAGCAATAGGTAAAATGCATCTGTAATTTCTTGTACTAACAATTCTTGTAATAAGCAAGGTAGTCATTGAAGCTGTGCCTGACAATATCAAGCAAATTCTTTGTGATTGTATCTCCAACCTTATTTGTAAGGACCTAGAATAATAGTAAATCTCTGGTGCCCACTGTTCCTGGATAATCTGTGTTAAAGGAGAGGGGGGAAAATGAAATAAAATAAAATATCAGATGCCTCTTTTTCACTGCTAATTTTTAATGTAGTGTCTCTGAATTTTTCTGTCTTGTATCCATCTTCTTGCTGTTAGATTTAATCATGAGTTATGAGGTCTAGTTGCTTTTAGGAAGGTTTTCTTAGACTGAGATCAATAACTCCTTTTGCCTACTACACATTTACTGTAAGTACTTTCCAACCTACACCCCAGAGAAAACCAGCTCAGTTGCTGTGGAGACCTAAATGCATTCAGGGAAGGGATTAGTTGCTGATTGGTACAGACAGTCAATTAGTACTTCAAAGGGAAGCTGACTCCTTGTTTTATACACACGGAACATGGGATAAAAAATTGTATTTTGATGTCTTGTAATCTCTGTTGTTTCAGCGTTGACCAGGACAGCATGATATTGGAAGCTTTCTCGGAAGTTAAAAGAGTCTCGCATTGGTTCCTAATGGAATGGAAGCTCTAAGAGAAACATTGACATTGTGTGATCTGTACACACTAGCTTTCCTAAAGTATTTCAGGCTGCAGTGACTCTCTGGGACTCTGTCTGTTCAAGTCAAAAGTATTTTTAATCTCTGTGATGTGCTGATCAAACCTTGAACTGTCAGGTCAAATTATTTCCACAAAACCAGTTCCATTTATGATTAATTAAAATTTCTTCTTGATTGCATACAGTCCTTTTTAATGTATAATCCCTTCATTGTCTAGTGATTCAGAGTTTGGGCCCAATCCCCAAAATAAAAAAGCAAATTATTTCAGTGCGTGCTATGCCTATGCTGAGATGTAGTAAGTCCCCCGATTTGATGAAGGAAACAAAAGGCAGAAAACTAAGCTAATAATAAATAAATCAATATACTGTAAAGGAAGAGTTTGATTCATGGCAACCATATAACTATAAAGCCATTATGTATATTGGATTAAAACTTTTGCCCTGTAAAGGATTCACTGTATGCCAGCTTAGTAATGCACTGATGGTTGTAGTTACGTTTTCAAGTTCACGTCTCCATTCCTCTCAAAGCAGCAAAACATCAGATCAGTATATAACTGCAAACAGCCAGAGTGGACCCAAACAGCCCATCCAAGATATGGTTTTACAAACAACAATATTCAAAAAATTTTTTTGTCTTTTACATACAATACGTACTTTATTTTTGTTAATATGATAAATATAAAAAATGACTAGATATATTTGAGTATATGACAGTTAATATTATAAATTATTCAATTGTTATTAATAAATTATTTTAAACTTTCTTTTTTTTTACTCTTCCTTCTCCTTCTTTGGTAAATATAAGGGAGTTCTTGCCCAAATGAGACTAAGAATGAAAAAGAGAGAGGACAATTTTAGATGGATCTTTAGAGCCATCCAAATTTAAAAGTTCAATTGCAATATCCAAATAGGGAGGAGAGGAGTGCTAGATTTATCTCACATAATTTTAGATAAATAAAATTTACTCTGTGTGAGCCGGTTATTAGGTATGAAAAACTTTACAGGCAGTGGAAGAAATACACACTCTTAGGGGATGATTTTGTTGAGCTATTTTAGACATGTGCATTGGAATGAAAGAAATTGATCTCTGAAGTGTTAAGTCATCTGTATTTTTTCAGATACTTTCTATCAGAATCTGATTATTGTGAAGTTCATATATGGTACATGAGGCTCAGTAAATTACACACAAACATAATTTAACTTACCTACTTTTTGAACTGTCTTCAGCACAGACTAGTCTCTCTCTGAGTTTCTTGAAAAAGAAACCTACAACAATAAAAGTTTTCATTTGCCCTCTTTTCCTATTTTATGTACTGAACACAAGAGATTTTTCAGCAACTGCAGATATATTGATGATTATGTATAAGAACCGATTGCAGATTCCTCACAGGATGTTTCAAAAGTATGATTAAATAAAAATTTTTATTAGGAGAATGCATTTTAAATTACTTATTCATTTGGTATCCATTAGCCTAGAGTAATAAGAGAAAATTACATTTTCCATCCAATTTACAAACTGGATGTTAAATTTTCCCAGTCTTGACACTATTTTGCTCTGAGCATACTAAACTTCATTGATACTGATCTGCTGTGCTGTCTGTGTGCTCCTACCAACATTTCCAGCTCCTTTATACAGGTTTTCTTCCTTTGAAACTATACAAAATATTTCTTCCTTTTTAGTCCATAGTTCACCAACATGACATCTCAGCAGCTTCCGTGTCTTCATATGCATATTTTCCAGCCTAGCCCAGGGGAAACTATTCCTCAGTGCAACAGCCAGCATGATACTATGGCACAGATAATGTTGTAAGAATTATACCCTAGAATGCCCAGAAGTGGAATAGAGGTTTTGATGCCTTCTGTTTCTCAGTTACTACGTTACACTGTGGGTGTGTTATGTTTCTGGGTTTTGTTTCTGTCACTATGTAGCAGTATAACTTGGAATTTTAATTGCTCCCAAATCCTACCCTTGCCTATATCCAGTGCCAGGGCTGTGATAGCACTGTGATAACATGTTCTAAAGGGCAGAAACAAATAAGCATCTTTTCACTGATGAAAAGCTAAAATGTACATCAACACTTCTCTTGTGATACTGAGCTCAACTGATAGAACTTACTATACAACTTAGAAACAATTCTTGAAGTACGCCATGCAGCCACTTCTCAGAATGACTATGGAAGCTAAAGAGCTATCTAACTTTCAGTATATTCATTTCCACCTATGACAAATGCAATTTTGTTTCTCTTTCATCCTCATTTGTTTAATACAGATTCAGGTCTACTGAAAGAAAAGAACAAAAAATGGTACCCAAATGTTTGAAACTAGCAATTTTGTCAGTGGCTTTAAAAGCAAAGAGCACATTGAAATAATTCAAAAATAAATTCCTGAGGTATTAGCAAAAAAAAAAATAAATAAATCAGAGGGGGAAAAAGTTAGAAAGCTACTTCATCTAATTAGCAACTTCATCTTTTAATTACTTCATCTAATTTTGGTCCTGGTTAAAGGACAAAATAGCAAAATAAAGTGAAATAACTGCATCTGACATGAAAAAGAATGAACATTTTTAGTGATAACACTTAGATTAAAAAATAGTTCTATAAAGCTTAAAAACACCCCAAACCTAAAAGACTTTATAGAACTGTGAAACTGCTGACAGGTGCACATTCAATCCAGCAAAAATATTTTTGTTTATATACTAAGTCTGCTAAGATTTGTGCACAAATTTCCCATTTGGTCTAATAAACCAAGATAAATCTGTTTCCCACTATTCTTTCAGGAGCTGCACCGTAAATAAGAGATTTAGCAACATCACAACAATAGCTGTAGGCCTACACCATCATGCAGAATACTACAAAAGTGTTTGTGTGCTACTGTAGAACCAGTGTCACCTTCCATCCTTCATGGATGTACACAGATCAACCAGTCCCCCTTCTCTGCTT
Source organism: Motacilla alba alba (assembly GCF_015832195.1). Taxonomy (NCBI): domain Eukaryota; kingdom Metazoa; phylum Chordata; class Aves; order Passeriformes; family Motacillidae; genus Motacilla; species Motacilla alba. Next base: position 77,469,919 of record NC_052016.1, on the reverse strand, counting down.
CCAATCCCTGAAGAGAATGTCCATGCTGCTAAAATACCACAGCCCAGGGAAAAAGATGCCTAATTATTCAAACTGCCACACCAGCGTTCTCTCTCCCATCCCTGCCTTGGACTGTTTACTTCCAAAACCAATATGGACAAGACTGCATGAAAATTATTAAGCCAAATTAACAAGTCAGTGTCTAAATGTGTCTACATCTACTGACTTATGTGGTTTTGGTTTTTTTTTTTTTCATTTCTGCTTCTGGTCCTTTTTTCAGGGCACATATCGAAATACAGCTTTATCAAATTGTCTTGTACTTCTTATTTTTTCATATCTCTGGAGATATTCGAAAGTCATCTGGACACAATCTTGGGGAGCCTGCATGATCAGGGAGTTGGACTAGAAAACCAGTGGTCCCTTCCAACTTTATCTATTCTGTGATTCTGTGATTTCATTAACACATAAACAACAGTGCCCAAATCTCACCTCACTATGAAACTGAGGCGTGATGGATGTGTGGGTGTGTGTGTGTGTCCAACCACTCCTTCTAAACAGGAAATCCTAGCTGATCTAGTAATTAAACTTCCTTTAGAGGACTGTAGTCCTGGTGAGGGTTTTCCCAAATATGAAGCAGACTTATGAAGTAGTTTTCATCTGAGAAATAGATGATGCTGAGATGTTAAGAAGTATGATTTCAGTACAATACCTAAGATGACTGCTTCTTCATGCCAACTATCTCCTGCTAGGGTTTCATTCTGGATAGTATTTTGAGAGAAATTATTTCAATGTCCATTCCACCTGTATAATACACTTCTTAGCTCAGTCAGTGGTTCTGAATTGGCTCTTTCCTCCTTAGCTTGATGCACTTTCTGAACAGAACCAAAAATCCAGTTGCATATTGTCATGAACTCATAAATCACAAGGGTTGGAGGACCATTTGCTCTTCTGCCACAGGCCTCTATGTTAAGCAACATTCACCTCATCTAACCAATGGTGGCACCAATTTCATGGCAGTAAGATTCCAGCCAGGTAGTTAAAGTTTTTCACTGCTCATGCAAAATCCTAACATGAAAAGGGAGATGTCTCAGAGTCAGAGAAGCATTTTTCTTCTCATAGCTTCCCTTCTGTAAAACTCTATAAAAAGTTCTGCAGTGTCCCGAGCTTGTAGCATCACTAGGAATTCCACTCTCTCACAAATTACAATCCTACATTAATATTCATGAGTTCTTAATTGCCCTGGAACTTGCACCTACACTCTTGATATCCACTAATGTTTCTAGGAAGACTAGTAGCAGTAAATTAATTAACTATATGATTAGATAAAATTATGCTTATCTTCCCCCCCCCCCCCAAAAAAAAAGCCAGTGCAGTTTTATGGAAAAGATGTCAAACTGTTTCATGAAAAAGACATGAAAACTATCATGCAAAATAGGTTTAATTTTTTTAATCCAGTCATCATGTAAAATGGATTTATGTTGAAAGCACAAGTAGGCAGACTGGGAGTTCCAGTTTACTTTCTGAATTATTCACAGTATTTCTTTGTGTTCAATGGGTTTTGTTACAAAGCTCTAGCTCCACATAGGCTAACAGTGGAAACTAAGGAGAGGCACACTGCATTGACGGCTCTTCTGGCTGTAAATAAGAAATTTTTTTTGGAAGCACCCTGACTGTATTGATGCCTGAGTCTGAATAAATTTGAGGGTCTCAAAACTGCACTACATTCTGTAGTGGATATAACCTTAAACATATAAATATATTTTTATTTTTTTAAGCCTAACATTCATGTGTCCTGTTATTCAAGATATCCCTGGTTAGACTGCCGAGCACTTGAATTCCCATTTTTTTCCTAGTGGCCGGATCTATACCCATCTGAACTGCTGAACTGTTCAAAATCAAGTCCCAGCAGGACTAACAAAACAGACATTTCTGTGAATTGCACAATTTTAGAAATGAATCAGTGAGCACATGTCCAATACAAAAAAAAACCCACTAGAGACTGCTCAAGAAACATGCTATCAAATTTAAATCCCCAGACAATGTGAAGAATTTCTTCCACTTGGAACTGGGTCTAGAAATGTTAGCATGGAGTACTTGTCTGTTGAAATTTGCTGAGGAGTCATAAGTAAAAACTTTTTCCATACGATGGTTCCCTGTGGATGGGACCTCATAACACACAGGCAGGGGTCCAACATGCACTTCAGCTGAACTCCTGTGTTTGTACATCCAGTTGTTCCTACTTCCTTGACATGTATCTTTGCAGACTTAAACACTTGCATATCTCGTATCAGAGTCTAGGATCCCAGTGTGTTGCCATTATATGGCAGTGGCATATTCCCTTGGTGTGTTCCAGGATATCAGAGCCTCCATACTGCACAGCAAACAATGAAGCTGGAACCTGTGATGTTTGTGAGCAACAGAATCACATAACCTGATCAGTAGAATCTCACATACTCCAGTTTATTGCACAAATTATCACCTCTGTTTAGCCTAATCTGTTTCTCTTTACACAGCACACAGAGGTGGGGCCTTCTTTTCATGTAGAGTAAATTATCTCTGTCTCCAAAGGGGAAGAAGACTGACTTTTTGATACAGTTTGTTGTGGTTTTTTACCTCCATGGCTGACTTAGATTACTCTGTCTGTTGGGATGTGTATGTGACTACAGTGAGAATTCCTGCCTTGCTTGATGCTGAGTTTAGTTGTCTTTAATCCCAGCTCCAGCTCTTCTGGCTAGTGCTCTAACCCTGAATTTTAAGCTAAAAGGCAAACCCCCAGTGCCATTTTCCACATAGCACGTGGAAATTTGGATGAAATTCCCTCAGCTCAGCAAACAGCCTCCAAGTGAACATATTCTCCTGGCATTTCCTTCTGCTTTCCAACACTGAACAAAATGATAGGCATTTAAATTAGATAGGATGCATCCCAAAATACAGTCTTTGGATCTTTATCAGACCCAGAAAAGTCACTGGCATTGTGTTGTGCTGCAGTCCAAGAAAGATCTACGTCTCTAACAACTTCACAATGTCTCTAGTGGATTAATTTTAATACAAAAATTGAAAGCTGGTCAACACCTCAACATAATGGGCTTTATTTTCTTCAAGCACCAGTTAGCATAGCATCATTACTGTTAACATAATTTGTTGTTCTTATGCAAGAGGAGGGTCACAGATTTTGAGGTACTACAGAGTTACTGGGATTAGATGGTTTCTGGGAATTTGGGGTTTTGTCTGTTTTGGAGAGAGATTTTAGGGTTTGGTGGTTTTTTTTTGGGGGGGGTGTTTGGGGGGCTTTTTGTGTTTTGTTTTTGCTGAGTCACATCTTTGTTACTAAAAACCAAGGTTTTTTCTTCTTCTGTGCTTGAAACATTGCTGTACTCATTATGCACAATGAGTGTTTCCAAAAGACTGAACTCAAATTTAACTACACAGGTCTCATTTGATTCAATGGAAAGTGTGCAGCTTAATCCTATGCAGTCCATTAAACATTAAGAACATGTTTTTCACCCAGTTAGCATTTCAGTGAAGCAGATTTGGAAACAACTTTGTGACAATCTTTGTAAATCCTAGCAACCAATTCTTAGCTAAGTAGATGTTTTCTAAATAGGGCTTTAACACGTCTATGTACTTCTTCTAGAGATTTTAATATTTTTAAAATTGAGAAATTCCGGTGTGCATTTCTCATCTGCTTAGCATTAATTTCTGATTCATAATCCCTCTACAAACAACAGGTTTATTGATTACAAAATCCCCCACAAGCCGTTTTTGCCAGTGTCTTTTCTATGAAAATGCCAAATGCCAAAAAAGTTTACTTGGAAATGAGCCACCTTTATTTTAAGGTTTTTTTTGCAGCTGACATGTTGTCCCAGCAACCTAGGTTCTTACTGTCTGGTAGAAGAGAGATTTCTTTGGTTCCATCATGTTACAAAGCTGAAAAAAGGAAAGAGAGACAAGCAATGAAAATTCACCATTTCATTATTCAAATATGTGAACTACCCTGAGCTGCAGCCAAGCCATGGGGCTAAGCCACAGTGTTCTTCAACACCTATTCAAACCCTTCAGTGCTGCAATACTTCATTTCCATTAATTAAATAATTATGCCAAACTCTCTGTAAAGATAGTGTTCAACTGAATTCAGTCATTCCAAAATAGTTATTCAGTACAGCTTAAGCTCATATCATTATGCCATGAATTGACAAAGATCTTGTTTATTTCCCTTAGCAGAGGTATTTTAAAAGCCCCCCTTAAAAAAAAAAATAAAAGGAACAAAAAACCCCCAAACATGAAAACTAACCCCAAAATTGTAATGAATGACATTTCACATAATGAAAAAACATGCTAGTGTCCAAATATCTTAGTTCTTTATTTAATAGCAAAGTTTTTATTAAAATCTAGTACAGTTAATGCATCATAAAGATGAAGTCTTATGAAGTTTAAAAAATTATTTTCCTTGCTTATATAACATGAATCCCGTCATTATTATTGGATGAAGGTGGTGCTTGAGCAAGTTTACATAATAAGATGACATTTCAGCCTTTTTTTATGGTCCACCTTTGGTATATATGATCGCAAAACCCTTTGCTTTCTGTCAGTCATATGGGTCAGGAAAAAAGCAATGATGGCTGAGAGAAACAGCAGCGTAAACCAGATCCTTAAATGACCAATTGAAAGGAAATGACAGGAAAGGGGAGAAATTAATCTGAAAGCATATTCAGAAGAATTAAAAAGAAGATTTATATGCCTTTCAACAGAGAAAGTGATGACAATCAAGGGAGGGGTCTATGTGACGTGCAGGATTTGAGATCTGCTCTTTAGTCTCTAATGCTCTCATCCATCTAGATGTACGACACAAATACAGACAGCCAAAATATATTTGTGCAGCTGGAAAACCAGAGATGGAGGATGTCAGACAGTAGAGGTCACAGTGGCATAGCTCACAAATAATACAGACAGGGCAACTTGTGTACTAACCCACAGCTATCCAATGAGGAGGAACTGTCTCTAGACAGAGAAGAAAGTTTGTTTCACTCACTATAACATTTCATTTTATCCACCAATTTTTTCTACTAGATGTGTCTAAGAGCAAATGGATATTTTGATAGGAATGGAGGACAGAAAAACCTAAAATAAGATAATGGATTGTATTTATAGGCAGTTAGGTAAATTTAAGCATGCCTAGGGAGCTAAGAAGTGCCATACACTGTGACACCAGCTGTGATACTAGATGTCAACGTCATTCTCTGGTGTACAAAGTTTTACACCTCTTACCATAATCTGAATTACAAACACTTCTCTTTATGCAAAATATGCCAGTTTTTTTACAAATATGTATTCCTCTAACAGAGCTTTTGCTTTCATCTCTGTCAAACTGTAAGATGCAAAATCTAGAGGAAAGTAGAGCAAAAAGCATGGGCCAGAAAAAGAGGAAAGAACTATTAATGATCATGAGAAAGACATAAGAGACACAGAGTTCCCTCCATCACGCAAACCATTTATAATAAGAGAAAGCTGGAGGTTTGAGCATGTATCTAATCTATTATTGTGAAAAAGTGTTAATGACAGAATAGTGATGACACAAGTTTGGTAAAACATGTAAGTACTGAAGGAGAAATTACTGAATGGAATGAAAGTTTGAATCATATAATGAGGAAATCAATAGCTATGAGGACATCAGTTATTTCAGAAACTGCACATATTTTTTTGTCATGAACTCCTTCCCTTCCCTTCCCTTCCCTTCCCTTCCCTTCCCTTCCCTTCCCTTCCCTTCCCTTCCCATTCAAATCCTTCACCATATATTTTTTATCCTGTTGTATTTCTTAGTATCTCAGAGACCATCTTAGATACTCCCTAGCTTCATTTTTAGCTATAGTAAAACTGAGGGCCTGCCTTGCATATTTGGATAAATACAATGCATTTGAGTTGGATTTTTTTAGGCAATGCATTGCAAAATTTCAGCTTCATGGCTAGGTTTGATTTAAGTCATTGCAATGAAACTACAAAAAAACACTTGCTCTCTCTTACTGCTCTGTGCTTCCTGCTAAACACTCTAAGTTTCATGGATAATGTTGTTTCTTATTCAAAATAATTGTATAGGGCTATTGTTCTCTTTAAAACTGTTTTCCTCCCAGGGACTGATGCATTTCAAAAATGAGTAGAGTGATCCACTGGGACAATTATTGCTGATATGTAAACTCAGCAGAAATCAGATTTCTGATCAGCAAGTAACTGAAGCTTGTGTGTGTGTATTACTGTTGTGCATTTGCTGCAGATGAAGTAGACGTGCTTGTGGGCTGTATTAATAAACAATTTCCTGTAAAGACGAGAAGCATAAATGCCAAGAGCCTGGAAGGACACTGTGGTGTGAAGTTTCATTCACCTGTCTAAAAGGAGATGATTTCAAATCAGAAGTTCAAAGGACAGATGGCATGATGAGGGAAGCCTTTTGTCCAAGACTAGGTAACAATAATACAGGTTTTTTTGGTCTAGCAGAACAAAAGCTGGGTAGAGGTATTATTACCCTGTATAAATCCATTGGTGAATAAATATCCGTGAGAAAGAAAGGTCATTTAAATTAAAGGATAATGATGGGAGTAAAAAAAATATGTGCATGAATCATCCAGGATTAATACATTCTCAGAACTAAGATCTCTATCACAGAATCATAGACTCATAAAGGTTGGAAAAGATCTCCAAGATCATGCCAACCATGCCAGCTATATTAATACTGAGTGCCACATGCTGTCATTTCTTGAACATTTCCAGAGATGGTGACTCCACCACTTTACTGGGCAGTATTTTCCAAAGCCTAATGACCCTTCCAGTGAAGAAATTCTTCATGATGCTCAGCCTGAACTTTCCCTGGCACAGCTTGAAGCCATTTCCTATTGTCTTGTCACTAGCTGCCTGGGAGAAGAGGTTTCTTTTGACACCCTCATTTCAGGTAGTTGTAGAAAGCGATCAGGTCCCCCCTGAGCCTCCTTTTCTCCAGGCTGAACATCCCCAGCTCCCTCAGCCTCTCCTCATGGGACTTCTGCTCATGGGACTTGTGCTCATTTTTCACCAGCTTTGTTGCTCTTCTCTGGACTCACCCTAGCAAGTTTCCTGAATTGAGGGACCAGGAACTGGAGAAAGTACTCAAAGTGTGGCCTCTCCAGTGCTGAGTACAGAAGGACAATCACTACCCTGGTCCTGCTGGCCACACTATTGCTGGCACAAGCCAGCATGCCTTTGGCCTTATTGGCCACCTGGGCACATGCTAGCTCATATTCAGCCACTGTCAACCACCCCCAGGTCCTCTTCTGACAGGCAGTTTTCCAGACGCTCTTCCCTAAGTCTGTAGCAGTGCTGAGGCTGTTGTGACCCCAGTGCAGGCCCTGGCACTTCACCTTATTGAACTCCATGCCATTAACCTTGACCCATGCATCCAGCTTGGGCAGATTCCCCTGCAGAGCCTTCCGATCCTCTCACAGATCAACACTCCCACACAACTTGGCGTTGTCTGGAAACTTACTGAGGATGCTCTCAATATCCTTGTCCAGACCTTTAGGGAACCCCACTGGTCACTGGCCCCCAGCTGGATTCAGCACTGTTCACCACCACTCTCTGGGCCCAGCCATCCAGCCAGTTCCTAATCCAGCAAAGAGTGCTCCTGTCCAAGCCGTGGGCTCCCAGCTTTTCCAGGACTGTGCTGTGGAGACAGTGTCAAAGGCCTTGCTGAATTCCAGGTACACAACATCAACAGCCTTTTGCACATCTACTAGGCAGGTCATCTGGTCAGAAAAGTAGATTAGGTTGGTCAAGCAGGATCTGCCTTTCCTAAGCCATGCTGGCTGGGCCTGATCACCTGGTGGTGCTCTATGTGTTGTATGATGACTCTCAAAATTATCTCCTCTGCAGTCACTGCTGCAAGTCTGTCACACTAGGTATTTTGAATAGATTGTTAGAACTACTGCCATGTGTTTCATTAAGTTTTCCTGTTCTCCACAGTCTCCTCTTCTTGCTTTCAAATCAACTAAGTGTTCAGTCCAATATTTATCAAAAGTCCACCACCTCCACAAGGCAACATCAGAGAAATCAGAGGTAATTTATGATTATAAAATTGGAAAGAAAAAGTGGAGGAAAAGGTGGAGTTCTGGGAACAAATAACTGTGTGGGAAGATGTGGAAATTCCAAAGATCATCTCTGCCACAGATGAGGAGGAGTGCAGAGGCACAGATAAGAAGGCATATGAGAAGATAAGGATGTTGACCCTGCTGTAAGGGAAAAAAATGAACAAAGTTCATTGTTCCACCCTTTCCTTTTTTTTAATTGGCAAGGGCTACTTCATGCTTCTCTCTGAACACATGCATCATGTCTTACACATTATTGATAAAGTATTTTGCAATTACATGCTAAATGAGGGCTAAGTATGCTAAATTCATGTGCTGCTACACAAATTAATATTGAAAAATGTGAAAATAGTTGCATTACAATTCTCAACAACCATATAATACCAAGCATGAAAAATGGGAGACTTTATACCTCTTTAGTACTTGGATCCTATCCCCTTAACTCAGATACTTAAAAAAGATATAATTTCACCCTGAGTTTGCTGTATTCCTCGGGGGAAAGGATAGATAAATAGTTGACTGAATAAAATGTACTCAGAGCAATTTAAGTCTCCGTGTTTAAGAATACTCATGTTTTATGAGAAAAAGTTTGGACTTTGGAAGCATATTCAGGTAGAGCCTTGATTTTAAAAGACCAGTTTTGCAGCTAAATATTATAGAGCTCATCTTTACTCTTGTGCTTTGCTCTTGAGCTGTAAGGCTGCAGGCAGCAAAAAATCCCAGGGTCGTGATTAGAAGGATAACATGAAATTTTAACGTTTTGATATTTTGTGGCTTTTTAAGTGTTCTTTACAATGTAAGCAAGGCAGAAATCATGGAAAAATAATTTCTACATGGAAAGCAGTCAGCAAATGCATAAGTCTTTTGGCCCTTTAAGGTAGTTTTTTTTAATTTTAAAAATCACTTAGGTCTGTTGGCCTGTGAAAAGCCAGTGTTTGTAGAAGCTGATTGATTTTTTATTTCTTGACACTTTAATAAAATATTATGCCATATAAATGCCTTATTGTGTATCTTATTTATTGATTTAGGTACACTTTCTTCCTTTGAATCCTTACTAAACAGATCTCTTGTTTTCTGAATTGATTTTGCTGTCTCAGCCACATTGAGGCATAGACACTTTTTTGGCTTCCATCTGAATGAACAATTTCCTAGTTAGACACACTGGATTTGGAGTTGGGTCAATAAAAGCTTTACTGTGTCCTTTCTCTTTCCTCACACAGCTCACAAAAGAGAACTAAATTCCATTCATCCTTTCACTGGCCACTGTGGAATCTTTAGCAGAGCAATTCTGGCTGGGATGAGGAAACATGGCAAGAAATTGGAAGAAACACAAATAAGAATTCTTTATTTCCCATGCTCACTGCCCTGAAGATTTGCTGCCACTGGGAATGCCTGTGAATTTCCTGGACTTTAACTATTTGTCTCTGCCAGTGAATTACTTTGGAAGTATAACACATTAAATATTAAAAGACAATTTAAGCTTAATCCTGCCAATTCTGATGTGGCTAACTGTAAGTTATTTGCAAAAAAAAAGACCATTTTGAGTGGTTCTTGGCAATATGAGCATAAAGGATCGCTGAACAGGTTTAATGCAAAGCATACTTCTAACTTTTGAATAACATAACCTTAACCATGGTTTAATAAAGTGTTTTCACCTAATCCTTGTGGAAAGATGTAGATTTCAGAGATACTGGATTGTTTGCAAGCACGTACCAATGCATTAAAATGTACTTGGCTGTTGTTTTTTATTTGCTTTTTTAATGTTAAATAATGCATTTATGGATAGTCCATTCAAATTTAAAACTACTAAGATAGGAAGATATCAGTTTAAATTTTAGAAATTTCCAAAATAATTTCTCATGTCTTCAATTTTATGCTTCACCATCATCTTGTATGTATATATATATATATATATGTATGTATGTATGTATGTATGTATGTATGTATCAGCTCTGTCTTCTCATTCTTTAAGACTTTTTCTTCCATTATTTCTATGTTGATACCACATGCACATAAACAGGAGTTATTAAAAAATCATATTTTGCAGAATAGTAGCAGTTTTCCTATAAATCTAATCATAGCAATAATTTAACCGTAAGTCTTTATGAGAGCATGTATCAGACATGCAGATAAATGGGTGTGCATACAAAATCCTTTTAGGCATAAATCCAGGACTTGCCCAGGGCCAGACTGTTGTGTTCTTATAGGACACAGTGAAGTAGCCCAGGAAATCTACTGGAATGAAAAAAAAGGATGATGAAAAACCTCAGCAACTTTTCCCAAGTCCTGACAGTTCACAGGAAAGCAAGGTTTTCTGTACAGTTCCTATATGCAGTCATACTAGAGATCAGAGTGGTTCACAGTGCACTTGACCTGTTCTGACCTACCCATCCCTAACGGGGTAACTAAGTACTCACAGCAAGGCTGAGTGGAGACCATCTACCCATGCTCTCTGCCCACAGGAAGAGCTGCAGAGAATTCTTTGCTGCAAAGAAGTGCTGCAAAATAGTCAAAGAATTTCCGTTTTAAAATGAGGATATACAAAACCACCCCAGATGTGATCTGTAGAACTAAAAACAACAGAAGAAATGGAATTAAAGAATAATTTTTTTTAAGTAATGTCTCTTTAAATATAAATCATGTTTTGAAATTTGCTAAAGGCTTCCATAAATGAGTTTGCAGACAGTTAATTCATTGAAAAATTTATCTATTTGCATCATGCTAAAAAATTTATCTATTTGCATCACACTAATCCTCTGATTAGGAAAGACACAAACAACAGGGGTCACTTTAAAGCTGACATTTTGAACATTTTCTTTCATCACCTTTGATATGAGCTCTTTTTTAGTGGGATTTTCAAGCCATTAGATAAATCACCAAATAATGTCTGTGACACAGCAGTTCTACCGAATGAAGACTATTTAACATGTAACTTGTTAAATTAGTTATAGAGTCTTAAGTTTTATTTTTTCTTATTTTTCACCTTTTTATGACAAAAAAAAAACACTTTGAAAAGGAATAGGACTTTGAGAGGCTACTGCAAGGTTATGTTCTGCTGTGGAGCTTAAATTCTTAGTTTACTGAAGTTTTTGTATCATTTCTTGATTTTAATTAGCGAAGAGAAGATTATTCTGAGTTTGAAAGGAGAAGGCAGGAGGAGGAAGGAATATAAATATTATTGTTTTGGAGTTTAGAGCGATTTTTCTTTCATGCCCTTCTGCTTCTTAAGTAAACAACAGATCTGTAACAGCTGGAAAGAAAAAATTCATATCTTAGACAAGTAAATTTCTGGAAAGTGAATGTTCAGGAATCCATAAAATGCAAGACCACAAATGGAATATGACCTGGATTCTAGATTAATTGGTTTTACATCTTTGCAGAAGAAATCAGTGCTTGTGGGTTACTGGAAGAACAAGGATTCAAAGGTTTTCTCCATTATAGGAAAGGGGTGAGTAGGAAGAGCAGCAGGACCTGCAGGACCTGCAGGAGCATTGTGTATTTGTTATGTGTTATCTATATTGGGAGGTAGCTTTTTCAAAAGTATATTTTTCAAAGATAGAGACTATAAAAATCACACTGATGGGACAAAGTAAGGAATGGGCAAATAAATTCTCAGATTATCTAATCAAACACATTGTTAAGGTTTTTTTAGAGAAGTGAACAACATGGAAAGTTTTAAATTTTTTTTCTCTTAATAATAAAAATATGGAGGGAAGAAGAAATCTTGACAACATAGAGTAGAAATACTTCAGAAAGGTACTAAGAAGTTCTAGAAAGAGGTTTCTTAATTTATTCTGAAAAACTGGGGCCATATTTGAATAAAGTTCTAACTAGTAATCAGAGGTATATATATAGTATCAAGATTAATACAATGTTGCTATACCGTACATATTGATTGAAGACCATTTTCCAACAAAAATTGTGTGATGCCAATATTTTTACACAACAGAACCATGAAAAACCTTGATATCTTTATGACCAGGACTTAAAAAAAAAACATATACAACTGGAAAAAGAAAAAATATCCTGAATTAAGTGATGATGATCAGATTATGATAAAGTTATACTACAAAGAAAAATATAGCAAATACATTTTTTAACAATTTCTATTTTAATAAGAAAATTCTTTAAAAAATCAGGAAATCAGTGACAGTCGAGTGGATTTGTACAGTTTAAAAGCTTTTCTGAAAAAGAATCTTGGAGCTTCTTTAAATCACAGATTGAAAGCCAATACTTGTACTACAAGTAGAGAGAAAATGTTTGAGAGGAAAAGATAAAAGACCTAACTAGATAGCTATTCATTCATGCTGAGAATAATTTAGTAACCAAGGAGTGAATAAAGTCTTCTGTGTGATGTTTCTCTGCAGCTGTTGAGATGCGGGCCAATGCTATATTGCTGAAAATAGATATCCATTTACCCATTTTTGACCTTGATCACATCAGTGCAAAAAAACCTGGAGTAAGCTGGGAGTTTATGTGGAACAGCAAGAACAGACTGACTAAACAGAAAGATATGTCTTGAAGGTCAGAATATGTAGGAGAAAAGTAAGACTTGCCAACTCTCAAGCTGAGCTGGACCTTGCAGAGGAAATTAAAACAAACAGTAAAAAGATTTTTAACCACAAAAATAAAAAAGAGAACAAAAAAGGAGGAAGTGGTGTGGTAATTCAGCAAGTATAGGGGCAAAGATTAAAGTTAATTTAGATACTGCCAAAAAAAACCTTTGACGCAGATTTCAGTAACTACAAATGATGTAGTTCATGGAGGCAAAGTCAAGGGGCTAATGGAAATAAGAGCATGAAAATGGAAAATGCCATAATTGAGAAGGAAACAACATTCAAAGAGCTTAATGCACTGGGGTCAGTGAGCAAATAATCTCCAGCACTGAATTCCAGCTCGTGTAATTACAAATCCAGAAGCAAAGCTCTTTTATGCATTTACCAAGTCAGACCTATACACTAAAGAATAGTACAGTTCAGCAGATTTTCAAGAAAGACATTTCAGTGCCTGAATGTAAATATAATAGCTCAGGAACTTCAAGAACAGAAACCTTCAGTAGAAAGGAACCTTCAGTAAGAACAATCTAGATCAGTTAGAGATGGTTTGGTAGAATACAGAATACACAGTAAACAAAATTTAGAGGATCTACAGTTGTCCAGCTGGCACAAGTATGAAGCTCTTAAGCAAAGTTTGATACTCCTGTGAATCTCTAGTCTTGCATGGAACAGTGATTGGATTGCATCTGACAGCAAGACACAAATTCCTAAAATGAGGTGTGATTAACCAGAGGAATGGAATTGTAGGATCACAGAATCATTTAGGTGGGTATGGATCTATAAGACCCTGGAGTCCAACCCAGCAGTGCCAAGTCCACCACCAAACTATGTCCCTAAGTGCCAGATGTACTCATGGCATTTCTAGGGATGGAAACTCAACCACTTCCCCTGGCAGCTGGTTTCAATGTTTGACAGCCCTTTCAGTGAAGAAATTTTTTCCTAATATCCAGTCTAAACCTCTCCTGGAATAATTTGATGTTATTTCCCATTGTTCTATCTGGTAGACTAATAACAAATTCTAATACTAATATTGCTCTTCAATTGATAGAGAAAAGATGGATGATGGTACTAAAACTCACTTTTGAACAGCAAAAAATTACAGAACATTGGTAGACATGTAACTGTCAGTACACATATGCATTTTTATATTAAATGCAAAATACTGCAATTTTGTATGGGCATCAAGTATTTCACTTTAGGAGTAAATCAACACGTACTGCAAGTGAAATGGGACAGCTGTACACATTCATATTCTATGCACTGCTATAAATTGTTAGGCTATTATTATTGGCTCATATGACTAAACCTTCAGCAAAATTTGGAGAAAGTCTTTTAATCTACCTTGTGCTTTCTTCCCTGAATTCAAGATAAGGTTTAATCCTAATCAGTCTAAAATCTACTCTTTCCTTTCAAGGCTGTCCAAGAGTTTTCACATGCAAGGTCAGAGGATAATCTCATTAGTGGCTTGTAGAATTTCAGGTATTACAATGGCAAGGGCCAAAGTCATCTATGAGTAGTTACATTTGAGAAGAAAAACAAACAATCTGTAGGACTTAAAAAATGTATATGCTTTTATTTTTAGATAGTGGAAGAAAATTCATTACTTCACTTTTCCAAAGATGATCTTGACCTTCTTAGTGGAAACGTTGAAAAAATAAAAAATGAAAATACAAACCATCTGTTTGGCTGAGAGAAAGAAAAAGGTTTCCCTGGTGACAAATTTAAAATGAAGAGGAAATTGCCTCCAAAGCATTATGGTGGAGAAAGCCGACTCGATTGTATCTGAATCTAACTGAAACAGTTTAAGGAAAAAAGGAGAGGTAAAAAGAATGTCTCGAAGGAGGCAGAGGCCACAAAAACCATCCAGAAGGAGCAAAAGAAAAAAAAAAAAACCCCATATATTTATATATATATATATATATATATATATATATATATATATATATATATATATATATATATAAAATGTAATCTTTTTATAAATAATAAGTTTCTATGCTCTCTTTTAAAATGTTAGATTATAAACAACCCAGTTTTAAGATGCAACACAGCAAACAAACAAACAAATCAATAAACAAATAGATAAAGGTCTAATGTCTTGTCATACTGTCTTTAGGGATCTAAAATATCTAATCCTGAGCAGGGTAATCAATATCAGTAAGATTGCACCTCTAGACAGACTTCTTCATGTGAGTAACTAATTAGTCAAATCATACACCCTTTGAACACATTCATTTCTGTCTACAATGTGAGCCTAATCTAACTTGTTTAAGCATCTGCACTGAACTTTTAGTGGCCTAAAATTGGAATAGATGAAATACATGTCAACAAAATAAACTACTGAATTAAAGGAAGAAATTTCTTTTTTTAAACCTAAATGTGCTGACAAAATCATAGAAGAATCAGCTAAAGATCAGTTTAGTTATGTGGAACAAATGGAAGTCAGAAGCTTTTGACAGTACTGTGATAGAAATTACTTTAAAAAATCATCTAGCCCCCTCTTCTCTGGCCCAACACAGAGCCTTGGTCCCCAGAAATCATAAATTATAATCAATTAAGTAATTGATTGATTGCTAGATCTATTAAGTTCCAGGTGAGAGGCTAGGAAAAGGAAGCTCTTTTCATGTGCTGTTGTAACATATCTTTTTCAGGAATTTATATATAAAAGGCAAGGTACACAACCTTAAACCAGGTTCATTTATTCCTATTGCCCTGTTCTGAAAGGATCTCCTGCATGTGTTTCACTCTCAGATGTCTCCAGACATTCCAGTGAAATATTCCTGAGCATTGAACATCTAGTTTCATTTTCATCTTATAATATATACCTGTCTCAAGTGCCAGCAAAGCTGCCACATTATATCAGATAGCATTAACTAAAATCAATGTCCCCACCTCTCTCTTCCCTGACAAAACAAAACAGAAACAAACAAAACCAAAACAAACGAAACAAACAACAGCAACAACAGAAAAAAGAAAACAAAAAAAAAAAAAACCACCATCTATCACACTGTTCTAGTTCCCTGTGTAAGCCCAAAGGGGCGGCTGGCCCAAGTGCTATGTGGTTTGGCTATGGCATATCTGTTCTGTGGAGATCTAGCCTTAAACAGGGTATGTGGATGCAATCTGCGCCACTTAAGAGCCAGGAATCATTCCCTTGGGTGGATGCATTTAGAACTGTAGAAATAGCTTATATCTTTCTTATGCAGCTGCAAAGGGAGATAATTGGAACATTAAACAAGAAGATCTAAGCAGAATCAGTAAGAGCATCCATTGGGACAGTAGAAAAGGGCAAACATCTATTCAATTCCTGACTTTGCCAGCATTTAATTTTTTTCAGAGGTCACTAAAGCACAAGCAGTCTGACCAATTTAATCCACATTTCATATTCTGCTTGTCAGCAACTTTATAGTCTCTTTGGAAAGGTTTCCACTTATTTTTTATGTCTTTTCATGCTATGCCCTTCCCATCCCCTATAATTGTTCATTCATTTTTTCTAATTTAGACTGAGTCAAAAACAGGACTTAAATATTTGATGCAATCTGCTGCACTGGAGAAATGGAATAGCAAATGCTAAGAAATAAAAATAACTTTGTAAGTGCTACATTCCTCATAAAGAGTTATCAATGCTTAAGCCAGTCATTAAGTGTCCCTTACTAAATAAAAGGGTATCTGTATTTGTATGTTCAATTAATATTTAGATTATAGACATCTAATTATAGGCTTTAAAAGCTTGATGCAATATAAGTAAGGATACTAAAACGAATACACCAAAAAAACCTACAATCTGAATACCTCTATGCATTTAGGACCAATTACATGCAGGCAGCACAATTAGAGGGATCCATAACCAGTAAGAAACAACCTTCAGATTCAAGTCCCTTTAAACTTAAGAAGTATAACTATCTGTGTTATGGGAGTTTTGTAACTGTGCAAACACTAAGGATTGTATCCTAGTACTTTAAACTAGACATATTTGAATTGCTACAGATGTCTGTCTACTTACCAGCCAGTGTAGGACCCTGTTCTTTCCCTGGTCTTTCTTTCTGTTCTTTTCTATTTGAAAGCCTCTGTTAATTTTAGCAGCATATGATGCATTTACATTTTTAGCTTTCAATTTGTTAAAAATATGGACACTCATTCCTATACTGTACACTTTTTTCATGTCTTACATTGAAATCAAGATGCTCAGGATGAGTGACAGAGCAGTCAAGCTGAAGAAATGAAAAGAACTGCCTTCCATATGCAGATTCATATTTTTCTTCAGCAATTCAAATATGGAATCTTAATGAGAGCTCAACACTTTCGAGCTAGCCTTTGGGATTAAGCAAATTTCTAAGCATCTAGAGAGGAAGACAAATATTTTAGGAAAAAAAGAAAATTGACATAATGAATAAAGGACTTGGACTTTTTTAATGTGCATTGTCCTGAAGGAACATGATTATTTTCTCAGGACTAAGTGGTATCCAAATACAATAACTTTCCTTCAAATACAACAGCATTATTACTTCTGTACTTTATGTTCCTCTTTCAAATATGCAACACACATATGGTAGGACAAATTTAAAAAGAAAAGGAGTCATATGAGCAGTGGCATTAGTTTTATTTTGTGAGAAGAGAGATATTTTTAATGTGCCTGTCAATGCAGATGAACACATACACGGTTTTACAACTTCATTTATATATATATACAGACACAAAATCATAAGAGAGTATGAAAAGTATATGACAAAAAAATTATGTCTGTCTTAAACTCAAAAACTATTCATAGTGCTTCCAATTATTTGCTCTTTAAGTTGTCTACTACTATGTACTATGTACTACTATGTACTGTTGCACTGCAAAAATCAACCTTGACTTAATTTGCATATATATACATGACTAATATGTTCCTTATGTCATTTTAGATAAAAATACCATAGGTGCCCAAATCCATTTTTTTTGTCACTAATGTTAGCTTATGAACATATACATGACCTTCACTTAATATTCAGATACAAAGTCAAACTGTCAATCAAGTTATTGATACCAATAACTATTTCTATTCTTGGTGGATTTAAAGAGAAGAAAACTAAAAAGAAGAAGAAAACTAAAGTTTAGGATTTCTTTTTAATATTAGCTAGTGTCATGGTTTAATACCCAACCAACAACCAATTACGACACAGCCACTTGCTCATTCCCCCACCAGCATGATCAGGGAAAGAATTGGAAGGGCAAAAGCTACAGAACTCATGGGTTGGGATAATGATGTAGTTTAATAAGGAAAGCAAAAGCCTCACACACCAGGAGAGCAAAACAAGGAATTAATTCACTGCTTCCCATGGGCAGGCAGGTGTTCAGCCATCTCCAGGAGAGGCAGATCTCAGCATGTGTACTGGTGACTTGGGAAGACAAACACCATCACTCCAAACATCTTCCCCTTCCTCCTTCTCCCACTCTGCCTTTCATATACCGAGCATGGTGTCATATGGTCTGGAATATCCCTTTGGTCAATTTAGGTCACTTGTCCTGTCTGTGTATACTCCCAATGTCCCAGGTACCCCAACTTCTTCACCAGCGTGGCAATAGGAAAAGCTTTGGCTCTGTGTGAGCTCTTCCCAGTAATTAAAAAAAATAAAAAAAAAAAAAAAAAAATTCTACATTGTCAGCCCGGTATTCAGCACAAATCTAAAACATAGCCCCAAAGCAGATACAGCAAAGAAAGTTAAATCTACCCCAGCCAAAACAAGCACAGTCAGAAACATACGAAAACAACACATGGGGGAAAAAAGCAGTAGATTTCTTCTATTTAAAATATATATTTTTATTACATTCATTCTATTGTTGTTGTTGTGGTTGTTGTGGTTGTTGTTGTTGTTTTTGTTGTTGTTTAATTACAATTAAAATTTTATATCTTTGATCATTTGAGTGTCCATAACACTTTCCAATGGGATTCAGATCAGAGAAATTTAGAAGCTCAATTCAGTTTTTGGGCTGTGGGTGTTTAAAGAGATTTGAGAAAATCCAGGTTATCCAAGGCATTCAAATAAGGCAGGAAAAAACAATTTCTCAATCAAGATATCCATATACAGTAGACCAAGTGAGTAAATTCAATGAAATCTAGAAAGCTATTTAACTTGCTGAATTTAGGTTCCAAATTTTTGAAGATGTACTGTTGTTCAGACTCCATTGACTATTTTATGTCATGTCCTATTGAGCATATCTCCACTGAGTAAAATGAGAGCTGAGGCATAATGAAATGTTTCAATTTGCAAGCTGAACCTCATCTCTAGAGCAGAATCCCATTGTGTGAACATAGGTATTCACAGTAAAATTAATTTGCTTAAATTGTCAATAAACATAAAACCTAATTTTTATCCCAAAACATCTTAAATGGCACCAGACACATATATTTAGGCAACTTATTCCTGTCCTTAGGTAATTTTAATTTGCTTTCATTTTTAAATTTTCTTTTAATGTTTTTAATAATTTATAATACAGTTTATATGAAAACATCAGTAGCACAGTGGCAATACATTTTAACTGTGTTATAATCTGTCCTACAGCTTTTATTTACCCATACCTGTAATGTATGTTTATAAACTAAGGTATGAGATATGAAGGCTTGTATTCTTGTCTAACTTAGATCTCTTCTCTCTATATTCTGAACACTTCTCCCTATGTTCTATATACAAACAATGGAGAAAAAGTGCACTTTGTTTTATTGCTCATCTTATCAATAGCTGTGCATTTTAGGGTGAGATCAATCACTTCCTTAAATATTTTTCTCCACTGACTAAAGACTTCTATATCTTTTCACCAACCAGATGTAGTTGTTTACGTTAGGCTTTATCAATACTTCCTGGGATAGCTAGTCATAAAAAAAAAAATCCTGTTGCTGAGTTCTGGAATCACCCAGCCACTAGAAAGACTTTCAGATGTGGTCAGGAATAAACAGAAGACAATCTTGATTTGACACATTGAAAATCAGAAAAAATATAAAGAAATTATATTTTAAAAAACCAAAACAAACAACAGCAAAAACCAAAGCAAACAAACAAACAAACAAAATGCAAAACACCACGCTACACAGTCTAAACCAAAGACCAAATAACGCATTGAACCTCTCTGCTAAGTCTTTCTCACTGCCCTAGAGGAATGGCTGACAAAATTCTGCTCCTTGTCAACTGCTCATACAAACTGTCCTTCTACAATTTCCAACAAAGAAAGAATGTTCATGCTCTTAAAAACTTTCCTGCCCCTGTAAAAATGAGTTTATTGTTTGTTAAAAATATCAGGGCTTTTTTTTACTGTCATACTTGTTACAAGACAGACATGTTTGAGTTATATTCTCTGACTAAACAGCATCTGGATTTAAATTGTTATAGAAATCAGTTTTCCCAGACATCTAGTTTTGTCAGTAGCCAGCCTATTTTAGACATAAAGGTGAAGCAAATACTTTCCTGTTCAATTATAAATCTCATTTGTGTGAATAGGAAACCAAGAATTTCAGCTTGCCACTTTCAAAAAGTACCATGTTCAATCAAATATGTACCATATACAATCAAAAGAACTTTTGAAGGCCTTCTTTGCAAGTTACAAGAACATTGACTGCAATGTCCTCAGGCCTCACACCAGTGTCTTTCCAGTTCCCTTGAGTAAGAAATATGTTTACTTACACATTTCTGCTCTGATGTCTACAATTAATTTTGAGGCAAGGTCAAAGCTCCTTTGCTATACCTTGAAACCTATAGAAGGGGACCCTTGCTGAGTAACTCCAACACTGAACCCATTAGTTCCAGTCATTGGTCAAAGAATCTGCCAAATGAGTTATTGTAGACTCATTTATTATTTTCCAGTGTCTGCTAAATAGGCAGACTATACTGGTTGGTTTTTTGTTTATTTTGTCCCTGCAACCAATATTAGAGGTAGATAAAAATGCATAGCATGCATCAAATCAGATTTAAAAAGTTTTAACCAACAGTTTTCATGGTGCTTATTCTGGTTAGACTCCAGGATGAAAATTCTGACAGACATATGAGTACATAGAGAAGCATAGGAGACTATATCGCTGAAGTTCTGGGCTGGAATTCTCTAGGAATAATATAAAAAATATTTTTTTTTAGTTAAAGACAGAGGATAACCAGGAGGAAGAAAAGTTCCAACAAGCTGAGAATAATGGAGACTTTTAAATGAAACTTGTTTACAGCAACATCCTTTTTCAGCCTTTGATGGGCAAAGTAAATCTTTGCTTGTGGTAAATGGAACTTTACTCCTTGATGATTGCCTCCAGTCTGCCTTTAAGAAAACTATCTACAGTAACATCTGTTAATGTCAGCAGGGAAGCTTTTTCTGTTATAATTTTATCAAGGTAGGAAAAAGGTTTATTAGATCCTTACATAAATTACTCATGTCATGCTGAACACACTGAGTTTCAGTCTTCACTTAGAGATAATTTGTGGGACAGATGCCTCACCTTTTCTAAAGCATTAATGCATCAAATACTCTCAAAGTCAAATATTTTTGGAAGCCTCAGAAGTGCATATTAGTTTTCAGTAAACTAATAAGCATTGTAATAGATTGATGTATTTATAGTTCTTGATTTCAAGGAATTGAGTTTAAAAATATCACTCTGCGTTACTTAAGTCATTAAAAAAATTGTAACCTCTGTCTTTTGCTTTTGATTCAGGCACCACTTGAAAAACACAGTTTCAGCAAATCAAACAGTTAGTAATTTTATTAACAAATATTACAATTTTTTCTGGTGTTTTCACAATTATCTTATAATTTTCTTCAGTTATTTTTGTTATTTGGAATAACTCAGCATAAATATTCTACAGACAAAGGTAGGGCCCAAAAATTAAGAAATCAATTCATAATGGTCATTCAAGATTTGAACTGATTTGGATTAAGCATTCATGCCTCATTATTTTATTCTGTTACTTTGTGTCTGCACAAATCTAACTCTCGCAGTAAGGTTTCTAATATGATCAATTTCCCCACATTTAAATAAGTAAATAAATAAATGATCTTCCACATACTACACTTTACAGCAGTATGGAAAATTTCACTCCTACAAATTTTCAGCAGCAAATTTCTTATGGTACCCACAGTGTCATGGTACGATACAAGGCACAGTTCCATTGGCCAGAACAGACAAAGAACCTGGTTGGAAACCAGTTGTGTATAAAAGAACTGTGGTATTTGTATATCTCTGGTGGGCTAAACGAAATCTTTGGATTTATCCCTCCTGAAATTACCAGGTTTAATTCGAAAAGTACTTTATAAAACTCTTGCAGCTTAGACCCATTTGCAGTCAGCGCGTGTTAGTCATACCAGGCCCCAGAGAGAAATCTAGCCAGTTACAAAAGGAAATTCATTAATGTTTCCACTTATAATCTGGATTTTATTCCTTTTTTTAATCCTAGTTAATTTAGAATGAGACTCCAAGGATACTAAATGCCCATGTGTGAACCAAAAGTGGCAACCTGGATAGTAAGTCCAGCCACAAGTGCTTGTTTTTTTGCTTTTGAAGTTGATCACAGCAGGGACAAGCTGAGCTTGCAGTCAAGGGAAATTGTGCATTTGGAAACCAGTAAGTCCTAAGTATACTTTGCTATTCAACAGTAAGTATATTGACATCAGGTTTTGCACTGCTGCATGTCCTAAACTGAAATCATCTTAGACCCCAAATGTCAGAATTTGGAAACCAGGCATCAGTGGTATTTGTTTGTAAATGAATTATTTTCCTAAATTAAAAATGGCTGTTTGTTATTTTGTCTTTTCAGGAATGGCTACACTGATTTACAGAACATTTTCTGTTGGAATAGACCTCTAAGATAATGGAGTTCAATCATTAACCCAGCTCTTAAAATTGCAACACCACTAAATATTATCCTGTACTGTCACAGGTACATATCTTTTAAATAGCTTTTGGGATGGTGACTCAACCATTTCCCCAGACAGCTTGTTCTAATGCTTGGCAGCCCTTTTGGTTGCTACAGCTGTGATAATGAGCAGTTTCCCTGCTTAGCTTCTTCTGTCCTCCTTCAACAGGCAAATAGCTGCAGAAGCCACTGTCACAGACTTGATCAGAGCACCCAGCTGGGTTTACCTGCGCAAACATTCAGACTCCTTGGCCTCATGGGCATGTCCTGTCATGCCCAATCCCTCTTTCATGGGATTACAGAATCACAGAATCTGCTCAGTTGGAAGGGACCCACAAGGACCATCGACTCCAACTCCTGGCCCTGCACAGGACCATCCCCAAGAATCACACCATGTTCCTGAGAGTATTCTCCAAACTTGAGCTCTGGCATGTTTCCTACTGTGGGCTCTTACAAATAATGACTCTTCTTCTCCCTGATATTCAAAGATATGTACAAAGGAAATCATGTCTTGGT
This sequence comes from Motacilla alba alba, assembly GCF_015832195.1. Classification (NCBI taxonomy): domain Eukaryota; kingdom Metazoa; phylum Chordata; class Aves; order Passeriformes; family Motacillidae; genus Motacilla; species Motacilla alba. The sequence continues at coordinate 77,446,900 of NC_052016.1, read as the reverse complement.
CTCCTGTAGATGGTAGTATACATTAGAACATACTGGCACTCATTGAGTCCCCTTATATGAGGGCCAGTGTCCTGTCTATATGCCACATTGTTTTGTTAAAAACATATAAAAATTATTTTAAGATGGAAAATTATAAATTCTTCTGATGCTTAGATAGATATGAATATGGAAAGTAATGTCCAAGCTGGCCCAGTGAGTGCCAGGCAGGCAGAAGTGCCACACTGGTGCTGGGGGAATCTATGAACATGCATGTGCTTTTGAATGGAGGGAGTGCTGTGTGCTGCACTAGTAGCCTTCTGCCTCTGCCAGCCCAAGGAGAGAATGGGACATGGCTGTCTGTGAGTCCTGTGCTGGCCATCTCTGTGAGTGAGTGAGTGTCCACACCTCTGTGTGTCTCTGGGATATTGCTCAGTTGATCTACTGATTGAATTTTCCAACGGGAAGGCAGCATCTGAAACCTTTTAGCCTGAGCAGAGCCCCACATGTCCAAATTAGTCTTCAGCAGAGAGGGCCAAAGGAGACACAGGCTGGAGCTGCTGCAAACAATGGACACTTGTAACATCTCTCAATAGTGACAACCTGTTAATTTACTTCAGTTCTTCCACCAACATTCAAGACAGCTGCAATCAGACCAGAGAATGAAACTTAAACATATAAATAATTTTTCTTATCTGTTAATTATGGCACATTTTAACTAGGGGAAAAGTATTACATCTGGGAATGAACCACTCCTTGCACCAGTAAAGACTGGGTATCAGCAGGCTAAAAAGCAGTGGCCATAGCAGTGGCTACCAAAAACTGGCAAATATTGAATTGTAATAGTAGTCAATAGGTTAGTTTCTACATTTTCAGACGGGTATGTTGAACTTTTAATTTCCTTACCCATATAAGTTTTGATGCAGATGGATTCAAAAATTTTTCAGGGCCTGAGAGTCCAGCAAGCTTCAGGTTTTTTTTCCATTTTGGGAATTTCCTTATTTTTCAGGGGTTGTTGTGTGAAATGTATTGTGAACATTATTGAAAATGTATCAAGCCAGTTTTTCGTTATTTTACATCTTAAATATAAAGGTGTGGAGGAAGGTGTGGAGGAAGGGGCAATTCTTGGTTACAATGCCCTTTTAAATATACTGAAAAATAACCTGGACTCTTAATGATTTAGTGTTTTTTTGGCTGGCTCTAGCTTCATGTAATGTGCAATAGATATTTTGCCAAAAACATTTTATGGGTTTTGTGAACAGTTTATTCCTTCCAAATGCTGAATTTAACAGTCCTACAATATTTTATAACTTCCATTCTATTCCTATGGCTTGTCTTTAGCCTAGCAACTGAAGTCGTAATTATCTTGATCGCTTCTAGAACATTTTATGAATTCAGAATTGATGTTTCAGCAGTTTTGGACTAAAAGTCACCATTTCCTGATGAATTGCAGGTTCATATAGCTTGAAATAATGATGAGTGAATTCAAGCACACTCTTACTATCAAGAGAAAATTTAGAAAGTAGTTCATTTTGCATTAAAACAATCTTGTTCCAATCATGTCCTAGTACCTGACAAATCTAGTGGATTAAATATTCCACTTTAAAAACACATTTATACTTACTTAGGATAGTTTTTGTAACTCAGAAAGAAAACAGAGTATAAAACAGACTAAAACACTTCAACAGCATTGGGACTTAATAGTAAAAACTGTTGACCAAGAATGAAATGAAATTATGCAATAAACATTGCACAAAGAATAACTGTGCCAAAACCATTTTAATAGATTATGAAAGGAAGTAATTTAAATGTGTAGTTGATTTACAGGCGGAAAGATGCCTTCACATTGACAGAATTTCTGGCAATTCAACTTTTTTTTGGCAGACCTTCAACTTTTCATTACACAGAGGAAGGAAGAACTATCTGTTTCAGTTATATGTGGTTAGTACATTTATATACCCAAGGCTAAGGCTCTGTTTGCACTGCTCTCGCAACACATTATTTGTCTAAATTGCCTCAAATAGGAAGATAAATGTTTCTTCTTAAGGGAGATATCTTCATAGGCCAGTCTAACTTTAAATGTTTGGGCCAAAAGCAATGTTTTCTGAGGAGCTTCTACTTTCCTTGTAAAGAACTGAATGGCCCCTTTTGTGGTGACACCGTGTGCTGCTGTGTGCATCCCTGGTCACAGGGGTGTCAGAGAGGTGGCCATCACACACTTTGCTCCAGAAGGGCAAAACAGCCTCCCAGGAACTCTAACAAGTCAGTCAAAGTTTGAACAGCCTTTGATCTACTCTGTAAAGAGATCCTTAATTATCTCTATAAATGAGAAAGCAGAAAGCAACTTGGAATTAGTTTGGCTAGGGTTTTCTCCCCCAGTTGCGCTTTGCAAATTATTGTCAGATCTCTTTAAAAAATATTCATTGGCTGCAGCTCTCTACAGTAACTCCTTACATTTTTTTCTCTGGATCAGTTAGGCAAAAAAACCCACCCCAGATCTTCAGATTTTATTCCAGTCTTGGTTTTTTGGTTTGTTTTTTTTTTAGCTTTAGTTTCATATGCTCTTGGAGAAGCCTCATAAAATTTAGCTTTAGAATAGAATTATAAAAGTTATTGCCATCTCATTTCATTTTCACTGCCTACCTAGTTCTGCTGTGGCACATGACAAGTTCAGGGTTTTACTACAGGGTTCCAGATTGCAGGCTGACTTCCCCAAAATTGTAGACCTAGCCAGCTCAGAAAATGTGAAATTATTTGTTCAGTAGCATCTCTGCCTTATTGCTATAAGATATAGATTTATCTAGATTGCAATTTAGTAAGCTTTGACTAATAGCAATGGAATGTAGCTTGAAAATCTACAAATTACCACCCATTTATCTAATTTTGTTACTGGAAGAAAGTATAGTGCATTAACATGATACTGAGCCTACCTTAATTAGTGCTGCTGAGAGATATGGTTATTAGCTCAGCTGCAAAATGGAATGAACACTGATATATACCTTTTAGGATCTGAGCATACATCGCCACATGATACTGTGCAAACCTTACAAGTTCATCAATTTCCTAGGGACTCCATTGTCCTTCAGGCATGGCCAGAGTAAATGTAAGGGACAACTTACTTAAGACTTACACTTCTAAAAACCTACTCAAAGATTTGGAGGCAAACTATTAACAGAACTGAAACTGAGGACAGAATAAATTCAAGAGCAAAGAAACCTATGCATGTGTATAGACAGATTATGCACACAGAATTTATGCAGTAGTTACATAAAGAAGTTAAAGGAATTAAATGAACAATATATAACTATCATACTCTGCGTACATTTCTAAGATGCTTTCATTGAGAAAAATTCCTGTCTGTAAAAAATTGCTCTGCCTCAGGGAAAAAGATCGGTATATTTCCAGGTGAAATGAGAAAATTTCTCTTTTTCACAACAAATGATTGATTTGGAAAAATAAGACAGTCATCTTATACTTACCTCGAGCACTGAATGCACTCAGAACAATTAAACTTTTTGTTCAATAAACTCATAGCTCTCAAATTTTTGGCATAAGCACTTCTTAGCCACATTGTAGAAAGCAGAGAATGCAAATAGTTGATATGCAGTTTTAAAAGCAAGTCCACTATTTGCAAATGTTTTGAGGCAGGCAAAACTTTCAAAAATCAATTCTGTCACAAAAGTAGAAAAACGGAAATATAATGTGATTTGTTTTTTTCCTAAAAATCTTGACATCTCTGGTGTGGCTGTAGTGAATCAAAGGATAAGTATGTTATGAAATGAATATTTTGAACATGCATTTAAGAATAAAAGACAGGAATTTGGGCATCTTTTAAAGTCCTACATGGGCAAAACTTCAGCAAGGACCACATGTTCATATGCATATAAATAGCTGACACAAACACAACAAGTTTTCTTGGTAAAATTGAATTTCGGGGGTTTTTTCCTGCATAAAAGTTTTACCATAGGCAAAACAGAGCAAAATGTAAGGCATTCTCCACAAAGAAAGAAAATGCTTAATTTTGCTTTGGCTTTGTTTTACTTTGTTTCCAAGAAGAATTATAAAGAAAGAAAACATTCAACTTTAGGGCAACATGAAGAATTTTTGTTTTACTAAATTAGAGAAAGACTGAATGCCACCTATGTGATTCTGTAATTATACCTGAACAGCAGGAAAATCTGCTACAACTCGTTGAGCCTTGCTGTTGAGAGAAGTTGAATAGATCATTCATTCCATGGTTAAGGAGAGTCATTTTAAATCTGTGTACCACATGTAAAATTAGTTCTGACCTTGTCAGCCTCAAGCATGTCCTTCAGCTATGGATCATTAAATTCAATCCTTAACACTCCAGGGAAAAAAGCTAAAAAAAATTAAGAGTTCCTTATGCTTCATTCTATGATGTCTTGCTAAAATGGTATATTGGCTTTGATTTTCCAGATGGAACCATCATTTGTATCTTTGACGTATGAAAGCTGTGACTGGTATCTTTCTGAAGATAACTTTCACAAAACAAAGGAGGACCAGTTAGTCTGGCCCATGCTGAATCTTTATCTTCATGGCAGCTCATGCAGCAAGACAAACTTACAAGAGACTAGTATGGGGCTATAAGTCAGTCCCTGAAGTGTTCCCTCCTGTGCACCTAGATTTTTCATTTCATGCTAACAATGTGTCAAGAAATGAGTGCTTCCCAATTCTACTATATCTTCCTCTTTAATATATTGGGACCACTTATTCACAGAGAGATGAGCGAGCCTGTACAAGCTGCTGAATTTACACCTAATTGTTCATGGTGTTCATAGTTCACTCTAATGTTCAAGACTGCAAAAGGGGTTTCCAACACTCAGCAGTTATGACCAACTCATGATATTTGGGATTTTGCAAAAGGCTCTATGTTTACACCTAAGGTAGGGCACCTCCCCTCTCTTTTGGTCATGAAAACTCAGCCACTGGTTGAAGTCAGCTATGTGGGCCCTGATCCCTGCTGAAAACCAGGTGCTTTCAAAAGAGGAATCCTACAAGAGAGAGGCTCTTACTACCTCAAGATAGGCACCTAAAAGGCTCCAGATAAACAACCGCCTGAAGCAGCCAGTCTATCCTTACAAACTGTAAAGAGAAGTTGGATTTGAGCAAGATACCCAATCTAAATTTATGTGTATGTTACCAAAGAGGATTTAAGGAGACACACTGACCCAAAGAGATGCAAACATCAAATACCTCTAGTGTAACTCAAAATACAGTATTGTCCAAATAATTGGTAAAAAAATTGCTCTTATTTGCCTCAGTGATTAATGACAGAAAAAGGCCCAACAGAAGTGTGTAGAAAAGAAGTGAATCTGTCTGCTGGTCTCCTGCTCTCTGTTAGACAGTCCTGGTACAATTTCTCTAGCTGCGCATTTCACTAGGCCAATGTATTTCAGTTTCACCATGCTGAGCCAAGATTTTTTTTTTTTTTCCTGAGAAAATACTGAAACACTGGCAGTTGACCTCTTTGGCATGTCTTCCTGTGCAAACACACTTTATAGTCTGCTATAGGGACCTAAATCCATTTGCTCCAATACTGTAATAACATTTCTCATCTCTCATTCACATATACATACAGAAAGAGGATGGGAAAAGAATTATAAAGTCCAGCTTGGCATGTTCATTAATAACTAGATAATTCCCCTACAATATTACACTTTTACCACGCACGAGTTCAGAGGGGCAGTTTAATATGCTTGGGGACCAATTATGGACAACCCCTGATGACAGAGAATCACCGCATTACAAAGTCACTGCTCCCTCTATATCCTAAGAATGGGATACTTTATGACATCATTAATATTTTTTGAAGGTATAAGTGAGGAATCTCAGTAGTAAATTGCCTATTTATTTGGCTTGCCTAGCCAATCTCATCATCCATGGATTTGGAGCAGAGAGAAAATGCAGTCAGTCTTTTCTGGAGGAGGTAGGAGGTTCACATTGGCCTCTTCATGTTGATTTGTCTGAGTCAAACTAAATCAATGCTACTCTACAATGTAAAATGTTCACCTTTTTTTTTTTGCAATTCATATCTGGAAGTCTTATTTTTTTTCACTAATAAGGGAACAGAATTTCTATTCATTTCTTTTGGTAAAAGGTAGATTCTACAGTGTTTTAAAAAATCTATCACTTTGAATTAAGAAATATTTCTAAATTTGAGAATATTAACTAGTCTTGGTTGATAATTATTACCGCAGACAACTGAAAAAACAATTAGGTAACATTTGAAAAATGAGATGGTCAGTTTTAACAAGTACTACATGCAGTTTAAAATTTGAAAAATACTGTATTTGGCTCTGCGTCAGTGGGACTGGAAGAATCATTTTATCATAAGTTTCTACCCTCCTGATGAGAGCACTTTGATTTATTTTATCATAAATCAAAACTCCTGCTGGGCCATGAATGAAAGATTTGTAAGGTTTTGGCCTTTAAAAGTGGTTGGGAGCGTAAAGGAAAGAACATAAGAGTTTGCATTAAGGGAGGTAGAGAATCATACTGGCCAATAAATACATAAGGCAAAACTAACAACTAACATAAGAGGGCACAACCAAGTAAAATTGCATTCATTTATGCCAGCATTTGATCTTCCCCTTCAAAACGAAGCTGAAGGGAAAAGCCTGGCTCACCTGCTTCAGTCACATAATATCACAGATACTGGTATCAGATAGTCTCTCATATGAATTTATCACGACATCTCCAACACATGGATGTGTAGAAGTGTTGACGTTGAAAATGTAAAACCTTTGATCCACAAACTGTTCCTCATGGGAATTTAATATACCTGAGAATGCATCCAACAATATTTAAACATGTATGAATATTTTATTACAAGGTATAATTAGGATAATGTGACAAAGATAAGAACAATGCCTTTAAATGGCCTCTTTTGGCCATATGCTAAAAGGAAAGCATTAACTTTTCAACAGTACATTGGTTAACCTTTACTCTCATCTATGACTTTATAGCCCTAAATTATTGTCATCTGTTTAACAATTTTATCTTGTAGCCCTGTCCTTAGATTCTAGTTAGGCCCGAATATAGAACAAGAGATTGAAATCCTCTACTACACACAAGGAGTACCAGAGATAAATTAGGCAATTTTCATCACAGAGAACTTGTAATTTAGCCGAGAATGACTATGGCTGATCATCCCCTTGTGTCTTCCAGGTTTGAAACAGCTTCAAGTGGGCGTGTAACATTCTTACTCTGCCCATCCACTTGGATATTCAAAACATTTTTAGAAAAACACATTTTCTTCATGCCAGAAGCACAATCAGATTTTTTTTTCACCCAACACTAATGCTTACAGTCTTTAATCAAAGGTGTGTGTAGTTTTGGTTTTTGGGTTTTTTGGTTGGTTGGTTATTTTTGTTTCAGCAGTCTTGTTTAATTAATACAGAGAATGCCAGAGTTTAGGGGTGGCTGGCAATTTTCAGATTAAAAGGTTGTCTTGCACAAACAACAGCAAAAAACTACACCTATTCTTAGCATTTCATGATGGACTTTTCCCTTGCAATGAGATATAGAGGAGAATGTGGTAAAAGGAATTATGAAAAACTGTGTACAATAAAGAGGAATTTAAATAAGAACAAATGCAGAGAAGGGTGGAGATTTGGGGAAAAATATCAGGAAGGTAGACATAATCATATGAACAGAAACTAAAATGAGCAATCTTTGTTTAATCTAGAAAAATAAAAACTAAGAGAGGGTATGGTTGCTCTCCATATATAAATAAAGGATAAAATATGGATAGGGAAGAAACAAAAGAGTAGTCTGAAACAGTGAGGTAGTAAATATGGTCACAGATAGAATCCTTTTGGAATTAGAATTAGATCTCTAACCATATCTAAGCCAAAGAATCTCCAAACTTTAACCAAAGGTTCAAGGTCAGCTTTGGTTTATATAGGTCCTGAAGCAATTTTGACAGCGAGATTGACTAAGTGTAATCAAAACGTGATCCTAAACAGACTTTATTTTCAAGGTGGCATTGCTGCTTGAACTTGAATTTGATGACGCACACAGGTCGCATCTAGCATAAATTAATTTAGGCTTTTGTTTAGGATGAGTTACCTACTGAGATTAGTCTCTGTGACCCAGTAAGTTCCTTCCTGAAAATGGTGCTATTAAAACATTTCAATTTCTACTTAATTTTCATTGGGACAGTCTTCCCCTCTCCAAATGGAGCTGGCAATAACCATCTAGACAGATTTTCCTCACATTTTGAGAATGCTGCCTCATACTTTGTCATTCTCTAAAATTTTAGATTTGTGACTTAACTACCTCACTGTACCCTTGGTATTCACTTATTGTCAGTGATGAAGTCTACACTAAGGCACAAGCATGGTATGCTGTGCCTATGAAGCTAATCTCATAATTGTCCAGAGTGAAAGACCTAACAGAGCATCTCTTGATTCCCTTTCTGCTGATGTTTTGATCATGACCCAGGCCCCATTTCAACCTACTCTACCTGTAGGTAGAGCACTTCAAAATCAAAGGTTTCCATGAGATTGAAAAATGACCGCAAGAGATCTTAATTTTGCCGAGACTCTATTCCATGAGATGACATCATTCACTATCATGTTATTAGAGCCATGCTTTAGCAAATGACTACTGTAGTCATTCAGGCACTGATAAGGAGATATGAATTCAAACTTACAATGTAACCTGTAGTAAAAGTTAAGTGAACTACTTTCAAGCTCAGCTATCATAAATAAAATGTTTCAACTTGTACAGTTTATTATTCTCATCTTCAATTAAATTTTAAAGGGCATCCAAAGACAACTCATTTATAAATTTTATCTCTAACATTAGCAATTTTAACATTGTTATAGATACATCCTTCCCCAAATGCTTCAAAACAATTATCTCAATTACATTGTTCCTGTTAGTATTTTTTCGCCATTATCACTCTGATTCAGTTATTAGGAGTCTGCTTGTGATGCATGACAAGGGCAATTATGAAGGGTCCAGAGACAAATATATCCTCTAAATTTACTTTTCCAGTTCTGCATTTGTCATTCTGGTGGACAATTTCAGAACAGAATTCAGAACCCATTAAAGTTTCCCTTGAGACATTCAAGCGTTATAGCGGGAAATTCTGTATTTCAATCAAGGAGCTGTATGAAATCAGACAATGGGAATGTGAAACTCAAAGAATTATTCTAAATAGTACATCCATTCTCCAAAACCTAGGCAAATCGCCATTGCAGGTTTTATTCAAATTATTTACTCAAAATTAACTTCTGAGCATAATCATCTGAAAGCATTCCTTGAAATAGCTACTAGGGCCCCATTCTTTTTAGTAAAAGATGCTAAGGAGTATAATGATCACTGTAAAACTGAAGTGATGAAGCCTTTTACTCAAAAAGTGATCTTCAGTTTCTTTGTTTCAAGAATATCAGACCATGTTTCTTCCTTTCCAGGTGACTCTGCAATGCAGTACCTATAGCTCTGAAGCAATTCAGGAATCCTAGATTTCCAGTGCGTCCTCTTACACATTTTCTCTCTTAATGGAATTTTTGGAAAAAGATTATAGAGGAGGCACTAGCCTACCCTTTAACACGTGAACAAACCACAAGTGTCTTCTATGATACTCTACATGTTAGGCCAAAGAAAAGCTAAAAAATGGAAACTCTCTGGCACAGATATGCTTAACACCAGACACTACACTAAGGACTTGACTCAGGCACACTTCAGTTCTCAGCACCTTTTGAATCATTCTCATCTATTTTAGATTTTGAAATGAAGCTCATAGGTTATAGTGTGCGTGGGACTTACAGCTACTCTGGGCCTTCCACAGAGTAGCTGGAGGCCAGGCCAAATATCATAAGATTGTTCAAATGGCACTGGAACTTCATGTGAAGGCAACTGAATCAAGGTCTGAGTCTCATTTTGGGAAATTTCTTTACCTTCAGTATGCTACAATCCAAGGAAATGGTGGACATTTGCCCTGTCGCTGCTTCCAGCCTTGAGATGGAGAACATGATATGTGCATCATCTCCTCATCTGAGACAGGTGATGGAGAGATTAGGAACAAAATTAGATGGAAGAAGTTGGAATGGAGACAGTGTGATGGGCTTGAAGAGCTTATAGAGGAGGAGAATATTCAGAGAAAGAAAGGATAGTCCACAATTGCTCACAATAATAAAATGCACAAAGAAGAATTTTCTCTTCAGGGAGGTCAAAATCATCACATAAATTTATAAGGACAGACAGCATCAGATCAGATGTCGAAAGCAGCAGCACAGCTGCTCCCATTCACATGTGTCTGACAATATAGCCCTGGAAGGTACGAGTGAAACAAGTGTCATCTATTTAGACACTCGCTGTTCTTTTTTCTTTCTTTGTAATCTCCTTATGTTATTCTCAGAATGATTTTTTTTATCCAGCTTGGGATTTTCAACAGATATGTTCATATCACTATAGCCACTTCTACTTTTTCTAGAGACAGTAGGAATGTTCTTTGAGGCTCTAGAAGCAGTTTTAGGAGGAATTTTTTGAGTTTACCCATAGGAGAAACACACAAAGTGTACTCCACTCTTGGGATAAGAGACACAGAAAAAAAGATTAAAAATAGTGTCTGAAAAACACATTGCTATCCGTCAACATGTAATCCATTTTGCAAAGCACAACTCTCTAGATGTTTTCCAAAAAAAAAAAAAACAACAAATGGGTGTATTTCCTTTTAATGTACAATTGATTTTTTTTTCTTCTTCTTAATTCAGTAGGAATAACTGATAAGCATGAGTCACCAATGAAGGATGAAACTAAAAAATGTAAATCTCATGGACACTTGGCAATTCAGGACTCAATGATGCATTGATAGTAGACACAGACCTTGCAGGAGGTAGCACTGTCACATTAACAACATTCCAACTGTGTTTAAAAGCAAAAAAGTCAGAAGTAAAAGCATTACCAACAAGTCAGTGTTAACAGGACTTAGACAACATTTTGCTCTCTCTTTTACATTTAATCTATATGCCACAAATTCATTGTCCTTTAAGGCTCTGAACGGCTCTCTCTACACATTGTTTTCAATTATTCCTTTTGTGTTTTCCAAGGCTGTAAATTACCTTCTCTCCCAACCTGGAAGTACTCTTTGGTTAAATAATTTGCTGTTTCCCTATCCTCTCCTTCTTTTGTCTTTGCATAGCCTTACTTTCAGTCTGCCTGCCCTATTTACAAGTTTCTTCATCGTCTATATTTCAAACAGCTTTCATTCCACACTCAGCTGCCTCCATTGTACACATTTGGGGCACAGAAGACTTTCACTGCAACAGGCCAGTAGTTCAATTGACACATTACCTGTGGTCAGTACATTTGTTTTTCAGAAAAATACCCTGCTATTGTACATGAACAAAAATTCATTGCTTCCAAGGTTAGCTCAGTACATGTTTGCCTAGTTTTAGACATTGTGCTCAAAAGCCCGGCCAAACTTGAGCTGAGTCCCCACAGAATCATGCTTGCTTGCCTGTGACAACAATTCTCAAACCCACCTGTGTCACCCAAGATCTCTCCTTCCACCACCCTGGAAAATGAGTAGGACAGTGTGGTGTTTTGATGCTCTATGCATATCTAGCCATGTCATATTTAGAAAGGCATGCATAACATATGGGATGAATTTTTTCCTAAATTTGGGTTAAAAAGGAGAGAGACCAAATAATTTTGTAAGTATTTTCCACTGCAGCAGACTGAAGTCCAGAAATTAAAAATGGAAATAGAGTTAGATAGTTTGAGAGGATTTACATTTTCCTCATGAAAAATCAAAAAACAATATTTAAAATCAAAGTTTTTTTGGTATTTTTTGTATTTTGCTATCAAAACACAAAGACAGTATTCTAATTGTAAGAAGTGAATCACTCCCAAAATATTTTACTTTGTTCCGTCTCTCAGGCCAACTTTAGCTTGGGACTTTTCTTATGGAAATATATTCATTTTGAAATATGCTGTCATGAAATATGACTGTGTTGTAGCTCTGAGATTAGGATCTGTTAATTCCTGAAGATCCAAAAAATCATCATGACAGATTTATAACACTGAAACGCTGAAGGAAATTTATTGAACATACTTAAACAGATCTTGAATTACCTGCTACCTAATTAGAAATGGCTCCAAAGCTAGCCACTGTAAAAGACTTCTCAGTAAATTGTTTTCAAACCCTAGGGCAGGTTGTAGTCATTATGTTTTCTTTACACTCTGCACAAGATGGTCTTTGTTTAGTAGCCTGCATGTTACATGTATCCCTTCACGTTTTCCTAATGTTTCTAGGTATTTATTAAATTTTTTAATCCAATGCTATTCCATTATTGAACCACGTGGACAATTTTAGAATGGCTGCTACTTCCGTCTTTACTGACTCCTATCTGAAAAGCTGGTACTTCCTCTTCTTTGGGGAAACAAAACCCAAAACCAAACAAAACACACAAACAATCACATCCCACCCCCAAAAAAAGAATGAGATGGATAACTGGGGAGAGAAAGGGAAGAGTATGAGAAAAATATCAAATGCAAGAAGAGAAAGACAAATACAAATCTACAAATTCATAGACCAGGAGAATGTATCAAAAAGGAAACAAATAGAGAGAAGATATAAAGTTTAGTAAATATGTACACGACTTCTGACATTCCCAAAACTTTTTAGTAAGCTTAAATCTCTTTAAATTTTAGGAAGTGTTTAAGCACTTATAAGATTAAGTCATGTGCAAAAGAAGTGTGCAAAGCAGCCAGCAAGTTCTTGTGACAAATAACCACTTTCTGGAATGCTAAAAGGGTAACACAATGTATGCTGAAGCCCTCTCATCTGCAGTTTTCTTTTAGTAAGTTTCAGATGTGAAAAAATATGAGAATCTGACTGGATATTAACAGAAATGGCCTTTTTTTTCAGTTAGCATTGCATATATTGACCAAGTCAAAATACAGTCTTTACTCTTTTGGTGAAGTCCTTTATCCCATGACACTTGTTCCTAACTTTTTCCCACTCTGCCCTAAGCTTTCTTAGTAAGTTTTCACTTGCACTCATGTGTACATACATTGGAATTACTGCCAGAGAGAGGCCAAATTGTTCAGATCCAACCTGCACTACAACCAAAACCATCTAAACTGTTTCATTCATCTGAATGTCATTCCAAGTGAAGTTCAACATTGTTCAGTTTTAAATTTGGGTGCAATCCTTACCCTGGAATCCTCACTCTTTGGGTGAAATCCTCACATTTTAATAGCAGTTAGATATTTTTAACTTGTTCCAGAAAGAAGCAAAGTTGTTTAGGAATAAAAGCATGTTTTAATAATGTCTGTAAAACCTTAGCATGATGATTTGCCATTGGCTCTACTAGTTTGTATCAAATATGAGCCCTGCCAGGTAAAGTGGAAAAGTCATCTTTAGAATAATTCCTTAAAATACAATATGTATCAGTCCTTAAAATCAAACTATTTGTATTTCTTATCACTGATCTCTCATGGATGTATTTCTTTTCCATACAAGTTTTCCAGTTAGCTCCAAGCACATCTGAAAAAAATGCTGCATATTTCTAAAAAACCCTATTATCACTGAAAAAAGTTTAAAGCACAGCTAAGTATGAGGGAACAGAAAGGAAATATGTGCTTCTTGCAACAACAACTATGAAAAAAGTTTGCAAATCTGTGACATCATAAACTACTAATTATTTCCACACTTAGGAAAGTATTAGAATTTATTAGGGTCTTTCCAAGATATGGAAAATACTCCACAAGTGAGGCAACTGTAATTCAGGAGAGGTGGAGTCCAAAATGAATTATTAAGGTCATTTCTTCAAGAATTAATATAAATATTTTCCACACTTCACTACACCAGCCACAGTATATGCATGAATATACATCTTAAATGCTGGCATTCATGGGGGCTGTGCATACGTAATAGCTATCCTATCTATTTTAGGAATTTTGAAGGCACATGTTGCTTTGGCATCTACCTTTCATATTTATATAAGTTTAAGGGCTGAAAAAAACTTAATATATGTCTTCCATCTTTGCTAACATAGAAAACTGAAAACTATACGCAAAGACTTTGCCATGACAAATTGATGTTGGTATATTCTGAATGTTCATATTATTGAAGACAAATGCCATAGAGAAAAGGGTGGACCTGGAGCATTCCACAACGTTCTTATGTTTGTACTAAGAATCAAGCTAATTAATGTTTTATGAGCCTTGATCTTGACCTTAAGGTTTTACAGAACTGGATAAAACCACAATATCAGAATATTTCTTTCTAGTACTTGTCCCCCTAAATCAAAGAACTAGTAATAGTGCCAGAAAAACATACAGCTGCAGTGTCTTTACTGTGATTGCTATTTCTTTTTTCATCTATAACTGTGTTGGTTGGCCTGGTTACAAGTCCCAGCCTGTGCTGTTGCTTCTTGCCATTTCCCCCCCTGTCCTGCTTTTCCACAACAGGCAGGCAAACTCAGCTTGACTGTTTGTGGTCAGACAAAATTATATGTTCAGTGGAAATGGCTCATTGGACAGAATGCAAGAGCAGAAACACATGGGTGAGGGCAATGGTGGTATCTTTAGCCACACAGTTTGATCCAAAAGAAGAATATATGAAGAGATCTTACTGTCTTTCCCCTTCTATCTGCTTTCAGTGGATAAGATTGTTTCATTAGACTTCTACAGACCAGAGCATATTGTTCATGCACAGCAGTCAGTATAAACAGGTTTAATGAAGAAGAAAATACTGGTCAATTAGCAGAGAATTGCCTCTTAAAAATCTAATTCCCTGATGAACAGTCCTCCCAAATTCTTGATGAAAGCATGCTTAAAGACAGACAGCCACTTGCTGAGAGCTCAGGTTAAATATTGATCAAGTTAACTATGCCCCAGACCATCCATTTGCACCAAGCTCAACTGGGAGAGAACAGACTGTCTCCATACAAACCAACTCTCTCTCTCCTACACAAGGAATCTTTACCAAAGGTGTCTGCAGATGATTGTCTCTATCACTCCTGAGCCATGATCAAGCCATTTTTTGGAACATGTTCATTCAGCTCAGGCTGAAATTATGCCTTCAGTACCAGCAGCTGAAGAGTGCAGGAATTTGATTTTCTTCCTACCATCCACCAAGCCCCAAAAAATAGAGGTGTCTTCCTGAAAGACACAAAAAACAAGTCCATGATGTACCTAAACTGAAAGTGCATGTCCCACAATGGTGCTCAGTCATGGCAACCCAATGCCCACTGTTTTCCCGGCTGCAGAGACTGATGGCTTTCTCCTGTTCACACACAGCCATTTTCTCCTCATAACAAAAAATATATTTTCAAAGAAGCAGGAAAAAAATGGACAAAAAACGAGGATTAGAACTAGGAAATTAAAACAAACAGAAAAATAAGTCTTTGATTAAAGGAAGAAAGCAAAATTTGGCAAGGGTTGAATGGAGAAGAATGGATTTTTACATTTTTCTTTTCCTCCTCTAAAAATCGAAACCCATCAGCCTTGTAAAAGCCATGAACCTGTAGTAATAGCAGCTTTGTGGATTTTCCAGACAAACGGGCAGCAGAAAGTCACCTGATCCATCTGTGAGACCTGGTGAGAACCAGCAAATATAATAGGTTGCAAAACACCTGAAACTGCTGGCATTGCAAACACTTCCTGCCTAATTCTGTTGGACAACAGACACAAAGCCGACCCTGTAATTACATCCTACCCCAATCTACATTTGCAGTAATGTAATTAATACTTCCTCTGTAAAGCAATGGAATAATTTAGAGAGCAGATTTTTAACCTTAGTCTGGGAAAACTGAGAGAGTGCGAGCTCTGCTTGGGCATTTTAGCTACAGGGAAATGCTTTTCTGGTTCCATTTGCTCACAGAAACTGTAATTAGATGCTCAGAGCTCTCTTTGTGCTAGGGCAGAAGAAAATGATACTTCCTTCCTGTTTAAAAGCCACAGGCAAGAGCGGATGAGAGGAGCTTTTACTTATTCAGGGGACTTTATGAGAGTGATAAATGTAGATGGCCCTGCAGACTCAGCCAGCTGAGAAAGTGTTGTGTTATCCCACACAGGGAAACATTTAGCTTGTCGTTGTGTAGTTAAAATGCTTCTTCTCATAAATCATTGTGGTTTTACAGTAGGCATAACAAAATCCCATATAGTTACTATACAGAAAACAAACACTTTTCTGTTTCTTATCATGCTACCCCATGATAAACTTTTACAGAGTTGCTTTTTTTTATCTGCTGCAGATTTCCTTTTCTCTCAGTATACTGCATACAGAACGGGACAAATCATGACTGTAAGGCTTCTAGGATACTTCAAAAAGAAAAACTACACAGAAAGAAGTACAGAAGTCAGCAGTATGGAAGTAAGGAATAAGACAAGGATTCTCAGGATCATAATTTTGGGCTTAGGTATAGCAATTCTACCTCATTCCCCCTTTTAGAGAGTGTCAGGCCCAAGAATATATCCTAGGAAGTGATGACTTACAGATAGTCTCTTTTCTATGTTCACACTGTAGTGCAATAGCAGCTGCTTTAGCATACTGGTTACCTGCTCAAGCAGGGAGAAAGCTGGGTTGTAGTCAGAACTTCAGACAAAACAACAACAGATAAACAGAACAAACAAACAAACAAACAAAAACCCTAAAAACAAAAACCCCCAAAACAAACCCACAAATCGAACTTTAAATATATAGAGAATTGTCCCTAGTATGACTCCCTTCCTGTGTTTTATGTGTTTTAGTGACAATATCATCCAGGCAACATGAAGACATGACTGACAGCTGCCTTCTTTGAAATATGCCCACTTTCCATAGGCACACATAGCTGGCCTGACTTCACGCTTTTCAATGAAAGGGCAATGAAAAGCCTCTCAGAGGTTCTTGAAGCTCTCCAGGCAAAAAGTTATTCCTGAAGCAAAGATACAGTCTTTGTCTTCTCAAACATACGAAGCTTTCCACATCATAAGTGTTTAAAGGTACAATCCAGCACTTCACAGTAACCCATAAAGCACAATTTCAGTGGGATTCAGGCATCTAAGTCCCAGAACACTCTCCAAAAATCCTTGGCCAAGATCCCAAGAAGCACTTATTCCAAAACCCAAGTATCCTGTTATTGCACATACCTAAAGAGGATATGCTTTCGCTGGTCCAAACAGTTGAGTACCTACTCAGCTCTGAATTTACAAACTAGGTGGGTCCTTACCAAAGAAAGGACACCTTTCTTTCCATGTTAAGATGAAACACTTGTGCAAAGAATTTTATTGGTTATAAAATCTAGACAGGATTTATAATAATTTTCCTACAGTTTTATAATAATTTTATTATGAAAGCAGTTGCCTAGGAAGTCAAGTGTCTAGACTCAAATCACTTGTCAGCCTGTAGAGGCTTGATTCCCTATGCACTCTACACACAAAGCCATGCAGGAGCCAGGAGAGATGTGATCCACCTGTTCAACTGAAGCCATATATCTCTGCAGTGAAAAGATAACTGAGGAAGAGGGAGATTAGGCAAAAGCAGTCTGACTCTGTAGCCTACTTATTAGATCACTCTCTTGAAACTGATTCCTGAAAGCAGAGCAAAACACAGAAAAAGGGGCTGAACTCTGCATTAGACACCTGTTGCCTCACTCAACAGTCTAAGTCTGTATATAGTTCATAACTATAGGAGAAGCAGGAAGACAAAGGCATCCTATTCCTTCAGTTGCATTTGGCTGAAATTCTAAATGGTTTTGGTGATATCATTCATTCAAGATAAATAATTCTACTGTTTTAAAATTTACTTCCTGGCCTAAATTTAGAGCCGTGCCTTGTAATAATTATTGTGTTAGAAGAAACTGCCTACAGGAAATTGGCATTGCTCAACTGTTACATCAAATATCAGGTACAAATATCAGGTAATCTAGCATGTCTGTATTCATAAATCTGTTTTTTCAAAACACAGAAAAAAGACCCCTATTCTACTTCTCCTGCTTGTTAAAAAGATATTTTTATATAAGATTTTTTAAAAATCTTAATAAAAATATTTTTGAAAAAATTATTATTTCTTTATATATTTCAACATAAATTTTAATTATGCAGTCAGGTAACTAAGTGTTTGTAAAGCAATAATTATTACAGGACTTCAGCACCAGTTCAGGATATTAGCATCTGAAATCAGGGCACTAATAATCTACCCCAAATGAAAAGGATTTACTTTCAGTTTTCTTAAGTTTTGAATGGATTCTTCATGGTAGAATTTACAGTATTTACAGTATCACTTTCACATCTGTCCTAGTGATTAAACAATTAAGTGTTTGGAACAAAAATATATATGGTTTTGATCTTTTGCTCAAAATGGTTTGAAAAATATTTTTTCAAAAGTTTCAGAGGATTTTGACTAATAGTATATTTCAAGGCTGGCAAGAAAAACTTGGTGTGTCAAGCCTCAATGAGACTTGACAAGACAGAACATTTGGCTATTGCATAAATGTCTCATCTTTCTTTCCCCTTTCATTGGTCCTTCCCTTCCCCTTCCCTTCTAATAATCTTATGTGCTGGTTTTGCAATTTTTAACTTTTTTAAGAAACAAACATAAGCAGCCCACTTCTCAAAAATAGCTAAGGACATTTTCTTATCAAAGTATAAATACTGTGAAAGCAAAAGCAACAGAACTGTTACTTTCAGGTACTTTAAAGGAGAGATTTTGAGGTAACAAATAAAAATATTGCGCAATCCTTCAATAAGTCATGTGCAAATTTTGCTTCCTTTATTAATTTGAGATTGTTGGCTTTCATATTTACTCCCTAGTCACATATCATATACAAGCAGCTGATATTTTAAGAGGGACTCCAGCTAAACAAGGAAACAGGAATTCACAAAATGTTACATCACAGAATGTTTTTAGTCCTTTGGTAGGGAAAAATATGAATTATATGTGGTTGAACCACCTGATTGTATATTCTCAGAAGCTATTTCCATTTTAATGTTGTGAGGGATAAAATTAATGGGCATATTTTCTTCACTGGCAATATTTAAAAATTTCTTTCACAAAGTTTTTTTGAGTTATGGACTAGCTCATGCTATAAAGGGTTCCTTTCTTCATTTCTTGTTGCAATGGAGATGTTGCATAATCAGGATAAAATTGAATATTGACAGAAAGAATACTTATAAGGGTATGAAACACACATTCTGTCAAGTTCTATACTTTATGGTGGAGCCCTTGCTACAGAACAGGGGAGTGAACCTTTAATATCTTGATCTTTGTTCCAAAAAATGATACTTTTTTAAAAAGGTATGAATTTAGCTCAGAATTCTCTATAAGACTGTCACTAATCTTGATTTCCTTGTACTTACAACATCAGTAAGAGAAAGCTTCTGCTTCTGCCATCCTCCCCATTCACAAAATTTAAGTTTGTATGGAGAGATTAAACAAAGATGGAGAGAGTGCTATATGGCAATTAATTTAAAATTAACGTGTTATTGAAAGGTAAAATGGGATAATAATTTAATTTGTGTTATGGACATCAATTTTTCTAAATCACCTAGGGAAAGGATAAGCAACACAGTGAGTACCACAGACTCACACAGATATTTACCATCCAGTGAAGCCCCCTATACCCATAGAGTAATTGCTTATGTGGAAAATAAGTATTAGGAAAGTATGACTAATGCAATTTAGCAGCTGAAAGCAGGAGGGAGAGATGGCACAGGGTAATCAGCCAGTTCTCAGCATACTGCAGTTAGAAAAGCACTGACTAAATAATATTTCACAGTCTATGTTTGCACTGTTTGGGCCTGTTTGTGGGGGACAGATGGAGTCTCATCTTTTGTGAGTAGTTTCAGAAGCTTCTTCACTCCATTATTCCCTTGCATAAATTCTACTGAAGCAAGAGAAACTATCGTAGTGCCGAATCTATTGGAACAGAAGAATATTGCAGAGTAATGATTTACCAAAAAATATCTCAGGATCACAGAATCACAGAATGACTAGGTTGGAAGAGACCTTTAAGATCATTAAGTCCAACCCATGCCCAAAACACCTTAACTAAACCATGGCACCAAGGTCTTTTATGCAGTCTTTTTTTGAACACATCCAGGGATGGTGACTCCACCACCTCCCCAGGCAGGCCATTCCAATATTTTATCACTCTTTCTATGAAAAACTTCTTCCTAATATTTAACCTGTATTTCCCCTGACACAGCTTGAATGATCTCCTCCCAGATCATTCTGTAGAAAGACATCAGACACTAACAAGAGCAAGATAAACCAAAGGAAAAGCTTGATACAGTTCTATTACTTTGAAATACATAAAAGATTTTGTTTGCACGTCATGGTCATGGAAATCTGGTACGAAACATGCACTCATGTCTGAAGAAGATCTCTGCACTTCTAAGGGAACCCCAACATCTCTCTGATCCCTAGCAAGTGTCTCAAGTACATGTGTGCTTCCTGGGTTTTGATCAACCACCATGTGGTCCCAGTGACTGAATTTCTCTATCTGTGGTATCAAAAATACATGATTTCACTGTCAAAATAATTTTTCATTAGATTTCTTAGAGCTCTATTGCCTTCAGGTTTCAGTTTTTCCATCCCATAGTGGGTTTGCTACTGGACTCATAGCAACCTTCTAAAGGAAACGTTCTAAAGGAAGTGGTAGATATACTGATCAAAGGGGACAAGTTTATGTTTTGGTTAATAGCCCAGTGAAGGGGTTAGAAAACCAGATATTGCAAGCTTCAAGGCAAAGTTTAGCTTCTGGTACCTAATGCACTGTGTTCTTGCCATGACTAGAGCCATCAGACAGGGACTCAGTACTCAGCTCAGAGGAAGTGCTGCTGAGGCTGTTAAATCCATCTAAATGCATTTAAGGCAGGGTATACTAGAAACATTTCTACAGTTAAGATCGTATGAGATATCTGCAGGCCTTGCTGTCATCTTATATTTTGAACATCTACCATGTGCCTGAACAAAAGATGACTTCCGGGGAAGCAGCTAACTCTATCCCATACAGAAGATGGTAAATCATTGTGAAAAAAAACACAGTTCTCAAAGAAAGAAACTTGTTTCCCTTTGCAGTCTCTGTCACCATTACCCCTTTGCCCCTAAGCTGTATCTTGGGAGGCAAAATTTGAAGTATAGACTCCTGAAAGCAACAGGGGCATTGTTTACATAAACTTCTGCACAAGAATCTGATTTAAATCAACAACCAAAAAAAAAAATCTGGATTAAGCAGATGATATTAATTAAACTCTTGCCAGTTTATTTTTCATTTGACATTGTGCATATGATCCTCTTAATGCTTAGAGAAAACAGTCCTCTCATCAACTAGTCTCATCCATCTGACCATTCATCTCTATCATGTTATCTCTCCTGTTTAAATGAACATATTCTGCTATTTACATTATAGCCATTTCCTTGCAGGGGCACCAACAGCCATGGGCACTGAGAGATCTAACTTGTACTCCCTCTGCTGGTTATCACGTTGGCAGTGTGGCTACAAATCACAAAATAACTAGGGACAAAAATTTGACTAGTACCTGCAAACCAGCCCACTGTTACAACACAGAGGGAATGGCCTCAGTGGTCTCAAAATAAAGGGCAGGACCAGAACAGCAAATGCATACAGCAAAATATCTGTTTGCCTATTTTTGTGGAAAAAATATTCCAGGAAGCTATGCAGAATTTTGAGGCAATGAAATAGCAGGAAAGAGGAAGACTAACTTGAATCATGGTGTAGTGAGAAGCAAATCCAGCCCAGACTAGAAGAGAGAGACACCCTTTGATGGTCCTAGCAAGAGCAGAGTATCAGTCTAGGTGCTCTGAATGATCTCCTCGAGATGTCTTCACTAATCCTAGATGGATCATTGGGAAATTGCTAATTTAGGCACATAAATGGGATACCTCCTTAAGTGCTACTTGTGCTTAAGACCAGTACTGAACGATAGCTCCTGCATTACTGGTGCATAATTTCTTTTAAATTTGCACATTTTGATCTCTTTCCTTTCTGGTTTTAAATTGTGACTGCAATATTTTTAATATTTTGTGTGTGATGACACTGGTGGAATCCTTCATTCCTGAGTTCATGTTTCCCTTTCCAGGATATGCCAAGCTGCAATCTCTGCAACTCTACAAGACCCAGTCCTTTTAAGGGCAGGCATACCATCTGCAATGCAATCTATTGTGTACTCCGACTCCTATGGCTCGTGAAATTACCCATGTTTATGACACTCATAACGGCAGCAGATGAAGCTGAAGTCAGACGTGGAATGTAAGGGTGCCAGATGTCTCAATTTTCATGGGACATTCCCACGTTTAATAAAACTCCCCCATCCTGTTGACAGGAACCATTGTCCCAAGACCTGCACAGGCAGAACCCTCCTCCTCTTGCTGACAGGGTGGCAGGAATCCATGTGGCACAGCCCTTCCCCAGCCCCACCATCCTCCACTCCACTCCACCCCTCCTGGAGTGTCTCTGATTGCCGAATTCCGCAGCTGCAGCACCTGCAGCACCTGCAACCAGAGACAGGGAATAATGGAGAGGGAATTTGGGAGGGAGAGAGGGAGAGAAAAGGGGGCAGTGTAGAGTAGAGTAAATCAGGCTGAGAAGGAAGGAAGAGAAGCAGTTTAGGAAGAGCAGCAGGGGAAAAAAAAGAGAAAGGAAAGAAATATGTGAGGAAATTGAAAGAAACAGAACAAATATTTCTAAAATTGAAAGGAAATTGAATTATTTTAAAAGATAGAAAGGGGGGGAAGTGAGAAAGAGTATAAAAAGAGGTGAAGGTGCATAAAAGCACAGTGGAAAATATGGAAAAGGAGATGGAAAGCGATAAAGAGAGAAAAATCAGGCAAATACAAAATGCCAAACAGAAATATAACTAAGGGAGAAGCTATAAAATCTAAAGCTCTACCTCTCCCTCACACAGGTAATTCATACAACAAGCCATGCTGTCCCCCTCTTTCCGCTTTCACTCCTTTCACTCGTTTTCAGAGCCTGCACACAACTTTGTGCTGGAGCTGTGAGAGTAGGGAGCTGCCAGGAACATGCATGAGAGCCCAGAGCAGCCCTGCACAGCGCAGGAATTGACATGGACTCCCAAGGCCGCCTTGCAAGCAGCTGCTATTGGAACAGCTATGCAGTTTAATGATTTCTTTCCAGATTCTGCTGGATAGCAGAAGAGAGGGGGGGGAGGGGGATTGGATGGGAGGCTGAAGCTGAAGGTGCAAAGAAAGGCCAGCCAACTTTTGTAGTATATGTGCTCGACCATACAGCCCCTTGTGCTGACATGATTAAATGCAGCTCTTCCCCTGGGCTCCCATAGACTTCTTTATTGTGTAATAATCAGCATTCTGAAAAATCATCTTTTGCCTTCTTATTGTCAGTTCAATTGTATCCCCCCATGAGGATCCCAGGGAGGAGATTGAGTTTGCTGAAGTCCCACCTGCTTTACTCATCTTTCCAAAGCAAAGGATTCATCCCTGAGAGAGATGTGGATAAAGATGAACCTTCAGCTCTGCACAGAAACTGAGTTCCATCTTTGCAGACCCAGTTCACATCAGTTCAAGGCTGCCAGCCCCACAGACTTACCAGCTTTCTCCAAATATCCCTATTGTAAGAGAGCCAGCTGGGCTAAAGAGTGCAGCTGTTACTTGAAAGGGATTTCAGCTTCTCAGTTCAGTCAGAAGAAAAGAAGAAGAACATAAGATCTGGAATAGTGAAGAATGAATATGAAAGACCTAACATTTGCCCACTGCTAAATAAGGCACAGAACTTGTTTTGATGGCTATACTGACAGATATATTGAGCTCAAGATTAAGTTTGCACAACTATGAGGCTTGGGTCAGCTGCATATATTCTAAACCTTGCTCCCATTACCCTTCTCCAAAAATCCTGACATTTCCTGAGAGAGTCGGAGAGCCAGATGACTTTCTGCAGACTAGAGTGTAAATGAGACCAATGTGTGGGCAGTGTGGATGACAGAAAAGCTGCAATTCAAAACCAGGCTTGGTCCCCAAACTTCCAAGATGCTCTAGACCTGCCCATTTCTTATTGTTCACACTGGTACACGGGAATGGATGGGATGAATTTATAGATTTTTATTCCTTTCATTTGTCCTTTTCATGAACTAAGACAGTGGCCTCTTCATCTCTGAATTCTAGTACATGCCTGCCTAGCAACTTTTAGAAATCACCTTCCCTCACAAGTTTGGCTAACGCTGCTTGCATGAAAGAAATACATTAAGTGCTTGTAGCCACAAACAGCTACAGTGAGACTGCATGGAGTCTCTACTCCATGAGTAGAAGAAAAACGTCTTACTTTTGTAAACAAAATACTTGGATTTTGTGGAAGTAGACAATATGTTTTCATGAAAACTGCGAAAAGAGATTTGCAGGTTCATTTTGAAACCTGTCAATTTTTTCCTAATTTTTCAAAGTCCTGCTTGAAGTAAGGATACAAGAAAGACTGTCTCTCCTGAATTTTCTGTATTGCAATTTTTCAGATGTCATATAAAATAAAGTCAAATACAGTACAAGCATAAATTTCTGTTATAATAGACAGTCTGAAAAGCAGGCCTATATATTTATTGAAAAATTATCAACATCCCTGAAGTACATTTACTAGAATTAATTACATTTAATTATTTTGTGGATGCCTAATTTGTGAGCCTCTTGCTCAGAATTAGTGTGAAGATATGTGGGTCATAAACTTTCTTATAAAATGCTTCTCATAAAACACTTCTCATAAAATATTTGTTTCAGCATCCTGGAAAGTCCCCCATTTTGTATGCCTTGTTTGAAATCAACATGAATGTCTCAAAAACCTCATCTGCCAATGCCTTTAATTCTGTTGGTTACAGGTCATACAATATACTGGATCCAAAATTGTTTCACTCTTTATTTTGTCATTTAATGTATGTTACAGCCACTGATGAAACACAATGTACTCCATTAACATTGCAAGATATGAACTAATTCTCCTCCTTCAAATACAGAATTTTTTTACTGAATATATCTGATTATATTCTATGACTCCAAATGGCTACTTAGTAAATATCCTTGCCTTTTCTGAATGGCTAAGATAATTTTTGTCTCATACAGAATCTATATCTTTGCTAGGATTATTTCTAAAAATTTAAATAATTCCTCTTATTTCCTGATACAAATAAAATATATGATTTTTCAGAAATTTTATGGCTTTAGCTTTTTTATCCAGTGCTTGTATTCTTAGTTGTGGTCTGCAGTGCGGCAGATTTTTTTTTTTTAATCTGTTGGTCTCTCCAAAACAACCCATTAATAGGAACTTTTTCCTTCATAGTGTCAGCAGTTGCTTTCAAGTTCAGGAAAATAGCTTTCAAAAGAGTCATATATTATCATCACTGGGTCATTCTTTGGCTAAATATAAAATATTAATCCAATTCTTATTAGTTATGTTAAGAAAATATTTGTTCCTAGCTGAGTGATTAATTCACTATTTTCCATCCTAATGAGATTTAACATTAAGTAACTTCAGTCTGTCCTACTCTTTGTACTCTTTTATTTCTGTAACTTCCAGGAAATCACAAAGTCATAGAATCAATTTATTTGGAAGGGAAAAATCTTTATCCAACCCCCCTGCTGTGGCAGGGACACTTCTCACCAGAGCAAGTTGGCCAAAGCTCCTTCCAACATGGCCAGGTGTTCCTGGAGTGATGCACTGGTGACTTCATGCGATCTAAGGCTCCCTCCCCAGGTGGTTCAAATCCCACGTGATAACATAACTGCTCTTCTCACACATTATTGGAAGCTGTTTGAGGAACTAGTACTGTTTTTACCTGTGCTGATGACACAGATAACTATATCAAATTAATATGTAATTATATGAATCATCAGTGAAATACCTGGACTCCTAAGCACAGAGCAGCTTTCACTTGATATTGATTCACTTGTTTCGGATTTTGCAAAACATGTTTTAAAAATTAACCAGATGGATTAAAAAAATATCTTTCAAGTTCTGACAGTGAGGATGTTACTTTAAAAGGTTATTATAGAAGTTGGATGGGGAGCCTGTTTTCATTTCAGATTGATCCCTGTAACAAGCTAAGATCAAAACAGTGAATAAAGAAACTACACCACTTTTTTCTGGTATTTAAGTGTTTTCTATTTCAGTCTATATTTTCTCAAAATCCTATATCAAAAGAGTTTATTCACCACACAAATATAATGTTGAATAAGCCAAAAAAAAATTCAGTTGTTTATGGAAGAGTTCAAGTTTAATTTGTAGTCAATAAGAAAATTGCATTTTATGACTCCTCTTCCCACTATCAAGGACTGCTTGGAATTGACAGTTCAGGCTGGCAAGTGCTTAGATCTGTAAAAAATTCCATTAAAGGCAATGGGATGGTGGTGCAGTCCCTAAAATATGAGGAAGGACTCTAAACATCAGATTGTATACATAAATAATTTATAAACTTTAGATTATGCATTTACAAAACATTTGCTTTGTGTCTTTAAGCTGTCTACATCATGTAATGTGTTATCTGTTCCCTGAGAAGATGACATATTTCTAAAACATAAAATAACAAATAGTGAATTATTTTGTTTAAGTAAAACTATTTCCGTTGCCTAGGTATACATAAAATAATAAACATTTCCCAGATATTCTAACTTACACAATCTTTTCTCATTACTATTTATAAATTACTAATAGAAGATCCTGAAAGTGGCCAAATGAAAACAACTGTAAAATTTTCAGATGAACATAATTTAAGCTTTGTTTCTACAATAGTACTGTTTATTTTCACAAATAAAGTCTTGCTTAGAAAATAATTTTTTACAAGTTTACATCTGCTATCACTTCAAAATTCAATGTAATTTCAGGGCATTGAGAACTGTTTTTCAGACTTCCCCCCAATGTGCTTTTAGATAGCCACATCTTAATTAAAATACACAGAATTCTATGAAAGCACGTACAACTAAACTAATAAATGGAGTGAGAGTTAAGAGTATGCACGTGGACTGTCATACTTTGCAAGCAAAGACTTGCAGAGCCATTCATCATCAAAACAAATCCTGCCAAGCATGATAAGATCTGTCGTACTCCAGCCAAATTGGTAAAATAAATGTAGAAAGCAGGAATGTAAAATGATGTGACTAATCCTGAGACACAATACAGCAGAAAGGAAGGTTCTCAATACAGCAAGGAAAAAAATACTCATGATACACTGAAGGTTCAAGAGGGAAACACTGAAGATTTCTTTCCTGTATCTTTCCTTACAAAGAGTTTTGAAAATGCCACACTTCTGATGTTCTTCATTAAAAGTAATTTTTCTTTCTTTTTTTTTTTTAATTTTTTATTATGTCTCGATTAAAATTTCCTGAATAAATCACTTCCTGCTTTCAGGTTCAGATTCTTTAGGGACCTAACCCTTTAGCACTTGAGTAGAAAAGCAGATTGTTTAAGATCTGCAAAATGCCAGGTGCTGCTCTCCTATGAAAGTCTGACCACTAGTGGCACAAAATCACTCTCTTGGAAATGCACCCTTCCTGGGGGGGAGTTTGAAAGGCTGGAGCATTATTTAAGGTGGCCTTTGAAATTATGCATATTCATAGAGTGGGCAGAGCTAGACGTTCCTACAGGGTCTGTTTGAACAAAGACCAGAAAATCCAGTGGGATCTTCTGCCCTGAGGGTCTCCCTACAGCAGGATACACCTGTGCTCTTTGATGGGCTGGAGGAGGCATCCCGTTCCCTGGATACAGGTCCTCCCTTCAGGGAATACCAAGCCATTCCTACTTCCTAGGAACAGCTTTATATTGCTGGTTATCCTCACTGCTTTTTATAAATATGATAAAATGAAGAGCTTTAAAAAAAAAAAATAGTGCATTTTGATATGCACTTTTCTAGAAGAACATCTGCGGAAAGAGGAAATTTCACTTACTGTGTCAATAGACAAATCTTCAGCTGGATCTGTTAGTTTAATTCTAGATATTAGGCCTTACTTCATTCATACAGAAAAAAGCACATTTTAGAAGACTTGTAACTGTGCCATTTTTTCCTACTATTGGGTCCAATTGGCATCACTGGGGAAACATACCTAGAAACTTGCTTGGTTGAAATTCCTAAAGAAGGAGATCCAAGAATCAGCTGAGAAGGCTAACACACAGAATCCAAAATAAAAATAGAGAACTCTTCAACCTGAGGTTTATCTAAGTATTAGCTTTTTTTAACATTACCCTTTTGAAATAGAACTACTATCAAATATATTCCATTTTTAATGAAAGAATAAAATGCATTTTCTCTACCTAGTTCTTGAGTTTTCCATGAGGATCTATGAAACAGTGAGTAGGATCAAACAGACCCCATTATTCAAAGTGGCTGCACTCCTTTTTTACTGGAGCTGGTCATAAAATCTGGCACAAGCTTATTACTATTAATATCCCTTTGTGTTTGCACTTACTTTTAAGCCATAAATCTTCTTTGTGGAAAAAAAGACATTTTTATAGAAAGAAATACAGTATGTGTGCACACGGACTGAAGACACAGCCAATTATCCCAGAAATTTATTTTATAAATTTACACTGAATTAAATATGGACAACTACAAGCCTCTTGTAAGAGTTCCTCCTCCTGAGACTACACATCAGCAAGAAAAGATTTCTTAAAATGGAAAACTGAAAGATCTGGGTTTACAGTCTGTTGTTTGAAAGTGTTCTGGTTGAAACAGGTAGTAGCAGCCTGATTGGTGGCCCTATTTCTTTCCTTATTTTCACAAGTTACTTTCAGGATGCTAGTAATAACACAGTGTTAGACTTCTGTAAAAGGTGCAACTCTCCAGCTGGGCTTTCACCATGAAGAGTTTTGTCATATCAACAGAAATCACTTTGCTGAACATTTAAATCCTGCATCCTGTCATGTAGGAGACTGGCAGTGAGAACAGAATAAAGAACCTTTCACCTCTCTGTTGCTATCTAAAGCTCAGGCTCAGTAAGACACCAACTGCTATTTCTACACAAAGACATTTTAGTTCCCTATGTAAAATGAGTTTAGGCTAACTACTTGTTAATGATTAGCCTGAAATTTCTTTCATTAATAGTGCTATAAGTACTCTGAAGAGCACTTCAGAGAGACATGAGGACTGCAAAATTCAGGTTCAGAACAAAGAGGAAGTGATTTTTCAAAGATCTCCTTCTCACATGATTCAAAAAGCAACTGGGAAAAGAGACGTGGCAAGGAATCCATCAAGAGCTATTAAAAACAAAGACAACACTTCTGTCCACCTCCAAGTGGTTTTCCTTTGGAAGTATTATTTCATATTATAAATGACATTCATCTGGGACACCCTAGATTGCTTTAGACAGGTAATATAGTGCAGAGTACATTCACTTGATTGCTTGTCATGTTCTTGCCAAGGTGTCTAATGTCTCTCCAAACTAACAGCCGGATAAATCCTTAATTTGACCCTGTGTTATGTTTTTACCTTGTGCTGTAAAGCTGAAAACAGCAGCCTTCTTCACTGTAGACTCACAATGTGGGTATTACAAAGCTGTAATTTCAATATCCTAGAAATTTCAAAATTTTTACCCTTTCTTTCTTTTAAAGTAGGTCCCTAGTACCTTCCTCAGCTTTTGAAGACGTTGTGGAAAACATAGCAAGTAAAAATTGCATTGGCTTAGCTCGAAGATTGTCACAAGCTATGTAAAGGCTGATTCCTGCAGCTACTTTAGCTGTATCTTTGTCTCAACATCCAGGCAGGATATTCTGATGATAGACTGAGATGTTTATAGAAACCAAATCCCAGCTTCAAATCAGTTACAGTAGTCAAGTGCACATCAAATCTTACTTTCCCTGCCCCTGTGTGACTGCCCTGGTTCCAGCCAGGAGAGGGTTAATTTTTGCAGTAGCCAGGAAGGGGCATGGCTGGGACATGGAGGTTTCTGTACCACCTCACCTCATTGCCAGGGGCAGGGGAGTATCTTTCAGGGAGCAGGGGCTCCGTTTGGTCATGAAATCATGATTAGGGAGCTGTCTGGTATTCTATATTATCACAGAGTTTTTCTGTGTGAATAATTTCTTTTCTTATACTTTTTATTATGAATATTGTTGCTGTTATTGTTCATTTTCCTGTCTCATTGTATTTCCAGTAAATTCCATGATCTTTGTCTTTTTTGCCTCCCGTTGGGGGGGGGGGGGGCAGGGTGGCGAGGAATGGTGTGTGATTTTTGTGGTAGCACTAAATTGGAGAATATCCTTCCTAAATCAAGACTGTGACCATGAAAAAAATGAGAAGCATGCATTTCATGCAGGAGAGAAGAATAGGATACATAATCAGAAGACCAGGGCCCATCCACAGCTCATCTGTGCTCTCAGGCAGCTGTTCACTGATGTAGATTATGAAGTCCTGGTAACAGGTTCTTGGATTTTCTTCCTGGGACTCCAAATAAATAAAAAAATTGCGCAACTACAGATACTTTGGCAATTACTCATGTGACTGAAATTGTTTTGCTGTCTTCTGCCAGCAAATAAACTGACTAATCCTCTGTCTAAATCGAAATAAAATCAAAGAGTAGAAAGAAAGTGTAAAGACCTGATTCAGCTGCCTGAGGGTAGCTATGTATACTAATATATCTTAGAATATCATGCTGCCTTTCAGGTCCTGCATCAAAAGGGTTTGGGTACCCCCCTGGTCCTGTCTGATACCTCCTAGGCATGTGAGCATGTCCCATGTACCCTATGTCATCCCAGATGTCACCAGATACCTGACTCCTGGTGTCTGAATTCAGCCAATAAATCATTAAGATGTAGGTTTTGTAGAAACCAGCAGTTTTGTACATCTTATTCAAAGCACTTCTGTTTTTGAATCTTGGTTTTGACACATCTTTCTGCAGCCCGGAGGAAATAATTTTCCCTACCCTCAATCTCTGAGATACAGGATTAGCTGTGCTCTGTATTCATGAGTGTAAAACAGGATGATTATGGTAAGAGCCTACTTAACATGTAAACTGCTCAATTTTGATCAGTATTTATGGTTTGTTTGGTAAATAGGTATCATAATTAAACAGAAAACCTTCTTTTAAATTTAAATACATTTTAGCAATTGTACATGACTATCAGTGAAATAATCTCTTTTTCTGTTCAACAGGATATATGTAGTCTCAAAGACCTCCTAAGTGATATGCCTGCTGCCACAAAGAACAGATGTCACAGTGCTGAGAAAGACCTGAGAAAGTCATCTTCATCTCCATCCTGTAGCACATAATATACAACACCACAGATTTTTAATGAATGCCTCAGGAGAGGCATAAAACTGAGCACCACTGGATGTAACATCTGCAAAATGCAGAAAAGAGCAAACCCTGCCAGCAGCATTATTAACCGTGCTCCAGGAGTCATCAAGCAGATGTCATACCTGTTAGGGAAATGCAAATCACAGAACAGTACAACTTGCTTTCCAATAATACCTCAATCTGATTCTGCCTTGTTAAGGTATCCACAGCAAATTGTTTCCAGACATCTCATGATGCCTTAGAAGACTAACTGAGATATCTGTAAACAAAACATCATTTTGTTGGGCTTGAAGTCCTAGCAGTCAAAAGTATGCTCTAGATCTGCAGTAAATGGCATATTCCACTGGTTTTGAGATAGCATAATTATCTCACAAAAGTAAGCCAGTATAACAAACAAGTCACCATAAAGCAGTAAGAATTAATATACCATAAATTGTGAGACAAACTCAACAAAACAAAAAAAACCCACATAGATAAGAGACAGATTAAGATCTACAAGAAATAATAATAACATATTTTGGGGCATAAGCAGACACTGAGGCTAGTTTCACATATAGGAAAGCAAAGGTAACTTTCTACCTTAAGAGTTTCCAACTTAAAGGCCTCATTCTTGTTTGAAATTAACAGCCTGTCAAATCAGCACTTTACCTTCACCGGGACACATGTAAAAACAGTACAGTAATTTTTTCATTATTGTTATTATTTACTTTAATACAAATTATATGCTGTAAATACAATGTATCTTAATATATGTACATTTACCATTTGAAATTATATCTTTGTATTGATTTATGTGTTTAATTTACAAGGGACAAGAGTTTTCAGGGGAGATACCTAGCTGAAATACCTTGGTTTAATGTAGGAAGAAAAAGTTTTCTTTCTTCATCCATTAAAATGCCAGGAATCAATGTATAAATGACAGTTAAGACACTAAGTAGCAATTATTCCTATATCTGCTCATTTTAGACAACCTCAGCCTTATCTCTCACTTCCTTCAAGATAGGATAAAACAGAGCCAGGTATTATAAGCTGAATCTATAGATTTTCTTCCAGCACTTTACTGCTACACTTAGCACTAAAACAAGTTACAGGCAACCACAGCAAGGGAATTTATGACCTTACAAATGGAGACAGCATGTGATAAATACCACACTATCAGTTGTTCAGGTAAGTAATATGTGCTCTTGTAAAATCTGTACTGAAAGCTGAGTAATTTATGTAGTAAAAGAAGTCTGGCTTCTTTAACCTCTCATGCTAATTTACTTTAAGATAACATGAGGATAGACTTGTGTACCACCCTCTCCTGGTATTTTTAATTGCTATGTCGTCTCTCTTTCATTAGTGTATCCTATTTCTTTCATTTATCATGTAAAAGGAGCAAACGTTATTTCACCTTTAAAACTGAAATCCTTCTTCCTGATACAGGCTGATGGTTTACAACCTCCTTTTTTTTGAAGGGAAAAAAAGAAAGAGGAAATTGCTTTTCTGGCCAGCGGCCATGCCAGAGTTGAAAACATGTCTTTTAGTAAAGGTAAAGTGTCCTAATGAATGACTTGCTTTTGAAAGAACAAGACACAATCCTTGCAGTTATTCAGGACAAGCACTATCACACACACACACACCCACACACACACACCACACAGAATAAAAAGACAACTTCCTATGTGTACTGCAGCACATGTCGCTCTTTGGTCTCAACCAACCAGTTTTCTGACTCTGGTTCACTAAAAGAAGAAAACTCTGAGGTCCAAACTACATTCAGTTAACTTGTGAATATTACAAATGTCCCTGAGTATCATTTAGAACTGAGGCCTTCAGTGAATGGGCTATCTCTGAGCTCTTGTTTTTCTTGCAATCTTAAAAGCATAGGACAAATGGAATTTCTTACATTCCTCTAGCAACTTCTACCTCTGGAAAGGTTATTCCTCTATTTAAGAAAAGCAAGGCTAGTTTAATAAAATACATTGTCATTACCCCCAAACCTGCCAAGATTCTTGGATCAACACATGCACAACTACACATTACCTACACTACAGGCAGTACAGAGAATAAATGCACTGTTGTCTGTTTAGAAACAGAATTGTCCTTTCCGGCTGCCAGGATTTTATCACCAAATAATAATTACTATTATTGCATGTACATGCAGTCCATAGTCATTTAGCATTAAGATCTGGATTATGTGTTACAAAGCTATTGATGCCAAAAATTTTGGAAAAACAAGATCTGCTTCTAAGGACGTCCCATGACAGCAGTCCTTTTCCAGAAGAAACTGCACCAAGTATTCACAGGCCCATTTCTGCATCTGGTTATGGCATGCAGAGCTCTTTGCAGCCATCATGCCTGGCCTCTCTGCTGGAGCTGCAGCCCACCTCTCAGCCAGTATCCTCACTCATCCTGTTGCATTAAAAATAAGCATTAATAGAAGTATCAGTCTGCAGCACTAACAATGACATAGACTATGTTATATCAAACATCAAGTATGATGGAACTCGGAAATGCTCATACATGAAGCCCCTCATCTGTAAGTCCGACAAGGACGTCTCTGGTATTCTATGACCTCTCAAAAATCACTTTGCCTGTGTTAAACCAGCAGCTTGTATTATACCCAGTTGGTATTTGCAAAGAAATCTGTGGAGGACTCAGAATCAAGTTTCAAATAAACACATACGCTGATCAGCTGTATAGTGCTTGAGACTCCACTGACAAATTCTCAAGATGTGTACTGATTGTAACTGAAGTTGGATATTTTGTTAGTCACCATCTGGACACGATTAACTGACTACCACCTGCAGTTGAATCTCAGCCCTAGGTTATTTCTTTGTTAGGTACTGTGCCTCAGAGCTGAATCATTGTCCCTAGATGTGGACAGCTGGATACTTTTCCCCTTTCTAAGTATTCCCCCTGTGAAAGACAGCTACACAACCCTAAATATTAAAGAAATAATTCCTTGAGGATTCCTACTGCTCTTAAGACCCAAGACACACCAGTAAAGTAGATCTGCAGCCACTGCTGCAGGATTTTGTACTGTAGGATGTCAGATCTGTTGAACAGGTAAGTACTGCCCCTACAGGAATAGAAGCTCATACTGCAGGATGATGCCTGGCATCTTGTCCCTCCACTTTCTGCCTGAAGAAGTGCCATGGTAGAGTCTGAGCTCTCAGCATTCTGTTCAGAGCGCTCCATTCTTGTAGCAAAGAGTGTTAATACTTATCTGACAGGTAACAGACTGAAACAGCAAGTGATAGTTGGGACAGGTGTCCTGGCAGTGCACAATGTGCTGAACCTCTTAATATTTCTCCACCACAAGTTAGAAGTTATCTCTGGTTCCTTCCTACTCATCTCATGTAGTATTAGGGGAAGCTGACATGGCATTTAGTTAGTTTGGGATTTATCAATAGTCCTTTAAAAGATAAGATGTGCCTAAAATAATGTATAGGTAGATATACCTACTCTGAACCGCTCCTGTAATTTTAAACTGCAGATATGGTCAGGAAGAAATTCAGCCATGCTCTGTAGAAAAAGATCAGACAGCTTTGAAAGGTGTGCCCTTAAGCATGTGTAAATACAACAGTCTCTGACTACAGAGATAACAACAGTGAAAGTACCTAAGGCAGGTGCCATCCAATTCTTCTGTCACCTAGTGAGGGGGAATAAACTATCAGAAACTTGAGAAAAATGAGGAACAGTGATGCTGTCTCAACTCCCACTTAAATTGGTCCTGCAAGAGGATCATTCTTCTCCTTAGACCACTTATGATATACTGTTAGGAGGAATGGAGGAACTAGGTTTCTTTTTTTTCCTTTTTGGTTTTCTTTGTATTTTCTTCTTCTTTTTTTGCTTTTTTTCTTTTATTTTTCCTTCTCTTTTTCTTTTTTTCTGAAATATTACCTATATAATACAAGAGTTGATCAAACAAATAACAAATGTAGAGGGTGAATAATTCATGTTATCACTCTTATACATGATACAAAGAAACAGTATATTAACTGATTTAGCACATTTTAAAGTATAAAGGGAAGTTTATCTGCTTATTAAATTGTGCTGTTAAAAGGTACGACTTAGCAATTCCCATATGCTTTGTTTGAAAGTACATAGGGAGACAGTATATTTCAGTTTGCACTCAAATAAAGAGTTAAAACTGAGTAACAACTGTAAGAAATTTATTCATCCTTCAGGAATGACACATGGTGTCTACCTAGCAAAACAGGATAAACTCTGACACAAAAAGCAAGACATGTTTCTGTGGAACTGTTATTTTCAAATCTGTGGATAGTGAAAGAAAATACTGATACCAATATACGAGTAGCTGCCACATACTCGTTTTGAAAAAAAAAAAAACAGTGACATATGTAAAATCAAAATATGTTCATTTCTCTCTCATCATCATTCTTTTCTCACTCTAAGGACAGAATTTCTTAATGGCATGAGATTGAATCAAAAAGAGTGATAAGAAGTAAAGTTGGTGTAGGAAGCCCTAGCCCACTCTGTGTTCTCCTCACACTAAGACATAGCATCCTATGTCTGTAGCAGGACATGTTTTCTTCTTCCAAGAAAAACATAGAATCCCGTAATTTTTCCATATTTCCAGATTACTGATTGTCCAATGGGAGTAGCAGCATAGAACGAAACAACATCTGTAAGAATTTCGCACTTCTCATGCAAGGTGACCGGCACATCTCCAAGTCCAACACATTCTAGGCATATGGCTTCTGGGGCATTTGAACATCCCAAAGATGCATTAGGCTTATTGTGTTCAGGCTGCAAATGCAGCCTATCCTGTGAGATAAGGATATGTCACCAAAACTGCTGGTTTGGACAATGACATTTGTCTTCTGAAGGGGGGGATAGGAAGCAGACAGGTCAGAAACAGGGACCAGAGAATATTACATTTGGAAGGAGAAAATATTGAAGCAAAAGACAGAATGAGATTCAGATGGTCACATTACTCAAGAATGAGTTGAATGAGTTAGGCACAGCATTCATCAAATATGACAATAGAAACCTTTCTCCACCAAGTATTTGTTTTATGCAGTGTGTTTGAGGCATTTCAAAATGTCTTAATGGCATTCTAAAATGTCTTTAGAAACATATGGTCACTGTTGTCATGTCCTTCCTATAAAACCAAGCTATCTTTGTACTAAGACTGCTACTTTTAAGGTTTTGGACCAACAGAAAGATGAAGATTACTGTCTTAAAATCTTTTCAAAGAATTTCTAAGATTTTTTTTCAATCTGTTAGAATGTCATAATCTATCAAGATAATATAAACCCCATGGAAGAAGACTTAAAAAACTAACACTCCCTTAACAGAAGTTCTTTCTCCTATCAAAAACTTAGGTTCTTTGTTTGGGATAATGAGTTTAAATAATGTCACAATAGTATTAAAGAACAATGCCATGGTTAATGGCCCACATCAGAAGCTGTCCCCTTAACAAACCACTTAAGTTCATGTTTAGATCCTGTCTACTTTAATGATACTTAAAAACTGATTCAGCATTTTGCTGAACTTAGGTCTTTTACAACTTTTTTTTAAGTGTTCTTTAAAAATTTCTTTTCTCTTATTACTTTACAGTAGTGTTTATGTCATTTGGGAACCTAAGATTAAAGCTTGAAAACTGCATTAAAGAGAAGTCACCATTTATTTGAATTTTTTTAGCTTTCTGAAATAGTTTTTCTACTATCAAAATGAGCACAGTCACACTGAAAACTCCACAATGGTATGTCACAGTGGCTTTGTGGCAATTTGATCAGAGTGACCAGAAAAACTTGCTGCTCAAATGCTTGTGAATTTATATGAATTTCATTGATGACAGAGGCCTTTGACTAAACAACTGTTTTCTTTCATTAAAAAGAGGGATAGATGGCACTCAGAAATTCCATTTAAAGCAAGTAGATAAATTTTCTCCTTTCAGCATGCTCCTTGCCTTCTTGGACATATCTTATATTTGGATGCATCAGGAGATATATTTTATGTGAAAGATATGCATCATTTTGACAGATACTTAGTAAGGAAAGTATACATACCATTTATACAGTAAACCATGAGAGACAAATCTGTAAGAGCTACAGGTTCACAAGTTCATGAGAAATGTTTTATTACACTAACACACTTGCTTTAAGTCTGTTTAAAATTTCAATGCACGAGACTTCTGCCCTAAGCTAAAGCTCCTTCGTGGTTTACAAATAATGGCAAATCCATGTCTGATATGATTGCTGTAATGTGGAAAAAGAGGAAGGAGGACTATCCTGGTACTTAAAGAGTTGGAACAAAACACATTTACCAACCAGAAACCCAATCCTCAACAAGGCTAGACTGTGCTGTCCAGATTCTACTGAAATGCAATAAATCAATTTAGTGAGATTTCTACTGTTTGTATCTCTTTTTAAACCAAGCTAGTACATTAACAAGGCTTTTTTCTTCTAGTCTATTTCTGTATATCATAAACTATTAATGGATATTGTAAAACTCAGCTATCCATTAAGACCAGTCTAAAACACCATTGCAGATTCTGATATTCACATGCAGAGTCTCAGATAAAACTACATCAGCATTCTTCCAACTATTAAAGCCCAAAAAAAAAAAAAAAAAACCAAAGCTTGCAGAATTCATTACTTCCTCTCTCAGCATTCAGATGTTGGCTCATGCCCTTTTTGAAGATCTCATCCTCTTACCCTTCTCTTTTTCTGCCCCCTCTCTCTTTCCGTCACATGCATATACATGGATGGATAAACACACTTGCACATGTGCCTGGTGATTTTCATACAAGACATTCTTAACACTCCTTTTAAAGGCACTGCTATCCCCTTTCATTTTCAGAAGTCAAGGCAAGAGCAATTTCCCCCTGCAAGCAATTCTGGTTCAAACATGCAATTTTTAGAGAAAATACGCAGATAGAATTGGCACTGCGCTTTCTTTCAGACTTCCTCTGAGTGAAATTTATCAGCATGTCATTATTCTACTAAAGTATTTTCCACATCTATATGTTAGTGTGTTGATTGAGAAATACTAATTTTAAATTAAAGTATAGAAAACTGGAATATACTGTGCTGCATCCTTATCAGCAGGAACATTTGGACTATAAGGGATACATTAACACAATGAGAAGATACTGTATGTCGTAGGGCTCATAAGAAAAAGGTACTGGACTCTGATCCAGAAAGTTTTCTTGGTCTCATGTTTCTGTAATTTTGAGGAGACTGATCAGTTTGGGCCGTGGAGGACAATCAAAATATCAAATCAAACATACAATGATAGCAAAATGCAGTCAGGAAATAACGTTGGCCTGTTACATGAGGAGCATGATCACCTCTCAAACAGGGACAAAGTCAGGCAGTGGTGTTTAATGCTTTCCTTGCCTTGGTCTTCAACACTGATGATGAGCTTTGGGACCTCCCAAGCCCCGAGTTGGACAACCATGACTGCGAGAATGAGAAATTCCCCACCAAGGCCCAAACTTGGGTTGGATTTGCTGTTCCACCTGGTTCCTTGTAAGTCTATGGGGCCAGGTAAGATTCATCCCAGGGTACTCAAAGATCTGTCAGATGTCATTGTAAAACTTCTCTCAATGGGTTTTTCAAGAATGTAAGGGATCTAAGTGGTCTCAGGTGATTAAAAGCTGGCAAATGTCCCAGTCTTCAATGAGGACAAATGGGGTGACCCTGGTCACCACAGGCCTGCCAGTCTCCATTCAGTGCTTGGCAGAACAATGAAGAAGATTATTCTGTGAGTTCTGGAATAACACCTATGCAGGCATTGCTCACAACCAACACAGGCCCACCATGGGAAAGTCCTGCTTGACATGTTCAATTTCCTTTCTTTCCTAATCTCCTTTCTTTCTAAATTCAATTAGCTTGGTTAGTTCATCATCTTCCTACCCTTTAAGCAATATCTTCTAAATTACCAAAGTTCTGTGTCCACCTCTCACCTCTTAAGCAATGAATTTTCAGTGTGAAACTAAGAGCCACCTCCCTCCTGTGAGTTACATCAATATGCCGTGTTGCACATATGTTGCTTTAGTAGGAGACACTGCAAAATGTGCAGAGTTTTATTTCCATTTGAACTGTATTCATGTAGTTTCCCTTTACACTCTAGACCTCAGGGGCATTTTGTTCTTCACTGGAGAGGCTAATATGGCTGGTTGCCATCTTTGGGATGAGGTCCACATCATTTGCTGTAAATGAAGGATTAACACATGGCATCAATCCATATTTAGTTAAGGATTTGGGATGTCACTGGCTTTCAACTTCTACCACAAATTCTCTGACAAAATCCTATTTAATGCCTTGTATGAATTTAGTCTCTTTAAAGTTTCATCAGTATGATTGTGAGCAATTTCTGCCTGAAGTATCAAATGTACCAGTGCAGATATTCTGCTTTCCGCTCTTCCATAGCCGTATTCAAATCCCTTATATAAATATGCCCACACCTAAATCTGTCCCATCTTGTTGATATGCATGTAAAATTCACACGCTGACTTATGTAAATGCAACCCAGCCATGAAAGTAATTTGCTTATGAGTCACTCAGCCCTGCAAACATTGAGGTAGCTGCAAAACCATGCCTGGTAGATTGAAGATAGGATATTAAATTCTGGTATCATCCTTAATTTAGCTTGAAAATAAAATTCTTAAGGATTTTGTTCTTTTCTGGGTGTTTTTAAGCACTGACTAAGTGGTTCATCTTGTCACTATAAAAAAATAAGTAACTATAGTTCTTATTTTGTCTGGTATTATAAATAATTATGTCTCTTGTTGTACAACAGCAAATGTGATCACTGAGCAATAGAAGGAATATGACCAGTTGGGACCAAAATACAACTTCTGAAGATATCCCATCCAATCCATCAGAATAAATCTGTACTTTGTTTTCCATTTATGAGGTCTCCTTTCTTCAGACATTAACATTTGTTGACTGACACTTGCCATTAAGGTTGGTCTGCTGTGCCCAGGAAGGAAGGAAAAAGTATGGACCTCAAACTTCAGTATGCAAATTAACCCAATTGGCTTTAAGCTGCCCAGAAAATAAAAAGCAGCTCTTTTTTTTTTTTGGTCTGTATTTCCATAACAAAGCCTTTGCAGCCAGGCAGCCATATTCTTTTCTTTTTTTTTTTTTTTTAAGTAATCAGAATGAGAAAGTTTTAAATAAGAATTTGAAGGAAGATGACTGAGGATTTGCAGGTGATTGAAGAGAGCACTTTCAAGTACCAGGAGCAGCAGGTAAAAAATATAGGTGAAAAATATCGCTTCCTTGCAATTGTACCTAATACAGGGAAAGTTTTACTGTTGCAGCCAAAGGGAGAAAAAATCTATGTCCAGACACTAAGAGAGATAAAGAAAATAGGGAGACAAGGCTGTGAGACACTTCTATTGAAGAGTAAGACTTTGCATTTAACATGATACAGGAGGTAGAAACAGTGATAGTATGGCTAGACCAGCCACAGCCTAGAAACAGTATCTTTGACGGACACTTAAAATGAAATATGTCTGCATGTAATTTAGAAGCTTTATCACTGCCACAGTGATACGCTGGAGTATTATATAACCACACACACGGAAGAGGCAAACACTTTTGACTAAAACACTGAGTAAAAATATGGTTGTTTTAGTGAATTGCATAGGGCTACACAACATTACATGTGTTTGCACATCTGTTTCTGAATATTTGTGGGACAGAGGAAAGTATGGCTCTGCTCAGTGTGTCTTCAAGTATTCTGGCTATGGAAGAGGCTATTGTGCAAGTTTAGGCAATGCATGAAGTAATGTTCATAGGTCCTTACAATCAGTGTCAGGTTTTTTTTGCTGAACATGTTACACTGACACCATTGTATGATAAATGTGTATATGAGTATACATTCTAAATGATTGTAGATGCTCTTTAATGAATCCCACCTCTCCAAACTCATCCTAAGTAAAAATAACTGTATATTATGTAGAAAGATCATCCTTGGCATACACATGGTATTGCAAGATTCATTGCATTTAACCCAGATAGCCACAAGTAGCCAGAATTGTCATTTGGATACTATCCAGCCATTGTTAATCATAAAAGGCATGGTACAACAAGTTGGCATTCATATATGTGATTCATGGAGTACTTCTTTAATTATGTACAAAAATCCTAAATTAACTAGTTTTGCCTCTTAAAAAGTGCCCCTTCTGCATCTATTTCAACTCCCACTGAAGTCAAAGGAAACACTCTCATTGATTTCAGTTGAAGTCAGTTGAGTTTTATGAAATTTTTTTGCATGATGTCTCCTGATTTCCTTGAAGTCTGTTGCAAATTTGATCGACATGCAAAGTGCTTGCCTCACAGCCTGTAATTACATAAAGCTGTGCTGAGGACGCTTACTTACCTAGCAGCCAAAAAAAAAAAAAAATTCAGATAGGATAGACCGACTTTAGAAAACATTTTGTAGCTGCCCAAGAATTAGAATTAAGGGCCCAATTAAATGCCTAATACATCTGTTGTCTTACATTAAACTGGAAAGAAAACATTTAGTGCTTTTAAACCAGGAGAGCATGAAGAATGTTTCTTTGAAAGCCTCTTCCCTTCTAATAAGCCAATATTATGCCATTGTTAAAAGCTAAGCTAAGAATTTTGAGAAGTATCAGTGAAATGATTTCTAGAAAGATTCTTTTCTGAAGTTAAAATCTATTATTGCAAGCTTTAATATTAGTGCTATATGAGCATTCTTTGAGTTCATTGCTGAATAAAAACATTTAATAAGTTCAAAACACATATATAATAAACCATTTAATTACGTTCAAGTAATTAATTGTTTGCATCTTAAAATGTGTCCCCTTTTCTATCTGATTCAATTCTTACCAAATCCAAAGCTTAAGTATTATCAAAGATGGATGCAAACTTCATACTGTCTGAGGTAGGTTTAAGTAGATGTAGAAATAGGCCAGATAGATGCAGAAATA
This sequence comes from Motacilla alba alba, assembly GCF_015832195.1. Classification (NCBI taxonomy): domain Eukaryota; kingdom Metazoa; phylum Chordata; class Aves; order Passeriformes; family Motacillidae; genus Motacilla; species Motacilla alba. The sequence continues at coordinate 77,404,772 of NC_052016.1, read as the reverse complement.
GATTTTAAAATCTTTATAAAAGCCTCTATATTGCTTTGACAAACTATCACTTCATAGTATGTTCAAGGATTAAATGAGCTGGTCTATTCTTCCAGAATGGACGTAGTGTTTCTAGCACTTAACTTTCAATGTGTTTTGCCTTATGGATTGACCAAGTAGTTGCCTTTTTTCTCTCTTCCCCTTCCCATCTATATGGGAAGTGCACAGCACACTTCTTTAGGCACCTTTGTTGGTGACAGGCACAGTGGTATTGAGTGGACCCTCAGCAAGTCTGCAAATGACAGCAAGACGTGCAGTCAAGCTGGAGGGAAGGGATACCACCCAGAAGGACCTTGGTGGCACTGAGTGCTGGGCTCATGCAAATCTCATGAAGTTCAAAGAGGCTAAATGCAGGGTTTTGCACATGGGTTGGGGCAACCCGAAGCACAAGTACAGGTTGGGCAGAGAATGGATTGAGAACAGCCCTGGGGATAAAGACTTGGGAACAAGAAGTTTGTCGTGAGATGGCAACATGCATTTGCTGCCCAGAAAGCAAACTTATCTTGAGCTGCATCTAAAGAGGCACGACCAATAGGCCAAGGAAGGTGATTTTGCCCCTCTGTTTCAGTCTTCTGAGATGTCACCTGGAATACTGCATCCAGCTCTGAGTCCTCCAGCATAAGAAGAACATGGATCTGCTGTGGTGAGTCCAAAATAGGAAGACAAAGATGTCCAGAGTGTGTGAGCACCTGTCCTGTGAAGACCAGGAGAGAGACTTGGAGTTTTCAGGCTGAAGAAAAGAAGGCTTCAGGGAAATCTCATTGTAGCCTTCCAGTACCTGAAAGGAGCCTATGAGAAAGCTAGAGAGGGACTATAGAGGGAGCACATAGCAACAGATTAGGAGGTAATGGCTTTAAATTGAGAGAGGATAGGGTTAGATTAGATATGAGGAAGAAATTCTTAACTGCGAGGGTGGCAAGGTTTCTACTCTAGGGAAGGTAATTACAGAGAAAAATTGAATATTGTCTCCCAAACTTCTGACTCCAAGGACAGCAACAGACAATTCAGATAAACATACTTCCACTTCACAGTTCTGAAAATGTGCAGAATAATCCCTGCTTCCCACAGATTCTCTCTATGTTTTTAATTCATCCACTAGGTTTAGACCAAAGAGCGCAGGGTCTGGTCTTTCTACCTAATGAAGCACTGACATTATCTCTAAGAAATGCAGCACTAATTGTGATGATGACAGTGACCATGACTGGTGAACAGAAGGAAAAAAAAATCCAGCCTTTCTCCTTGACCTCAGATGTGTCTCATCAGAAGTGATGCTCCTTCATGATCTGGACTTAGTTGGAGCTGGCCACTACCTCTTAGTCTGTCCTGCTCACCTTGCTGCTCCATGGGTCTGGGATGTTCCCTTTGGCCCCTAACTCTTAAGGAACAGCTGGCTGTCAGTGAAAGTTTGTTTGTCAGGTTTGAGAATAATTTCAATCTTTATGTTAAAACTAAAAATTAAGAGGAAGAAATTTTAAGTTGTATCTGCAGAAAATTTATAGAAGAGCAAAAATGAAGATAGAGGGTAGCACAGTTTGCTTATTAGGCATTTACTAACTTTGAATTAGCAACTTTGAACTGATTGTAGAGCTTCACTTCAGGTTTTCAATAGAGGAAGAAAAAAATTTTGTTTTTTGAACATAATAGAATAAATATGGTTGTGGTGTACATTGATGTACCACTGCTATCCTGATGCCTTCTTATTCCCTATGTATGACCCTCATTGAAAACTATACCTAGACCTTTTTTTAATTTTAGAATTTGCATGTCCTTATGTTTCATGAGCACAATTATTTTGTTCTTTTTAAATTTCTCATTGAACTCTTGACTATTAAAAAAAATTGAACAAAGGCATAACATTTATGACTTGCAGACAAATTCTCTAACATCTTGATCTCCATCAAAGAGGCAATGATATCAAGATTGCCTTAAACTCTCCAGAAAGTTTCCAGTGACAAAGAAAGTTAATTAGGTTCTTCTCCTACAACCAGAATATAAATAGTGTGGAAGCATCTGAAGATATTTTCCAGCTGCAGAGCTTTACATGTATTTCACAACCTTGTAAGAAGTTCTTGTTATCAAAACAGCAGTGTTATTAGAGATGATTAATCTTATCTTTGCTATTCTACCAAACTATAGAGTGATTCCTTCCTCCTGCTTCCAGACAATACTGTACACAATATAGAATGCACATGAAAACAGCCTACAAATGACTTCTTGCTATATAGTTCATTAATACTGTAGCAGAAAACCTTGTAGATGAGATAAATGGTGATGTTAGTTACACAATGCTACATTCCTACTGAAAACTATGCCTTGAGTATCTGTTAGTCTTTTACTTTATTACTGGAATATAAACCAAATTGGATGTAGCCATCATTCTGGGAATCACTCATGGTGGGCAAACTTATTGACCAAATCTTATGATTCTCTAAAACTGGTCAAGAAAATTGGTCACAGCACCCTTGACTCAGTCAAACTCTTCATTCAGTGGAGTCTCATGAATGGAATCCCTCCTCCAGGATGTACTTGCTCCAGAATCAGACACTGAGATGGCTAAAGCCAGGTTAGGCTAGTCCTTACTGTGGTGTCACCCAACAGGAGCATACACTGATGCTGCATCACACTGGCATTTACAACAAAAAGGTGCTTCTTTCTCCAATTTTTAAAATGGAGTTCTTTGAACTGTGACATTGAATCTAAATTGCTTATAGCTTTGTTTTTATAGAAAAGTTATTAATACTAAGAAAGGGAGTATAAACATATAAAGGAAAACCAAATGGCCATCAGTATGTTTGATCACCATGGATCACAAGAAGCCATCTCATTTGTAAAAATCCTTTTTCTGGTTTTCATGCTATTGCTCCCACACTAAATAATAATCAAGGAAGTCTTTTCATAGAAGAAACTGCACAGCGCTTGACCACATGCTTGATCCATGCAGCTAATGAATGCCAGTTTCCTGAGAATTGTCTTCTAGCTTGAATTTGTACAAAGCTTTGGCATAATGAATACCAATTACATTAGTAATTATTCTGAAATTATAGTTCTTGGGTTTGAAGAATAAAAAGAATACTATTGAGACAGACTGCAAAGTCTTTTTTTAAAATCCATTGACACAGTCTTCCTCTTTTCTTTCCTCAAAACGAGCTTCAGAAACTGTTCATTGCCTACCAATCTGTTGTGCGTCTTGAATTATTTTTAATAAGGAAAATGAACTAAAACATGTAGGTCTATATTATGTCTATCAAGTAAACATTAGGTAACCCTTGTTTTTTAGGGCTACTCTATTTTGACTTGCTGCAAATTTCACACAAGTTCAGCTTATCTGAAAAGTAGCTGTAAGGAAAATATCTGATTCTTCTATAGAAGAGAAATAGGAATTAGTACACCAGCAGTTGCCACTGGTTTTTGCTAATTAAAAGAAAAAAATTACCAGGGAACAGTTTTTGACCTTCATTAGGCTGCTTTTTTGCAACAATTAGAGTTTTTAAAATTTTCCTTCCTTGGTATTTCCTACTCAATTTAGCAAAAACAAAACCACTCCTTTATAAAAAACAAAGAAGGATAGATAATACTATGGAGGAAGGGCTATAGTCACATACAATGATTAGCAAATGGGCTGTATTTAAAGAAGACAGGGCTATGATTTTACAGAAAATTTGAAAAGTGCAAAAGGTTATGAATCTAGAATTAATAAAGCTTCCATTTTATTTTTTTCAAATATTGTCCCCAGTCAATATTGGTTTCTGCTGTTGCAGAAAATAAAATAGGTAATTTATGATTTTTGCAATGTTATAAATATACCACATACTTAGGGACCAAATTTTCAGAGTAGTTCCTTTAGATTTCCTCGTGGAGGAAAAAAAATCTAACATCAAACTAACAACCCCCCCCTCAGAAAAAAATTTCCACCCTCTTGTTTTCATAAATAGGCTGAGGGTAGTGAAAAAGCCTTACTTCTTGGCATCTTTGTTTTCTTTAAGAATTTCAGAATGATAATGCAACAAAAAAATCACCAGAATTAACTCATCAAGCTTCTTGAGAGCTCTTGTTATATAAAACAATCTTTTAAAATAGAGTAACATCTCAGCAACTCCCTATTAAAATCCCTCCTCCAATGTATTTTTTTATTCCTATAAACATACTGCATCCTAAAACTGAAACCATCAGCATGATACAAGTCTAGAGCAGAGATCTGAAAGACAGGACAGGATTATCGTCAGCTCACACCAATAATTTAACTGTGCACCAAAATGTTCTCTAGCCCTGACATCCACTCATGTGGAACTGTCCAAGTCTGTTACATTCCCCTCCTTTCTAAAACATCATGGCCACAGCCAGGCTGGAAATTGGAAATGGTCCCTCATCTGTGTGAACATACATTCTTAAGCCTGGGAAATGACTGGGAGATTGAAAGCTGCTCTGCCAAAACCATGAGAGGGAATGCAGCTTAAGAGAAGAGCTGAATTCCAGTGCCTAGGAAAATTCTGTTACTACATAATTTACTAGTACTTTATAATCGTAACATGCAATGACTAGCAAGTCCTTGAGAAATGCTTAGAGACAGGCAAGAGAGTGGTAATATTTAGGCTTTCACACATGCAGACTGATGATGGACATTCATATTAAGAAATGTTTCCTGTAAGGCATCAAAACCAACTGTCTCGGGGCAGCTATAACACCATATTTACCAAACACAGCTCTTTTGTGTTAAACACCCTTGATGGGGCCATTTCCTTCTCTGTACATGAAACTTTAAAAATATGGGAGCAATAATAAAAGGATACACTCATTTTGCACAACATCAGTTAACCAAGATAGATTATTATGTTTGTACTTTAAGCCTGTAATTAGAAACCAAGACTGCTTTCACTAGGGTCAGGGAAAATTTCATTAGGACTGGTGCTCACATTCAAGAAGAGAAGAAGTGCTGTGGCATGAGCAGCTAAAATCCATCTGAAATTTTGCTGCCTGCCAAAATGGGAACCAGTTTGGATACTTCATTTGTACCAGCGCTAGCCTCTGCTTGGTGGAACAGCAGCCACAGTGATGATATTGTGAAAAAAATAACATAAAAATAATATTAAGCACCACAAGATAATTAATCTGATATAGTTTATTGCATGTTCTGGAGCCATTTAATTCTGGCACAGCAAGGATGTCAAGATCATGACTTTTATATCTTGAAGACATTTATGAAATCGCCTCTGATCTTATTTTTTCTTTGATCTTCTCTAAATGTCATATTTTCAAAACCCCATTTTAGCAAAATAATATAAGCAATTTTATACAAATCATATAATTTTATTGACATTTGACCAATTAAAGTGCATTTGTAATCAATGTTGGAAAAAGAGCTTTAAGTAAAATGACATATCTCCAACTAATACTTTTTTAATCCTTGGTCTTAAAATATTTACTACATAAATGACAAGCAGGGTCAAAGCAAATTGCACTTTATAAACTCAAGTATAAGACATCAAACAGGAATTCATAAACTAAATATAAATGAAAATGCTTAACTTCAGTTTGCTCCATCCCTGGTCTACCCTATGGAGATAAGAAGGGAAGACTGCAATTTTAATTGGTCCAATAAAGTCAGCTTGTGTTATGGTAAAGGAGCATAAAAGCTAGATCAAAGCCAGCCTGCCTAACGGGCTTGTCAATACCAACACTGAGACAGCAGCAGCAGCCCCTGCAGCAGAGCAGCCAACACCAGGAATGCAGGTTGCCATATGCAAGGCAATCTTTAGGCACTTCTGTTTATTGGTTTGCTAAGACCTTCCTCAGCTCAAGTTACATCAATGTTAAGCACTCTTTATAGACATAGGAAAAAGCAGAATCTATGGTAAGGGTAGAGAGAAAAACAAATATCATTCCTTTCCTTTTGTGTAAATGCTGAAATGGAGTTTCCAGCTTTCTTTGCCATAAATTCTTCCTTTCATTTTTAAATCGAGTTCCGAAGGATTTTATTACACTTTGTACTATCTGCTGGTTCTGTCTTGTTTTACAATGACTTATAAGTGAAATTTAAAAACAAAGTAAGATGGTAATATATCCCTGGCAGGTAAGTAGGAAAAGGATTGTATTTGAACACCACAAATGTTTCCTTCATCCTGAAATAAAGAGAAAGGTTTGTACATGATGTACCTTTTCATGTCTTTCAGTGAGGTCATCTCCTTATTGCCTAAATCTTGTTTCTAAGAACAAATCTGGCTCTGAACTTGGAAGTAGAACCTGCCTGTAAACTGCAGAGATACTCTGAATCAGCTCTGTAAATCTCCCTGCTGTGGGAGTCTCTGCATCCACACACCTAAAGAATGTGTAGAATCCCTGTACCCAAAGCATGGCAGCACCTCATAACACTGACATAGAACTATTGCAGTTTTCATTTTACTGGTGGGCAAAATATTTTCACAGAAGCTACTTTCTCCTACGTCAGGGAGGAATTCTGCAATAGAGCAGCAAAGCAAAACTAAACTGGGAACATCTCAGGTGAGCAATTTTGCTAATGAATTTGTAAAACCTTTGCTAATGAATTTGAACCTTGTGTGCGCTCAACATAGATTAGCTATTGGAACCTGTCTTCCATATGACAAAACTAAGTCTAGCTTGAGATGTGAGGAATGCAGCCAGACTCCTAAGGCTTTGTCTCTACTGGTAAATAAAGCCAGGCCAGAAATCAGCCTCAAACACTGGAGCCGTTGTTGTCCTCATGAATTCATTATAGCCTAGCTCCTACATCTGTTTTGGACTACACAAAGCAGCTTCCTACATGATATATCTTTTCCCAAGAGAACTAACCCTGAGGATCTACATTGACTAGACCAATCCACAGCTGTCTTTGACTTAACATTTAGACAAAGCCTCAGTGAGCAGTTCCAGCTTGATAAACAGCTTTCCACTCTGTAAGATAATAAGAACACAAGTTTGAGGATTGTCTCCTCCCTGTCCTAAAGTCCCCAAATACAACAAAATGCTTGATTCTATTATGAGCCACTTCAGTATTAATAGTCTCCCTGAATACGTCTCACCTACAAATATATACATTTCTATGCTTCAAAATACATTGAGTTCTTTTTCCTTAAGAAAAATTTAACAGTCACATTCCAAAGCTCTTCTTATATGGCTTCAGCAAGCATGCCTCGTGCTTGATTGCTGTTCAAGTGTCTGCTGTAAACAGTTGCAGCATGATTAGCAAGGAGCCCTTTCCACTCCCCAATCCAGAAGACATACTACAGCTCCTGCAAGGCTGCAGCCTTTGGTATACAATCCCCACTTCCCAGTTTCCTTGAAAAGCAAAGCTGCGCTCGCAGTCTTGGCAGGAGCAAGAGCAAATTCTAACCAAAGGACAGTCTGGGTAATTGGCAGTTTAGGACTTCAGCCTGCACCAAAGATGCAACAGAAAAGAAGAATAAATGCAACCTTATAAAGCTCAAAATATGGAAAAGTCTGGTAAAGCAACCACAAGGAGAAGCAATAAGCTCTTACTTTGTGTGAGAAACTAGGACTTATTTGTAGAATACATATTTATATCTATTTCAGAGACAGTTTGTGCAGTGCTCTCAGAGGTCCAGATTAGTTTCCTTTAGAAAAAAAAGACTGTGCTTGGTCTGGCATCACTGCCCTTTTTGGTTTTTTTCTTAAATTATTTTAATGATTACAGTTGCAGCCAAGCCTCCGCCATAACACAACAATGACATCAAATGAGAACAATAAGAAAAATCCAGAAGAGTGAGTGAAGCATACAAATATCTTTCTGGCTTGTTTTGAAGTTACACTATTATTCAGTTACTGAAAATCTGCAAGGTGAAACTACCAAAAGGCTAGAACAACAGAACAGGCACAGTGTTAGAATTACCAAATTCAGGACAAAAAAAAAAAAAAAATTAGAGCAAAGGGAACTAACAACAGATGAACGTAAAGCAAAACCAAACCTCATGAATAAGTTGTTCCAGTGTGCAGAGTCCTAAGTGCTTGAGCCAGCTTCAGCTAAAGTACACAAACAGAGCAGTCATTGGAGTTCTTCAACAGTCAAGTCACTTGGAAAAACACAAGCAGCTATAAATCAAACAAGCCACGTACTTGTGGGCATATTTCACATAGAGGGTGCATTGAGATAGACCTGCAAGGACATGATTACAATAGCCAAGAAACTGAGCTTTTTTCTTTTTTTTTAATGCTTGGAAAGCACCTAGAACTTTTGAATTGCTACCCAAAATCATGTAGTTACAATAATAACTGCAAATGTGTAAAGACTGAAAATGAATGCCAAGATAAAAACAAAAGAAAAAAATAAAGCAGGGTTAGCAGATATGAGGCACTGGTCATGGCACATAAGTATGTAATGCTGGAACACACTCAAAATCAAATCAAATTTTGTTTCTACTAGGCTGTGACATTGGTACATAAATATGGAACGAACAGTGACAGGCTCATTTCCACTTCTGGGTTGTGAGTGTTGATAGCTGTATGGTTCTAATGGATAACTGCAGATATAGGATAAGAAAGCAGGGAAAAATAATTACTATAAGATATCACATGGTAGTCCCCAGAATAGTATATTAACCTGAAAGGAAAACTTGGCAGGACACATTCCCATAACTATGAAAACAAGGCAAATATCAGCAGACTCTGCTATCGCGGTACTGCTTAGAAAAAAAGGCTATACTGTAATGATTAAATTCAAAACTAGAGGGACAAAGATGACATATCAAAGAGCTACAGGTATTAAAAAGATAGCATAATTATTCAAAGTTGTGTTAAACTATTTTCTCCATTGTTCATAAAGTGATTAATTCTTCCCAGGCACAGCAATGAAAACCCTCCAGGAATCTAAAAGTGAGGAAAGTGCTGTTCTGAATTACAAATGTCCTTCCTACCTACCACCTGAGCTCTGCTTCTGACCGCAGTCTAAACTAAAGGGCTGCAAATTAATACATGTAGAGGCCACTTTCATTCTAGCATGAAGTAGAAGTCTCACCTACTTTGTTACAAAACATTATACCCCTATCACTTACAATTTTGCACAACAGTGTGGCATTTACAGCACTCACATCACAGATGGGAAATGTGTGTCCAAGTCTTTGTTCAGACTAAGAGGATTTAAACCTTCATCTTTCACCTCCAAGGCACCTGCCCCAATTTTTAGACTAGACATGCTCTATCTTGTCCTTAGTCATACACTGAAATAAGGAGTTGAAATCCTGTCATATTTAATTTAGTAAAAGTGTTTCAACTGAATTCTAGCAGCCAGGGCATCACCCAAATTGGCTGCACCTTAGAAGTCACCAAAAAAAAAATAATGGAAGCTTCAGCCAAAGCAACTAAACAAAGCTAATTTAATTTTTCAATTAAAACTAAAATGCTCTGATCTATATTATATCATGCAGGGAGATGCCACCAAACTAGAGTATGGAACCATCAGTTTTTTCAGAATGTTTTCTTCCTAGGCTGAACTGTGGAGGTTATGCATCAAGATTTCAGAAGAAATCATGCCAAAACTATCACTAAAGTGCCTTACTTAATAGCCCTCATCCATGCCTGTTCCTCCAGATCACAATGCTCTATCAAATCACCAACTTTGATCACTGAACTCCATTGCTTAGTCCTATCAAAGCATGACAAATATAGCATGATAGACAAAAAAATTCCCAGTACTTTTCTCATTTGTCATTCATATTTTAATCTGTTCACAGAACAGTAACTGTGGTCTGTGAGTCACAATAGCAACACAAACATCCATGCCATCAACACTTCTAGATATGCCATTTCATGAAATCACTACTTTAGAAATCTGAATAGGCAATACTTGGCAAACACTTGGACAGCTAGGGGGGAAACTGGTGTGGTTAGAAAGCTTTGTTTGCAATTCAAAGAAAGAAGCTTGGATATTTCTGTTTGGAAAAAGTGAACATTTGTTGTAATGAGATGTTTCCAACAAGAATGGGTGCAACGTGTAATGTAGTTTTAGAGTCTATTTTCTCTCCTTATTCTGGAGATTTCCACAGAAGTTGAAGACTTCAATCTGACTCTACCAGAAAAGGTTAGTTTCTGAATTACAGCCAGAAAACTCATGAGTTTGCCAAAAAAATAGAAAATTATCTTTATAGTCCAAATATAACAGAAACTATGAGGTAAGCTCTGATAAATCCTATTACATGATCTCAAGTGAAACACTGGGTAATATGTAGAGGTTATGCTCATGCTAGTTGTTTTTTATAGGAAATAATTTGTAGTAAATATTGTTTATGTGAATGAAAGAGTTTCTTTACTATGATCAAAGCACACAATAGCAGTGATGTTACTACACTGTTCCTTTTACCCTTCCATATCTTTTCTTTATCCATGAAAACAGCATACGCTTCATTTCTGTTTCCCTTTAACAAAACCCAGGCTTAACCCCAATTGTTGTCATGTGCCTTCATTTCAGTTGGTACTGATTTTGTTTTTCTTGGATCCAACAATATCTAGGCATACTGAAACATAGTTTATTTCATGTCAAAATATATTGTGCTACACATACTAGCTGATCAGGAGTTGCTTTCTCTAAACACCGAAGATTTCCTCTTGTTGTTTCAGGATACTTCTAAAACGCGTCTGTGAGCTTAGGGCTAGAGTTTGATTAATGCATGATTTCCTCTTTAAAATTAGAAACAGGAATCATGAGTGATGGTTAATAATTTTCATTTGCTCTTCTGCTCTGTTTTCCAAGCAGTCTAATTAAGGCCTGGTTCCCAAGCTTGATTAGGCTTCTTTTACATCTGACTGCAGTTTGCAGATAGTGCTTCCAGGCAGGAACTCATGCTTATTTGCAGTAAATGGAAACAATCTGGGAAGGAACAAGAAGATTGTTTTGGGTTGTTTTCTTTCCCCCTCCTTTAATTAGAGAAATTGTAACGTCTCTTGCCGGAATCAACAACATCATTTAACTATAAATGTCAGAAGTGGAGACACGGTAATGAGGCCCCAAGTCACATTTGCTGAACGGCATGTTGCAGTCATGCCATTAGAAACAACTGTTTTACACTTCTACCAAGTCTGTGGGATTGCAGGGCACTCAGTCTATGCTGTCTGAATTTCACATGTACCATGGAAGCTTTAAAAGGTCTGTAAAAAGATCCAAGTTAGTCATTAGTTCTCTGACCTGGTGTCTCCTGAGGATACTGGGCACCTCTGCATCCTAGCAGTGGGGAAGGTGTCTCTCCTGCTGACTAACAGCTATCCCAACAACAACTCCTAAAACAAGTTGCTGTGTTACTACCATGTGATACATGAGGCTATATGTGGTACACAACTGTGTTTCAATTACTGCTCAGTCCTCAGAGAGAGATTCTCCTCTCCGCTCCCACTGTAAAGTGACAGGACATATCTATTTGCTAATTCCATGGACTTCTCCTTTTTCTCTGCAGTCCCTACCATCAGCCAGTCTTCTCAGAAAGTGGAGTGTCTTTGTTCCCTGCATTCCTCTGACTCCATCACGGTGCAAGGCTCCTGGTACTTTTTAAAAGTTGTTTGCCAGTGATGGTGAATTAAGTACGTCAGGACCTCTACCATGATTTTAATTACATGTATCTTGTTCTGACACAGACATGATTTCTACATTCTTGTTAATCCTGTACAGGGTTGTTTTGTTGGTGTTTTTTTGGTTTTTTGGTTTGTTTTTTTTTTTTTATGTAATATCTTAAGACAGGTGCTGTAAGTTGACTCAGTGAAAAGGAGTTAATGTAAGTACATTTTTTTTTCCCTAAAGATACATGTTTAAAGCATAAATGCACTTTAAAATAGTTCTATTGGTCACTGTGCATTAAAGGTATTATTAGCAAAGGAAAAGCCCAAAATTTGCAGATGTTAGATGTGTGATTCAGCATCTCTTACAACTAGTTAAAGTTCTATACTGTAAATCTATTGAGCTTTTGACAGAAATTAAATTAAGCACTGTCAGTATTAAGCAGATCTAGATGATACAAACAGTGTCCATTTATGTTACCTATAGGGGTTGTTTGTAGAGAAAGATCTACACAATATTCTTTCTGCTGATAGAAGCAGACAGGGACAGATTCTGAGGCATCATGTCACAGAGGCGGTTCAATTCATGTCTTCAGCTTCTACAGTCTTCTTCCACATGACGTATAGAGCAAACTAAAATGAGATTTTAGGACCTTTATTTTAGATATAGAGCTTCAGCTTCAAAATAATTTGTCTGAGCACTTTACTACCAAGTTACTATTACACACAGTTCTAATGAAAGACAGAGAAAAGCCTTAGGTTTCCCACTTTCATCCTGAGGCTGCTGGTAAGAGTAGTCCCAGAGAAGGAGGAAAATCAGAACCCCGTTTCCCATGCAGTTTTACATTTCATCGAGTAGGACAAGCCATAAGCCAGGACACAGGACAGTACTGAGTGAAGGAGCAAACTCTCCTTTCTTCTTTACAGGATACAGACTAAGCTACCTCTTGGCTTTCATCTCCCATTATCTGAACTGAACTCAGGCCTGATGAAGGAAGGTTTAAGTGCATCTAAGAGATGAATCCTCTTCTTGACTTCCGTGAAGCATAAATGAAGCATAGATGAATTACTCAGTTGGGCACCCAGTTTTCTCTCCCAAGTGAAGGTCATACTCAGGGACAGTTTCTTTCTCGAGGACAAAGAAGAATAGAATAGAATAGAATAGAATAGAATAGAATAGAATAGAATAGAATAGAATAGAATAGAATAGAATAGAACATCCTGAGGTGGAAGGAATTCACAATGATCATTGACATCCAGCTCCTGGCCCTGCACAGGACCAGGAGTTATTACATTTCTAAAAGTCTCTAAAGCTTACATACTGTTTGTGAGAGAGAAATAGGAGATAGATGCCTGAAAGCCACCAAAGTTGTATGTTGAACAGAATTCAGACACTCCAAACATGCCCTGAAATATCTCTAAATGCAGACTGGCTGTGAAATATCAGTATTACCTTAAACTCAATTTCATTTTTTTATTTATGTTTTTTGCTTAACTTCTATTTTAATAAACAAATACATACTGTTTAAATTTAATTCTATTAAAAGTACAATAAAATTTGTTTTTACAAATATGAAGTCTTTAGAGCTATTTCAATGTAATTTTGCATAAAAGAATAAATTTCATTATGTCTTCATATTTATCAACTTATTTTGGTTAAAGAACAACATGACTACCATGACAGGGCTATATTTTAGAGAGGAGAACAAATGAAATAGGAAATGAAGTTCTTCTTGTACTGGAAGGGGAAATTAAATGAAAAAGCAGTTGTTAAACATTTTGGGTGACTTGCTGAAAGATTAATAAATTACGTTATTGTGTTCAGAACTTACATTTGCCATCTTAATGTCTAAATGGTTTTCCAGCTAAAACTTTGGAGTGTGTTTGGAGAAAATAAACCATCTGACTTTTGAACGCCTCAAATATATAAGTTCTAAGCAACGAAGGTATTAGATACTTTGCCACCGCACATCACACACTTCAGTCTTCTTCTCTCCAACAGACACAAATTCAAGATTACATTTTATGCTTTGTTATTAATCTACTTCATTCTCTTTACATCACTAAGCCGTAAGTCGGAAATGCTTGTTATATCTGTGAGAAGACTATGTTCCTAGTTATTTTTGGTCCTTTGATATGTAAGGACTTACTCATTTAAACTGAGTATTTTATCATAGAGCTTGGAACATCAGTTAGGATTGGTACTGGGGTGAGGCTGGTAATTTTGCTTCTTATTAAAGTTACCCAACACTTCTCATCATAAAGCCTGTTTTCAGCTGCATATCGCTTTGCCAAACCTTAAATGTTTGGGCTGCAATTTTCCATGCCAGGTGTCTGCCTGAGGCAGAAATATTTCAGGAAGTTTCATCCAAAATGGTACAGCTGTTTCTGAGAATGAGGTTAAAGAGAATTTGTTCTTTAGTAATGTTGAAAAAATACTGGCAACCTTTTCCTGGAGAAGTCCAAGTGTTTTTATGCAGAAAGGAAAAGTTTGAAGTTTGGGGTGACAGGAAAATGGAGGGGGGAAGCTGACTTTCTGTCTGTGATGTATGTCTGCATAGAAACTTTTGCATTTAAAATTTTCAAGAGTCAACCTTTTTAACATATTCAGCAGGGAATTGTAGGCTCAGTGTCTTGGACTCTAATCTCTGCTGAAGTCCCTTACCTTGTTTCTCATCCACACTTTCTGTGACTAAATGCAGTCAACAGGAAACATTACAGAAAGAGACTTATGAAGCACTTAGGCTACGTAAAGCAGAGCTTAAATTCAGGCATTACGGTTCCATGGCCATAATGGAGGGGGTCCTCACTGGGTGTGACACAGTTCCTCATTACACTTTCTACTCATCCAAATGTACATTCCTGAGGGAAGAAAACTAGAGCTACAGGGGACAGCTTGAGTCTCCCTGGTGACTGTTTCTTCCATCCATGCAAGATGTGGACACAGGAAGGGGCACTGAAAAAATTTCGGTGCTGGTAATTTGGACAGGAAAGCAGGAGCAGCTGGGGCTGTCAGTGGACACCCAGGTACACACTGGCAAGCCACTGGGTGAGGAAAACAGACTCCCATGGAGCCTGGGAGGGGATGTGGAGGTGTGGAAAGTAGGAGATATGGGGACTGGAAGCCATGCAAAAAGCAAGGTAAGGAGAACTACAGGAGAAATGTGACCAAATTGGGAGAAATAGGGTGAGGGGAAAAAAAAAAAAGGAAAAGGAAACAGAATAGGATAAGAGCAGGGAAAGAAGCTTGCTGAAGGGAAGGAGTTTGCGGGAGAGCGGGAAGACTCATCCTGAACATGGAGAACAGGAGAGGTGGGTGATGCAGATTAAGTATAGAGACAGGCCTGGAGCAAAGGGAATCTTGGACTAGATGCCAAAAGCAGGAAAGAGAGTGGCCCACAGACATGGCAAAGGGCACAAAACTCAGAAAGAGATAGAAAGAAATGGGATAGACAGAGCTGTAGGTGTTCAGCAATGTTTTCTTCTGAAGGAAATCCAGGTCCAGCCCGCAGATGGACTGATGGCTACTGCATGTGACAGTAAAATTCAAAGAGACAGGACATAAACTAAAGTACCATCACACAACCAATCTATTCAATCATTACTAATTACATTCCCTGAGACTTTTGGTCTCAATGCCAGTCTTCCAGACCATTCCCAGTTTAGGGCCAGCACAAGCCACAGATTGCTCTCAGCTGTTGCTATATATGAAGGCAACCTCCACAGAGGTAAAAGAATATTTGGCTACATGGGCACAAACTGTGCCATGCACACACCCAGAACCAGAGGATGGGCCTTGGTTCACATTATTTACTAATATAGATGTTGCCTAAAGCTATAACTGTACTGCTGAATGAAAAAGGGCCAGGGAATGACTCAAGTACTGAACTGCTGATTGCTCATGCAGATTAAGAGCTAGCTCACTCGAAGACTCCATTTTGGACCACTAAGCCTAGGA
Organism: Motacilla alba alba; assembly: GCF_015832195.1. Lineage (NCBI taxonomy): Eukaryota > Metazoa > Chordata > Aves > Passeriformes > Motacillidae > Motacilla > Motacilla alba. Next base: position 77,389,267 of record NC_052016.1, on the reverse strand, counting down.
AATATCTACTTATAAATATCTACAATATAAATATCTACTTATAAATATACTTATAAATATCTACAATGGTCTTTGGTAGCATGAATGTGAGCAACTTTGTGTCACTCTGTCTAGGGCACAAATCAGCAGGCTCTTTTACTTGGTGCTTCTTGAAATAAGTCCACTGTCAAAAAACAAAATCAAACAAACAAAAAAAATGAGAGATGAGTACAACTGTCAGATTGTCAGAATGTACCAAGTAAAAATAATTACTCTTTTACAGATTCAGTATTATGGTCCTGTTTTGACTAAGAATATTGGATTAATAAGGGAAAGGCTTATGAAAACAAGAAGTAAAAACAAAGGCAATCCTAAATGTACATTTTAACAGACAAAACTCAGGCTCTATTTTTGCTAGAAATAGAGGAAATCAAGGCACATATCAACAGGTATTGTGCAGTGACCATGTATCCTTTCAGCCCTTGACAGAAAATCGCAGGTGACGTACTGTCCCAGGTTTTGTAAATTGTGACCTTAAATTATAGCTAAGGATATCAACACCTGCTTAGCTGCTCTTGTATTAAATCCAGGTAGAAGCTGTCAGAACTTCATTTCAGTGTAGGCAGGCCTATGCAGGAACTGAGGAGTGGCCTATGCAAGCTTTTATGGCATATTAAATCAGTGTGGAAAACGTTCAGCTCACACTCCTCTTTTTGCCCACTGATATGAAGTATGTTTGGCAGATCAAACCTAATATTAGGGATGAATACCACTGGGTTTTTTAGCAGATTGGATCTCACAGACCTGGTGAAAAAATATATACTGTGTTCCTGAAAGCACAGGTAGAGAAAAAAATGCCAGAGGGCATAGAGGAAATGATACATGTCAATACAAATAACTATCACTCTGGGTGAAATTCCAGCCCATGAACTTCATTAATTTGGTGGTAGCTTGCCAGACTGCAAATCCCACCAACAGGAAAGTAATAAGCAATAAAACAGAGAATTCAGTCACTCTGCTGAGCTTCTCTTCTTCTTTGTTTCCACAATTCCTTTAAGCCACAGTTAACCTACATTACTTTATTCTCATCCTGAGCTGTTATCATGAAGTCTCACCCTATTGGTATAAGGATAATAGACAAAATGCACAACCTTTTGAAGATTTTAGCAATGCTCGAAAAAAATTAATGCTACATTTAATACAGCTACCAGCCAAGATCAGTCATTCAAATATAGAAGTACAAAGCTATACACATTGTGTTTCATGAAAGCTATACCAAACCTAGAATAGCCTCTGAAACATATGTGTATCTATTTAAAATTTGGTGCAAGCTAAGGCTCCCCACTGAAAATCTCAGGGGGAGAATACATACTGGCAGGTGGCAGAGTAGAAGGAAAGTCATGGACGTTGAGAAAATAAATACATAAGTGTTGTTGATGATATGCAAAAGAGTCAGCTTGTTGCTCACTTGCTTTCCATGGCTTTCACTAGCAAGATAAGCAGGCTAACAACCACAGCACTAAATTAAACACATATATCACAGTAATAAGATAAGTGTTTGAAAGCTTACTTTGCCATAGCCCTAAAATAGATTCTTCATAATAGACTAAATCTATAACTTACTAAATATTTCCAGTCACCAGGTCCTGGCTGCTAAGATTTTCAAAGGAAAATTATTAATATTATCAAGAAAAACAACACAATGAAAGTTTCAAGAAATAAGAACTTTTAAAAAGCAAGCCATTTACCAAAGAGAAAAAGGACCGTGTGGTTCATCAGGTTTGTTTTCCTGCTGTTGCAGACATCCATATCATAGGATATCCTTTATGAACTAATGAAGTTACATTTAGAGAATGTTGGGCTGTTTGTTTGTTTATTCAGTTCTGGAGCTTCAGTATTCTAGCAGTTAAAAACTTTCTTCTGATTTGCACATATTTCTGGTTATTTTACATGCATCTAGTTTTCATATGAACATTGGCCCTCATCATAGCTTTTTGCCTTTCTGGCATTAAGCCTTTAACACATTTAAAGACAGTAATGAAATCCTCATCCCAGTCTTCATTTTAGTAAGTTAAATACCATGTCTATTCAGTTTCCTCTCAGAAACTGCATTTCCCCAGCTATCTGGTCTTTCCTGCCTCTTTGTCTCAGCTTAACACATTTCTAAACATATGGATGGTCAAAACTGTAAGTAATGTGAAGGAGGCCCCACCAAAACCCCATGTGAGTCTGTATCTCTGATATATTCTACGTGTCATATGCCTTTTCCAGTACTGGATCACATTGCTGTGATTAATTAGCACATCCTGCCTTCCCTCTCGGGAAGACAACTTGCCGATGATAACAGGAATTATTAGATTCCTTTTCCTTCAGGTTTCAGTCTGTCAGCTCTGCCTGTATCATTTAACTGTGTTGCCAATGGCTCTTTTTTTATCACACACACTTTATCAACCAAGCACAAATTAAAAGATTAAATAAAAGCACTCTCAAGCATGATATTTCTTATACTTCTTGAGATATAAATTTTTGAGGTAAATACATTTTTTCCCTTTTCAAGACCACAGGTTTAATTTCCTTAACTGATCCCTCCCCAAATTCTTAATTTTACTCCTTAATCTCTGACAGTTTAACCACATCCTCCCTAACTTAGTCCACATACTACTGTTCTCATTCCTCTTCCCTGTTTCTTTCTGTGCACATTTCTGTTCTCTTGTGCTCCTTTATCCATAGACATGTACCTAAATTAGGTGTTGATTTTCTGCAATTCTATTCCAGCCTTTTCTCATCATTTTGCAATATCTAGTTATCAATTCAAATATTTTACCCCAAGTTATTAATACTGAGCAGTTACAGAATCATAGAATATCCTGAATTGGAAGGGACCCACAAGGATCATCAAAGTCCAACTCCTGGACCTGCATCGGACAGCCCCAAGAATCACACCATGGTTTTGACAGTATTGTTCAAACACTTCTTGCACTCTGTCAGGTCTGATGCTGTGACCACTTCCCTGGGGACCCTGTTCCAGAGGTCAACCACTCTCTGGGTGAAGAACATTTTCCTGCTATCCAACCTAAACCTCCCCTGACACAGCTGTGTGCCCTTCCCATGGGTCCTATCACTGGTCACCAGCAAGAAGGGATAGGTGTGGCCCCTGACCACCATGATATTCCCCCACAGCCCACTCTTCTCCAGGCTGAACAAAGCAAGTGACCTCAGCTGCTCTTCATACATCTTCTCCTTCACCATCCTAAAGGATCTTCTTTAAATAGTCTCTAATAGGCTAATATCCTTGCTTATGTTACTCTTTGTGAGGTGACAATCCTCATCAAGATACTGGCAATGTAACCTCTGGACTGTCTTTTGCTATTAACATTTTTTAAAGGCTATTTTTATTGCCCCCCACAATTCTGGCCAGCTTCAACTTTAATTGAGCTCTGGCCACATGAATTTTCTCTGCATGGATGTGAACATCATCTAATCTCAAAAAACTAGCCTTTTCTTTTCCTTGATCATCATTACTGTGATGTTACAATGGGAAAGTAACAGGAAAGTGAAAAGGTCATTTTCTGAGCTAGGAACAGAACTGGAGATTGTGAAAATAAGGAAAAATGTATAGCATCACCCTATCCCATACTTGACTGCAGAAACTAAAATGCCTTAGCTATGCTGCCTCTAAGCTATTCAGTATCATCTAGAGTTTTGTTTTGGGTTTGGGGTTGTTTTGTTGTTTTTTTTTTTTCTTTTCTAATTTGGGGATTTATTTATTTACATATTTATTTATTGTTGGCTGTTTGGCTTTTGGCAATGTCTAGCTGGCAAATGTTGTCTTTCTATTGGCATTTCATGTGCTTAGATTTCATCTACACAACAAACCAGTGAGCTATGCTACTCAGGAGAGGTAACCACCATTTTTTCTAGGAGCTACAGAAACACTCAACCATACTACATTTCAGTGGTAAACACAGCCTTAATCACTCTATTCTTTATCTAAGAAACAGGAATGTGGAATGAAATATAAAGTTATTAATACAGGATTAATTGTAGAAAATGGTACAATGCAATGCAACATAATAATAAAGCAAAACAACCCCTAAAGAATACATTTAATCATTTCTATGTCCTCCAGTTTATGTGTGATCAGACTTATTTTCAAACTGGGCAAAAACATCATTCTTTGAGTTCAATCCCATATGCCAAATTTCAGTCCAAAATGATTTTTTTACAACTAAGTTATAAATCCCAGAAAACAGGGGGAAATAATGGAAACACTGACTACAGTATCATAAATAAAAGCCTTCCTCTGAAGGATTTCCAAGCTTTCCAGTTCATAAGAAGTTTAATGTTTCAATTGAGACTTACACCAAACTTCAAATAATGACACACTACAAATTTGTACTCTAAGCAGTACAAATAAAGTAAATTTATTAATGATGTATTACTGGTAACTGTTTGTGTCCCAGAAGTGAAAAACACTAAGCTCAAAGGCAGCATGATAGCCTATCTCCTGTAAACCCACACATTTATTTCCAAAACTTCACTACAGCCGGAACACACCCAATGCCATACTTTTACCAGTAAAAATGTTTCTATTGTAAAATAAACAGTATATTTTTCAAATCACTGTGGATTTTTTTTGTGTGTGCATTTTGCTTTTATTTTTTTTCCCAGAAGATAATTTTGTATAAATTTACATCTTTTTTCCTTTAGCCTTCACCTGTGGAGACAGCTGTTCGATTTGTGTTTTCCTGTGTTTAAAGGACTGTACTTACTGAACAAATACAGTCATCATGTGGGAGAATTTGTATACTTGTTTCTGTTCTGGAACTGCGCTTTACTCTCAGGTTAAGTTGGGTCCATGATCTAGTCACTAGTAACAGTTTTCTGAATTTTTAAATTTTCATCCACTACTGCAAGGCAGGCCTTAATTAACATGCAGATGTCACTAGTTCTATTGATTTTCTGTGCACTGGGGGTTAAATGTCTTTCTTTTTTTGGTAACATCTGAACCAATATTGTATTGATCCTGTACTGTTAGCCCTCTATGATTTGGTACCATTCACATTATGCTCTGCTACTCTTACCAGTATCATATTACATTTGGTCCATCAAAATTAAAAGTAATATGAAGAATTTGCAGCTTTGGACTTGAAAACAAAAACTCTGAACTACTCTGCCTTTGGCAAGACAGTGCTTAAATTTGTCTGTTCTAACAATAAGGCTGCTTTAAGGTGTCAGTAGAGAAAATGCAGACCACAGCCCAGTTCCCCATACTGCACAGAAGTATTAAAGTTGGAAAAGCTCTCTAAGATCATCAAATCCCACCATAAACCAGCACCACCATGTTCACTTCTAAGCTATGTTACCAAATGCCACAGCCACACATTTTTTTAACACTTCCACCACTTTCCTGAGTATGCTGTTCAGGTGCCTGACCACCTTTCACTGAAGAAACTTCTTCTAATATCCAGTCTAAACTTCCCTTGACACAGCTTGAGGCCATTTCCTCTTGTCTTGTCACTTCTTTCTTCTTCTTCAAACACTCACCATGGAGAGAAAGCCAGTTAATTCTGAACATCTGTCCTTTACTACGGACAAGACAGGAAACCCAGAGCAACAAGATTCTAATCATGAGCACTTCAGCTAAATATCTAAAAAAGGTGAAGTGACCTTGAGCTCACTGAACTCAAGTGGGTGATTAGAGAGGCACTAGAGCAGCTTCTGAGGAGTGTCCCAACATTAAGAAGGTATTTCAACTCTGTGGTTAGTCAAACCATGCTGGAATGCCAGCTGCCCATTACTCTATCTTTCTCTATTTCCATTTCAAGTCCTCAAAAACATTCATACTGTCATGACTGATTGTCATTGTGAGAAAACTGAGTATCTGTATGCTGAAAGGTGTTTCACAACAGCATATTTGGAAACCAAATGAAGTGGTCTGAATAGAAATCCAATGTACTTGGAGTCAGCTGGAGATTCCTTTTTTCCATGTCTTTTCCTTTCAGCATTTCAAAATTAAATGGAACCACTTTTCCCTTGAGACGTACAATGATTCTTTATTGTTATTCATTGCCTTTTATCAGAATCTTCAAGCAGTTTAAAGAAATCAGCATTTTCTACCATTCTTAAGGCATGTAGGTAGGATTTTCATAACTCTGGCAGATATCTTTCATGTTTATCACTAGAGGTGATGACCAAGTCAAAAAACCCTATGTTTTTCACTTGGTCATCTGTCTTAGGTCATCACCAATATTGCAGAACAACAGGACAGGATATGAATCTGTGCCTCAACTGTCACATTTACAGCTCAGTTTATTAAGGAGCACATATCTTCATTGCAATTTAATCTAGTATTCTCTACAGCAAACCGTAGCGACTGACACATGGCTCATATCCTATCCTTCCTTGCCTCCCGTTGGGGAAGTAATCCTCTGAAAAGAGATAGCAAAGACATCCGGGGGCTGTAATGTTTTAAGCTACAACAGCTAAATCTGACAGTACTTAATCTCTCAGTGCCCTCGTTGAGTTTGGTGGGGTTTGGATTAGCCCTTAAATAAGGAAACAACAGTACAGGGAATTTATTTCATCTATCTGAGGTCACACAGAAGCTGATGTAAAACAAAGAAAGAATTGCCAGAATAAGAAATTGCAAAGATAGTAGTTAAGCAACCATTTACTTCCCAACAATATGAAGAAAACATTTTCTAAACAACACAATATTTTTACTGACATGGTTAAATAGGGTTTTTTTAATACACACAAAGATAAACTTTGCCCCTTTGTTAATAGGATCACTAACAATGTCATTGAGTTAACTACACATACATATCCTTTTTTTTCAACCGCAGAGAAGTTATGTGCAGCAAGGAAAGAGTAAAAAATCACAGCTCATTTTGGCCAAAGCTTGAATTTCTAACTGAAAGCTGAAGCACTGAAACCTACCTTTTCACAAGGATTTATCTTCTGCAACAAAAGCAAAATCCTCCACTTTTAGCACTATGCCCTTCCCAAGTAATTTATAGAGTAAACATACCTTATTTTATTTCTGCTAAAATATTTGCATTCAAAATATACTAATTTTATTCTAAATTAAGCCATATGCTGATGGTGATTAAGAAAAACTTCTTCCTCCAGCACTGAAATAGATGAAAGTGAACATTCATGTATATAAATGACTGTAGAGTTGCTTTTTCTCCAGCTGATCATTTCTTCCTCTGTAGATCTGATGTTCTGCTTCTGAGAATATAACTTATTAACAACACTAAAGAGGGAAAAAAAAAGATATCTTTCAGCAAGAGCCTCCTCTTTGCCAAACATCTCAGGGTTTGTCTCCAAGGGCTTTAAAAGAAAGGAAAGAATGAAGAACGGAAACCATAAAGCATGCATTACTGCTATCATCTAATTGCTGAATGAATAGCACAGTTGTTTAGTCTGATTGCACTAAGCTAGTTATCCACTGCAAGCCTCATTGACAAAAAGGGAATCTACACAAATTATAGGGAAATTCAAGCACTAAAGGAATGTTTTGGTTCAGAGGTTTGCAGTGACTATTGGCTTTGGTTCCTGGCATAGTTTGCCTTTGCCATATGAACTCTGTTGGGCTGGGTCAGCCCAAAGCTTTCCAAAAAGCCTGAGAAGAGGACAGACTTCCTTGTCATCTGTATCCCATAAATAAATTAAAGTGATGTTCTCCAGTTAGAGTTTGTTTCTTGGCAGGCTAATCTGCAATCAGAGAAAGAAAAGCTCTTCATTTGTGGACTCTAACTAAAGGAAGGAAGTTTTTGTATGTGTATTCACCAGAGACCAAAATATTAAAAAGTGGAAGAGGAAAAACATATGTTGCAGTCCCCCAAAAAATAAGTGAATAAAAAAATTGCATTAGAAACATGCCCTCAGTTGACGATGTTCTCAAACAAAGCATTCCTTTAAAAGGAGCAGGCAAAATAGTTTTACCACTACCACATTATTACAGCTTAAAAACAGGTTGTTCAGGCACTTTTTGTTTCCAAATTTATACCCTCTATACAGAAATAGCAAGAAAACGAAGCAAGCTTAATATGCCAGGTTCCAGTGGGCTTGCACTCTCCCTCTTACCATATTGAAAAATGTATGTATGCAGAATGGCAGGGATATGGATCACACTTCCCTGCTATTTTTATGACATCACAACCAAGAAGTAATTGCAGCACATATGAGCAGTGACATGAGTATACTCAGCACACTTTTCTGAATACTCTATTTCAGTCAGAAAAGACATTGCAGAGAACAGCAGCTACACTTCTCCTCTAGCAGCCTACTGCAAAACTCCATCAGACTCTATTTCCATGTAACTACCAGCATGCAGGCTCTTCTCACATTCTCAGATTATTTCTTTCAAATTATCTTGAGCTTCTTGTGTTACTGAGGTGACCTTTCTATAGCTATTAATTCCTTATTAGTTAAATAGCTAAATCTCCATGAAACCTTATTATACCCACCAAAATAAACAGATCTTCTTTTTCTTCTTTTCTTTTTTTTTCCCTGCACTGAATGATTATGAAATAAAATTAAAATAGGAACATGGTAAGAGGATGCAGTTAGAGACAGCATTTTTCTAGATGGACTTCTGGGATTCTCTGATATTTGTAGAAAGCATTAACACTCAGCTTCCAGGTCACACACCTCCCTGTTCTGGGGATACCCTGTGCCTGACACAGCTGGTGTGGGAGCCTACTCTCCATTGTCCAGACCAGGGATACCAGTGTTACAGCCACTGCAAAGTGGCAGGTGAGACAGTAACTTCACTAAATGAATCACACAAAACAAGTGTCAGAAATGCTTAATGGTTTTTGACTGATAATGCAAAAAAAAAAAAAAAAAAAAAAAAAAATCTTCTTCTAGCATGACTTCCTGTGTCTGGAAAATGAGTATAAGCTATGCCAATTAAAGACCTGTTTAGCTGTGGCTCTAGAATAGCCACAGCAGCCACATCAACAAGCCATTCTAAATACCAGCAAGCTCTGAGAGCTGTTTCTCTTGACATCTCTATCAACCACTATAACATACCTCTAGGGATAAGTATTATTTAAATATTAGCTGCATCATATTTGGAAATATTTTATCATCTCAAATTTGGAGCCTCTTTAAACTACATTATAAAATGCATTAAAGAAAACTGAAAATTAAATTAAATCAAATTTAGATCCTATTAAATTCAAGTTAATGGAAAATGCACTACTGGCTTTACACTGATCCCAACGAGACCGCAGATGTCTCATTTTCTTTCCAAACTCTATTGTTAAAATTTAGTTTCTCTTTATTCCCACAAACCAGAAATAACAATCAAAGTATAATGATTATAACCAGGAACTGACTTTATGAACACAATGAATATACAACTACAGAATTTTACTTTCCTATGTTTCCATTCACTGGTTTTTGCAGGTATATTCATGTCAGCTCTCCTCTCTATATCCAGTTGAGACAACTCTAATTTAAATATTTATATTCACGAGAATCTTTTATGTAAATTGTTTGTCTTTGAAATTACCTTGTTCATTCAAACAGAGTTTCAATGGGATAGGAAAGCATGGCTGTGAAGGGTCAGGTATGGAAATTGAAAGCAATTAGTTGTAAGTTCTGGCTTTCCAGACCACCAAGCACATATTCTGCACTTAACGAGAACAAATTAATAATTAATCTTAAGTTTTTGGCAAGATACAATCTAGGCAAGAGTTTAATGCATTTGAACCACTGCTCCCCATCTTGGAACAGGAAATCGGATTTCTGTTTCTCTCTGGCTGACACTGTGCAGTCAATAATATTTCTCAGGGAACTAAAAGAAATGCTGGTGATGCTGATGTTTTCAAGAGAAGGGTCTGATGCAGACAATCATGGTTAGGATATATCTCCTGTGCTGCATGACATCATTTCCTCATGTGTACATTCTAACAGTTGCCTGACTTCATCCCTCAGCCGTCTGAAGTTAGCAGCTTCTCTAACATGCCCTGGCTCATGATCCCAAAGAATGTTTTCTGAAGGGTTTTCTGTGCCTCTTACAGAAGCTCTGAGTAACATTTTGTACTGTCTTCATGAAAGGCTGCTTGGTACTCTGGGATATATTTCTCAGTCCCAAAATCACTGGACCCTGCTAAAACCCTTTTTCTTAAAATCCTCTACAAAATACTGAACTGCAGTGTTTGACTGAAGGTTAGTTTTACCTTCCCATGGTGAAAGCAAGAAACACAATACTTAGCATCCACAGTGGCAGTAGAATTACTATTGTCTTACCCCTGGCAACCTGCCTCCCAAAAGAAAAGACAGACAGAAAACTGCATGTCTATGGAAGGAGTGAGAGGTGGAGTTCTGGGGAATTCGATCATCTTTTTTGTCCTCCTGATAGCTCCTCTGGGATGGCTCCCTCTCCTGAATCTCCTTCCTCCTCAACCTCCTGTTTATATGAACATGTTACACAGGAATTAAGGAGGGAAAAAAAACCCATTACAACTAGCAATGAAAGGCTTCTAGGTTTGCACATAGTGGCAAGGAACACCAGTGCCTCATGGCTTCATTTTCTGTGCCAGTCTGACTCTGCTGTAGTGCTCAACTTCAGGTTCCATGTTCGCATTCCCATTTTAATGGTGAGTAAAATGCTTCTCAGAGTAACTAAAATAGATCAGTAGCACAACCATGACAGAAGAAGAAACATCACTTCAGTCTCTATTATGTCACATAATGAAAAAAAAAACCTTTTTTTACATGGACTGGGTGTCACATGAAAACTCACTTTGGTGGAGTACTAGGAATATCACCCCTTGCACATGATTTTACACACAAATATCCTTTCCAGTAAACCCTTTTGCTGTTCAAATTCATCTGAAAAGCCTAAGTTATTACTTTGTAGTATACCATGTTTTGCAGTATACCGTATTTTGTAGAATACCATATTTCTCACTTTTTTTTTTTAATAAAAAGGAACAATTACAGAGTATGTACAGTCCAGAATTATAGACAATTTTTGCAGAACAAGGTTTCTGATTGCTATCTGAGCTACAGAAAGGAATATACCACTGACAATTTTGGTAGACAGTTAAGTGCTAGTCAAATTTATGAACTCTGGGACACAGAATTAAAAATCAATACATTAAACTTGATCCTTTCCAAATCTTCAGAGAGTTTTGCTTCTAGCTCTGTGTGAAAATTAAAGAGAAGACCTTACTAAGTTAAACATATCTTTTACCTAATTGTATTAATTCATATCTGTTATTAAGATACTTAGTCTTTTTGTTGAGGCCAATGACCAAAAAAACTCCAAAAGCATCACTTGAAAACAACCAAAGAGATGGAAATTTCCTGTCTCAGCAGCTAAAGACCTAATTTTGACAGTCCATTTCTGAAGAGCAATGTGACTTGGGCATGTAAACTAATCTCTGGCATGTAATCTCCATTTTGTTTAGTGTTATCCACTTCTAGACTCCTTTGAGACTTACAAACAAGGAAGGGTGAGCATGTATGTTAATTAATATTAATCTAATTTAAATAAAATCACCAACTGAAAAATTAAAATCTTTTGGTTTTTCTAGTTATTGCTTGTATTCCAACCTGAAATTATCCAGGGGCACATTTGTCCAAGATGCTACCTCATATTTTGCACACGAAAATGACACCACGATGATAGATCACCTATCTTTCCTGTCCTAAATATGAAGAATTGCATTTATCTAACTGCTTCAGCTCTCAGTTTTGAGTTTGGGAGTAACAAAGCCAATATAAACTTAGTTCATAGTTCAGTAATTAATTGTTTGGAAACAATTCATTGTAAATAGTTTTGTATTTATAGCTACTATGAAACAATGAAGATAACATCTGAGAAGGCTCCAAGTGAAGCAGGAAGACGCTGCAAAGGATGTGCCATTGTCATTATTAATAAAGCTTCTGTCTGACTGCAGCACAAGGTGAGAGATTAGTATCAGCTGTGTCCCTGGAGGGACGAGACAATGCAGAGCTGTACTGAGAAGAGTAACACACCCTTCTGAGACAGTGTATGTGGAGGATGAAGTGTCTCCATGGTTCGTTCAGTTCCATTTGCACAAATGTCATGGCAAAAAATACCTTCGGTATTCGTTTATCAAAACCTTGCACAGCGTGTCTATAATTTTGTATGGATTACCAGAACAGATCTTTTGGCCAAAATGTATTTATTCAGTATCAGAAGAAATGCTTCTTTTCCTTGTACATTAGCGCCACAAGCTTGCATTGTGACTTTGTTAATGAAGGTAAAAATGCTCTTTCATGCAGACACACTGGACAACAAATTCTGAGTAACTTGCAGTCCCTTCAGAAAACATCTACAACTGCATTAAAGAATGTTCTTATAGGACAGAAGAACAACAAATAAACCAAAAATAGCAAGGCTGATGAGTATCTCTTCCTGATTTTCCAAAAATGGGAAGATTTAGTGAAACTAAACCGGCTGACAAAACCATTAGTATTTCTGAGAATAAACTGCAGTCTAGCCCCAATATGTAGAAGCGGAAATTTCTATTGCTGTGAGTATACATTTTTTTACTCTTTGTATAAACAAGCCTTAAAGAGAGACAGGATGTGAGCACACCCATCCTCTGGTGAGTACACTAAATCATCATGCAATTTTTTTTTTGTTCTAGATCAATAAATCTCAAATTCTCTAGACAAATAAATACAATAGAGAGGCTAGGAATGAGCTCTTAGGGGTGGCAGTTTCTTAATCCAACACAGTACAGGCAAACCAGAAAAACTCACTGTTTTGTTCAGTTGTTTCCCCAAGGTCACCTATGCTCTGTCTACTGTGTCAAAACAAGGAGAGATCTCTGTTTTTATTTGCACTAACTTGCACCCAGATTGCTAGAGTGTCATCCTTTCTATAGCACATGTATCTTGGAAAGGTTTGCATAGTTAGGAACAGAGCCAAAGAACTAGTGCAGACAATCAGGGGTTAATTAAAGATAGGAGTGTTACAGAATAACTGCTCTGAATATGTAGTAATAATGATTACAAACAAAATAGAAACTAATTATTTGATGTGTGCTTTGTCTATAAATACCAATCCAATAAAGTCATGTTTCAAAGTCTAGAACAAGCCTGATTTATCATTGTCTTCTATACAACCCTCTCACAGAAGCCTATAATTCATTTAAATATAAATATTTATACACAAATATATAGATACAGGTAATGACTTGCAACAAAGCATTCAGTTCTTCAACTTTCTCTTTGGCAATCCTTTGTTTGGCTGCAAAGAAATAATGTCTTTTCTTCTGAGAGTGCAGGCAAAAGATAAGGTATGATACAAAAACTGACAACATCTACATGAGAAAAAGATTTGAAAGGACATTTTTTTTTAGAAAAACAGCATATGGAAAGATGCTGTTTGTACACACTATAATGGGTATTGCAGTATACATCTTGAGTTTTGCCATTGCAAGATACCTTCTCTTCGCATTTGACATACCTAACTTATGATTTACAGAAAACATTCTTACCAACATCTTACATGACATTCAAACAAGAATTACCATATCAAAATTCTTGATTAGCTTGGCAGGGGTTGTCTCATATGACAGGATACAAAAAATCCGAGTATCTTGTCTTATTCTGCTCTCCTATTCCTGTGTCTCCTTCTCCTTAAATTATCAATTATTATCATCAATCATCTCGTCTTTACTATGCTTCCAAAGTCCCCATTCCTGTGGTTCATCCTCCCTACTGCACAGTCTTCCTGTGGCCAAATTCACTTCTCTCTCTTCTCTTGCATTTCTCCAAGACATCCTCACTCCCTCCTCCCTACACACCATCACAGCCCAGTCAGATCCTTAATCCCTTCTTTCCCAACTCTCAGCCTTTAATTGACCTTCCCATAGGAACTGTTGCCAGCCACCACTTCCCCTTCCCTCTTCTCCTCTGCCTCTTTTGCTGGTCAATCTGGGTGGGAGAGGAGGAGCAAGAGATTGAAAATGGGAGACAGCCTGTCTCCCTGCCAGGTGGCCGTGTGGAGGCACGGGGCTCTGTGGTGCCGGTGGTGGGGGCTGAGAATCTGCTGAACACATGAGAAGCTGGGAACTCTCGAGAAAGGAGGAGATCCATAAGGGGACCAAATGTAGACATCATCAGTGCACACCATTTGGCAAACTCATACATGCTAAAAATTGAAAAGCAGGGGGAGGAAGCTAAGCTCTGGATAAGTCATCTTGTGCAAAATAAGTGTCAGCCACTGTCTGATTCTAAATCACTACCTGATCCTAACAGTAGCATTTTGGAGCTTTGCATTTAGTTCTCCATACTCCAAGGGAACCCAGGCCCATGAAATAAGCATATTCTTATAATTATATATATAAGTTTTCTTTAATACATTGCGGTTAGGTCTTTAAATTTCTGAAAAGTTTTTTACCTACCTGTCACTGAAAATTACACTGTGTCCTTTTCCTCTAACTGAAACATAACAGGCCTAAAGAGGATTGAGAGTCAGTTTTCAGGTTTATTTATTATTCTTTTTGATGAGAGGTGGTTTGAAATGAAATAACTTCTGACAAGCTCTTTCCTTTTCATTTGTTATTATTTGGTGAGGGTGAGGGAGGTGGGGGGGGGGGGGGTGACATCTGCATCAGTAGATTTTGTTTTGACAGTAAAAACTCTTTCCCCAAATGAGAAAGAAGGATGATGGAAATTAAGATTAGTCTCACATGTGTGGATAGACCATACAGTTATCAAGAATTATTCCATATGCAGAAGTAACATATCAATGACCTAATTTGTTAACTGGCACCCAGTCAAACCTCGGAGCCACCCAAGGTAGGAAAAAATATAACCAGCTTGCGGATTCTTAGCCAATCTTGCTTTGTTTTTCTTTCATTTGGAGGAAAGTCCTTTCAAAAGCACTTCATTTCTCTGCTACATGTATTCATATTCTCTTTTGATATTCATTCAGTTGCATAGCAAAGAATTTTATGCTGAGCCATAGCAAAACGTGTATAGACAAGCTCAGCAGGACTTTTCATGTTGTGCTGTCAACACTGCACAATGCCGGCCCTTTTTAAAATACAAACTTTATGCAGAAAAATGTTCAGACTTTTGGAGCAATTGATATCTAGTGATATCAACTGAATTGCAGCCTTTGCATTACATTATAAGGTTGATGGCTTGCAGAAACACTGCAGAAACACTTGCAGAAACAACCGGGGTTGGAGGTACCATGAATACAAATGTGTGAAATACATGAATTTCTATCAATTATTAACCCCAGAGCTATGATTTTGAGATCATCTTATATAGTTTAACTAAATACCTTTGAACCTATCACATCCCTCTACATACTTCTCCTTAGGTAGGTAATTGTTTGACACAGATGATTAATTTATTAAAATACAGATACAAAAATAATTTCTCAAGTGTGAAATCCTGAAGGGTATGATTTGCTGTGCAGCACCTTTGTCAAACAAAGGGTTTATTTCTCAACATGCCCTAAATATTTTCTGAAATAAAAAAACTCAAAACCAAGATAATTTGACCAAAGTGTAACTCTTTTGCACACAAGAATAGATCACTCCTCTCACTTACACTAAAGCTAGAGATTTGCCATGATGTTCAAAAGAGCTTTGGTAGATTGTTGGTGAATATATTTGTGATTGCTGTGTGCTTGCTACTGAAGAGCATTTGCAGCTCAAAAACATTCCTCATAATATTTACTGTCCAGCTCGTGTCATAAGTGTCAGTAAAAAAAAAACCTTTTCTGCTATCACAGGTACAAATTAATTCCTGATTACCATCTAAGTACAAAAATGAAAAGGAACTATGCACATTAGATAATATAACATAACATAACATTTGAAAAGGTCAGTAGAAAATACAAAGAATGGCAAACTGCAAAAAAAAGCAGCTGAACCTTAGACTGAGTAGGACAGAGAGAGAGACTGTAGGTTAAGTCCTACAGCCATAGGATATCAAAAATAAACAGATGCAGCTCAAAGACCAGTTTGAATCGACTTAGTAGCCTTATCCTCTCTGTAGTGGACAAACATTCCTTCCTTTCTGAAGGAAAATATGTGTAATTTCAAACAAAGAAATTCTGAAATTCTGAAGAAAGGCATTTTCCTAAAACATTTCAAGGGTGGTAATACCTGTGAATACTTGCCATGTATATCCCAGTGCCATGAATGACTACACAGACAGGAAATTGCTGAGGACAGGTAGTGCTACCATGTGTACTTTTCCCTTCCCAAAAGAACTATGGAAACCATCCTGTCCATTACATAGACGCCATATCAATATTTATGTTTCTCACAATAATACATAGTTTTCTTATGCCAATGAATAATTTTTAAGTCACTGATTGTTTACTAGGAGAAGCTTACTAGGCCACTTTCCAGACCTTCACAAAGCACAATTACATCCATCAAAGATGTGTTTCTCAACTTTCTTTAAAAGGAAATAAAGTAATCTTAAACTTTGAGATGTATAATCTCCCTCTAAATCAAATTTGCTTGATTAAAAATAACTGGATGCTGTAAAATTCCTACACCTTAAGTTGAAAACCTTATTTATTGCATTTTATGTTTCTAATAGAAACTAGTATAAGGCAAGATGTTGAAATATAAACCTTTTCTTCTGCACATACTTGTGCTGGCTAAGCCATGCTAGCAAAAAAAATCATACAGACATGAAAAATATGTATGAAAAGGAACTTAATTCTGTTGTTTTTTTGGGTTTTTTTTGGTGTTGAGTTCAGATTAAAATTTCAAACAATGACAAAAACAAACAAAATCAAAGCATAGGTAATAATAAAACCCCTACAAACCCAACAAAACAAAACAGAACAGAAAACACAAACCAAAAATCATTTCTATAAAACAGATAAAAGATCACAGATATTTGGAACATTGGATGTGCTGGATGGAGGAAATATAACAGGGCAGATGGAGATTTTGACGCTGACATTTGATGAGGTGAAGTCACTGAGAAACAGAATTGTCATGAAAAGTTTCATAATATCACATGCTAAGCCAAACCCAATGGCTGTGTCTATACTGATAAATAAAACAGGGCCAGAGACCAAAACAAAATGTGACTGTTTTTGGAGGTGGTCCCTGGAACAAATTAGACCCAGAACTCTGCCACATATTGACTCAGAAACAGTTGTTTGGAGAGATCCTCACAGAGCCTAGGACTGAGCCAACAGTTAAGTAGTGCCTACAATAAAGTATCCAAAACTCTACTCTTCCCTCCCTTTTATTAGGTATACAACAACAATTTGTACCCTCTATTTAAATATTGCTAATGGTGGGAAGTGGTTATAATATCATATCATCCCTAGGATAGATGCAATGGAGTTGAATGAAGGATTTCTTGGAGATTCTAAAGCCTAGAAGACAGTGCTATATTTTAGACAGCTCCAGCCGTCATTTCTTTGTCATTTGGTTGCTGTTGGCTCACCAAATGATGCAGTATGGCTATGCACCTGAAGTCACGCTTTCCTGGAGCCTTCTGGCCAAACCTTGTGCATGTTAGTTCCCCATTTCAGCTGGACAAGCGCCACATTTGTCTACTTCAGTTTTGAAAAAGTTCCACCAGCCACATTAGCAATGTATTGGAGGACATTTATAGAAGCATAATTAGATATTCTCTCATTTCCTTCCTTCTCTCCTGCTTCTCTGATTGCCCATGCCAGCAAAATAAAGAAAGCGTTTTCACAATGATCTTAGACTGCAAACAGACAGGACTAAAGACCTTTCCCTAATGCTCTCCATATATAGTCCCTAAACTAAAACTTTCTTATTCCTGTTCAGTTCAAGACCTTTTCATAACTAGGTCTTAATCCTTCATTGCTGGCTTGATGCCCTGGGGTAGGGATCTAGAAGTTCATGTAGGATGTCGGGCTTTTGTTAGATGGAACAGCTTTCCTAAATTGAAGATTTAAAGTGGAGGCTCTGCCATTCACTGAGAGATCCATCTTGTCCAACACAAAGGCACTAGTTTTGAAACAATGCCATAGGAACAGCATTTTGTGCCAGACACTACATTTATTCAGGGTCACTTGAGCAGAAGTAATGAGAAGCATTAAAGCAAAGTTTACATAATGAAATGCAATATCAAATACTCTATGTACATTAGTGAGGAGAGTAGAGATTGAGTTGTTTTGAACAAAACTTAGTCTGCTTCTTGAGAATGGAAAATTACTAGCAGACTGCAAAATTACCCTCTCCCCAATTTTAATGTTATTTTTGACCTAATATAAATATGTTTGATTGTGGCTCATTTTGAAAAAAGGACAAAAATCTCTTCTAAACTGTTTGCTATATTCCTTTTAGTAACTCTTACTCAGCAACCTGATCTTAGAGAGGCCTGTAAAATAAACATAGCCATTCCATAAGATGAGGAAAAAAATATGATGAAATAAAAATGCCTATCATCCACAGAGCAGAGTGGATCAACAGAAGTCAACAATACAAGATAGCAAAATTAGATAGCGTTTTTAGAAAATTATATTCTGATTAACACCCTATACAGAGAACAAGGCTGAACACCTTTGTCTCCTTAGGGAACCTGCTTTGCATGGAAATGGGCTCATATCTCCTTTAAACAAAGTGCTTTTAACACACGTCATGACTTCTGGTGAGGAATTCATGCCTGAAGGGAGTCAATACCAGCACATTCACATCAAAGAATCTGGAGGGCAAAAAGCAGAATTCAGAGCTGCTGTGACCTATATGCACTTTCTGTGGAAGGCCCCATAACCCACCTATGTAAAGAGCTACCCCAAGGACCCCAAACCTGCTTCCCATAAAGCTTGCTCAAGCTTAATTAGCCTTGAACCAAGGAGAAGTTCCTTATACTTCTACCATTCTCTGCTACATGTGGCAGTAGTATGGCCATATGGAGAATATTACCTAAGCAAGGTAATTTATACATGGGTACAAGAGGGATGACAGTCAATGCAGAGAGGACTGGACCTGTTCCAGAGGGGGCAGGCAGCAGCTCTTCCCTCTCACCTGAACAGCTTCAGGGGTACAAAGCAGTTGAGGTATGTCTCAGCGCATAACACAGAGAAGGAACCTGCTGGCTCTGGAATAATAGTGCCTGGGATTTTTTCCTTACTTTTTCATTTATTGACCCAAGAAAACCTACTGTTTCTTCACAGGTGCATGGGGGAACCATGGTCATTGCAGAGGGGTTGGACTAAATGACCTTTAAAGGCCGCTTTTAACTCCAGCCATCCTATGATTCTGTAACTATGACACTGCATGGGGTGGTCTGTCCTCAAACCAAATGGCTGTACCTCTTCCACAAGACTGTGATTTATGTCCAGAAAACAGTATTTGAAAGCAAAGTATTATGATGACTGTTGTATGGATTATACACACATAGCTAAAGGATCTTTATCTTTTCCTTTACTTTGACTACCCATGGCTATAACTAATCTCCCAGCATTTGGAAGCAAAATTTGCCCAAGCTAAGAGAAAGCTGTGACCAGCCTCCCAGATAGCTGCAGCAGCAAGATGAGTCTCCCACTGTGCTGCATCCTCAGGAAAATACAGGTCTGGTTTTCCCTGTCTCATGTTTTCAGCCATATGCATGCATGTAGCTAGGATCACCTCAGGCAAAGGGTGGCATGGCAAGCCAAGGCAGAAAACTGGGCAGTGTCAGGAATCAGCTACAGCATGGGTGCAGCTAAGGTAGAAAGGGTTGCAAAATGCTGTGACATTGCAAACCAGCCTGAAGAACAGGAAGAAACAGCTGCTCAAAACTATGTCCATGACCTTTCCATGGACAAATCCAGTGGGAAATAGATGTATTCTATGAATGATAAGGGAAAAGCCAAATGAAGTGCAAATGGGAAAGACAGACTGAAACAAGGACTGGACAAAGACCAAGAGAAGAAATAACCAGGGAAAAAAAAAAAAAAAAAGGAAGAGGCAATTAAGACCCCACATATAGAAGAGGAGAAAAGCAAAGCTTTGTGCCAAAAATCCTAAGAAAGCCCACAGGAAAAGCAGATGGGAAATATGTGGGGAAACAGTGCAACAGGTGTGTTATTTTTTTGATATGAAGAAGAGTTCCAACCATGTATGACTGCAGCACAAGCACTGAAAGAGACCTGTCAGGAAGACAGACAGGATAAGCAGTCCCAACTGATTAATTTGCATACAAGGAAAGTAGTTCAAAATATTACATAAGCAAAACATGATAGAGAGCCAGGATGAAAAGGACTGTCATAACAAAGGTGTTGCTAGATTTAATGAGTAATGCTCCAGAAGTTCTAATCATCATATTCCCTAAAGAAACAAATGACACCAATAAAGTATATTTATATAACATACAAGGAACTGTTTCTTCAGACAGTAAGGCAAAGAAAATCTTATCTGCACGGTGAGGAATTGTGCAGATAAGAAACTTGCAGAAGACTTCCCCATGTGAAGCACAGGTGAGGAGAGTAAAATGCTGAAGCCAACAAGGAAAGATCCGATGGGGTAGGTTGGAGGGGTTTGAGTGCACAGATCACTGGAATGCCTCCTGCTGCCGCAGCCAACTCTTTGGATTACGCTGTCTCCCCTTATGCAGACAGGTTGCCAGCCTCTGGGACTCAGAACTGGCAGAGCCTGTTAGGCAGGCTGCAAACCTTCAGGAGAAGGAGGGAAAGGGAAAGCTTTCACTTAATTTGGATAATCCCGCTTGTACTTCCAACATACAAATTAGGCGAGAAACTAAAATTGTTCTGAAGCAAAAGATGAAGGATAACACAAATATAATGCCTGACTCAAATGTGTGGGGAAACAAGCAACAACTGGAAGGTGATGTACTAAATAAAGGAGATTACGATCTGGAAAGACTAACTGAAACTTAGTGGGATAATTCCCTTGTGTTGAAAAGACAGGATGCAGTATGCATGGGAAAGGCAGAGTAGAGAAAATCACTAGGTGCAAAATATGTTATATAATGCTTTCAAAGCACATATTTTATCATTTTGACAGTGACAACAGTAAATGGTAAAAATCTAAGGTAAGAATACAAGAAATTTAAAAAATTCAACAACAACAAAACAAAACAAAACAAAACAAAAAAAACCTCCTACAGCAATAATTTCATGCATACCCCTTAGGCCAGTACTCTGGAACAGAGCCAGGGAAGGCGCAAACCTCTGATTGCATTTTAGCTGATCAAGTCTCTAGATAGTGCATACAGATGCAAAATTGTCAAACATATATAGTGAATTCCAAAAACTAAAGATGAAGAGTTGTGTCAAAGTTTCAGCTTTTGGGAGGTGAGTCATTGAAAATATGAAATCAAAGCACTTGAATCCAATAGAGGAAGAAAATAATTCAGCGAGAAAAATGGTGTAAGGGAATTAACTCCACTTTCAGAAACATTTTAGGGAACATAAAATATTGAATATGGGATATGA
This sequence comes from Motacilla alba alba, assembly GCF_015832195.1. Taxonomy (NCBI): domain Eukaryota; kingdom Metazoa; phylum Chordata; class Aves; order Passeriformes; family Motacillidae; genus Motacilla; species Motacilla alba. The sequence continues at coordinate 77,367,879 of NC_052016.1, read as the reverse complement.
ATGCTTGTCTTTAAAAAGAAAATGAAAAAAATTGAGAAAAACTTTCAGGATTTTTGGGAAAACTGTAAAAGAAATTAAACTCATCTGTGGGGGGAAATAAAAAGGAGATACAAGGCAAAGCAATGGTCAGAGTGTCTTCAAAAGGGCTTTTCAGAGTTCAAAGTACATATACAGGAAGGAGTGGTCGGAAAGGAATCCAAGGACTTTTAAATCTGAATAGGCCAAAAAGGGAAAAGGAGAATAAAAGAACTTATATAGCTACCAAAGGGGAAAAAGAAGTACAAAGATCAAAAGAGACTCTACCAAGGAAAGGAAAATTAAAGAAAATGAAATTTAAAGTTGAAAAATAAAAGAAGATACCAACCTGAACTGTGTATCTTTTTTAGCATGAAAAGAAATGTTACAAGCAATTTAGAGCCCTCCAAACTCCTCCTCAACTGTTTGGAACAGGTCCAGAAAAGGACCACGTTGAGACCCATTATGTATTTTTGAAGTATTCAAGAATCAAGAGTAATCAAGAGACCTATTTTTGGCATAGAATGTAGGAAATTTAGGGTGTGGTTCACAGGTTCTATCTTGGGCAATAAAGGCAACAATATCTCTGAGCCAGTCCCTCTAGGTTTTTCTCAATAGACAAACAGGAAATTACCTGTCCAGATTTTAGCTGGCATAGAGGTTTGCCTTTTGTTGTTTTTTGTTTGTTTTTTTTTTTTTTTTCTTTTCCACAGTAGCTGGTACAGGCCTGTGATTTGGATTTGTGCTGTAAATAATGTTAATAATACATACATGTTTTCATCATTGCTGAGCAGGTCTTTCATCAAGACCTGTTCTGTTACTAACACTGCCCCACCAGCATGTAGTCTGGGGGTGCACAAGCAGTTCTCAGGGGACACAGCCAGGACAGCTGACCCCAGATGACCACAGGGATATCCCATAGCATTTGCTGTCATGCTCAGCATAAAAAGCTAGGGTAAGGAGAAAGAAAAGGAGGATGCTCAAGAGTGATGGCTTTTGTCTTCCCAAGTGTGCTGGTTTTGGCTGGAGTAGAGGTAATTTACCCCACAATGGGAAAAATTATGGGGCTATGCTTTGAATCTGTGTTGAGCACAGGGTTGATAATATAGAGATTTTTTTGTTATTGCTGAGCAGAGCTTACACAGAGCCAAGGCCTTTTCTGCTTTTTATAATGACACACTGGTGAGGGAGTTGGGGGTGCATGGGAGGTTGGGAGGAGACACAGCTGGGACAGGTGACCCCAAATGACCAAAGGAATATTCCAGACCCTATGGCATCATGCTCAGTATATAAAGTGAGGGGATAAGAAGAAGGAAAGGGAGACGTTTGGACTGATGGTGTTTGCCTTCCCAAGTCACTGATATGTGCGATGGAACCCTGCTCTCCTGGACTGAAGACGTGTCCATGGGAAACAGTGAACGAATTCCTTGTTTTGCTTTGCTTGCATGCATGGCTTTTGTTTTACCTGTTAAACTGTCTTTATCCCAATCAACAAGTTTTCTATCTTTCACCCTTCTGATTCTCTGGCTTACCCAATGGTGGGTGAATGACAGAGCAGCTGCCAAGTAATCAGTTTCTGGCTGGGGTTAAACCACAACACCAAGCCACTGTTACACATGAGGGAGCCCTGTTTTCCTGGAGATGGCTGAACACCTGCCTGCCCATGGGAAGTGATGAATGAATTCTTTGTTTTGTTTTGCTTGTGTGTGCAACTTTCGCTTTTCCCATCTAACTGTCTTTATCTCAGCACAAGAGTTTTCCCTTTTACCCTTCCAGCTCTGTGCCCCATTCCACTGGAATGCTGTGTGAGAGGCTCTGTGAGGCTTCATTTCCAGCTGGGGTTAAACCATGACATAAACTCTGCACAATAATATTGGTTTCTGGAATAACATCAGACACATCATGTCCAGAGATACCTACTTTTCTCCTGGGGGTATAAAAAGCAACCTAATTTAGATTTAGAGATCTAACTTGGGCACGCTTCAAGTCATATGAGACAAATGTCACCCTTGCTTTCTAAATATTACCAAATCTAGAAGATGAATTAATGCATGCATGTGATACATGAGGTTGATTCCAAAAAAAAAAAGAAAATTCAAAAATTCAATGACAATATTTTAGGTCTGGTTTTTGTGAATGGTAAAAATAGCATGTCCTCTTTAAGGACAATATTAACAAAGATGAATGTTAGGTCCACCTTTAGTAAAACATAAAATACTGAGTTTTAATACCCTCTGAAATATACGTGAAATAAATATCTTACCAGAAATGCCTAAGTTGACTGGTTATGACAACAGAAAAAAATAGTAATATTGGTAGAAAAAGTTAATATTGGCAAAGTAAGAAAATAAAATATCTAAGAGGTAGTGTCATTGTCTAATCTCTTCAATCAGAGGAGGTGAAATGGGAAAACATAATCCTAATTGCTCTCAGAAGTTTTGGATTTTATGCATCACAGTGATGGGAACTATTGAAAGAGTGCATTTTGAGAAGTATTGTATAGCAGGAAGAAAATAAATGATTTAACACCTTTATGGCACCACCATAGGAACATGAGGGAGCCATCAATATAAATGAAAATGTGGTGCAATTTTACTGGAAGACATAACTGCTGCCAACTCACTGGCACCATGGTGGGCCCTGTCATCTCCAAAATGAAGCAAACCTATTGGCTAGAAGCTGCAGGAAGAAATGTGCAGGAGACAAGAAATGTGCGTCTCGGGCTGATTGAGGCTGTATTGTGTGTGTGTGTGTGTGTGTGTGTGTGTGTGTATGTGTGTGTGTGTGTGTGTGTATGCCATGCTTTTTTCTGATGCCATACCAAACTGCTTTATCTTCCCAGCAATCATTCTGATCTGACAGAAAAACTCGTAAGACTGAACTTTTGGAAACCCATTCTAAATGTACAAATTTTAATTTCATGCATTTTATTCAATTTGAAATGAACTTATTAGAACACTGCATTACACAGCACTGTAACTGTTTAAAAAAAAATCTAAGCTTTATAAAACTATGTTTCTTAAGGAAAACACTATTTTGTTAGATAACTTATAATATAAACCATGTAGTATTCACCTTGCAACTCAGGTAACACCTGCATGATGAGCACTGTTCACTAGTAACAAGTAATCTAAAATTAACCATTTCACTATGGACTCAGAAAAAGCATGAAAGTCCACTTTGTGGACTATGTGCCTATGTTTATAAAATACTATGGTGGCAATTATATATTTCATTAGCAATGTGAGCCTGTGAAAAACAGAGAAAAATTAAAATTAATTGCCATATGAGAAAATAGATATCTATGCTTTTATACTTTTATGTCTGTGTTTTCCATTACAAATAGAGCACTCACTTCTTTCCTAATATGCAGAAAATGCCCTTTTATTTCTTTGCTTCTTGTTTTTGTAGTTACAACAACTCTAAAAGAATATTTAAGGTGGTAACTATCTCAGTGTTACAGCACTGTGGGTGAGAGGAAAGAAAAATGAATGATAGTGTCTTCCCACTCATAAATATATACTGAATTTCTTTACAGTCAGGCAAGACCTTAACCCCTAGGGCTGTGACACCTACAACTGCCACCATTTGCAAACAATTCATAATCAGCAGTGTGAAATAACACCTAGGAAATGTCAAGCAAGAAGAAAATCAAAGAACATAATCTATGCTGCATATTAAATGTGTCAGAAACCCCAGAGTAAAAAAAGATGCATGTAATTGTATGATTACAAGTTGTAGCATAAAGGGAGTGTTAAGGTTGTCAAGAAAAGAAAATTCCTTTAATTTGCAGGCTTAATTTTTACTCCTTGCAATTTTCACCACTGGGTCTCTTTTGCTGGGCTTTGTTGGCTTGGGCATTTTTGGTTGGGTTTGGAGGGGAAGGAGAGGTTAGGGGGGACTTTTTTTTTTCTCTTTTGTTTGTTTTGTTGGGTTGTTTTTTGGGTTTTTTTTCTAATGTGGATTTTTGGACCAGCGTAACTGATCCTCTTCTTGGAGGTCCGCAGCACATGACTTCACTGGCAGTGACCCTGCAGAACAATGAGCTCTGCAGTAAAGTTATTCTTGGAGACCAGGCGACAGGATGTTCTCATGTAGGCAGTATGCAATTATACATTGTTATCTGGGGACAGCTGATCCGGCAGCCAGCATGCTGCAGCACAAGTCAATATTGTTTCTCATACAGAAAGAATAAACCTCCCTGCAGAACAGAGGTTAAATCTAGCAAAAGTATCCAAAGGAATAATCAGTTTCTCCATCCGCAGGTGTAAAGAAGAGTTTAATGACCCCAGTTGCATTATTATTCCCTCTAATATTATCCTAGATTATATTAATTGCTCCAGTATGTATCTCGGGTATGGAACTAACTTAAATAAATACCTTTTGTCTTTTCTGTCTTACGCATACATATTGCATACATACGGCAATCCAATGTGTTTATATGAAATACCAGTTTATTATCAGTGCTCTCCCAATCCAAGGCTACAAAGAAACTTAGAGACAGGAATTGAATTACAACGATTTACATTTGAACTAATAAAGAGAGCTCTGAGATGAAGCTATCACAGTATTTAAAGCCATCTACATCCAAATTAATCATCCCGGTTTGTTTCATAGCTACTGAAGAGCACTTGCACGATGTCTCTCATCTGAACCTGTAGCAGCCATTTGAAATACTTTAAAAGTGCGTGCTTCTGTCCATTAACCATATTCTTTTCATAATAACCATAAGTTTCTGAAGATAAAGTCCACCTTTCCAGCATAGCAACAGATAAGGTTAAGCGTCTGGGAGATTATTTATGCTACTGAAATTTGAGAAAAAATGGAAAAAAAGACAGGAAGATAGAAAAGTTCTTTGCAGTATGCAGAATTCTAAACATTCATTTAAGCCATTAGCCTTTCTCTGATTCCTTCATCATCACTAATCTTAGGCTTGTTCTTGGAAAGGAAAAAGTGCTGTCACAGTCCATCTGCCTTAGCACAGCAGCGACTTCCTTCTTATGTGTGCAAGCATTTAAATCTCATTTTTGGGTATATCACTGTGTAAATCCAGTACTTGGGTAAATGTCTGTACAAGGGTTCTCAAAGATGTAGCTAGGGGGGCAATTTTCAGCAGGATTGGAGTCATCCTTCATCCATTCTACCCATGATAAACCCATTATTTTTTCCAGTGTGCATATCCAATGCATATTATTTCAGTTGTTCAGACTCCCAACACTTCATGCTACCCAATTTCCTGACTACTGAGGGATGGGTTATATCACAGATGATTTCTCAAGGAAAATAATTATTATCTGATGTCGTAGTTGTCCTGAGGACTAGAACTGACCCACGGGCCACAATATCCCTTAGGTAATCAGTTGGATGGCTTTGTTCCATGAAGTGGGTGCTACTAATGAGCACACAAAAATAATGCCAAATTAAGAATCATAACAAAATAATGTATTGTCTATAAAATCCATTTTCATGACACTCTGGGCTCAATGAATGCAAAACATTTTATTTGAGATTATGCTTGAGCAGCTACAGCAAACTGCAAAATTACTCCAAAATCCAGTTACCAGTAGAGGAAGATTTGCCTTCTGAATGTGCATGTATAAAGGTAATTTTTTTGCTTTTGGACTAATTTTGTGAGAGGTAATACTGTCTGACTTTGAAACCAGTGTCTGATCATGTTTCCTCCAAAATTTGGCACAAACCTTTGAGACAGACTGATATTTGATCCAGCAGAATGGTACCTGTGGCAGTTGTACACCCGATCAGGCAAAATAAAATTATGGGAATAATAATTTGGGGAGTTATGTTTGCAATTTAGTTGTTGAAATGAAATTACCATATGCCAGGGCTGACCCTGGCTGGATGCCAGGCACCCACCAAAACAGCTCTATCACTCCCCTCCACAACTGGACAGGGGAGAGAAAATATAATCATGGGTCATACTGTTAAAGCTAGACAGAAATGGGGAAGGAGCTTTTTCCTATCAGAAAATCTTTTGTGGGATTGTAACATTCCTGATCAAATCATTCACAAGGAATTCTCTCATCTTTAAACAAAAACTACTTGCATTTAAGTGAAAGAAATAAACATCAGCTGCTTCTTCCCCAGAGAGATCAACAGTCTCCCAGTACATGGAAAAGTAAAGTACAAACACCCACTCACGTCACTTAACTCGAACCACTACTGTGAATAGTTGTCACATCCCAACTCAATATATCAGAAGCTGAACTACAGTCTTCTCTGAGACTCTTCAAGAGGCTTTATCAACAGAGAACTCTCACATAGTTTTTCCCTTTGCATTTTGCATTAAGAACAGGGCCCTCAATCACATTCCTATAAACCTGTGGTTACTAAAGGAAATTGGGTATTTTCGTCCAATATTTGGCTAAAATGCACACTTTTATTCGATCCCAGTTCTGATTTCTTCATCATCCTGCATCCTCCAAATTAAATAGAAGCTCATACTATGAGGTTTTCCTTTAGGTTATATACGCTACCAGCCTTAATCTGAGTTCAGACTGCACTTTTATTCATTTTACTATTCTTTGTTTAACTGCTTAACTTCAAAAAAGGTCTTCCACTCATGTTCTCTTCCCTCCTCTTCCTCTGCTTAACTGACATGCATTTCTTCCATTCAGTCCTTCTAGGTCCTAGCTAATCCCCTGAGCAGATAGCAATGGAGAAGCTACCAGAGCAATACCAGGGCTGATTCAACCTGAGCTACTGGAGCAGCATTTTGAAGAATCCCAGTACTATATGCTTGCCTATTGAAAATATTTTGCTTGGTATAAATTACTACATCTTCTTTTGAGTGCAAAATCTTATTTATTTTTATTTATTCAGCAATAATCTTTGGGAAGGGGGAAGGGTATTTTTGTGTGAATTGTGAATATAAGTTTAAATGTCTTCTCCCACTGTGGAACAGGAAAAACATTTCTTATCGTGCTGTAGTTACTTATCAGAAGCTGTTAAGGAAACGAAAGAGAAAGAGAAAGAGAAAGAGAAAGAGAAAGAGAAAGAGAAAGAGAAAGAGAGAGAAAAAGAATAAGAGACTAGAGAGTTTGTGGAGAGTGCTGAAATTTGTTAGGCCCTTCAGATCTAGGGATAGATAAGCCTCAGAAAAACACTAGATATGCATATATTTCTTTAATTGGTTTCAAATGTGTTTTCTTTGAAGTGTCTCTGTACTATATAAAGATTCTGTTTCAAGAAATTTGTTTGGTCATAGCGTCAACCACTGTCATTGATTTCGGAGAGAGAAGACTAAGACAGACCTTCGAAATTAGTCATAGTATTCTGGCACTGTAGCTGAGAATGTTGCTTGAAGCTGTGAGTGCCCCAAATTTTTTCAAGAGTTATTTGATCTGTACTGTATGTGCACATTGATATTTTGACCTTGGGGTTGCTTCAGCCATGCCTGTCTGCATAAGATGTGCTTTCCCCATCTGCTCTACACCAAAGCCTCTATGTTATACCAAAGTAACCCCTACTGCAATTTTTTATTTTTTTTTCTGAAGCAAAGCTGTTAAAGATCTCCCCTCTGACAATACAGCTCTTCTTCCAGCTATAGCCTTCCTTTGCAGGAAGCAAAGTGGACAAAAAAGAGGCAGAAAATAGGAACAATGGACTGTGATTGATGGTCAGCATCTTCATCACTTCCCTCCAGGAAGGACAGCACAGGAGAATCACTATAGAGCCAATGTCTGCACATCTCTCTCACTTCTGCTCCACTCCTGAAGGGAGAAGCTTTCCACTTCTTCCTCAAGAAGTACCTGACCAGTGACAGTTCAGTTGTTCAACCAAAGGTTTTGCACTGTTTCTTAGCTAAAGTTAGAAAAAAACATAGTTCTAGTTCACTTACACCAACACTTCCACTGCAAACAAAAGCCTATCCAGATAGAAGTAATAAAAAAAAAAATAGTGTGTTGGCATTATTTTTTATCAGAATCATCAAAAAGCATTGTATAAAAAATTAGTTGGAAAATAATTCTTCTCTTTAATTTTACAGTTAAAATAGATAAATATAATTTTACAGATGAGTGATTTTAAAAGTCATAATAGCTAAAAAAATTAATTATCTGTGATTAATTGCTGCTCACTAAACCAGAGCAAATGGTCATTTACTAAAGTAAAATATTACCATGTATTTCCATTTGTTAAAGGGAAAGCAAAGCCTTACTTAATATTCATTGAATAATTAAATTAATAGGTTACCTATATTAATAACATAAGAACCTCCAAAACAGCTAGAATGAAAAACAGAAGTCATAGAATAGCAACACTCAGCCTAGGTATGAATCTCATGGGAAAAAACAAACAAACAAAAAACCTGAAAATAGGAATAATACAGTGCTATTGCTCTGTTCTCTACCAATGATACACAAAGTATGTCTTTTTCCCTATTTGTCTGTAGCTTATGTAACAAGAAGGAGGCTATACATAAATATAAATGCAGAATCATGCAGCCTAGCTATGCTTTCTGTTTCTTTCTCAAACCCTTCTTTCTGAAAAAACAGAATGACAGGAAAAAATCTGAAACGGCTAATTATTTACTACACATAACAAAATCAGTGCCATTAAATGTATAAGTTTTTTTCGTGCTGAAATAGTGTCTGTCTAGGAGAGGAAGGGCTGGCTGCCCCGGTGCCAGCAGAGGGAGCATAGAGCATTGCTTTTTGTGGGCTTCAAACCTGCAAGGAGAGCTTTGCCCCTCTTGTTCCAATTTCTCCCGCTAACTAAATGTTTTTAAAACTTAATGATCGCATATTCCGTGCTAAAAGCACCTTTTTATGCATCACAAATACAGCTGTGAGGTAAAACGGGTGTCAGATTGCTGTAGGATAATTAACTTCCAGCATCTGGAACATCAAGGTGTACACAGATAGGGAATTTCACCAAGATGAGACGTAAAATATCTCAGGGCATGGTGGCTATATTGTGTAACAAAAATGTATCTTCAAATCATCCGCACTTAGTGGCACAACACGTGCTCAGGCACAGCAGCCGCTGCACAGAGGGGAGATGCTGTTCTGCAAAGGGCATGTTTGTGCACATCTGCATGTCCAACACACCTGTGCCCAACCAGCTACGGAAGGGGTGTGACCTGGGCGTTATGGGAATTAATTAGCTAATGAGCCTTATCTCCCTGTCTTTACTCAGGTAAAACTTCCACTAAAACTTCCACGTGTCTGAAGCCAAGCAACTGCAGAACTTCTGAGGATGAAACACGTGATGTCTGCGCTACTTGCGCGGCTGACAACAGCAGGGCCTGTTCACCCCCTGACTCCAGACAGAGGAAAAATGTGTGTTAAGCCCTTCTATGCATTAGAAGATCCATACAAAGGACTCCAGAAAACTTAAAGACAGAGTCAATTAAGGCCTTTTCTTTTCCTCATGATTCTCATTATTGGATTCCCACAAAATTGGATCCCGCTTTACCATGCCTTCAAAGGGACTCTTGTTAAAGCAAACAACAGCACTCAGCATCTTGTAGGTTTTATTCCCAAGCTCACTGCAAAATGTAGCAGACAGACACATCCCTTGGCTCCCCGACTTTCCCTAAAAGAATCTGTAACCATAAAGCTTCCAGAATCAGATTTTCATAAGTTGAAGCCTAAGGTTGTAGAGGATCTTCTCATGCACAGTTACAATTGCATATGTATAGCTGGCTTTTGTACATACAAATGGAACTAGTACACTAGTGCATGGCTCAAAGGAATCTAGACAGCTATACAAAAACACACATGGGTCTCAGTTTTTGTTTTATGAGGTGAATTAAATGAAGGGGGAAGAAGAAGAAGGTGATGGGAAAAAGATGAAATTCAGACCTCATCAAAGTCAAGGGTAGTTTTCCTATAGACTTCAAAAGAGTCAAAACTTCATCTGTTGCATTTATGTCCTACTGAACCCAGAGATATGCTCAGAAACAGGTTTCAACCTCAATTCACTTGGCAGCCCAACTTCTTCCTGGTTGAATGGTGGAAGCACTGACAAGAATCTCAAAAGAAAATTTTACTGTGATCTAAATCAGTAGTTACCAATTTTTTCTGGCTGTCTGGGCAAATACCTCCTTTTAAGAGCCAGTGAGAGCTTTCTACCCCAGCGCTTACCACTCACATAGCCCAAGCTAGAGTGTTCATGGAGTTCTCCATTGGGCAGGCATGCAAACTAGCCCCATGTTTCCCAGAAACCATGAATTTGCTATGTAATTCATTCTCAAGCTGCTCCTGCGGCAACTCCTAGGAATAGGTTACAAGCTGGACAAATTGAGTTTGCAGGCTGTATTTAGCCTATACCTTGCAAAATGGGTGTTTTTCTTCCAAGTTCACCCTGTTTACACCGATCTGACTAAGGACCATTAATTGTCTTTCAACAGTGGCTTACATCTTTCTTGTGGGAAGAAGGGTGGGGGGAAATGTGGGAAAAGTTCCCTTCCTGTTGTCAAATTTAACCTTGGTCTATGCAACTCCAACATTGCTGACACTGCCAGACTTATGAACTGAGTAAAATCCTGGCCACACTAAACTTTATGGCAAAACTCCCTTCGACTTTATTAGTCTAGATTTCACAACAAGTGTTAAGGGAGTGTGACTGCAAGACTGAGGCAAAGGCAAAGTAAAAGCAAGAACAGTTTCTTCACTGCAATCCAGAGAAAATGCATGGTTCTCCAGGGCAATAAGGCAAGCAATAAAAATATAAATAAATATATAAATAAATTAAATGGATCCCCTCTTCTGACAGTAACTAGTTCTTGGCACTTTTTTCCGCTCATCTTGTCATCTACAGACACCTGTCCAGCTGCACTTTCTTCACACTTGACTGCCCAGTTAAGCTTCTCTGTCAGCCTTGCTGTCACTCCTCTTTCAGCACATGATGTCAGTTTTCCTGCCATCTTGATGTCACATTTTCATACGGCAGGATTCACAGCCTTAGCTCACAGACCTGTTTGTACATCGGAAAAAAAAGTATTTGTCATACTTGCTTCCCATCCCCCATTAAAAAAAAGAGCTAAGCTAAGTAGAAAAAGCCTGTCAGGAAAGTACTGACATTGAGTTTCTCTGCCAGCAGTATTCCAAAACACTGGATTTTTTCTTCTGCCTTCCCAAAGAGCTGAGAAGAATCGAGAAGTGAAGGATTCAGCTCTGCTAGGGAATAAGCATACATATGCCATAATGGCTTTTCAAGTGCTCTTTTACATGTAGGTCAATGAACAGCAGAGGTTTTGGTCCTAGTTATTGTTTGGTTGTGGGATTCTTTTTCTCCACTGATCTAATGGTGGCTAAACAATCATTTTGCACTTCTGGACAAAGGCAATAGCAAACTTATTAACTGGGCATTTTTATACTGCTCCCCAGCACAAGAGACACACCTCAAAGCCCCCAAGGTGTCAGGTTCTAAAATGCCATTTATTTTAACAGCAAGATATTGCTATATCCACTGTGTGAGCAGACTTTAGGTTAGTTGGTATAATGTGACATATGAGAATGTGTAAGTCTTGGTCACAGTAAAGAAAAGCAAGAAAACAGGTTTTTACAGCAAAAACTTTCCATCATGGGCTCCCTTTGCAGGACATGGATAACCTCTGACTTCCATATGGTGTTAGATTCTCAGAGGATGAAAGTGAGCAATGGTAAATCACCCCAGATGAGTATCTCCTCCTCAACATAATAAGCAGTTTATGTATCCGGCTGCAAAAGTGTTCTAGGAAGTTGCCAAACAGGAAGGAGATCCTTGCCTGGAGTAATTTGCAAGCTAAAGGCTGGATCCTACTAGCAAAGCATCTGGTCTGAGGTTTTGAACAGCTTTTACTCCCATAAGATTTCAAAAGATAGTTAGGAGGGCTATGTCTTACTTACAGCATGCTGTAAGGTTTGGCTAAAATTGCTTGTAAAGTAGTCTCAGGCACTTAGCAAGACTATGTCACCTTAGCCTTTAAACAAGAGCAGAAATGGGCTGTGGATAAATGAACTGAAACTACACCCACAAGGAGACAAAATTATATTAACAGACATACAAACACATCATATTGCAAGTGAAAGACAGACAGTAACAATACTCAAAAATTTAAAAATATGTAAATCCTGCTTCCCATGGCCTGACCTGCAAGTGCAATGCTGTTAAATGGATGAGTTGATGTCATGGAGTGACCTGTGCAGATCACAGACTTAAACCTGCTGCCACACACCTCCTTTCTCATGACCATTTTTTTCAATTAAATACCCTCCGACCACCCTTAAGCCAACAGTGATATTCTTTATATCTTGTTCATAGGTGTCATGATAAAGAAATAAGAAGATATATCTTATGTTTTGTGAGTAAGGAGAATTTAATGTTGCTGCACATTAGTTAGTTCTTCCTTTTTTGCCTTGATTTTCACAGACCCCAAACCTTCACAAAAGTTTGATTTTCTCCTTACTTCATCCTCCAGCTTTCCCATCAGTTTTTTTTTAAGACTTACATTTCTGGCTAGAATACAATGTTTTAGTCACAATGCACGGACATTGCAGAACATTGCAAAGCGTATTTGACCCCTGCTTTTTATTTCCTAAGTGTATCATCAGTTCCAAGCACTGAATATATTGGCAGAATTGGGCATTGCTAAATGGCAACACTAAGTCTAACAGATCTGGATTGTAGTTAGTTAGCATGCACTAACTACCTCATGTGATGGCAGGAAATGACAGCTCCAAGGCTGAAATCAGATCCAGGCAGGTGGGCTCCTAAAGGGGGTTGGTGCAAACACAAATGTTGGCCCGTGTGGATCCAGCTGCAGCAACAGAGCCTGTGGTTGCAGATGCCTTAGGAGAAAAACCTGTAGTTGTATTTAAAATTTAATGCATCCAACACATTATTATGCACACACATCATATATGAAGCATTACACGTAGTAATGCATCAATACTGCCTGTATCAGATAGTTAAGGGCACTAAGTAAAGTACAGAGGTGCAGACTTGCCTGTACGATGAGACACATCATTAATTCCCAGGTTCAGGGTTTTCATTCCCTAAATAAATCGATGGGCTAAGACCATGACATCTTTTTGAACTCCAGGACACAGAGTTCCTGTGAAAGAGGAAATTTTAAAGAGAAAAATCAGAGTGAACAGCTTTCCTTGCAAACCACGCAGATCACTTCCTTTGCTGTATGGAAGACAAGGGATGAGTTACCCCAGTCGTTGGAGCAGATGCAGAAACCAGTGGAAACGAGGAGATAAAAAGTCAAAGCCCAAGGATTGGCTAATAGAGAAAGAAGTGTTGTAATTGCTAAATCGCCCAAACTGCTTTGCCAAACTTTGACATGCTTGATTTCCTGTGCTTAAATAATTTTTAGGCTTAAAAAAAAAAAGGGCGGGGGGGGGGGGGGGGGGAGGGAGGGAGGGGAAGTGCAGAAAAATAACCAGCTGTTCCTTGTATAGCGCAGGAAACGTGTATGATTTATTGCTTTAAGGTTATTTTTGAAGGGGCTGCCTGTGGCAGCCGGAGTGCCGGAGAAGTCACTGAGGCCTGTCCACTTGAAGGGCTCAAACTGTTTCCTGAACAGCCCTTCTTCACTCGTCACCTCCGACAGCTCCCATTGACAACGTGTGACTGGGGCCCCGGAGTGTTTTAAAGCCGCGGGGGGCCGGGGCGGACAATGGGGCTGTCAATTACCTTTTCCCCCGTTGTGAAAGGGGCCGGCGAACAATGCGCGGGCGGCGGGGGGCTGTGCCGCCGCTCCGAGCCCGCCGCCCCCGCCGCGCTCGGCCGCGGCCCCTCCGGGACAGGGTGCCGGAGGTGCCGCCCGGCCAGCCCCCGGCGCTGGAGGGCAGCGGCTGCCCCACATCCCCGTCCCCATCCCCGTCCCCATCCCCGTCCCCATCCCCATCCCCATCCCCAACCGATCCCCATCCCCGCTCCCCATCCCGCGCCCGCGGGGGAACGCCCAGGCTGCGCTACCTAGATTGTGCCTTTAAAAACTTCCTGTGTGCCTTGATGGCTTGCTGAGAGGACTGTCCATCATACAGGCGCTTTGTCTGGCAGTCACTGCCATTTGAATTTGACTGACTGAGGAAGCCCGAGTTATTTGTAAAGAACAACAAGGCTTTTCATTCATAATTTCAGTGGGGGGACAGGGTGCTAATGACTGAGCTTGAATAACCAGGGAATGCGGTATTCAAGGCAGGAAGAAGCCCAACTGGCTGCCAAATGAGAGGAAGGGAGGGGAGGGAAGGGGGATGTAGGTGAAAGTGCTTGTGTGAAAAGGCAAACAATGAAATCGGGATCGCACGCATGTATACAAATACAAATCAGGTTCTCAAAAGGTGAGTGAGACAGGCAAAGACAGAAGCAGGAAGGAGAGCGGAGGAAATTCCCGTTTCTATTTCATTGACTTGCCTTCAGAACCAGCTTCTGCAATGCTAAATGCGAGAGGGTCTCAGCAAAAGGCTCTTCCCTCCTGCATCCTCTCACCACAGAGAAAATGCTTTCCCTCTCTTAGTCCTTTTTACTGCAGAAAAAAAATCCTTGGGTTTGAAGTTGGGCTGAATGAAGATTCTGCCTTTGCAGCTTAAGCTCCAGCTTCGACCAAACTTGAAAGTACAACTATTAGCCTGGGCTGGGGCCCAACATCTACCATCTGTACATATAATTTTATGTATTGACTGTCTAATTTAGACATATATTTACATATATTGTCTAACTCTGCGAAGGATTTGTCCTCACAGAAGTCAAACTTTACCTGATGCAAAAGTTATTAAACTAAATAAAGGTTGTTGCCTTTATTTCTATTGCCTACATTGGGATTTCGAATAAGGCGTTAACAGAAATTTCCTTAGCTGAAACGGATTTTATAGAGCCATAATTTGTGTCCCTGTGGAGAAAACAAATCTGTGGAGCTAAGAAAGAAAATGGAAATTGAACAGCACATACTTTTGAAAACACAACTGCTTTGACACAACGTAAACCGTCAGAACTGGATATAATTTATGCCAATTTGAATTGCGTTGTGAGTAAGCAACAATAAGAAAACTTAAAATATGTTAAACGGTTTAAACACTTAACCTCAAGAATGAAGGAAGTTTTCCAGTGGGCTTATTTTGCAAGCTTGTTCTGTCAGATGCAGTGGATTTATTGTCTATGTTTGTAACGCAATTTCCAATGCTTCCTTTAACTTTCATTAATTAGAACACCATCCTAGGAGCTGCACTGGACAGCTGGATTCCCTCCCTGGCCTGCAGCACATAAGACTTTCACTCAGGCTCCAGAAGGAGTCAGGGGCTTATTTAGGAAGAACAGCTCCAAGATTCAGCTTCTCTGTTAATTTCTGCCTTTGTATCTATGGAACTTATGAAAGTAATAGACCTGCTTAAAATACAAGAAGGGATGATTACAAAACCACAAATAAGATAGGAGTAACTATAGCAGATGCAGAGATGGAAGTTTAGAGGAACTCTTTAATCAAGGGGTGGGAGTGGATGCTCCTGCAGAGATAACCTTGTTTAGATAACCAAAACTTTTGTCCTCTTCCCTCTCAAAGTAAGATAATTGTCTAACAGTTCATAATTTTTGAAAGTGTTCCAATTCTATCAGATTCTGAAATTTTGCTTGTGCAGAAAGACTCTGGAGGTCAGAAGAAAATGAACACCTTGGGCCTTCATGGGAAGCAGCATGTACACAGCACAGAGACTGAACTGGGACCTGAGAGTCCTAGTCCTTTATTTTCAGATAAGTTACCTCTTTCTTTCTTCCCTGTTTTTTCTCACCTCTAAAATGGGCAGCGACATCTCCTGAAAACTAGTTTGAGATCTGTGGAGAAAACTGTGATAGAATATCTAGCAGTTTAATTATTGTCATTGACAGTGCTATTATAATCAGGGGGGGAAAAGACAGTACAGATCTGACAGCAGGATCAGGGTATTTTGCATTTTTTAATATTTTTTAAATTGATGTAACCATATACACAGTATTTTATTTTGAATGTGTTCTGGTTTTCAGACAAGTGATAGGGAAACACCAGCTTTTATTTTCCTTTTTGTGCAAAATTCATTAATCACCAGGAGATAATTCTGTCCTGCATACAAAAATCCTGCATACAAAAACTCTGCTTTCAGTATGTACTTGTATGCTCTTGTATTCAGATGAACACAAGTCTTTCACAACTGAGGAAAATAAAAATAATCTCAGTAAATAGGATAACATGATACTTTTTTTAAAACATTTGCTCAATCTGCTTCCTTTTGTTTCCAGCAAAATCTGTAAGTCTGACTTGTACATATGCTTTGACTGATATTCAAGATTAATGTTACCAATTGCTAGTCTCTAGGAGTATTTTTTTAACTCCAGCCTCCGATGCAGAAAAATACCTTATGCTCTGGGAGCAGAGTGGCCATCACAGCATGAGGTCCACGCAGGCTACCTTGCACTTCTGAGAAGAGCAGGCTTCTTCCAACTCCACTGCTCACAGTACCCAAGATATTCATTTACCTTTCTGCTACTTATTGCAGCTTAGAGCTAGTTCAGGTATCTCTACATCAGTGGTTTTCTAACTGTGATCTCTGAGTTCCTAGGGACCACTTCTAAATGGGAGGTCTTGTAATTTACAATTTTCTAAAGAAGTCTGTGCTTCCCTTATGGTTTTTTTTTTCTCTTCTAAAGCACAGAAAAAGTCTACAGACTGAAGAAATTTGAAAACTACTGCTGCAAACCACAGCAGAGATGTGATAAGTCTCTTCATAAAACCTTCTTTCAAATTTCCCATAACTTCCATTTCTTCTGAGTCACTTTAATCCCAGATCAACATATAAATGTCTGCATCCTGCTATAAAATATTTTGGGAATTCCCAAACTAGTACTTATTAACATTTTAATAGACAATCAGTTGATTTGGCATAAAATTCTAGTAGAGTCAAGCCCAGTGTTATCTAGCCTCTAACTGAATGAATCTACAAAGTGCAGTGTTCCAAACACTAACAGACAGGGCCTGTCTGTGCTGTCATTCTCATGATTACTTCTACCAAAGAAATTAAAAATATTAGGAGGAATACCATACCAAAAACAAATACACCATATATACCATAAAAAGCCGGCTATAATACCAGCTTAGCAAATTAACTTCACTTAAGTCCCAAGCTATGCCAAATCATCCAATTTATGAAAATTTCGTCTCAAGGTATTTGAGAAGAGAAATTATAAAATGCATTGTATAAGCTAGAAAGGTTTATAAAGTTGGATTTAAAAAAAAAAAGTAAAACAATGCTGATTTTATCAAGGACACAAATATAACCAAATAACATTGAATGACACATCAAAGAGCATACTAGCTTTATTAGAACAATTTACATGGAAAAGCTCCACATTATATTACCAGTACTAAATGCATGTATCCTTCAGTATAATTTCAGAAGGTACAGGAAAGGGATTTGTTTATTCTTTAAGTTTACATAAGTATATTTGGTATTCAACAAGAAAATATCCTTCTGGCAACTGTCCTCTATATACTGGGGCAATCACCAGATGGGATAAAATTACACAGGATCTGGCCTATATCATCTTTAAGAAAGGTGTCTATCCTGAGCTAGATCTGAAAGTAGTAGTTTAATCAGAGAAGATCTGGGCATCACTAAAAGCAGGAGACTAAATCTCTGGGCAGCTGCAGAGCTTGTACATTCCCAACCAGAGTGGCAGGTATCAGTTCTTTCACATGTAACAGCGTAACAGCGCTGATCCTTGTCCCACCAGACTGTGTTCCTAGAACTCAATGTTCATTTTCCCCCTTTTCTCAGGGAAGAGAATTCCAGGATTTCCTTCAGGTGAACTACAACAAAAATTGCAAAAGCAAAACTAACAGTACTGAGTCAAGGACCTAATTTTCTTTTCAAGTATGTCCACCTGTTTACAGTGCAGTGTGTTTGACTTCTCTGTTTCTCTCTATGATTTATCTAAATGGCCTTATCTGCCCCTAGAACCTCAATGAAATATCAGTAGGCAAAAAAAGCTTTACAATTTTAAAAAGCTCTGTAATTCCTTAAGGTACTTGAGCTTATTCAGAGACACAAACTCGGAAGATAATCAATGACAGGTTTAAGTTTCGATGGAACTTCTGGGCATTAGAAGCAATGTGCAGCCAAACTTAGTCCTTTTAGGATGTGAAGAATCAATATTCCCGTATCATTGCATTAACTCATGAGATAATGCATGAAATGTTCTCAAAGTCAGCAAAGTACTGCACTTTCATTCCCGTGCAGGAAGAATTCCTTATGAATGAGCTGTCCTCCCTTTTCAAAGAAGGAGAAACCACTTGTTTTCCGGTCCTGGTCTGAAAATCGAATCAAGCAAAAACTTGTGGGACAACTTCAGGATGAAGCAGAAAATTTTCAGCTATTACATATGGTTGTCTGTCATGTCATACATTTTTCAAATGTATATACCCCATTTTTCACCTGAAGCCGCTGGAATTGCTACTATTCAAATATATCATGAACATACAACACCTATACACGTATAAATATACGTGTATGTTGGTGTGTACACAAATATATATATATATATATATATATATACAACAGTCACATTTCTGTGCTGAGAATAAAGTCAAGAACCTCATCTCAAAAATAAGGCCTACTTAGGTTAAAAGAAAAAAAAAAACTCCAAAAAACCACAAAAACACAACAAAAAACCAAAACAAAATCATGCAGTGGTTAGAGCAAACCACTAGGGGAAACATAATCACATGCATTAAGTCACTCTCCACGACAAGAAATGTGAGTGATGCATGTAATCCTCCAAAAGCTGGTTCCAAGGTACCATCAGATTAAAACTGTGAGAAATCAGCGCTGACGATCCAACATGAACACACACAAGCACATGCACAGAAAAGAGCACACAACTTTTTGCAGATTTGTGCACTATTTATTGTTTACCATTGTGCCAGTTAGCACACAAATCTTCGCAAGTTTCAAACTCATCAGTACCAGGATGCTGTATTCTTGGGGGTTTTTTCTGGCTTTATTTTTGGCCCTTTTTTTTTTCTTTTTTTTTTTTTTTCAGCTATAACACATTGAAGCTTCACCATTTTGCAGGCATGACTGGCTCTGGAAATAAAAATAGCTTCACTGTTTTTAGATCTGTCTTTGAGACTACTATCTGTATTAAGTGTATACACCTGTAATTGAGAACTGGTGTGGGAACTGATGATTGTACTACTGAGCGACGGATTTAAAAATGGTGTTATGAACTTTCCAGCTTAAAACACTATTTATGTACTCAATATAAACGATGATAAATAATTTAACAGACCTTTCCCATGTGTATAGGTTTGCACAAAAAGTTCTTAACCTATTTTTGACTTTGCTATGTGGGAGGAAGTGAATTTTGTCTTTCTACAGTGAGGGGAATATTGTGTTTTCCGTTTCCCGGATATTTTAACCCATACTTGTCTCTCACAGCTGATCACTGTGGATTACCTTTCTGACACAGAGCGTGCAGCCTACACACAGGGCACATCTCCGAGGATGCTCATGTCGCTGCCCGGCGCATCCTCATGGAGACGCCAGGCCGCTGGGTGCTCCCCTCCCGCGGGGAAGCTCAGGGCCGGCCCGCGGCTCCCTCCGGCGCTGCCCGGCGCCGGGGCTGCTGCCCCCGCGGAGCCGCCCTGACCCGCTGCCCCCCGCCCCGGCGCCGCGCTCCCTCTGGCGGGGAGAGCGGCCGCACCGCCGCCGCTGCCCGGAGCCCCGAGGGTAACCCAGGCACACCGGGCTGCGACTCCGGCCGAGGGGCAGCCCCGGCCCCGGCGGGAGAGCGCTGCGTCTGCGGGGCTGGGGATCGAACAGGCTGGGGAGGGGACGGACGGCCGGGCTGCAGCACTTCTGTGCTGGCTAGGGAGCGATGGAACCCGCTTGAAAGGAAAGAAGCGAGCCCCGTTTAACTCCGGCTGACCTTGTTGTCACCCAAGTATGGAAAATGGTTTGCAGGTTCAGAATATTACTGTGGAAGAACGGATACTTGAGCATAAAACCACGAAAACCCGAAGGCCGTCGAAGTAAGACACAGCCCTCGTTATTTACAAAGTTTTTATGGGGAATGACCACCCCCTCCACAGAGCGGTGACCAGCAGGTGTAGGAGAGGAAGCGCCTGCGAAATCGCCTCGAGTAGCAGAGGGCTGGTTGGGGCTTTGCTCCGAGGGCTGTCCATGTGAACAGTGCAGCGATTACACACGGTGTGTATTTTAAGCAGTGCCACACGTGACACGGGAACATTCGTGCTCGGTGCGTGCCTGTCTGGGGACAGGGGTGCGCGCACAGATACGTGCCGGCGCAAGATGCCCGCGTCCAAGCAGCCACAGTGGCCCCGTCGGTGTTTCCAGCTCGTACCAAAGGGACCGAGCTGTGGCCGTGTCAGGAAACGCCCAGAAGACAAACAGTCACGTTCGCGAGCTGCTCGCAGACCGTGTCCCCCGCACGAATGGCAACTGACTAAAATAAAGTTGGGGGGGGGGGAGGTTTGCAAGGTTTTTTTTAACTTATTAGAAAAACCCCCACACATCCAGCCCCCCCCCGCACAGGCGAGGGGACCCTGCTGGTGCCAGGGACGCGGCGCACCCCGCGGGCAGGCGTCCGAGGCGCGGGGACCTGCCGCCCGCTCCGCCCCGCTCCGCGCCCCGCGGGCCCCGCTCCGCGCTCCCGCCCGGGCACGGGGGCGCCCTCCGCGCCGCCTAATCGCATTAATCCGCGGGACAATGCCCCAAGTAATCACCCTTCCTGCTCCCTGCGCGGCCGGCGACCGGCGGCTGGAAAGGGCGAAGAGGGGGAGGGGAGGGGCAGAAAGTGTAAACTTTTATTCCACTCGGTTAAGAAAAGCGGGTGGGAGGCAACGGGGAGCACTCGGACACGGGTCTCCCGAACGCCCGCAGCGGCGGGGAGAGCGCGCCTTCCTCCCCGCGAGAAGCGAGTTCCCCTCGGTTTCCCTGCAAACCTATCGCCGCCTGCCTCTGAGTAAATACACGAGCACAAAAGCAACCCCGAGCGGCGTGAGACCGCGCACGGAGCAGCCTCCCGTGAGCACAGGCTGCGGCGAGGCCCCGGGAGCGCGGCTGCCGCTCGCCCCGCGCAGCGCGGGGAGCGCCGCGGACGGGCCGGGGCCGGGGCCGGGGCCGGGGCCGGGGCCGGGGCCGGGGCCGGGGCCGGGGCCGGGGCCGGGGCAGCCGGGCTGGCTCGGCGGCGGCAGCGCTGCCCTTTTGAATGCCTCCCGCAGCTCTGAGTGCTGGCAGGGCGCTGGGAGCGCCAGTGAATGTAGCCCCGCAGAGCCAATGAGCTGGGACCGGATGCGATATATCCTCTGGGACAACAACTGCTCTGTTCCTCCTCAGATCCACATGACGCCATTTACTGCTGCTTTTGCAGAGAGATCACCCTACCTCCTCCGGAAAGAAAAAGAGAGAGAGGGAGAGAGCGAGCGAGCAGAAAAACGCCGAGCCCCTACAGCTCAGATCTCAAATCTTCCTCCTCCTCCTCCTCCACCTCCTCCAAACACACAACAACAACCACCACCACAAATCCGCTGCGCTCCCAAAACACCCCCCCGATTGCAAACCACAGAACTGCCTGCAACACACACGCTCGCAGAGGGAGCGAGAAAGCTAAGAGGGAAAGAGAGGAGAGGAGCCTGCAGCAAGCAGCTTCTCAGCAGAACGGCTACATTGCACAAGCTGCTTTTTTGGAGGAGCTCAGTGGAAGAAAGCTCTGGGATTTTATTTTAGATCCACTTTGTTTTGTTTTCTTTGGCTTTTCCCTTTCCTCTTGATCAATTTGCAACAGCAACAACAACAAAAAAAAAAGTGACTTGGTATTGGCGATTCGGCCTCCTGTTCATTGAGGAAAAAAAAAAGGAAAGCGTGTGTGTGTAAGACTGAGTGATTTTTTAGTAGCAAAGAAAACCCACCCCCATCCGGAGAGGTGTTTTGATTATTATTATCGTATATACCCGCACACACGAATTTATAATCGATCTGGGGAGAGGCACCTAACTTTGCTCTGGACTTTTTTTTTTTTTTTTAACATGGTGATCATTCTTACTCTAATTTGCAAGTTGGACTAAAGCAGAGTTTGGAAAAGAATTTTTTTTTGCTTTAGGGCTGGATTTATTTGCAAACCGCAGGAAGAAGAAAATACAAGAGAGAGAGGGGTTTGGTGCAGCGCCGCGATCACGGTGAGAGCCTTTTCCTTCTTTGCAAAACAAGCTTTTCAGTAACCTCTCCCCCCCCCCCCCCCCTTTGGTTGCTCCAAGAAAACTCGTGGAAATGTTTGAGGCCGATCCCTTTTCCATTCGTACAGGTTCTCCCTCTCCCCCCCTTCCCTTCTCCTTCCTTTCTCAGAGAGGAGCTGGAGGTGGGATTTCGCAGCGGTTTCTCTCCGGGGAGGGGTGGGGGGAGCTCCGTGGGCTTTGCGGGCTGCTATGCCGCGTTTGTGCCCCGCCGGGGTGCCCCGGGGGTGCGGAAGGCTGCGCGGGGGGCGGAGGGCTGCGCGGGCGCCCCGGAATGCCCGCGGGGGCTGCGAGTGGGGCGGGGGTGCGCTTGGAGGAGCCACAGCTCCGGCGTGTTCTCGCTGCTGCGGGGGGCCGGGCACGGGAGGTCCTGCGCGCTCCTGCCTCGCTGGGCACGCGTGGGTTTCCGACAAGCCCCGGGGGAGCTGAAGGGAGGGAGCAGCGGGGCCGGCGAGCGTCGGGGCTGTTTGTCCCCCGGTCGTGGGGGAGAAGGAGCACCCCGCCTCTCCGTGCGTGATTTACGCCTGTCTGTAGTGGCGTGAGGAGATCCGTGCGATTCGGAAGTGAGTGCACGTCTGGTACAAATATATACGTGTGTGTGCGTGCGTGTATGTAAGCTTAGATATTTCTCCTGTGATGAAATTAATTCGATCTGTGAGACGAGGAAAGTCTTTCCCTAGGTTCTTCTGTGAAGAGGGCATGTGTGGAGGGGAAGGAAAAGCCATAATTTTGACCTTTTTTTTTTTTTTTTTATGGTGGGCTTACTTCGTGACAGCCCCCTTTCCCCATAAAAAAAGGGAGAAAAAAGGCAAAAAAAAAAAAAAAACCTGCTGGTGTTTTCAGCGAGCTGTTTGTGTGTCACTTTGCCCCACCCCGATGGTAAAGTCCCTTTTGCCCTAATCCATAGTCTGATCACACACTCGGCCCTTAATGGGGGTTTCAAAGCACTCTGAAAGAAGAGGAGGTGGTTGGTGTGTGTGCGGTGGGAATGGGGGTGGGGGTGCCTTGCACAGGCTCCGGCCACAAAACAGAAATTCACGGGCAGAGGACTTCTCTCCCTTAGGCTTCGCCCTTCCCCGGCCAGCTGTACACGGGATTTTTCCACAGCACGCAAGAAGCCCCTCGCGTTTTAAACCTCCCTAAACGTGTCGAACGCGAAACCAGTCCCCCTCGCTCACCCTTTTGCCAAGCCCAGCTCGAAAGAAAAGAAAAGTTAGCAATCCTGGCACTTGAGCTCGGTGAGAGTGGACTTTGGCTCTTAGAAGTGGGGAATCGTGTTATCACACACATGCACACACAAAAAGGCAAATCTGCTTCTCTTGCTCTTGGCGGATGCAAAGGGGAGAAGTACTAGGTCAGAGGAGGGAGAGGTGTGCCCTCCCGTCAGGATTTTCAGGCAAATATAAGTTTGCAAAAAAAAATGTGCTGGCTCGTTGCATCCCGTCCTGTTAGCGGATCTGTGACGGGGAGAAGAAACGGGGAGCGCCCGCCTCGGCCTGATGCCCCACTGGAAATGCCTCCTGGGTCCCTTCGGGCTGGGGCGGAGCGGGGCGGGCTGAAGGTCAGGCAATTTGCAGAATATGCGTAAAATAAGAGGAGCTTTTCCAGCGGCTGGCTTTGTGAAGTTGAATGGGTGTTTCGGGCAAGGCGAGAGGGGGTAATCTGCCTTTTGCCCAGCTGTCCCGGAGGTGTTGTCTGAACCGTCTGCCGGGCGCCTGGCACTTCCCGGGAGGGGAAGCTCCTTTAGCATCTCCTGGGGGAGGGCAGGGGGGAAGAGTTAAAAGGAAACATGGGTTTGACTTTCTGATAAGCAGCCCCCTCCCACCTCCCAGCCCACAGGATGTCTCCTGGTTATCTCCAGGTTGTCTGCACTCTCCGGCGGGCGAGGGGCTGTCGCCTCCCACCTGCTGCGCGCCCCCCGCCCGAGACGGAGCTGGAGGCGGGGAGGGAAGCGAAGACCGGAGGCTGCTTTTCCAGCTCCCACCTTGGCGTCTGAGGGGGGCTCCGCCACAGATCCCGGGGTCGTCTGAAGCGCCTTCAGGTCAGGGTCAGCTTTGCTTTTGCAGTGGGTTGTCATTTCTGGAGAGGCAGGAGCTGATCCGGCGTACCCTCTAGGCTGGCTGGGGCTGGTGGAAACCTGGACGCGGAGGAGAGATAGGGCTGCCAATTCCTCTCAAGAATGGGGAAAGCATTTTATTTTCTATTATTTTTTATCTCCAGATAGTTTCAGAGGAGGTGAACATCTACTTAGGCTGTTGCTTGAAACTTTTGGTGTGGCAGAGGTTTTAATTAAAAAAAAAAAAAAGCATAAGTAATGCTTCAAGCCAAGTTTGCAAGACTTTTTTGGGGGGTATAGGCGGGGGGAGGGGGGGAGGGAAGAGCACCGTAACATACATCCTGTGTCCAAAACCAGGATTTGGCAATATCTAAAATAAGTGGTCACTCTTAAAAGTTAGAGATTTGTCTATATGTATTTATTTTAATTTTTTTAAGAAAAAAACACTTGAAGGAGGGGAGCCAGGAGTTAAAAGGTTAAATGTTTTGCATTGATGTTCGAATAAAGACAGTGTCTTGAGATACTCTTTGTTAAACTGTTTGGCTATATTTTACTATACTGCAGTACAGTATTATTGTTGGTAACTGATGTGTACAGAGTAACACTATGGTGCTCTTTCTAGGTATAATTGAAGACATTGTGTGGTCCTTGTAAGAAGTTTGGTTCCTGCTTGGGTTTTAATTGTAGAATATTGTTCTGGATTTTTGTATAGGTAATTGGATTTTGGAGCCACTTTAAGATATGATAAAGGCAAAACAAATATTAACTAATTTAGAGGGCAGTACTTGAAACTTGCGCATATTTGAGTGTGGAAGTTATTTACAAGTTCTGATCTTCTGTGTCTTTTACTGGCTTTTCATTTAAATTCTAAAGTCTGCATTTCTACTTTGTAGTTAACGACCCTTTCAAGTAATATTCACAATCAAATAGACGTCTTGGATGCTGGCATTATTTATGTTATGCATGCCTCTATCCCACAAGCCACTCTTGATAATATTTACAATTTGAAATGTAGTCTATGGAATTTTTTACACATAAAAAAAAAAAAAAACAACAAAACAACCAAACAACTGTGGCAGCATTGCTTTTGTAGTTTTGAGCCTTAAAATAACAATCACGGTGGTGTGCACCAGTATGACACACACTAAAATACTGGAGAGAGATATTTTTACTTGTGCTGTTGAAGTTTTTGGTAGCACTAACTCATTTAATGTCTAACCTCAAACATTTTATTGCTATTTAGTGTTTTTCTTGGGACCATTGGTATTAAACTAAAATTTCCTATTTACATCATGTAAAGTTTAATGTGTAAAGAGACTAGCCTACCAAAATATTATCCAGTTTTAAACAAAATTGGAGAATTATATGTCTGTCATCAGCAGGTCACATTACACTTGCTAAATACTTGCAGGATAGTTTGGTGTTTTTTTAGTATAACGTTTTCAGTAGCCTGATGTGAGAAGAAGTGTCACTTCAAGTGGCTGAAAGGTAATCACTTTAAAGGCCATGGTCTAACCAGAAGATGGCCTGAGAAGCCTCAGTCAGCAGGAGTAATACCTAGACTTTCCAGAGCCACAAGTTAAGTTGCATGGTCCTAGGAAAGAATCCTAGGGATTCTTAAAGGTCCTTCAGCTCTCCACAGCAGTAGGCAGAACAGGCCAAGGGAATTTGGTCACTCAGCTGACCAGTGCCAGTGCTTGTCCCAGACGTGACTCCTTTTTTTAATGGCTGATTGTCTGCAGTGCTGTGGGGTCCTGCAGGCTTGAAAAGCTGCTGGAGAGGGCACGAGATGTGTTGCAATAGTGAATCCTCTCTTTTTTGCTCCAGGATTTCAGATGTGTTCTAAGCCTGGCGGGGTGAGCAAGCTTCTGGGCACTGATGGAGACTCAGCACGGCAGTGGGTCGCAGCCCTTACTACAGGCTCGGCGTGACAGTGGGAGACCGCATGGGGAGCCCGACCTGCGGGATGTCCTGATGCAGCAGGTTCACGTCTTGTCGTTGGACCAGATCAGAGCCATCCGAAACACAAATGAATACACGGAGGGACCTACGGTGGCTCCACGGCCGGGGGTCAAGTCTTCTCCTCGGGTAACAATCCAACCCAAAAATGAAAGGCCCCATGGGTTGCCTGAGCATCGTCATTTTAGCCGGATCCAGCACACGCAAACGCACGCATCTCCTCGAGCGCCTCTGTCCCGGTCCATCAGCACAGTCAGCACAGGCTCACGGAGCAGTACGAGGACAAGTACGAGCAGTAACTCGTCAGAACAAAGACTTCTGGGGTCATCTTTGGGGCCAGTTGCTGATGGGATAGTCCGAATGCAGCCCAAGTCTGAGCTCAAGCCGAGTGAGCTGAAGCCACTGAGCAAAGAAGACTTGGGAGCACACAGCTACAGGTGTGAGGACTGTGGAAAGTGTAAGTGTAAGGAGTGCACTTATCCAAGGACCCTCCCCTCATGTTGGATCTGTGACAAGCAGTGTCTTTGCTCAGCCCAGAACGTGGTTGATTACGGGACTTGTGTTTGCTGTGTGAAGGGCCTCTTCTATCATTGCTCTAATGATGACGAGGACAACTGTGCTGACAACCCCTGCTCCTGCAGTCAGTCACATTGCTGCACTAGGTGGTCCGCCATGGGTGTAGTGTCCCTCTTTCTGCCTTGCTTGTGGTGTTACCTACCAGCCAAGGGTTGCCTTAAGTTGTGCCAGGGCTGTTACGACCGGGTAAATCGGCCTGGGTGCCGCTGCAAACACTCCAACACCGTTTGCTGCAAAGTTCCCAGCGTACCCCCCAGGAACTTTGAAAAGCCAACATAGCATCACTAGCCAGAAATACTAAAGTAACAAGGATTATTATTTTAACGTACATATGCAACCAACTAAGCAGCTATGGTCTTGGCACTGTAGTAGAAGGGTTGGGGATGTACTTTGCTGTTTGCAGTGAAATGCTTTTCTGTGTGTGTGCCATCTTAACTGATACGCTTGTTAGAATACAGCTAGTGGCATACAGGGGAAAAAAAGGGATGCAGTACATTGTGACCCACATATTGCATAAGCTAAAGCAACACAGACACTCCTAGGCAACTCTATTGTTTGTGAATAGTACTTGCAAAATTTGTAAATTAGCAAATGACTCCTTTTTTTTCATTGTTTTCTGCCAGAGATAATGTGCTATATTTTTGTATATACAATAATATTTTCAACTGTGAAAAGTAAGTGCTGTCATAAGACATGGCACAGTCACAAAATATTATACTAATATGTTGTACATTCGGAAGAATGTGAATCAATCAGTATGTTTTTAGATTGTATTTTGTCTTACGGAAACCTTCTATTACAAGACTTTGATTTCCCTTTGGACTTCATGTATATTGTACAGTTACAGTAAAATTCAGCCTTTATTTTCTAATTTTTTCAACATATTGTTTAGTGTAAAGAATATTTATTTGAAGTTTTATTATTTTATAAAAAGAAATATTTATTTTAAGAGGCATCTTACAAATGTCACCCCTTTTTATGAGGACGTCATAGTTGCTGCAAATAAGGGGTGAATGATGCATATGTTCACTATAAAATAGAAAATATATTAACGTTTGAAATTAAACTGGGCTACTTGTCATTTTTTCCCATTCATTGTTCTGAGTTGGGAGAATTGATACTTCTAATTGCAAACTTCACAGTGAGTTATAGTCACAGTGAGCCTAATGTGAAACCGAAAAGAGATTTTAAAGTGTATTCTTTTGTTCTTGTTTACTTCTTCACCTGAAAACAGTGCAGGATTTTTGCTCCTGTCCTTTGCACAAATGTCCCACATACTGTTCCTACAAGAGAAAAGGAAAAGGAACATAGGAAAATGCATTAATTCATTCCAGACTGGGACTAATAGGCACTGAAAGCTTGACCTACTCTATAAGTGATGAGCTTTTGTGCTTCAAATAGGAAATAAGTAATCATTCACAAAAAGATGTTAGGCTTGCATGGCTTTACTCAGTGAGAGGGAGGAGGAAAAAATGTAATTAATACCGTCAATGCAAAAAGCTTGCAGGATTATTTGTTAAAGTTAGAAGAGTATGCCACAGGGAATGATAGATCTGAATGCAGTCCAGCCTTACGTCAAACATTTGCCTCACTTGTAAGAAGAAAGTTGCTTGATTTGTCATTTGTGGCAGTTACCTTCCACTGAGGTCAAAATCCTTTCCCTGCCAAGTTTCCCACCGGAAGCCTAGAGAATGATTTACCTTTCTTTATTAACAAACTATCATTTCCTGTTCTGAGCATGTCTCTCCAGGTTTAGAGTTCAATTTTATTTAATGTTCAATTTTAATTAATACATTTTACTTAATGTTCAATTTTATTTATACATTTCTTAAGCTGGCATTTAAGAATAGTTGTAAGTATTTTTAAGCTGACGCTTAAAAAAGTCTCACAGCTTTTTCTGAAGCCACTCCAAGGTAAACAAGTTATTACTAATAAATTAAGAACTCACTAAAAGTTGAAAACCAGAGCATTGAATAAATGTTCTATCTTTTTGCCCCTTAATTTTCATCTCAGATCTAGTGTTTGGATGATTTTACATAGGTCTGTAGTACTCAGAAATCTTACACTGTGTGTTTGTGCATATTGATTATCAATCATCAAGTGAAATTAAAAAGTGCTTGTTCTCTTTCTCTCTTTTTTTTTTTTTTTTTCCTTACCTCTCTGGTGAAAAATGCAAGCTGGTTTACTTTCTGCACCATCTGGCTGGATACTTTGGTATACAAAGATGAACAGTATATATTTAGCTTTCTGAGTGGAATTTGCCAGAAAGAGGGTAGCTTATGTTACATGAGTACTTTGTCCATATTTAAAGCACATTAGTATACTGTAACTGAGTAGTGGACTGTATATGTGATATTGTGCTTGGCTGCTGATAAACAGAGATTTTTATTATTTGATTATGGGTTTTTTAGCAATTTTGTTCTTGAAGGGGTTAATAACCATCATCATGTATTTCCATTCACTGAATGTAGTTCTTGAAACAGGTTAGGTGCTTGTGCTTAAACTGTCCTGGGCTAGTCTTGCTGATGAAAACAAACATTAGGGGAATCCTTCAGCTCTATCATGCAAACCCCAAGTCCCACTGATTTCAGTAGACAGTAAATCCAGTGTTTTCACTGGATTGATGAACTTGACAAAACTGAAGGCAAGCCCAGTCTTTTCAGTGGTTTATGGTTCAGTTGAAGACAACTTTACAGAAAGCTGAAGATGAAACTGGAAAACTGGGATGGCTGAGCAGCATTGCAGTCAAAGTGGGTGCAAATCAAAAGTCCTACTAGCTTAAGTCCAGTACTAAAATTGTGGATGTGTTTTCTTTTTGCAGTATAGTAAGTTCCCAGTCTGCCTAGTTAGGTTCTAAGGGAAAAGGAAAACCATCTTCTTGTTGGCAGTGAAACTTGATGTTGGTTTAAACACTGAGCAATGGTTGTGACCTTCCACTTGGTTCTTAATGAGGATAAAATAGTGGGTCCCACCCACTCCAGGTAAGCCCATTACCAGAAATTGGGCAGGATGTATGATTCTTGGGAGCAGGGATGTAGGGAAGTGTGGTCTGTTGGGCTAACTATGGCACTGGGGTCTAGGCTTCAGTTAGTATGGATTGATGTTTGTGCCCACTGGACTCTTGCTTGTGTATATTAGTTAACATCCTAATATTACACTTAATTAGATAAGGTTTAGTATTCTAAATAAAACCAAAATCTTGCCTCAAGCAGATTAGATTGTTTTAATAAGAATTAAGAGGGCTTTCAAGTGGATTGAGATAATGTTATTAAAGCATGCCTACTTTATCCTTTGAGATAGAAAAGTGGAGGTCCAAGTAAGGAAAATTTTCCATACACAGGTTTTGAGGATAACCATGAAAATCATGCTTGATATACATCACATAGGACTTTAATTTCAGACTGCTAGGAAGTCGTGAGAGAGAGCAAAACCCTTATTGTTGCTCCATTTGTTGTGTTGCTGCTTCAGAGTTTTACTCTGTTAGCTTACAGATTCTGTAGGGTTTGTTTAAGGTATAGAGATTTGCAGGATTGGACTGACAGTTGACCCTAGTAACAATGGGAACAAATAGCATTTCTTCAAATTATTTTTCTGTATGATGTAAGCTAAAATAAATACATGAAATTTAGAATATTTTAGAAATTCCTCAATTAATATCCTTGGGATCTTCTTTTCTTACTTTGCTCTTTAATGGTTTGAAACTTGATTATAATTTATTTTTTGAGATAGGGATCATAGCAGTATAAAATAGGAAAAAAAAAAGGAAAGAGACTTGGATTCAAGTAGAGAATAAATAGTGCCTTGGATGGAAATAAAATGTGTTCCTAAAGGATTTGAGATCATATTCAGGTGAGTATTTACATTCAGCAGATTTACCAAATCAGTCTTCAAAAGCCAAAAATTCTCCAAGTGCAGAAGTGAAATAGTTAAGATTATTAACTTAATAGATTTTTTACAATTTCTTACTAAACTGCCAGCTTTTAAATGTACAGTGTTACCTGTATTACCATTTTCACTTTTGGTAAAATGCACAATAATTAATTTTTGTAATGAGTGAAATCTTAGGTATTTTTCTCAGGTAGCAGGAAGAGAGCAGAATGCATTTCTGTTCTACAGTGCAACATTTAAGTACTTTTAGGAATTAACGGTTGGGAAAGATGGATTTGAACAGTCTGTCTTGTCTCAGATGTTCCTAGATGGGTGCAGGTACAGCAAGTAATAATGATTTCATCTGCTGAGACTAATTTCTGAATCAGTCACTGGAGCAGAGTGCCAGAAAGAAATTGGCTGAATTTGAAAGCACATTCAATTGAGTAGTGTCTGTAAGAACAGTATTGAATAGATGTCTTGGTGAAAATGTCAGCATTTGTCTTGTTGGGTCATCTTAAATAAATCAGTTACAGATTGGTGTTGCAGGTAGACAGTACACCAGATGTGGGATTGCAGGTGACCATGTTCACCAAATCCTTACCAATGAAAATACTTGGATGTTTTCTTCTTTATGCAATCTGATTTTAAACTGGAATCTTAGAAATAAAAAATAATGTCTCATTGAAGTCAGGACAAACAGTTTGACTCAAAAAACACGTGCATATAAAGTGCGGATATGTATAGTACTTTTGAATTCAAAAATATTTCATGTTTCAATCTGTGGAAACTCCTATGTGTTATTTCTCTTCATATTTATTCTTTCCGGTCCCTATCCCTTGTCATAATTTATGTCCCTTTCCTAGTCATAATACATAACACATTATTGCCACTTATCAAACAAAAGGGGAAAGAGGAGGATGAAACATGCTATTCTCATTAGTATTCTATATCTGAAAGTTTAGGACAAGGTCAAAAAACTTACCTTGATTACCTTGCTGCACATAATTTTTCCTGTATTTCCAGAAATATAAAAAGTTTTTTCCATTCATGCGACATTGAATCCCCTATTTCAGAAAAATCTTATTTGCACTGTTTTGGTATGAATTTTGTTACTCAAGAAGGCTTTATGTGTCTTTGTTTTAACCCACTGGCACTGTGTTTCAGTTTAAAGAGGAAGAGGTGTTACTACCATAAAAGCATGAGCTGCTGCTATTCCTCTGCCACAGGGATTGTTCAGTAGAGAGCCAATGTAATTGCATTTGGACAGGAGTAGCAATGATTTTGTTTGAAACAGAGTGGGAGTTCAGTGTTTTCAGCCTTGGGAGAAGACAACAGAGGCTGTGCTACATATCTGAAGTTTCTCTTAGCGTGTGGTGTAAGAAACTTTTTTTTTTTTCTCTGACTTCACTGTGCATGCTGATTACAGAAGCTTAGGGCTAACATGTTCAAATTGCTAGATTAAAATGGGTCGGTTCCCATTTCAGTAGGAGTTACCAATAATCAGAAGCTTTGACAATGTAGACTGCTATTATTCAGGATTATTTATGGATATTTTAATACTTGGGGTTTTAAGTTACATTTTAAATGGTCTTGCCAAGGGAGATGATCTGTTTCAAAAAGGTAAGGACCTGTATAATCAGAGGAGCTCTGCTTTCCTGAAAGACTGCTTTATAATTACCAAACCACTTGGTGTGCCTGAGATATGTGACAAGAGATAGCACTTGGTGCCGTTTAGGAGTTGCAGGCACAAGTTTCATTTGGAGAGTCTGAGCCGGTACACAAGGGTGTATGTGGAAGAATCACCAACTTAACAGACACAGAGAGCCCCTTGAGCAAAGGGAGTTTTTTACTTTTTCTTTTTTACCATCACTTTGTTTTGATCTAGAAACAATGTATATGAATGAGTCATAAATCGTGTTGTTGTTCCTCTGTTTAATGATGAAAGAATGTGTTGATGCTCTCATAGTGTGCCTCAAAAAACCGCACCAGGATGGAAAATCTTTAAATGACCAAACTTACCACTGTCGTCTTCAGAAATGAATGCAAACATCAGGGCTATAGCAAGCTGTGTTTCAAAATTAGTTGCACTGTAAGTAAATTGCACTAATTGGTTATGCTAAAACTCTTGCTATAATTAGACACTGTTCTGTTTTAGGTCTCAAAATCAACTCAGACCTTTGTCAGCTTCCTCTGTAGTGCAGTTTCATTAATTACTGATTTACTTAAAGTGTTGTTTCTTGTAAGACACATATAAAAGTTGGTGTATCACAAACTGTCAGGTGCATGAAGTGAACAGTTTTTCGTCCTTCTCATTTCTCTTTCATAAAGCATTGCAAAGAGGAGGAAATTGTGAAATAGTTTTATTTGCTTTGGGTCATTTTATTTATGAATTTTGTTTAATTATCAAAGACAGAGTGCTAATTTGATGGATTGCTGTTTTGTGGTTCCCTCCCCTCTCTCCCCACCCCCCCCTCACAGTCACTCCCCCAAAGTATATGGCAGTATGAAATATGTAAGTAGAGCAGTTAAGGGGCCAAGAATTCACTTTGTGAACTTAACCTAAGTGCAGCTGCATTAAACAGTAAGGTGAAGCAGGAGCATCCTTGCTTTCTTGCAGAGCTCATTCAATGCATTGTACCTTTCACCTACTGGCGGTTTACTCTCTTCCACCTCTGCTGCTCTGCAGACAGAGATTATGCAGTTGTTTATCATGTATGTGTTTTTATGCCTCAGTGTCTTTTCTTTTTTGGAGAAACATTGTGTTCATTCTTTAAAACTAGTGCATGAGGATCCCATCATACTGTTACTTTAAAAAAAAAAAAAAACAACAAAAAAACAAAACAACAAACTAGTCACATACGAAGGTTATCTTAACTGCCCACTGCCTACTACTCTCAATACTGTTCTTGGGGATGAAGTCTCTCCTCAGATCCCTTCATCCCAAGTGGAAGAAAAAGTCTGTGTGAGTTATTCTGAAATAAGTGTGGTTGGAAGGAGGCATGGGTTATGGTGTAAAAGGTGAACTTTCCATCAGGGCTGTGCCTGACCTGTTCTCTCCTGCACGCACACAACTGCAGTACAAAGTCTGAAAGTGTGCAACAGTGTTTCTGGCCACCTCTGTACTCTAAATCAGACAGTAGGTGGAAATGTTCCTGGACAATGGATTGCAATTGCCCATGCTACTGAAGCGTTAAGACTTTGCCTGGTGTGATTTAAGCATGTGCCAAAAAGTACTCTCCCAAGCTATTTCCGACCACATTTCAAGAGCCATTCCCAAAAGTCAGCTTGCCAGCAGCTCCTTTTAGAGGTTAAAGGAGTTGTCCAGCATGGACACTGTCCTTTTGGGGCCAGCTGGAACACAGTGCCCAGGAGCATTCTTGGACAGATTCATTTGCAGTCCAGCAGGAAAGAGATCCCTCCCACAAATGTCATCTGAAGGGAAATTCACTCACAAAGACAGACATTCTCATGAGTTCAGATGACACAATCTAATCCTCAAGTAGAAACTTAATTGCACACAAGCAACACATTTAATTTTTTATCTCAAAGGAGTAAGGCAATTGGCAAGGTAACTTTTTAGAATTTGCAAAGCTTGCTCCAGTGCAGTTACATGAAATTATATATTGATATTTTGTAACTAACCTGAACTAGTAATTTATTTTTTTTTTTGGGCCAATGGCATTCTTTTTTTTTCTTTGCAAAATTGTTTCTTAAGTATGTATTGACAAGTCATAAAACAGACTTTTTTCTATATTTTCTTTCACTAAAAAGTATGATTTAGTATGTCACAGCACTTGATTTTTAAGAATGAATTGAGGTGGTGTTTCTTGCTTTTGGATATTACATATATCTCTGAAGAAAACTGTCACAAAAGATAGTTTCCTTTCATGGTAATCATTACAACTTCATCTTTTCCCAAGATATGGAAAGTGTTCTCTCTTTATTGCTTTCAGCCCTGTGCTCACTTAGCCCAGAGGTTACAGAATGGGTGGCTTATGGAGCCTTGCAATTGCTGAGTGATTGTGCAGATTTTCATGGAGAAAAACTGGTGTGTAAAGTATTGCACTTGAGCTTAGCCTCTGACAGAACAGATCTGACTAAAATATTTCAAGTGTGTACAAAATATATTTCTGCGTACATGCAGTATGAGGGATGCGGTTGGAGAGAAAAGAAATGTCACAATTCACCCCTTAAGGTCTCTGGTTTAGAAAAAGGAATCAATATCAACTTTTTTTTTTTTTTTTTTTTTTTTTTTAGTTGATAAATTAAGCTAAGTAAAATATTAGATGAAAAGATATCTTGTTCAGTTTATTAAATGTGTCCAAGATTTGTCCTGTTTACATTTCACATAGTTTTTATCCAAAGACCTCACTTCAGCAGCAGGATTGGTGGGTGAAATGCCTGGCCTCACTGGAGGCAATGACAAAATTCTCCTTGACCTCCTTGAAACTTTGTATAGACAAGAGGTGAATTCCTGAATATGTACTGATTGAACATACACTTGAATGGATATCCTGGGAAAATCCCAGCTGCCTAGGGGAATAAAAAAAAAGTTTATAATTGCATGACACACACTTTTGAATGAAGGAGTAGCTATCTTAGTTTAGGATTTTTAACCTTTATTCTGATCCTACTTAACTTACTCTACTACTGAGGTAATTTATTCCTACCACTGCTGTAGGATATATGTAGTTGCTTCTTTTAGGCATCAATCTTTTATATTTTGCTGAGAGATTCTGTTTTGGGGGTTAATTCCATTAAGGGTGCTGTAGACTCCTGTTAGGCTTTTTGCTGGCAGACTTGTGCTGATAAAAGCTTGTGTGTAGACTTTCTGCCTTTATTTCAGCTTACTGTTATCAAACAATTCTTGTATACTGAAGCTGCAACAATTTAAATTCAGTTTAGCTCAGCTCTTGCAAAAAAGTCTAGGGAGAGTATTTATTTGGTTTAGCTGACAGTCTGGTTAATTGGAATAGGCTCATTCATACTAATAGTATCTGCACAGTGTTTTGTGACTGTTACTAAATCAGCTGTAAGCACTACCTGAAGTTACGTGAGTGAAAACATGCTTCAAGTAAAGTACAGTGAGCTGCTGCCAGACAGAAGTGTCTGCGTGTACTAGCATTGCTTTCATCTGAGATGAAAGAATTAAGATGGGCAAAATATTGTCACAGTTACATATCTACATTGTGCATTTTATCACCTGTAGATATAGATATATGCACATCACAATTACATCTTTCTTACGGGGAATGAGGAATTACCATATGTCATTGTTACCAATATTCCTCTTCACGAGTATCATCTTTTGCTGTAACATTTTCCCATGGCTTTTAAACAATACCATGAAAGGTGCTCTTTTCTCATGCTCCTGAGAGAGAGCATCTGCAGAGTGGAGTGCACCTACCCTGTACTCTGTATGTTGAATCTCCCAGGCATGGCATGATGGTCCAGTAAACAGAACAGCTTTTTTCCACTTTGTGCTTTCAGTGACAAAATACAGGTTTTCTTATTGCTAATCATGCAAATATGGCAACTTTCAAAGCCTTCATCAATTCCCTGCACCTGATAGGCAGTTCTTGTGCAGATGCACAGATATGCAGAACTACTACTTTGGGTGGAGATATTATCACAGGATGAGTGATAAAGAAAAGGATGAGTGCACAGATGTGATGTGCTATAGAAACCAACAATGAGCAGCAGTGGCCATGAAATAATGACTGATGGGTTTACTGTTGGTGGGACTTGACTGAGAGATTCAGTCCCATAGCAGTATAGACAGTAAGTAGATACAAAGAACATTCATTTCTAAATTTCTAAATTTAGGGACTTAAACCCTAATTGTCCCTGTTGTCCACATGTGATTTAGACATCTCATGTTGAGGGCATGAAAGGTATTGTTTTCTTCAAAGTTTTTTTGTTGGTTTTGGTTAGGTTGGTTTTGTTGTTTTTTTTTTTTTTTTCCTTTCTTTTTTTTCCCTGGTTAATATATGGATATAGGATACAGCATTCCTGTCGAGGAAAAAATAACAATTTCAGAGATGTACAATAAGGTTTACTGGGACAAGGAAATGCCACAGGCCAAAAGAATGTTGAAGTTAAAGTTTTGTGCTGTTTTGGTATTTACTTCCTTGGCAAGGTCAGTAAGTTGTCGTGGTTTTAGTGATTTTTATTCACTGTTTGTTTTAGTCTTTCTTTGCTAACAGTCCTTGTCTTCTTCAGGCCTCTTAGGGACTGCCAGTCCTATGATCATAGATCATGCATTCGCCTTAATGAGAAAACATTGGTTATGAAATATGAAAATATAACCCTCTCTAAAACTATGTAACAGCATTGCAGGACAGCAGTTGCTGGTACTGTAGGGAGTTTGTGATTTTTAGGTTTTGGTTTTCAATAGTTTAACTGGGGCCCAGATCCACAAGTTGGGTAAATCAACCTGACACCGCAACTGACAGCAATGTCGTGCTGATTTCCACGAGCAGAGTGTTGGCCAAGAACTTACTACCAAAAAAACCCCATGGTGCACAGTAGAATAATAATCTTAAGATTTTATCAGCTTTTGTTTCTTTTTGCATCATTGTTGAACAATAGTTTTCACTATAACTCAAGACAGTTCAGATTCCTTATTTATAATACTTAAAGAGCTATTTTTTATTACATTCAAGATGCTTGTACAAAAGGAATGCTTTCAATTCAGTCACTTAACTTTAGGATCTCTTCAGTGTTCCCAGACTTGTGAAAAAAGCAGAACAGCAAAAGGTAGAAAACCAATCACTTCGATTTACATGCAACAATGTTTTAAATTTTTAAAAACTACTTAAAGCATGCCTTGTGTGGTGGGCATTTATGCTGGGTCTATTTATTATGGAGTGAATAATATTTTTCAAGAATGATTCATCTGGGTTATTTTAGAGACTGCCTTGAATTCTGGTCATTTCTATAGATACTGCAATTCATAGTCATTAGTAAGCTAGTGGTTTGATCTAACCTCAGCTACCTGTTGCTGGCTGTGAATGGAAGAATTTATTTTTAGTGTGAAACCACAATATGAATATTTTCCACTCTGAAAGTATAAAAAACCCTTTAAGTAGAAATTTTACTCCCTCACTGTGTTGTGCTGTAGCTCTGATGTCAGACATACTGGGTTCTTCTTACAGAAAATCCTTTAAAATGCCTTATTCGCTATTGAAGTTGACAAGAATTTCCTCCACTTAACCCCTTCAGTGCCCCCAGGCGTTCAGCTCACATCAAACAAAAGGGAGCTCCTCTACCTCCTAGATAGCGATAGTGGGGTGTTGACAAATGCAAAATGAAAAATAAGGAGGCAGAAAAACCTGGGCCCTTGGAAGGAGGTTAGTAGGCAGGCTCACATAGCTGTGATCTGTGAGAGGCAACGTCTCTGGGGGCTGCGACTTTACAACTGCACAACCACTGCAACTGCTCTGCTGCTACAGGAACCTTCATTTTAACATGATGTGTCTTCGTTTGTTTGTTGGGCTGGGCTATTTGGGGCTAATTATGCCATTTCTGCAAGATTCATAATCAGAAATTGTCTGTAATTTTGGGCAATATCAGCTCTGATTGGTAAGAGCCAATGGGTTAATTGCGCTAGAAAGCTACCTACAGCTCTTGAGCATGTGAAACCTGTAGTTATATGTGGAGTTATGAAAGCTGTTACTCAGTGTAACGGTGAATAATTCACCCATCATGGACTACACTGCAGAAGAATGAGAATCTGAGACCTATGTAAAGCCACTGGCCTATACACAAACTTCCCATTTTTTTACGTAAAACATTTGAATTACATTAGAGATTAGATGAAGAAACAACAATCAATATCCCAGTTCCTTTATACTTCATTTATAATTTTGCAAACTAGCCTAATCTAGAGTGCAGTTAAAAGCAAGAATTTAAATTATATAAAATAAATTATTTTGTAAAATTTATAAAATAAATTATATACAAGGATATAACACACTTTAAAAACCAGAAGAGTTTGTAACTCTTACCCAAAGCTAAAGGACAAGAAATAGATCCTGAGACTTGACTGGCTTCCACAGTATATAGGGCTTTTAGGTAAATGGTAGTCTTTGGTTGCTGTTCACTGCCAAGTTTTTGATGTTTCAGTCAGAGAGGCTACTGACCTTCCCTGCTTAGATTGTCACCATATTTCCACAGCTTTAAAAAGATTTCAAAATAATTTGTGGACTTCTTTGATGGAGAGAAATTAGTTCTTCCTTCATATTTGTGATGCCTCTGAAGTTCTCATTTTCTTCCCTTTCTTAAGAGGCCAAAAGAAAGAAGTAGTCCGTGATTTAATTCTATCAAATCAATTCATTTATCTTAGGTGAAGAAAGCTGTTGTCTTTGTGTCCACACTTGTAAGGGAAAAAAGTGTATATTTTTTACTGTCTGCTTGCTCACACATAATCATTAGCACAAGACAAAATGTTCATGTGGTTACAGCTGCTGGAATTTCAGTGCATATGGTTTGGTCATTCATGCTACCAAGAAAATGTTTACCATCTCTACCAATACATGTCAAAAGATACAGTCATGCTCTTAGCACTGTGATTTTAACATTTGATAAGTGGAAAATGTTTGTTTAAAAAACATGAACAACTAAAGTACCATTGCCCAACCAATTTTCTCTAGAGAAGATAAGACCTGAGCTTCTGGTTAACACCTTCAAAGATGTTACTAACCACCTTGCATTTCACATTTGCATCTCAAAATGCAAGAGACCTTGCTTTTATAAATCTAAATATTTCTTCTCCTCCTGACCAGTTGCAAGGAGTCTTTACAGGTACTTACCACTTCATTGCTCAAGCAGGATCTGTTTGATTTTTGGTCTAGAAGCAGAAAGGACAGGCAGAGCATTTGAGGTGATCCCCCTTCCAGGTTGCAGAGAGGAAGAAACAGTGGGAGCCTATATCACTGTGCATCCTAAATGATGTGACGAGTAAACATCCTTTTGGTAAGCAAGCAGTCTTACCACAGGACGACAAATATTTTTGGTAATTAGATTTTTTTTTCTTACTTTTTAGTGTGATTGTGAAAGAGCCATCTTTGCTTTCAGATTCCTGTTTGCCCCGCACAGAATAGAATCTCAACCAAGGTTAAAACCTGTATTGAACTCCCACCAATTTACAGGAACAGATTAACAACAGATTTTTCAGGAGTTAGACATTTGTAAGGGCTGCAATAAACTAATATTTTGTATTCCCTTGCTAGATAAACACTAGAAAGAGCAGGACGTGAAGTAAAGGAAGAGCCTACTGATAGGTTAATTTAGGTACCTCATAAGAGACTTTTGAGAAGTGGCACCCAGGCTGAGATGCATCCATAATCAGGAGCTGGTTGAGAAGATGTGTAAGGCAATCTTCAGGGACAAACAGCCTTCATAATTAGACACAGTCTCATCAACACCTGTAATGATAACCGGCTTCCACGGCCCAACTGCAATCTGCTTGTGGGCAGCCTTAACCTCCTTCACTTCTGTGCATTTGTTGTTAAAAGTCAGACATGCACTTTGAGTGCATCTGTGAACTGTTTGCTTTATGAGCTATAGATCGTTGAACACAAAGTAAAATGAATGGGGAGCTTGGTGTACTGTCTGCTGTCCCAGTACAACAGTGGTGGATGTGAGGGATAGGAAGGGAATGGACTGCAGACAGTGGCCATGTCTGCACATTATCTCTAAAGAGCATCTCTCTTGTCACCATCAGAAAATACATCCTGGGCTATATGAAGAACTCTTCTGAGGTCACAGAAAGTCCCGGTTTTCTTAAGACATTTTTGAGAAACAGAAATCCATAGCAAGTCAGAACTATCTTGGGTTTTCCTGAAGTAGGTGTAAGGGAATTATAGCGACAGCCTATCAAGGCTTAGGTGGCTTCCAGCACCTCCATCTGGATTCTCCTAAAAACGTGTAGAAGTAATGAAAAAAAACCCAAAAACCCAAAACTCATAGAGTGATGCTAGATCTAAGAATTTTTATCCAATGTGAATGGATACAGCTGACACTGGGCAAAGATGAAAATTCTTCTGCTAAATATGTTGATAAAGTAATTTTCTATAGTGACCTTAGGGAAGATTTTTCACTAAAATTCAGCTTTTCAAGCATTTAAGTCAACAAGACACTGCATTTGGTATCCCGCAGGAAGCCCAACACAGATGTGAACACCAACCTTATGGATGGTTCTGCAAAGTTAGCAAATTGGCTGGGTGATGCTAGCAAAAATTCATGCCCAGGAGGTCAGCACTGGAATATCCAGAAAAATATATGACCACTGATACATCAATATTTAAGGAATAATAAAGTACTTCTTCAACTAAGAAACTTCCCACATCCAATATAGTGGTTTAATGGCTTTTAATGACCTTTCTGATAGTTTCTAAAGCCTACTGTCTCAAGCCATTCTAACATGTTTGCCTGCAATAACCTTGAGCAGGGAGTTCCACTGTTGTACTCTATATCTAGCTTTTAGCTGACCAAAGAAGGTTAAGATTTATTTCACCCCAAAGACTTGCAAAGTGATTTTTACAGATGTACTTCAGTACTTTTATAAGGATTGAAGGTACGCTGACTGATCTGTATTTTGATACAAAATTCCTTGATTGTACTGCAGCATTTTACCTGTAGTATGAACTCTCAGATGCAGCACAAAGCTAATTTATCTAACTGTGTGCATATGTTTCCAGGGCCCCTCCACTGTTTTCTGTAGACATTTATTAGGTTGCTAATGTTTTTGTTAAGTCATGGAAAAGAAATATTACCAGATGGTCTTCCTTGTCTTCGCAACTCAAATTCCTGCAACAATTATCAGGAAAGATGCAGGGTACAAAAATCATGGCAATGTCATTGTTTTGTTGTAAGGCAAATGTATGAATAGCACCTGAGTTAAGCCTTGGGAGTTTCTTCTCAAGAGGAGAGAAACATACCTCAGTATTGGGGCATAATAAATTTAGATTTTTCTGTCAGTGTTTGGTAAGATGTTCAAGTCCCTCTGTATCTTCTGCAGGTTTGTATCTTCTCAGTTTTTTTCATCTAGCACTAAGAGTGTGCTACTCTTTGAAGCTTCCTGTAGTGTCTTTCAATGTATAAGGGCTTTCACTGTTTCTGTGTCAGTTATTATTATCAGGATTGTTATTATCAGCAGTAGCCTTCCCTCCCACCCCCCCTAAATCCAGAAAGATTAGAATTACATCCTGCTCCGGGAAGGATAGAGAGGACACTCATTATATATAATGTCAAGCATAAATCCAAAATGTACTTAGTGGCATGAAACACAGATAAGGTTAGATGCACTGGTGGAATCTGGCTGGTTAGGTCATGTTTATAACTCCTTTGCACAGCAGCAAGGAGGATAAACCAGTTTATCTGGTCTATTGATTTTTTGTTGCCCTGAATCCTGATACTTTGATTTTTTTGGCTCGAATCTCTATGCTGCAAAAAGGGTGAAACTGATGCTTAGGGCCATCTCCCTGGGGG
This sequence comes from Motacilla alba alba, assembly GCF_015832195.1. Classification (NCBI taxonomy): domain Eukaryota; kingdom Metazoa; phylum Chordata; class Aves; order Passeriformes; family Motacillidae; genus Motacilla; species Motacilla alba. The sequence goes on along the minus strand of NC_052016.1, from coordinate 77,325,679 downwards.
TAATATATGGATCAGGTATGCAGGTTGCTGGCAGAGGATTTTCTAAGGTAAGTCCGCAAAACATGCAGCTACAGGTCTCCGTTTAGGAAGGGTTTCAAGCCCACCTCTCTCATTTTACATGTTAAATGTGGCCTAGAGGAACATCCACCCACACCAAATGGAAAAGCCAAATTTCCTTCCAGTTCCAAAAACATTATAGACATCTGCCAAATGACATTTCTAATTCTTCCCGTAAAAAAATGGAAAGCTAAACAGAAGCATCACCCTTCCAATAAATCCATTCCAAACTCTTCCTGATTTATTCCAGATACTCTGCATTTTGGTGAGGCTGTTAAATAATACCTGCTTTTGTTCTCCTTATGGGGCTTACCTCAGAAAGTATTTTATATAGTTGTTCCTTCAGAGACTTTAAAAAATGCTCTGGAAATCATAAAGAGGCAAAATTTGACTTCTGATACACGTGTTCAGTTCCTATTGACTTCATTGGGGAATTTCAAGCCGGAATAAACCACAGTGTTGGAAATATTTACTTAGGCATGCTAAGGAAAATGAGTAGTTCTCAGTAATTTTTACTATTTCCATCAACTACAACAGAATTTAAGCACATTAATTTGGTTTTTTTTTAATATAAGAAAGAGACAAATCATAAAAATACGCTTAAGAAGTCAAAGGAATTGTGAAATGAAGAAAGCCACAAAAACTTCTTGTCTGTAGGGTCTTTTTAAGAACTAGTTAATCACAACATCTCACAATAGATGTATGATCTCTAAGATGTAATTAAACACAAAGCTATAACTCATTTTTTACTGTGGTGAGATTGTTGAAAAGCATCCAAATTCATGTTACCATAAAGAAAATTGGTCCTAAGATTTTTTCCTTTTACATTATAATGACATTGAAAAGGCTGTTTTCAGCTGTCACTGTTGTCCATCATTTTATTCTGGAAGGTTTTTGAAGCCTGACTACTTGGAAAAGCACAAGCCCAAGGTCCTCTGGCTGTGCCCTGACCTGGTCAGACAGAGCCAGATCCTGTCCAAAATCAAGTAATTGCACTCAGGTTGCTCAACCCTGCTGGTTACTTCAAAACACAAGTGCCATATGAATGTCTATATGACTTTGGATCAGAGCTGGCTCATGTCTAGCCATTTGAAGAGCAGACAGACAAGCTTGCATCTGTCTGTACCTGTCCCTGGAGACATACCCTGAAGCTGCTAAATAGCTGATTTTTTTTTTTAATGTCACAGTAAACAATGAATATGGAATGTCAAGTAATCATCATGGAGCTGAAATATCCTCAACAAAGAAAACAGGTAAAACAATGCAAATAAAATGAGATTTTCTTTCTTCCCACACCCATAAACTGTCATGCAAGTGCAATAGCTGGAATTGACGTAAACCCTTTCTGAAAAGCTAATTTAGTAGTGTGCAGTCACCTTTAATTTGTTCATTATTCTCTTATTTTAATGTTTCTTCTTATTTTAAGAAGAATTTTGGTATTTCCAAAATCTGATCCAGAAATACTGGCTATTGGTATAGGAATTACAGGAGAACCCATAAAATGTTCCATTTTCTTTCATAAAATTAAAGGTCCTGGTAAACTTTGGATAAGATTCCATGTGTTGAAGTTTTAAGTGTTGCATGAATGGGTCTGTTGGCAAAATTTTCCCAAAGTATATTGCTATTAAATTCAATAATGTAACAATGTAAAATGGTTATTACAAGGCCTGAAAAAACACTGTAATTAGTAATTAGAAAGAATATCCCACGTAAAAAGACAAGATGGATTTTTAATCCTCACTGGTCATTTAGAGCAGTGTTGTCTAATACTATCACTTAACTTGTTATCATAAATATTTGAGGGTTTATTATTTACTTTTATTTTGCCAGTTCAGTTTTTCCTTTTCCACTTTCAGAAGCTGTCTTTCAGAGATTTTACTGGTTGCTTTGCTGTTAAAGTTCTGGTGCAGCCTTCTGCCAAATATTGCAATCCCTAGTCTGGGAATTCATCCTACATGGCCCGCTACAAGCTGCCACAATGATGGCTTATTTTTGGGTTTGTGCTTTTGTGGGTGAATACGAGGGACCGATGACCACATTTGGTTTGGAAATACTGTAGCAGTAATAAATGGGAGAGGGGATTATGGAACTCTTCCAGACACCTTTACCAGGTTTTCTGAGATGTTCTAATAGCTTAAAAGTAAGAGAAAATAGGGACTAAAGTATTTGCACCTAACTTGGGTCCCTATCCATTCCCCACATTCTGATAGATCAGACTGGTTTAAAGAACTGCTTGTCCTCAGTGTGATCAAAGAGCCATTCCATTTTACACTGGCAGCAGGATACTATATTCACAAATAATACATTTTAAAGAATTCTTTTAAAGCTGTAACTCTCACCATGATGTTAGTCATAGGTCTATGCCATAAAACAGAACTTTGTTCTAGCAGGGTACAAACAGGTGGCAGTCAAGTCTAGAGGTGCAGCTGATTTAAAGGCTTTGCATAACTGAAGGACAAATAACTTTAAACATAGCAGCACTTTGCAACTAAAATATCTCCTATTTCAGTGAGATGCAGTACTATGTCCCCAAAAGCAGAACAGAACATGAAGTAGCTACAGGGCTTTGTGTGTGGATATAAATTTAGAAGATCTGATGAGCCATCTCAAACTTTTCTCCAGCTGATTTGATGACATCATTGGTTTCACTATCTACAGTGGCACCATTGTCATATTAAACAATGACAGTTCTAAAACTATCCTCTCTGCTTTCCTGACAGATATTCATATGCTACATAAGAGGGAAAAATAATCTTCTTGTCATCATATTTTTTCCTTTTTTTCTTTTCTTTTTCTTTTTTTTTTCCTCCCACATAATCCCTTTTGTCCTTCAGGTCTTAATTGCAATTCATTATTATTTTTGTGAAGAGCAGCCTTATGAAGGCAAAGAGTTAAAGACGTCACTTTAAATGACAAAAGCTGAACACTTTACCCCACTTTCAGTCTCTCATCTATTCATCCTTTTCATTGTGAACTTCGCTATTTCAGCTTTCTAAGCTCTTCAACTACCTGCCCCTAATTTGTATTCCTGGGAAGAGGCCTAGGCTAGTTATTTTGCATTTGTGTGCTAATGGTGCTGAGTTTGCTTCTAAGAGGAGAACAGGGAGGGGAGGGCAGGAACCTCCAAAAGGGTTTAAGTGGGAGTGGGGGTGAAGGTGCAGGAAGGGTTGTTTGGGGGAGAGTCATGCTGAATTTTAACCCTGAATGCTTTCTTATACAATTTTGCACAAAGCCCTCCTGATTATATGGAAAATGATACCCTGTGAAAACTTGCCTGTTCATATACACCTTTTAAACAAATAGGTTAGTCAAGTATCTGGAAAGACTGGGAGACAGTTGGGTCATCTTTTTATTAATACATTAAATCATGACATATATTTTCTCAAAGATTTTTTTTTTTTTTTACATATGCCCTTGAAAATTATGTAACTTATTCAAAGTATGTATAGTATTCTGAAATACATTTATTAGTGGAAACAGTCTGTACATGTAAATTATAGTACTGCAACCCTGCTCTGCTTTGTTTGATAAAACCCTTTACTTTCACAGGGTTAATTTTGCCTGTGTGCTTAGATGCCATGTGAGATAAAATACCTTTCATTAGATTAAATAGGCAAACAGAGGCTTTTTGACTTATTGACTAGTATTTCAAAGCCTAGCATTTCTTATGCTAATCATTTTTATAACTAATTTAACAGACGTAAAAGAATGTCATTATGAATAATTAGCGACGTTAGTAATTTAGTTTCTAATTAACCAGGGATGTGGCAGACCATTACAGATGGGAATTCTCATTAGCCATGAGAGGCATGGGCGTTTTGCTGCTTATAATAGATTCTGCCTATATTTAAAAATGGTTTGGTTGTTCACAGTTTTTAATGCAAAGCACTTTCACTTCATGCTGCTGGGTACATCAGCTTGTTGCACTTTGTCACACTGTAAACCAGACAACTATGCAAAGAGCCTGATGCAACAAAGCGTGTAGGCGGTCGTTTTCCATTTCATGAATTATTGCATGACAGTGGTTCTCACCCCAACTCCACACCCAAGAGGTGGATTTGCAAAAGGGGCATTTTTCTTTTGCAGGTGTAAGTTGCTTGCAATACAATTAAACACAGACATATTAGATCTTCAGATCTGTGCCCATGATTCATTTTCTGCATAAAAAATGAAAAGGAGCCTACCTCCTTATGTCTCCCTGTCTCTCTGAGTGTGTGACATACTTTTACAGAACTACTTCAGTCTCTATAGCATGTATTCCCCCTGCATAGGCTTCCACAGGTGTCTGCACAACAGTTCTGGGGCATGAAAAAGGCTGGTCCTTTACACTCTTATATACCCTGTGTGAAATTACCCACACCACTGCTGTTTCTGCTCTTATTACTTTTTTGTTTTATTTAGGGGTAATTTCCAAAATTATTACTTCTTCTAAATGTTCAAATTCTCTTTCAATAAGACCCAATAAAAATACAACCATCTAGAGAAAGGGTTTTCTTCCATTTGAAAAACTTTAATATATGTATATACATGCATTTTTAGTTTCTCAGATACTCCAAATCATTTGGAATCATTACAGTCAGCTTGCTTGGAAAAGACGCTGAACACTGTTTACAGTAATAATAAGTAATTTTGCAATTTGCAATTTTGATTAGCATATCAGCAATATGGACCAGCCATTAAACTCTTTGAGAAGGGCAGTCTGCCCCATGATTTATTAGTCTCTGGAAAGCAGGACAGTGACAATTGCATGGGGACAGCAGCAAATAAACCTGAAGGAGAAAAGCTCCCTCCGAGTTCTGAAATTTGAGTTATAAAGAATGTCCACCCCAATAATGGCAGACTTTGTCTATAGAACAGACATGCAGAGTTTTTCAAGAATGACCAAGTTAAACTGCTGTAAACTGTTTATTCTGAATATACATAACACACCTCCATCCAGCATTTAAAGTAGTTTAACTAGATTAATTTAAACTGCCCCTTTAGTTAACCACTGCAACTTCCTCCAGTAGGGAGAAATAAAAGTGATTTCAAGTCAAGTCATTCATTGTTTCTGTCCAAACCTGGACAGAAAATCTGTTTGTGATTCCTCTCACTTGGGAGCAAGTGTGTCCCATTTCAATTCCTGTGTTGGAGTCTGCATCAAAAATATTAGAAGGTGTAAATTAAAATTAAAATTAAAAATTAAAAACTGCTGTTTCAATTTAAGTGTTCACATAGGGAAGAAGTAAAGATGGAGATTCCTGATATGCTTATTAGCCTACTTATATATATTGTATAGCCAGTTAAAGTTTGCCTAAGATACAATGGAACATACTTAGTCAGATTAGAAAATATTTTTTTCTTTTCATAGCAGAGATTAGAGCACTAACCACAGCTATGGAAAATCAGTGTTCAGCGCCTGCTCTACTATAGATATCATAATACAAATGACCTTGGGCAAGTCACTTAGCATATATTTGCACTGCAGTCAGACAACCTAACCTTAAAGTTCAGCATTCCTGAACTTTTTAGCAGCACCACTAGACCACTGTCAAAGGCCACTGTGGCCCCCTATAAAAATTTCAATCAAAAGCACCATTGTGACAACTTTGTTTTCTATGGTTCAGCAAACCACTTACTATAAATTGGGAATTGCAGATGGGAATCACTCCAGTGTCACAGCTTCAATGTGGGCTAAATGCTGATGGTCCCAGGCAGATTTGACCATCCCAGGCTGCTTTGTCTATAGTGTACATGAGTGCCTGAGTGCCTGAGCTGGTTGCTGCCACCAACATTGCCATGCTTGTCCTCGCTGCTGCCATACTTCCCCATGGCAGTGAACACAGGGCCTCAGCTGCTCACCTGTAAAAGGATCAGTCTACCTCACAATCTGAACATAAATGTATCAAAAGACTGTGAGCAATGCAGATGCCTGGGGTTTATGAGAGTATTTTATATATAGTCTAAAATACACTAAATATTTATCTTCTCAGCTTTCCCTAGGAGCTTGTGGGAAGCCTTATTGGCTGGAGGTATAAGCAGCCTCCTAAAATGAAGGTGGGAGGTTATATAGCTGTCAATATCTCAGTTCTGTTGGTTTAACCAATGTCTGATTCATCTGACCTTTCTCTATCTTGACTACAATGGAAATTAAAAAAAAAAAAAACAAAAAAAACCTGACCATTTTAAAAGACCAGAAGGTGTTACAAGAAAAGAGTCTGTATTATAATGAGAACCCCGTGGCCAGCAACAACCTTCACAGATGCTAGAATCTGATTGTTTGGCTTTGACCTCAGAATTAATGTGACATACCTGAATGTGTGGAATCTTCAGACTTGTCTCTGAAATCTTATGGTAATGCACACTTCCAGTTGAAGGGAGTGGGGAAGGTATCCACCTGCATATCGCTCCCAGAGGATATCGAGTAAGGGGCAGCATAAATAAAAATCGTACAAATACCAGATTTGGGACAATCAGAATACAGTCTAGTGGTGGTGGTCTTTGATCTTAATCAGTTTCTTTGTCCTTACTTGCAAATTCTTTCTACAGGACAAGCAATAGTAGACTGCTTTCTAAGGGAAACTTAGCCTGAATTAGGTTAAAAAACATACATTGCATACCTCATCCTCTTAGGTTACTACTTTTGTTAGGCATAAACCAACTGCACAGTGTCATGAGCTTTTTCAGTGGTTAAAACAACCAAAAGAAACCCAAGCAAACCAAACCAGGAGTGGGTCTTGTGCTGAATCAGTGACTATTTTTCTGTGGGGAAAGAGACCATGAATATTAATGCCTACAACTAGATCAGCTGTATCTATAAATTGTCTGAGTTCCCATTGATTTCAAGTTCTAGAAGATGAAAGTCTACACAATTGTCCTACTTTGATTGCTGGTTTTTTTCTCTGCATGCTTCTTCTGAATGCTCTTGGAGAAAGAGAAAAATCTTTCAACCACAGTAATCTAGACTTCACTGTGCAATGACTGAAATAGATATTGTTTTGTCACTTATAGGTTATTGCTTAATAGAAAGTTGTCTGAGCTAGTTTCCTAAGATTGGGTGATGACATATCTGAACATAACCTATCCCAATCATCTGAGCAAGATCTTTATCATAATAAAAATCCACTGTGCTGGGTTTGGGTTTTCTTTCCTTTGTGTTATAGACTATGTTCTGATGCATAAAAATGAATAATTTAGTCATAATTGTACTGCCACAAGTTTATTGTAAACTGAAGCCACAATTGCAATCTTGGATGCCACAAAAAAATTGCTATAAAAATTTCTAAATAGTTCTTTCTTCAGCTGCAATAACATACCATTTTGCATTACCAGATGTTAAAACTCTATAGATTATCTGACAGCAAATACTATATCAAAGGCAGTTCAAAAGAAAAGTAAAAATTATTTTCATATTTTTAATAATGCTTGCAGATGGGTTAGGATAATCTGTCATAGTTCAGAAGTAGAAAAGAAACAGACTTGATGTAACTTGGCTCAGTGGTCTGTTTCAAATATGGTTCACACACAATGGGAAAAACAAACAGGTCTTTGCTTGAGAAAACAGATGCAGCAGGCAAGTGCAAAGTCTTACTCTGTTTGTTTCGAAAGCAAAAAACTAGCTTTTTAACGGAGAGAAAGACAGATCACTCCAAAAATTCCATGTAAACTTTTCTTTTTTTGAGATTCTTTCTGTGTTTCCCCCTTCCTCTTCCCATGCACACTGAATCAACAAACCCAGACATTCACAGGAATACGTCCCTCAGTCTCCTGTCCTATATCATGCATGTGCAAGGGGAGATCCCTTACAGGAATTCCTCAGTGCTGGTTGTTGTTCTGCAAAGTGATGTACAGAGCGCACTTTTTATTTCTGTATGGGAAAAGCTTCATGGACTGAACTCACTTCAGAAGCCCCAAAGATCTATTAAATCAGTGCTTACAAAAACCATGACTTCTGTCAGCTTTGGGTGTGCACATCCTGGGTCCTTGTCTTTTTAGCAACACGATGTCCCTTCTTATTTTTGCACTGAACTAAAGAATGGGATCTGGAAGACAGAAGAGAGCCTTAAACTAATAAAAACTGCAATAGAAAATTATTATCTTTCTTATTTATGAAATTTATAGGGACTTGTGTTTCAGTTTATACCCACCTGAGCATAGTCTTGGTCATCTGCTTGCCCGCTTTTGTCAAATATTTTCATTCACTGACACCTATTTTATTTTCAGTCAGTCTGTGATTTAAATGTGCCACCACTTGAGTCCGCAGAAAGCAGCAGGCTTAAGTTTTCTACACGGCGGCTCTTGTGTCACCTTCACCTAGTTTAGTTATGCCTGAATACCTCCTAGCACCCTTCAACCAGCCTGTCTTGGAGGGGTTTAAAGCAGCCCCAAATTCATCAGGAAAGTACCAAAAAAACCCCCAAAAAAACAAACAACCAACCAAAAAAAAAAGCAGTCCTTCACCATAAAGAATAACCTGGATGTTTACTGTGCCTGGCCGCACACCCAAGAGCAGTGTCTGCGTGGCTCCCCTCCCCAGGCCGGATGGCTCCACAGCTCAGTGCCTTGGCTTAGGTGCAGTTGGAAATGCCCGAGAATGGCTCTTTGTTGATTTTCGCCTGTGCGAGAGAGCCTGGTGTTGCTGCGAAGCGAAGTGCTATTGAATTTGCTCACTCAGGCAGAACACTCGACAGGAAGGAAGGAAGCAGCCATTCTTTCTGGTCCTATTGTCTGGCCACCAGGCTTAGGCAATCAAACAGCCCTGTGGCCCGGCTGCGGCTCCCGCTCCGGCCGCTTCTGGTGGGCCCGCCTGGGGAAGGGGGGCAAGCGGGGGACGGCCTTCTCATGGCGTTTACTTTGTTTTCCCTGCGCTCCATCACATCTTTTCACGGCCCAGGGCCTCAGGTAGCCGTTTCCCAGCCCTCCGCGGTGCTCCAGGGGAAAGGCTCAGGGAAGGGAGGGCTGAGCGTAGCCGCAGGTGGGGTGGAGCTGCTCAAAGCTGCCTCTGGATTGGCGCTGGATGATAGGAAAGTGTGGGAGCAAACTGCAGGAGCCTGTGGGGAGTCCTTCCAGGGCTTGGACATTTTTGCTGTCATGATCAGAAGGCACTGCTTGGGGCTGAAGGCTTTTTCGCAACACATTGATTTGCTCGGGTGAGGTGGGAAAGGTTGCAAAGGAGCAAACCTGCCTTTTGAAAGAGGCTCACTCAAAAATGTAGATTTCTGATTTCCCAGTCTGTATCTCAGTTGGCTGCCTCTTCTCCCCGGAGAACAGGAAAGAATGAGAAACAGAGCCAAAGGGACTGGGCTTGCGAGGCAGAATGCAAGCCTGGCCTCCGCTTGTAGTAATGCCACAGGGCCAGGGTGAGTTCTTCTGAGGATTCCTGACAGAGAAAGTGCAAAAAGGGTAACTGGTCTAAGCATCCAGGGCAAAAATCTGTCTGCCGCTGCATTTTACCTGCCCTAGTGCATCCCTGCAAGGGGGACGGCCCTTGCTGCCCTTCCAGTCTCAAGTCAGGTGGCAGCTATAACATTGGAGTGTGGATTTTGCTATGAAGCCTGTCTTGTTCTTACTGAAATGTGACCATGGCATAGCATACATAGCCTCCTACTATGGTTTTGGTTTTGTTTTTGGTGTTTTTGTTTTTTGTTTTTGTTTGTTTGGGTTTTTTTGTTTGTGGTGGGCTTTTCTCAGACAATAAGATCCAGTGGTGGGTCAGGTAATAGGTACGTCAGTGATATCATTCTTAATGTTGAATGACAGATAATAATGTTAATAGATGACAATATCACCCTGCAAATCTGTGAGGTACAGTGAGATAGTAGAGCCTGGCAAATACAGAGGCATAGGACTTATACAATACTATTTCTACAAGGCCAGAAATGGTTTCATGGTGTTTTAAGTGACTCTAAATCCAGATTTAAGTGCTCCCACCCTTGCTGATGTCCCTGGTTGCATCCTCTTAGTGAATGTTATTGCTTCAAATCTTGCTTGGTTGCAAGGCATGGGCACAGGTGGAAACAAATGACAGTCCTTGAGCCCGGTCCCCTGGTCATCGTACAGAGGTGGGTGTTGCCAGAAGGGGCAGGAGGGAGTGAGGGAGGCAGGCAGCATGGGGAGCTGCCACAGCCTGGTTCAGAAAGATGGATATTGCCTTTTGGTGTGGCACCATGCTGAGACACTTCAAGTGCCATGCATTTCTGGTGTAGCCAGAAATATTTGCTTATACCCAAGAAAGCCTACAGGCTGCAGCTGCACGTTGTTAACTTCAACAGAAAGACATGTGTTGCTTTTAGGGATTGTGGAGTATACCCAACTTCCCACTTTTGTCTTAATCAGACCTCTGCTCAACCTGCTCACACCTATCCTGGTGCAAATTTAAAACAACCTTGATGAGTTAATGGAATTATTCCAGGTTTGTCAGTGCAACAGGAAGAAATCAGCATGAATGAGACCATTTTTTTTCCTTTAAATGGAAACAAGTAGGAATTACTAGAACAGAGAGTAATTTGTAGCCAAGAAGGACTTTTGAATTTGGATTTTATTACAAACTTGAAACTTGGGCCAGTTTTGATGGGATTTGTAAACGCTTTCAACAAATGTGGGCTGAGTTTCAAGTGAGGCTGGGCTCTGTTGTACAGGAATCTGGGCCAAGGTATGGTTTTGAGTGGAAAGCATATGAAACTCACCGCATTTTCCTGATTTAGAGTCTTGCTTTGAAGTACTTGGTCCATTCAAACCCAGAACTTAAAGTAAAAACCCACATGGTGTTAGTACACTGGAGCCAAAACTATAATAAAAAATTCCCTTGAAACCCCATGATTCAAAGCTAGCATAGATCCAGATAGTACTTAAAAGATGCTACATGTAGCAGATATATTTGTTAGTTCAGAAACTTTAAATGCTCTGAAATCTTTACTAATTTCTTGATTCTTGAAAGATCTTATTGTAAGAGCTGCAGTGGAGTGGAAAGATTCAAGATTATTACTTTTGTTAAGACCGTGTCTATGAATGTATAAATAATCAATTAATTTTTTTCTCTTTTCATAGATGAAATATGTTGTTAGTGACCCTACTCTGTGTCTATGGGCTCTTTCACCATGCTCAGGACTACAGTGTCTGAGCCTTCCAGCAGTGCATGAAGCAACGTGAATAACATCTGTTACATGCTGTTTATTGTCTCATCCTTTCCCTTGAGATGCAGCATGTGCAATAGAGTGTCTTGTTCTGATTGGGGTTTTTTTTGGTATCATGATTTGTTTTATGATCAAGAAACCACCTCTGTGAAAATGTCTTACAGGGGAAGTGTGAGTGGAGGATATTACTGGTTACAAACTGGAGGGAAAAATTCCTATGAGGTACTAATGACATATTTCTTCTTTTTCTTTCTCTTTTTTTGTTTTTGAGAGACATTTTCACTTTACTGCAACAGTCACCTACACAAGCTCTGTGCACATATTCACAAAGCTCGACAGAAGTGCTGTCAAACATTTTTGTTTGAACACAGCATAATGCAATTAACGTTACTGCCCAGCATGCCTTTGATAGCACACAGTGTGCTACAAGATGATTTCTCTCTCCTTTACTGATGCACCACAATTCCATATGAGCAGCCACCCAGCGACTCGGCTGGCTTTTGCATTTCCACTTAACTACCCTGAATCATAAAAGTCTGGGAAAGGATCTGAGAAACATGTTCCTTCAACTACTGCAATGCTTCAGCAGTGAGGCTGAGTTTGTGTAACATGTGGAAAATCACATGTCAGTATGCGTCATTCATAGTCCTGTGCAGATCTGTTAGATGTTTCTGAGAGGGGCTGGCTGTCCCCAGCTGCCTGCCTGTAGAACATGCATAGAGCTAACAGGATATCTGCATGTGACTTGCTGACAGGATCAGGCCCTGGTGCTATAAGCAGTCAAAATGTTTTGGGTTTTCATCAATAATCCCAGTATGAAGGGTCTTATTTCTTGTACAGCTCTGTAATTAATCCTTGGCTGCTTTGGCTGTGATCCCAATGGTCCAGGCCAAGAGGAAGTAGGGACAGAGTAATCAAAATAGAGGTCACTTTTATAGCTCATCAGAATCAAAGAGGTGCCCTCAAAAACCTGTAAAGGGAACTGAATTGTTTTGAAGGTGAAAAAGAGAATGAAAATGGACAGCTGGGAAGATGCTATGACCAAAACTAAAGGGAGAGCACAACAGTAAAGAGCCAATGCTCATTTGCAGAATAACCACTGCTGGTGTTCCAAGGATATTGCCAGTACCAGTGACCTTTCCTAGGAAGCTGCACAGGAACATACTCTGCAGTTACTTCTACTTCTCACTGGAAATTCAGAAGAAAAACCCAAACATGCAGAAGGTTTCCGAAGGTCTGTCTCCATCCATTTTTCCTCCTGGCAAGTCCTGTTAGTCCCTTCTGCGTATAAAGCAATGTGAAATGGAGCAAGAGTTATTTTTAAGGATTTTAGATCAACACTGGAGAGCACTGTACTGGACAACTGTCAGAACACAATGTCTCAACTAGAAAAATGACTTGCCATTATTTCACAAGTCCACATGCACTGGGTATTACAGCTTAATTTTTGAAAAAATCATGCTTTTGGAGCATGCATTCCAGGTGAAACACCTTTCTGTACCAAAGCTCTGCATAGTGCAGGAGGAATGAGGAAAACATTATGTTCTTGATTTCTCTGGCCAACATACACTGTCCTAACCAGCACAGCCTATGTGCAGTCAGAGCACTGACAAAGCAAGTATGTGCTTGCTCCTCTCCCTTTCCTTGACCTAACAATTTGTGTAGGGAAAACTCAGGTCATAATACAGCCAATGATCTGGCCTGTAAAATTTCTTTGGACAGAGAAGTTAATGCTAATTCAGCATGTTTCAGTTTGCTGAGCTCCACCAGGCTGCACATGATCCTGCATTGTGTTGCGGAGTTTCCTCAGCACAGCTAATCTACATCTAGTTTGATAAAAAGCTGGTTCCATTGATGGCTCCAAAGCTTTTTTCTGGTTGCTGTTTTGATGTGAAAATATAGTGGACATCTGAGATACTTTGGTTTCTTGTCCCACTTTTCCCTTCCTCCATATGGATTGTAATGAGTTTGTTAGCTGTCATATCTCGGAGATTAAGCTTTTGTGAAAGTTTTTTTTTTTCAGGACAGACATGTGTAAAGGGGCCCTTTCAGCCAGAGAACAAGTGTTCCTTAATGGCCGTACACAATTTTTTGGCACACATCCATACACTGGCAGTATGATCAAACATATCCCAGCAGACAGTAGAACAGAGATAGTTGTAGGTATAGAGACATTGTGAGCACAACGAAAATTATGCCATCTCTGTTTTCTTTAAGAACCTCCATCAAGACTGATGGCCCATGGTAAATGGTGATCCTGATTTCTCTGGAGTCAGCCTAAAGGACTGTCTGGAAAATTCCATACAAAACAAAAGGGCTGCTGAACTGCCTTACTGACAAATTAACTTATCAGCTGGAGAAGTTTTGATTTACATTGAAATCCTCTGTTAGTTACAGAGAATCTCCCTTTTAAAATTAATGACCTCATAGCTGATGAATGATGAAGCAGGACAGGAAGTGTGCTGAAGACTGAACAAAAATCATCAGGTGAAAGGGGCTCTCTGTGATTATGGAATAAAAACTAGTCATTAGGGCTTTAAAAAAACCCCAAACAACTGGAGCTCTTCTTCTCAGTGGTACTAGTGGTAGATGTTTTCTTGGAATAGAAAATTACTTCCCCCCCTCAGGATCTGTGGTACTATAAAAACAGGTCCCTTCAGAACTAACTTCCAAATCTGCTAACATAATACTCCTCTGAAGAAGAATAAGAATGTTTGGGTTACAGTTAATTAAGGGTTTTGGGTCAGAAACTTGAAATCTATCCATTAGGATATGGTTTTCTGGTTAAGGACTCATAAATACACAGTACACTTTATTAAATAGCTGGAAAAAGACTGTGTTTAAAATATGATAGATGCTTTGGTGTGTTTAGCAATAGATAAATAAATGTTGAAAGAAAAGACGTGGTTCCCCTTGGCAATAACTAGGTGTGTCATTTCTTTGGGAATGTGTATTTGGGTGTCACCTGTGCACTCCTTTTCTTTCTCTTAACTGATTTGAGGATGGAAGGAGGCAAGATAATGATAAAAGCAGAAAAGTAGAGCAAAATAACATGGGAATTTATGGGTTTTAAAATCCTAAAAGAACTGTTAAAGACAGAACTGAATAGAGCATCTACTTTTTGCAGCCTTCTGAGGTATGAGAGAAAGGCTGTATTAGGTGTCCACATCCTGCCAGCTGGGACAGTCATTTCTAGAGGAAGACATGATTAGTGGGGCAAACGAGAAGTCAGAAGTAACCATGAAGAGGAAAAGGAACTTTTGCAGGAAAACATATCAAGAGACATATTCAGGTGCAAAATCTCAAAGCTCCTGTTGTGGCTCTAACCCCAAAGACATCTCTCCTGTGTTTCAGGTGGCATAGGTGGGTAGAGAGAGAAGCAGCATCCAGACAGGTACCCTGGAACTGTGAACCATTTCTTTGTGAGCAGAGTAATGTTACAGACAGTTCATCATTTCCAGGATCATTCTTATGCTAATTCCCCAGACTTAGGGAAAACTTAAATTCCTTCCCTTGCTGAATGGAACCAATCTTCCATCAAGAGTTAATTTTAAAAAGAGAGCAAACAGAAGGACTTCATGTTTGGCAAGCTTGGGGTTAGAACGTTCCCATGTACACATACACATTTAGAAGAGAAGTGTCTTAGTATTCATGATACTTGGTGATAGAGTAGCAAAAAGCTTTCCATTAAGCATGAAAAACAAATATCACAATTTATCTCAATTCTTCAGTCTTTTATGTGCTGAAGGTACTTTTTTAATGTGAGTTTTTGTAAGATTTTTCACACTTTTTTTTTTTTTGGTGAATGTCTTTCATTTCAAGTTACCCTTGTTCTGGGTCTTTTTTTAATTCCCTTTGGCCAAAGCATTTCTGAATTTCTGCCAAGAAGTTACTATGTAAAGCCTGTTGTACTCAAGAGTTGGATTCCCATTCCTGGAATCATGACTAGCAACCCCAAAATAGAGTGCATTGTTGTTTCAGCAGGAAAACAAGAGAGGAAAGAAATCTTAGGAACAAACAGAGAAGGATGAAGCCAAGCGACAGTTACAGACTCTTCAGAAAGCTACTCTTCAATTAGACATTCAGATTGGCTGCTAAGGAATCTAATCTAGATGGTAGGAAAAACTGCATTTGAGATACAGACAAATCTTATAAGTTAATGCTATGAATAGCTACCTATTTTTGTTTCCTGTCTGCTTGTATTTAGGAACCAGCATCTCTGCAAACACTTGAGGGACAGGACACTTTGGAATGTCCTGTTTTTCCTGCAGAATGCATTTTTGTTTCTGAACACAAAGTGTGACTTCACCAAACTACATTGCAAATTCATTCTCTCAGGAAGAAAAATATGGAACAATCAGTGCAAGGGGGAAATAAATAGAGAGCTAACTTTTTTTTTTTAATGACAGAGTAAGAAAATGAGCTAGCAAAAATGTTGATGTATCAACAAATAAATACTGAGAATTTACAAAAAGATTCAATGCTAAGGGAATCTTTCAGGAAACATTCTTTGCTAAAGTAAGTATTTTCAGGAAACGTCTTTTGTTAAAATATATTACAGAATCCTGAGTCAAAAATTCTCTACCAGTTTATCATCTCATCAACCTAATGTGCTCTGCATTGCTAAATAATAATCATTATTAACAGCAGAAACTTTTAAAAGCATGGAGAGCTTGGCTGGAGAAAAGAGAAAAGTTTGGGCTAGCAAAGAATATTGTATTTATGACACACAAGTGAACAAGCCTGTTTCTCTATTTAGTAACTTATGATGAACTCATCAATTCCCTATAATATACACAGAAACAAAATCCTACTTTTGCCTTAATAAAATATGATTAATATTGATTAAGATGTTCATATGAAACAAGTCAAGACCAGACAAGAGAAGGCAATGATTTTGGCCTTTGCTTTCAGACTGTGTTAGCACCACAGTGTTAAGCTTGAGAACATGTAAAGGTCTGAGTATAGAAGTGAAAATCCACCCTGGGAAAGTTCTCTCCTTTAAAGTCCATCAGAATTGTGCATCAAAGACCAAGTACAGCTCAAACTCACCAGCTCATTTGCAAGCATCAGCCTGCATTATTATATATATATATATATATATATATATATATATTATATATATATATATATATATATATATGTGTGTGTGTGTGTGTGTGCATATATGCAATATTAAAATCCAGTCATAAAATATGTCAGAATTCCCAGGCTAGAAGTACATGGTGACACTCTAATGGGACACCTACTTTGTCTCTCTGCTTTAGGCAACTAATGAATGAATAGCACCAAAGATAATGTGTACTATGTAAGGACACGGTCAGCAGAACGGAGTGGGTGGCTTTGAGGGCTAATGAAAGATTTTAGTTTTTGGGGAAAAAAATAAAAACAAAAATCCACTTGGGGAATTTGATGTAGGAGCAGACAGGTTCTCAGTCTGGTTATCTTCAAACATACTAGATATTTTAGCACTTACCTTTTGGAGTATGCTGTCTGTTCCAGCAGACAGCTGAAATTATCTGTTTTGTGCTTGCATTAGATGAAGTGACCCTCTTCTGAGCTAGAAAAATGTTCACAATGACAATAGAAGGAAATTTTTTAAAAAATTCTGGTAAAGCGGTCATGAGTATGGAAATACACAAATTTTCTTTTTCTCCTGTAAAGGGGTAAGCAAAAGGTGGCTAGGTGGCTTAAATCTACAAAACAGACTCCACATATAATACAGAAAGCTTTACCAAGTCAAGATACACAAAATATTCCTACAAAAAGCATCACTATGGAGATGTGTGGCCAAAACACAAGGTCAGACAGTACCACTGAAATCAGATTGAAAGGGGCACACACTCTTATCTTTTTCTAAGCCATTTTGGTGCACATATGTGTGTCTCTAAAGAAACTACTGTGTTTGCATTTAAAAATGTGGCTATGTCATCTGTAATTAGATACTTTAGTTTCTGTTATTGATCCTTTCTGCATTTCTTTAGCTTACACTTGTGAATCAGAAAGTAAAATGCAGAATGTTACCATATACAAAAGCAATGCTAAAGAAAACTTCTACCATGTCCAGCTTACAGGGCCAGACAGTCATGCATGGTATCAATCCAATTTGCTCATGGCCCACAACATAAAAATCTCAGACATTTCCAGGAAAATGATGTTTGGGGACTTGGTGCTGCGTGATCCCAAGGAAAAGATGTTCAGGCAGTGGTGACACTAGTTAAAACTATGCTTGGTGTGAGTTCACAGACAGACACTCCCTAATTTAGCACAAACTTGGAGTGACACTTTTTTCTTAAGAATGACAGCATGCTACAAGAATGTGGAATTGAATGTGGCCCAATTCAGAGGCACAGACTTTTCTCCTCCAGAGCAATGCATTTGCTTTGTGTCACAGACAGAATAGGCTAACTGGCTTACACTATGCAGTGCCTTATTATGCCCTGACTTGGGTCAAGCCTAAGTGTAACACATTCAGTTGACCTGTTAGATGTGCCTCGCAAAGGCGTTGTGTTTATGACTCTCCAAACATGGGATCCAAAACAGGGTGGATGTGGACAATACAAGTACTGGCTTTCTCCTTGTTCTGTTGAACCTGGCTTCAACAGCAGCTGTAGAGAACATAGCAAGGACATATCAAATACCAAAAGCTGGACATTTGTAACTTCTAGGTAGATTACAGGAAAAATCATTCAAGTTTTCCACAAATAGCCTCAAAATCAGAATGGTTTGATATTATGAGTTGAACTCCATGAAAGGAGAAATGAGCAAATGTGAAAAAAAATGAAAGTCAGTTTCAGTCTGATCCTCATCACTCTTTCACAGCTTTATTTCTTCATAGTATTCACTTTTGAAATGTAAAGGATTCATAATAAGGTGAAGAAGGACACTAGAGGTTTGAGGCAGTATGTGCAAGTTGAATAAGAAATGTCTCACATAAGCAACTGAAGGATTTGATTAAGAATTAATGGAGTAAAAAATAATTACAAAAATTTTCATCTGGTTACTGTTGGTAATGATGAGAGACACTGGTAATCATGTCTTAGAAAATGTGTTTCAGAGTATGCAATATTATAATAATGTCCAAGAGAATTAAAAGGAGAAAAAAAAGTTTATATCTACTAAAGATCAATATACAAGAAAATGAACTATACGACAGTGCTAATATAGGAGGCATATTTCTTTTAACTCAGTTATTGATCTCTGAGATAATTACATTGTACATCAAAAGAAATTCAATTCTATTCATGTGTTACTTTGTAAACAGCATTAACATCGTTTGGACACGTAATCTTACAGCAGGGAAAAAGCTTTCAAATGAAAATGCATATAAACCACTATGGTTTTGCTTTCCCAGATCTGAAGTGTGCATTACTGCCAAGCAGATATAGTCTCTCGCTGATGTGGTTCTAACAATCTTAACAGAGTTATAAAGACAGCAATGTAAATGTCAATTACAGGCTACAGTTCACACAACTTTTTCTACAAATTTGTACTTACAATATCAGTATCTTCAAAGCCCTTTTACATTGCAGTGACTCTTTCTGATAGAGGGAACATGGGTGTTAGGGACAATCTATCCCTACAAGAGTTAATTCTTGGTTCAAACTAGGTCACCCAGTTTTGTGAATGAGATCTCATATCACTTTGGCAAGATTAAAAAAAAATGCAGTCCTTATCAATCATAGCTGAAAAAGGCAGTAGATAGTGAGGTAACAAAGATCTAGCAAGAAATTTGTTTTGTCAAGGATGTTGATGCAAAGGGCTGTGTAGACATTCAAGTTGTTTGAAGTCCTTCCCATCTTCCTGTTTCCTATTCCTTCCCATAGGTGACAGAAAAAACCAAAATCCTTTTAAAAAATGGTAAAAGTTCCAAGTGCCAACTGTCCAGCTCCTTAAACTCAGCAGATTCCTCCAACAACCTCTTCAGGGCAGTTATTGTGGAGGTGAATAATCCCATCTATTCTTGTGAGACCCCACTCCCATTCAGCTCTGGGGTCCTCAGCATGGGAAGGACATGGACCTGTTGGAGTGAGTTGAGAGAAGAGTCACCAGGATGAGTAGAGGGACGGAACATCTCTCCTGTGAGGAAAGGCTGAGACAATTGGGATTGTTCAGCCTGAAAAAGGAGAGGCCTTGTGGTGACTTAATTGCAGCCTCTCAGTACCTGAATGGAGCCTATGGGAAAAATGGAGAAAGACTTTTACAAGGGCATGTAGTTACAGGACAAGGGGGAATGGCTTCAAACTGAAAAAGAATAGGGTTAGATTAGATAATAGGGAGAAATTCTTTAGACTGAGGGTGGTGAAGCACCAGAACAGGTTTCTAAGTGAAATTATGGATGCCCCATCCCTAGAGATGCTCAAGGCCAGGTTGGATGGAGAGCTGAGCAACCTCGTCTAGTGGAAGGGGTCCCTGCCCAGGGCAGGGAGTTGGAAGTAGATGATCTTTAAGGTCTCTTCCAACCCAAGCCATTCTGTGATTCTGTGATGCCAGGCTTGAAAACATGGGTCTCCTACAGAGTTGTGTGCGATTCTTTGTTAGGGATGATATGTTTTCCCTTTTTCTCCTGAGACACATTGATTTGCTCTCTGAGTAGCATTCCAGAGAGGGATTGCATCAGCCACTGCATGTAGAGTGAGTTGAAAAACAGCTTTGTCCAATGGTGTTGTCCCTCCACAGTCAGTTCCAGTGGGGAACTGACTTTGGCATCCTGCAAAGGATGCCAATCCTTGCCTTTCACACAGGCCATCATATGGAGCTTCCTGCATCACACAAAACAGAGTGATAAATGTGTTGTCACTGCAAAAATATGGAAAGTCAGATGTAAAGCATGAAAATATCCAGTTGTTTGAGTTTAAAATCAATGTATGCAACATGGAGAATGCTTCTCTGATTCACTTATTTGCATTTTATATTACTGCATTCAATAAATCTCTCTGTTAATGAAAACTGTAAAGTACTTCCAGATGGCCTCCCTTCTGAACACAAGAATGGGCTGAACCTCACAGCTTTGCTGAGGAATTCAGGTTTATCTGTTGCAGAAGACACAGGGCAGTTTCCCTAAACTTGTCCCAGTGACATGCTTGGGCAAAACATTGTATGAAATACAAGTATCAGCTCCTGGCTGGACAAGGGTTCTAACATTTACATATAATTAAGGGTGTGGTTTGGGAGGGCAGAGGTAATCAGGCACTGAACATTATTAAAAAAGCGAATCCTTTGCTAAAGCCATGTAAAACATTTGTCTAAACTCACTGGCATTGTAGTAAAAACACATCACAACATTGTTAAAAATTTTGATTCTTTGCCCCTGAAAGTGCAAAGCAGTTCATGGGTCATAGAGTTTGGGGTAATGTTGTACAATTGTCATGTGAAAGAAGAAAGAAAAGGATTGTACCTCAGCTTAGTTTTATCTGAATTCCCTTCTGAAATACTCAGTTTAAGATGTAATAGGAGATTCACCACTGGGCTATTTCTTTCCTTACTTTCTATGCAGCTGTTTTAACAGAAAAGCTGCAATCATGGTGAGCTCAAAGGAACACAGGTATGATATGAAAATCTTAAATAAATTACTCTGAGACACCCACATATATTAGTACCTAGACCTCCTGAAGAATCTCTGGAATTTTCAGGATTTAACTAAATAAATCCTGGTAACATCACTGGTAACATCACTGGTAACATCCTGGTAACATAAACATCACTGGTAAACTAGACAAGGTCAGATTCACAGAATTCAGGTATATGTGTGAGGCAGTCACCTAAGATTCCTAAGATCCCATTATAGGGGAGACAGAGAAAAAGGTGCATTAAGGATAAGAGTCATTTGACCTATTTTCACCATCTATTTTAGGATGGGATGAATCATGCTCTAGAAGTGCTTATTTTATTCCACTGAACATAAATGAGAGCACAGAGAGACTACTTCAGACCTTAACTACATCTACACTAGGATTTATGACTAGTATGATAGGTGACTGAGGTACTGATGTCTATATTCTATGAAATTATTTCCAATCACATCCACCAATGTTGATTTTCAACTAAGCACAATAACAAGGTTCATTTAGGAGGGTATCTTACATCCTGTGCAAAATTAATTGGGAAAAATAAGAGATAAGTGAGACTAAGATCTAATCAGGTGCCTGTTATAGTTTATGTGCAGAGTAACTGGTTGGATTAGTAGTGGGCCTGAAATACTAGAACAAAGTCTGATGGCAAATTCTTCCACCAGTGAGAAATTTTCCTCTGACAGAGAGCTACAAATATATGTGAATATATGATTTAATTGTTTATAAAAGCAAAAGCATAACATGGGATGTCATTTGGGATTTGTTAAAAGGGAGAATACAGAGGCAGAAGCTCTTCTAGCCTTATTGATACAATCCAATGTCAGAACAGAAATTAGTTGATGACTGTAAAGGAATCTATTTCTTACACTGGTATTACAGTAAATAATTACAGTAAACAGAGGAAGCCTGACATTTGTGTGGTATATGAGTTGTATTTAGAACTATATATCAATATATAATATAAATATGTTTATGGAACAAGCAAGAAAGATCAAACAATTAGAATACGGAGATTTCCAGTTTCCATTGTTTTCTTGAGAAATTCTGTTTTGAGAAACAGGTGCATACTGTTCATGAACAGCATTTCTTTTTTAAAAACATATGTATGTGGCGGTGGCATATGTGTTTAATGAAAAAAAAAAGGACATGGCATCCGCCATATAAAAAATAAACAGTGATGTCCCACATTGCTGGTGATCAGTTTAAAATTCATATGGCTGTAAATGTTATTTATTTAATGCTTTGGTAGGAGCAATATTTTTATTATGTTTATTTTATAACATGTTCTTCAGTAGACACCAAGTACAGTTAAATTACTCTTCCTGCCCACTCCATTTTCAACATGTGAAGTCCTTGGAAAATTTCCCACATGCATACTTTGCAGTCTTCCAGATTTGTGTCTTGGCATTTACATCTCTATCTTAAATTTATATCTTCTATTATCCTCATGTATATTGAGAATGTAAAACTTCCAAATGTTTTTTTCAGCTGTGGAGGTTTTTGTGGGTGGTTTTTTTTAAATGGTTTTTTGTTTGTTTGTTTTTGTTTGAGGGTTTGGTTTTTTTTGAGTAATACTGTATTAGCAACATTGTATTGCTATTAACATTAACTTCCTAAAAATGCATGCATGTCTGAGACATCCAAGTATTATAGAAGTGCAAGGCCAGACATGCTAAGCTCCTTCCTTCCCTCAGGAATACCCTCTGGTGTGCAGTAAGAAGTAGCATCCAAATGTGTCCAAAAGTGAGCTCATTTATAACCACATTGGCAGAAGTCAAATTTCACTTTTGTGAAGGGGCTCTGTTGGTAGGCTCTGAACCATCACCCACCTGCCTCTGTTTTATTCTGTCTCTTCCTCTTCCCCCCTGGGTGTCATCACTAAGAGCCACAGAGGGGGCTTTTCCTGCCTGGTACCTCCACTGTTTCCTCCTGCAAGGCTCTGATGCTGCTGGGTTTCTGTGCTTGGCAGTGCCATGGTGTGTCCGTGGCATCAGGCAGTTCAGTGGCACAAACCTTCTCTCCCTGGCCCGGTGGTTTCAGTGCAGCTTCCACTGCCATGACACAGTCATTACTTTAACTCCTGTGGTTAATATTGTAACTCAAATGTGTTTTAGTGTTGGCTCGCCTCCTTAAGATCCCTCCTTAAAGCCTCACTTTCAGCAGCTACCTTTCTGTCAATATGCTCTAGGTTGGCACCAACCACTTCTCCTCACACCTGTGATTGTATCAGGGGAAAAAAGACCAAAATAAATATTTACAGTGTACATGCAAGAAGAAAAGGGCTGTTTTCCCCTTTCTGTCATTGATTTCCTCAGTTCCTCAGTTATTGGTCCTGCTCTATTTATTTATGATACTCTAACTTGGACTGCATTTCATGGGCAAAAGTCCTTGCTGCTTTGCTGTGGTTGTTTGCGCTAATGCTGCATATTATAACAAAGAAAGGGAAAAAAAAACATGGAGAACACTCCATATGAAAGCCATAGTAAACACAAAAAAATTGGCTGAAAGAAGAAGATAGCAAATAAAATGACTGTTTAAATGTCCTTTTAAAAATCTATTAGCTTTCACATTCATAGTGCCTCCTTAGAATGGCACATGTTATCCTTATACCTACTAGGTGTGTGAAAAAAGAAGACAAAAACCCTATGTAGAAAACACATGATTAAAAGTAGGTTCTAAATGTTAAAGAAGCAATAGCAGGTTTTCATTGTTGTTAATGGAGTTTTGCATTTTTCTCCTAAGTGATTGCAGGATTCTTGTTCTGCATAAAAATCCAGATATAATGGTAAACAGCATTTCAAAATGAAAAATATTCTCTTTCTTACACTTTCTTTTGGTAAGTACACCAAAATGTTCAGAGCGGTGTGGCTTACCTCCAGTATCTTATATGTGCTCTAGAAAGCTGGATGTAGGAAACCAGGCAGAGATTGATCTTCTCCTCATGGGGAGTCCAACAAAGTTTCTATTTATTGAGAACTTCTATGTCCCCAAATCTCCTAAATACCCAGATTGCTGACAAGAAAAGGCTTTGCAGGAGACCCCACCTACCCTACTGGGCTCAGAATAGAGTAACAGTTATCAGGAAATAAAACTATGCTAAAAAAAGCTGGGTCATTTATATGCTATAAAGTGATGGTTGGTTCAGTTGTGTTTGTTTAAACTCTGAAATATCCTAAATTCACAAGTTTACAAGATGGACAATGGGATAGTCCCATACAATATTGGGGACGTAGATGCTGCATCTAGCAAAGAAAGGCTGTGAAATGCTTGTTGCCAGAAGCCAGGAAGGGCCCAAGGGGATGGCTTTCTTTCTACCTGCATTCCTTGCCTCTTTTTTTAAACATCTCCCACCAACATCAACAACAAAAAAGCATACTGGGATAAACATACAATAATGTATGGCTGGTCTGATGTGCGGCATTCTCATCACAAGGAAAACTTTGAAAGTTAATGGCTTGCTCTGTCCTAAAGGAAATGCTTCCTGGGCGGGGGGGAGCTGCATCTTCCTGCCTTTGCTTTTATCTTCTCTGGGGCTAATGGAAGACATCAGTTTCCTGTTCTGTCAATCATGCCTGTCAGGCAGGCACTGAATTCACTTTAATCAAAGCCACAAACTTTTAACAAGATGCACACGGAAGGTGTCTCCCTTGCTTGTACAAATGTTCTGTACCTTTTGAATCATCAGCTGCCCACTTTGTAGGAGGACCAGATGCTGAGGAGGTGAAACCCTCCTATCATTACACCAGCTTCCATAACCCTGTTGATTTGTACCAGCTGAGCTTCTCTCTGTGACTTACATTTTCAAGCCTCTCCGGAACATACATCTACAACTGAAGAAACAATCAAACTTCTGCTTTTCTTCAATTGAAACCAATAAACATACTTCTGAGGTATTACTTTAAAATAAATTTTTGCTTGCTGCTTTTCTCAAACAGCTTTCTATCACCACTGAATTATTTTTCTATTTAATTTTTTAATGTTTTAAAATTGTTCCTTGTTGTTGGCATCATATTTTAATGTTAAAAAAAAGAAGAGAGATACATTTATTTGGATAGAACTCCATCAGGCATTGAATTACTTGGAATTCTTTCTATTTGGGATATTATCAGTGTGACCAGCAGTTGAGGACATAGATAATGATGGCAAATAAATCTTAATGTAAGAAGGCAGATAAAATGTTCCTACTCATAATGGCACTGCTACCTTTAAAATGCCAGAACTGAAAGACTTAAATCATTAAACTTCACATGTTCCCTGTTTCAACTCTACGACACAGACAAAATCTCTTAAGACCCTGGGGCACTTGTAACTTGAGTATCCTGCATGTCCTATGGCTTAAGTCTTTATAGATTACTTACAAAGATCAGATAGTGTAAAGAAATTGAGAGCAAACCATGTTCACTTTGATACTGTTTTCATACCAAATGAGGAAAATAAAAGTTTCCTCTTTGAAAACCACATGAGCAGAATATATGTTGCCCATGTTATGAAAACAGGAAAAGTTGTATTACAAACGTATTATTACAAAGAGCTCATCATTTTAGCCCTTTTTTAGAATTTCATTTTTAAATTCTTATCTTTAAGAGGAAAAAAAGGTAAGAAGAAAACATTCCAAAATGTTTTAAATTACCTAAGCAGAAAAGCTACAGTAAAAGTTAACAGATGGATTAAAAAGTCTTTGAAGAACTTTTTGAGACCTATAACCTTTAATCTTTCTTCATTGAATAGCTAATAATCATGATTAAAAAGTGCAGAGCACAAATGACATTTTACATTTGACACAAAAAAAAAGTATGGAAGTGTTTTTCTATTTCCACTTTCAATGTCATATTCATAATAACCATAATTTCAACCACAAGTTTTGCTGCTCCTGATTTAGCAAAAGCAAATACACTTGCCTCCCCCAATTTATCAGGAGTAAATATTGCATATCAAGAACAGACATAAAATAAATATCCGGTCAAATGGAAGAGATGGGAATTGTTCTGCCAATTAGTAAATTATTCAGTGCTGGTAATGTTGCAGCTATTTAACAGTTGCTAATTGCCCAGCTATATTTACTGAATACCAGGAGGAAAATAGATAAATAAAAGATTCTCTGAATCACTTGTCTGTCTGAACCAAACCATCAAAGTGCGCTGCTGTGTTCAAGTTAGTTTCTCCAGAAGTATAAAAATCCTCTAGCTGGAAACTTTGATTGGTAATGGCTTCTGTTCTCTAAATGCTTACGCACAAGTGTACATTTGCTCAAGTAAACAGTCCATGAGACTGTGGCCATGAATAATGTGACAGATACAACAAAGTATAGGCCTGTCTGACTCCTTTAATATTTACAAAAACTTTAATGTCTTGAAATCTGTTGTTAAGAGGTAGATAAATTTTGATATTTCTCACATTAGCTTTAATGTCACTTTATGTTCTGTCATTGAAAAGGGAGATTGAACATTTAATGCAAAATAAAACAACAATCTGTACCTTAGTTCATTTTCATATTTTCTGAATGTTGAGGCTCTAACCAATGTTAATGTGAATTTACTTCTCATTGTAGATGATTTCAAGATCTGTTATAAAAGGGGAAATTGAATCCACAGACATTCAAAACATAAATGCTAGGCCAGCATTCACCTATGCCACTGACATGTAATCTGTCTGATGAAATATAAATATTTTTACTTACCTTTCTTTTTGCTTTTCATTTTGGAAAATAAATCATGCCAACACTTGCTGATTTTACAGTTTTCTTTGTGATCAGTACTGCCTCTTTCTCATTCTACTTCTCTTTTCCTGACCTCCGCATCTACTCCTTTACCCTACCTGAGGTTGCCATGACTGCCAATCTCATGGTTTGCTTCCTTACCCATCACCAAGCAAGTCAATTGTTTTCTTTAGCAAGTGAGCTGCAGGTACCTGACTTCAAAATGAGGCAATAGAGCCTGTGAGATGACAATAGGAAGGAGTGCAGGGAAGGGGGACCATGAACATGTTGGATCAGGTCAAGCCAAATTTTATTCCCTGGAAATCAGTTGGTCTTATGTTGTTTGTCCCCAAGTACAAATGGCTTTGTGTGGGGTTTTTTTTTTTGTTACTCCCAACAACCATCCATTTTTGCTGAGTTCACTTCAGTTAAGAACAGCTCATGTGAATGCATCTGATCTCATCAACAGGAACTTGGACTAAGAGTAGTATTAGATTTGTGAAGGCAAATTTTCCCTTTCCTCAATACTTGCAAGTCTTTTTATCACAAGGGCACAGTCACCCTATTAAACACTCTAGATTATTGTCTTGTCACAGTTGCATGCAGCAGCTAAAATTCTTCCTGCCATGGTACTCAAATGGCCAATTTAAAGCCCTTTTCCAACATTAAGTATTACCTCTGAGATCAGTAATGGTAACAAAAAAAACATTTTAGTCCTTGGTAGCCAGTTCAAATCCAGAATATGAGTCTTGTAAGGCTGGGTTTATGAAGTGATGGAAGGAGGTAGTGTCACACTGATCTCACTGGAAAGGTGTGTGTGTGGGACAGTGGATGTCACTTGGCACTCGTTCCAATGGTCCCCACAGGCAGCCCCAGGAGTAAAACAATGATCTCCTCAATGCTGGTAATGTTACCCCTGAGTAAAAACATGCCAGCAGGGTGATGTGAGGAAGCACATGCTGTTTGCTTTATGCTGTATCTCTGCAAAGCTTGTTCTAGGTGTAAATGCATACCTCCTGTGAATCCTGGAGAGGATAAGAGAAAACCAGATTGGGCAGCTAAGTGAAAGCCTCCTCCCTTTCTGGCTGCATTAAGACAGTGGAGTTCATTTGAAATAGGTTGACCTACATGCAAATCAGTAAAGCACAAGGTAATCGTATAATGCAAGGAATGGAAATAGAACAACAAAAATGGTTTTGGATCCAATATTTCATTTGAATTTAAGTT
The DNA here is from genome assembly GCF_015832195.1 of Motacilla alba alba. Taxonomy (NCBI): domain Eukaryota; kingdom Metazoa; phylum Chordata; class Aves; order Passeriformes; family Motacillidae; genus Motacilla; species Motacilla alba. Next base: position 77,298,017 of record NC_052016.1, on the reverse strand, counting down.
AATCTTGGTGATCTTTTAGTACACAATATACCAAGAAAGGCAAAGCATATATTAAATTACCTACAGACAGTCCACAGTCATAAATTGTTTAGAAGAAAGCACTCCTTATGGCACTTCCACTTTTTATTTCTTCACTGACTCCATTAAGATATTAAAAAATAGAATACAAATGTTTTAGCCTGACAATGAAATCTTTGATGACATTTAATTAAATAAAAAGGGGACACAAGCCAAGGGAAATATTACAGCGTAATATCACAACAAATTAGTCCTGGATTTAACATTACTTTGACATGAGAGAGAAATACATCAGGGGAAGAATTTTTCCAAAGTACCTTTTCACTTTTAATTTAAATTTAGGATGCCTAAACCTCCTGCTAAGGAAACTCCTGTGGACATGGAGCTTGCCTTGCACTTTGAGTTAACCAGGATCAGATGCCTATCAGTAGCACTGATCCTCCTGTGAAAGTTTGCAAGACTCAACCTTTGGTCCATATTTATTTAAAACAATTCTTTACATTTAGTTTATTTTCAGGATTGAATCAAAATGGCACTGCAAATATAATTAAGAACAAATGTGCTTCATAGTAGTTGTCATCTACTCCTGTTTTTTGTTCAAAACTTGCATAGATGTCAATGCTGTGTGTGACATGAATTGTGTATGGCCCTTTCTGAGAAATATGTGTAATTTCTAACTGTGCATGGTTAGCTGTACAAGAAACACATTTCATGTTTTTATTTGATTTATATCTTCCGCTTGTCTATTTGTTCCTGTACTGACTCATAAATTTTTTAACAGGAACAAATATGATAAGAGTAATAGGCAAGTATGTGTATCTACATCTGTCTCTCTCTATATATACATGCAGTATATGGACTCACTGAGACTATTTTGGCTGCTGGACAACTTTCTGTGTTATTAATCAGGCCTTACATTGATTTTGATCACATTCTTATGCTGGAAGGATATTCTGGAGGGATAATTCACAGATAAACATCAGGCTTGTATTCACATAAAGGCAAAATGGCTTTATTGACTATAATAAGTTATCAAAGTGCAACAGAGGCACAGCTATATGCCTGAACTGTGGTTATGTTTCTCATGTTTTAAGGACTATTTCTCTGTGCTTACCCTTTTTCATAAGGGTGAATGCATTCTAGAGGCATCTCTGTCTGTAGAGATGTTTAATTTTACTTTCCTCTGTAGTTTTGAATCCATTTAAATGAATAGTGATGGAAACTATCAGTTTAAAACTACTTGTTTTAAACTGGATTACTGATACTGACCTGTGCAGGGGAAAAATTCACCAGCTGGGAGGAAAGTGGGAAGAGTAGAAGGAGAGGACAGACCCCATTGTAACCGCATTATGCTGCTATAATGTTGAAGAATTATCCGTGTCTCATGATGGCAAGGTGGCCGGGTAGTTACACAGCCCCTTTCCACATCCCTTTCCTCTTCCTGATTAACAAATGGCTGTCATTGTAGCCAAATCACTCCTGGTTACAGTCTTGGGCTTCAGGCTGCCCTTGAGCAGGTATGTACATCTCATTTAAATAGGGCCCAAATGAGAATGATTTTTACAATGACTTTATACAGTTAAATTCTGAAATATGCAGGAATTATGAACATTTTGCATTTTTGTTAATCAGGCTTTATGGACCACAAGTACCCTGAAGAAACTATTTTAATTTCAGCATCAAAACATTAAAACTCCTATGTGGTCTGTAGAGAATAATTTAGGTTAGGACACATTTCCTTATCTATAATATTGATGTCTACATCCAGCCTCTCCATTTTAGGCTCCTTTTATTGTCAACAAGGAAACATTCCCAGACAATGATTCTGCTGACTTATTTTAGATATAATTATTTTAAGGTAAGATGAACGTTAGATGAGGTTGATCCCACTTGTAGTTTTCCAGTTTAGGGAAAAGTGGGGGGTTTTTTTCCAACTAAAACTGGTCAGTCTTTCTTTCATTTCACTTCTGTTTATTTCCATTTACTTACTTTACAATACTCAGATTGTGCTTAGTGCCACACAGACGCACAAGAAATGGCCTTCTTTATCCAAAAGGTTGCAATTTATTTAAATAAATAAGAAGACAATAGTTCATACATAGTCTTTTATATGCTGGTGTGAACTGGAGTTGATGCACTACTGGAGAGAGCAAAACAGCATTAAAATTATTTATCACAAGTTAGTATTGTATAAAACCTCTTGATTTATCATCCAAGTACTTCATTTCAACTGCAAATAACTCCTTGCACAACCACTGGCTTTAAGTCCTGGGAATGTGTATGTACATGATGAGATAAAAGGAATTATTATGGTATTAACTGTAGGAAATAAAGATCAAAGGTTACTATCATGATTCTTCCTGAACTAAAGGTATGCTTTGCCTCACAGAGAGGCAACTGTCCTGAAAATGTAATGAACAATACTTAAGATGGTCTTTATATTGGCATTGTTTTCTCTTTCGTAGTTCCATACAAACTGAAGTAAAATAGTTTCCTTCAACATAGTAATTAGTTTCCTTCCTAAAAAATTTCAGTATTCTCCATATAGTTTGTGGCTGACTTCTTCTTCAGTCCCACCATCAAGTTTGCATACATTTTCTTCAAAGATGTGTGTTCAATCTTTCCTGGTAACACTTTGGGAGAGCAGAGAGGTCTGGAGGTAAAACAAAACTCTTTCCGATATGCATCAAAAATTGTGTGAGTGGAACTGGAATCATAGGAACCCCACAATAAATAAAAGAAACCCCCTCCATTTTTTTTCTGGTTCATTAGAAAAATCTTTATGAATGTTTTAGAAGGAATGTACTTGACCAATACTAAATAAAGTACTTTAAATAAGCTTGAAAATAAAAGGTTCTAAATGAGTACTATTTTTCCCTTGTAAATGGTCTCTGCTCTCCTAAACAGCTATATAAAATTATTGTTTTGAATCTGCCCACAGATAATTCGTAAATTCAATGACCACTGTTCAAGGGAACTGTCCTTTCTTCTCAGCCATACAGCCTAAAAAATTGAATAATTCCTGTGCAGGCCTACAAACTTTTCAATCTTTTAAAAATGTAGTGTGGTGGCTAAGGATTACATTGGTTGGAACAGGAAACTTACAGAAAGCACCATTTCCAGTGTTCGGGGACAAGTGCCCCACTGAGGCTCTGGGAACTGAGGCTGTTCCAGTTTTTCCTCAGTTTTCCCCCATTGCAACCAATCTTTTCCTAAAGTTCAAATATATAGAAGAAAATAGTTTTTTACTGTCTACTTTCAGCTGTTGGAAAATATGTATCTAGCTATTATTTTCCATTTAAACTAATGCCATTCTGGCTTTTGAGGGCTATAATGAAAAGTGTAGCCTTTGCCTGCATCTTAGGCATTAGTCCAGAATTACTGACCCAGGAGTCCTTAGACAGTTCAAAACTTGGGCATCAGTCCCACAGAGCAAGGCTGCAGAAAGGAATACAGTGCTCTCTGTTATTGAAATGTGCAGATAGGTGCCAAATAGCTGACTGAAACAAAATCCAGAAAATACACATGCGGATATGGTGGGAAGAAGAAAATATTAAAAAATAAAAAGGGAAAAACCCAAATCACAAACATTACCTATGTGTAACATCAAAGTCACTGTCTCAACTTTTGTTTCTTTTTGCATTCATTATGGTTTCCAGACACCCATTATTAGTATCTGTTCTTCTACAAAGAGTCCTCCTAACTATTGTGATCTGTACACTCTGTCACCTCTGCACATTTTCCCCAGTGGAATCTACGTGGGGAAGGTGAAGGATGTCACTGACAAGTCTTAGGCATCCTGATGTGTGCTGTAGCACATGGCAGCACAAAGCACAGTGATAGCCTTCTTCACCAGTGATGCAGGTGTTCAGTGCTCAGAGTCCCATGTCCAGACAGCACAGAACACGTCTCAGACTCTGGAAAGAATGTTGCATTGACCTAAATGACAGACAAAGAGTTAGTTCTCCATAGATAAAGCAACAGAAGATGAAGAAATAATCTCAAATATATTACAGCTGAATTTTCAAAAACTCTTTCTATTCTTTCTTCCAACTCCATGTTTGACAGGAAAGTGATTATTCCTTTTTTATTTTTTCCATGAGAACTCTTTGAGATGTTAGGAAAGAAGAAAAACAGGTAGAGAAGTCTGACTTGTCTAGCTAAGAGAGAAAGCACATTTCTCCTCTTGAATAGGAAGGCAAAGGGAGAAACAGAGGGGATCTTATGGTTATTGGGAGAATAAAACAAAGCAGTGTAGTTGAAATGAAGTACTCTTTACACAGATGAAGAGAATAGCTCAGGAGAAGGAAAGCTATTCAACCTTAGGGCCTTTGTCCTGGGACAAGAGATCAGCTATCGCATTTCTTACTCATCAAATGTTTTGAATTTATTTGAATCAAAAAAACTTTCAAATTTTGCTTGATCAAAACAGATTCCTATTGTTTATTTATTTATTAATTTTTCATGGCAGATCATTTGGCTATTTTGAGGGAGGAAATGCACTTTTTTTCTCTCACAAAAGCTTTCATGCAAGCAGTCATATGGTGGAGGTTTTCATCACTATTTATACATTTTCTTTTCTTTATACATACCCTTTCACTCTCTGTTTCCTTTCTGTAAGAGGAAGGAAACATTCAAATATAAAGAAATACAAAAATTGCTGAAATAGGTTTTGGGTTTTTTTAAAACCCTTCAACATTATTTCTCATTTAATTTTAGTAGTGGAATTTTCTTGCCATTTACATCTGATAGCTGTAACTCAATAAATTTTTGATTTCTTCATGTAAGTTAAAACCAGTGCAATGCAATGACATAAAAATATCATCAAGAATGATTGATAAAATTTACACCTCCAAGAAGCACATGGTCTGTCATTTACACATAATTCCCTACATCACAGCACTGATAGAAGCAGGTGGGAAGCTGAGTTGACCATTGTGTACCTGTCCATGTTACAGTTTTTCCTTTTGATACCATATAACTAATGCAAATGTTTACTTTTGGTCCTCTCCATTGTGTCCACATAGTTGTTTTCTGAAGAGAGCTATATCGTATTATTAACAAAATTTACTTTCAAGTGTGTGCTTGAGGGAACTCAAATTTGTTGCTTTTCTAGAGTAGATTAGATAAAAAATAAATCCAGCTGTCAAGTTATTTCAAACAAATTCTTACTCAGACCAAAGGTTTCTATGCTACTAGAAATTAAAAACATTGTGTCTGTGCAACTGATTATAATTTTTTCTAGTTCGGCTCCACATAATAAAATTAGAAATTCGCAGACATTTTTGAGTTTCTAGATAGGTATGGCAAACCAGACTTCAGAACATGTAGATGAAGGCTTATTTTAGTCTCTAAATGTGCAATCAGTCATACATGCTTGACTGTAAATGCTCCAAGAGAATCCTCCACTTTGCTAGGATTAGCCGAGTGCTTAAATTTGTGTGTGTGTTCAGCACTTGCAGGATCAGAGCTGAATTTCTGCTGCTGAAAGGCATGTGGAAAGAAGACTCTTGGCTCTCAATAATCAATTAAGTCAAAAAGCCACCTTCACTGGGTAATTCTTTCCACTACTCTTAGTCATTGGTCTTACAAAGGCATGATCTACCCTTTGGAGGTGTCTATCATTTCCATTTGCAGACATAAAGAGCCTAAAAAAATCCAACTGAGACTTGATTCCTTATTTTGGTTGACATGAATCCTATCCTTTGCCATTCTGACCCTGTTCCTTTAAATGTTTAACAGTTACTGTGATTGTATTATCTTTATTGCTTACCCAACTCATTTAGACAGTTAATGACTGAGGTGGTAAACATCTGTTAATCAAAATGCTGTGTTTCCACAGAAATGGTATGTCAAATACATGTTCAAAGACATTTTGCATGATACTGGTTCCTCTTGAATTGCTGATTCAAGGCATCCAGTTTTATATGCTGCCCTGCATTTTATTCAATTTCCCTTAAGAAATTTATGAACAGGGCATAAGTATTAAGAACATGTCCTTGCCATTCTTTGTAAGGCTATGTCATGAACTATGATAGGTATGTTTAGTATAATTTAAAGACACGCTTTATAAAAATGACCTTATTTAACTATGTATATTAAATAAATAAATGAATTCTTGCCTATTTGTCTGAAAAAAAGAGCCTTTGTCTATCTGCTTATTCAAAATATGGTAAAACATTGTCTTCTTTTGCTTGTCTCTTGACATGCAAATTAGATTTAAATCAACAGAGTGATAACACTCTTACTACTGGAAGAGTGATGTGCTGTATCAAAGTGAACCTTGCATATACATTGTATGCTTCGGAGTGTACTGAAATGTGTGCTGCAAAGGTGGCAAATGAATACAACCAAACATTTAGAGGAGTCAGACATGATGTACAACTATGTACAACTCAAAAGGGTAAATACAAACCCTCAAGAATGCTTACCATATATTTCACCAAAAAAAAACCAACCCAAAACAAAACAACAGACAACAGCAACCACCAAAAAACCCCAAAAAAAGCCCACCAAAAAACAAAAAAACCCAAACCAAAACAAAAAACCCAAACCCCAGTTCTATTGCATTTCTAAAGTGAAGTCAGTTGAAGCACTCACATGGTGTCCCTGCCATGGTGTCCTGGTGGGACGCTTGGAACTAGGTGATCTTTACGGTCCTTTTCAACTGAAAGCATTAACGGATCCTGTGGTATACATTGCACAGAGGGGATTGGATTGGATTGCATTGGATACAGAGGGGCAACAATTAGTTCTGGGCTTGTGCCAGTGCTGAAAACAACCTGCACTGTGATCTCAGACAAGCTATCTTCTGTGATCTATTTTTATTCCCCACCCCTGCTGAGTAAAATGGGTATAATTTAGATTTGCCTATTTCCGTAGGGTAATTCTGCAGGGTCAGAATGTCATTTGAGTATTGAAAGGCAAGGTGAGCCACTTACACAATGCTCAGTTTTGAAGATGGACATGTTTATGTCCAGGGCAGTTATAAAGGTTTGAGGGAAGATGGATAATAAGGATACTGAAGAACTGTTTCTTTTGATTTTCTGTTCTGAAATAGTCTTTTTCTTTTTTTTTTTTTTTCTTTTCTTCTTCAGGCTGTACAAACAAACATAAAACATGACTCTCTCATCTGACAGTATAAAATATTTCTGTCCAGTGGAAATTCTGATGCTTTCTAGCTGATGAAGAATCTTGCCAAAGGCTGTTGGGCAGGTGAAGAAAAATTCCTGCTCTGGTGTGCTGCGCTGCTAGGCTTGGTGCTACCATATTCTGATACCTAGGTTGAATTCACTATGGCTAAATTAAGACTCAGGAAGCTTTTCCTCAGGGTTATAAATTCTGGTTTGAATGTGTCCCAGCATCTGCAAGGTAAGAATCTTCCCTGTTTGCTGCTGCCTTTGCCTTGCTAGAGCTGCCTTTATGGCCTCTACAATCTTCATATTTCAAGATTCTTCAGTGCACATTCCTGCTGTAACTACGAGTTATTGGGTTCTTTTTTAAAGAAAAATAATTTATAACAGACATTAGGCAATGTTAACATCCTATTTTTAGCTAGTGCTAAAAGGGAGGCCATTAAGCAAGGAACTCTTTTCTCCTAAGGAGCATTTGTATATAAGGGAGGTTGTGTGCATAGTTGTGAACAAGCTCAGACTAAGGCAGATCACTTCACCCAAAGATTGTCTTGTAAACCAGGCAATGAATCCAAACAAACTGGAGGTCAGCCACTGAGAAAAAAACAAAAGCCAGGGCTAGTCTGGAGTTATCTGGTTTTAGAAAGAGGGTTTATAAAAATTAATAAATAAATAAATGCTTTATGAGTAAATAATAAATAAAATAATGAGTAAATAATAAATAAAATGCTTTATGAGTAAAGAGAACTATGTCATCTGCAGTTTAAGAGCTATGACTAAGAAAAAGTGAAAAAGAGAAGAAGGGTTTCCTTTGCTTAATTAAAAGAGGGAATATTTTTTACCTCAAATTTAATAATTAAAAGGCAGAGTAGATTCCTCTATGAAAACACAGTGAAGAGCAATTTCTGTCATTTTACCATCAGGTAAACTTGCTGAGGTCAGCTCCTGGCCAAAGTGTATGGCTGACCTCAGCAAGTTTACCTTGTGGTAAAACTAACAGGCTTTGATCTTTACTTTGTTTTCACCTCAGGACAGCTCCTGCTTGTTAGTTACCTGGAGGTAAAAATCACACCTTCTTTTATCACCAAAGCTAAGTCTGTGAAGCAAACAGACTGGAAATAAGAAGAAATGAGAGCTGATATATGGCATACAGACATCAAAGGAGGGGATGCAGCGCTTATTTTTGCTTCCTCGGGAGGAAAAAGGAAATTTAGAAATACCATAACAGACAGAATATATTGCAGAAATTGTAAATATTATTGAACATTATGAATAACTACCTCATAGTAGTGTTTTAGATAAAAAAAAATTAAAAAAAAAAACAAGGTAAAAGGAGAAATATGGTAAGAAAGCAAGGAAATGAAGTGTAGAGAAATTATGTGGAGCAAACCAATACAGACACAAATATTCTTTGGTGGGTCTTAAAAAATAAGAATCTATAAGGAAAAACATGAGATGGGATGCATTTGGAAGTGCCCTGGATGGTGAAGCTAAAAAAGCAAGCATGAGCAACAAGCCCATGACTGTATTAGGATAGCAAGATGGGACTAGACCACACCACGGGTGGACTGATTTTGACCATGGAAAATCCAGTGGAATGTGGTCATGAACCAAGCTCACAGGGGAGCAGTAGATGGTAGCACAGGACATTGAGGACTACTTTCTGCTGATAAGTTTTGACAACTGAGTTGTTTCACTGCGAAGGAGGCAAAAAAATACTCAAGAAAGGGTGGATCTCATCAAAAGACTCAGTGATGGAACCTAAAGAAGGCAGGAATTTAGAAGAAAGAGCATGTGGGGAGCCACTGCTTAGTCTTGCTCTTCTTTTAGCTGTGAAAGCATGCACTCAAAAATGTTTGCCATTTAGTATCTGAAGAATTTCTATAATTTCTCTGGTGGTCCAGATTGCTGTAACTATTTAAATACTGTCATAAATAATTGCGGTTTGTCTAGTTTTGGGGTTTGGGGATTTTTTTGGTTGGTTGGTTCCTCTGTTTTAATCAAGATCATACTTCTGTGAGCCCTAATTTAGTCAGGTTATATATTTCAGAGCAAACAGCTTGCTTTGCCTAAGTACTTCTGTGAACTGAACACTCTGCCCTGAGGCGAGCAAATCCAAAGCCAAAGAGGGATGCACCCTTCATATTCCACTAATTGATTGAAGGGGCAAATGATCTATAGGAAAAGTTGCATCATTAACTTAATTGAGGGCAAAGCCTAATTAGAGGGGAAATGAAGTAGACAGAGCCAGAGACACAGCAGGCCTTCATGTGAGATGTCAACAAACAGACATTGTAACTAAAACCAGACAGAAACCGAAGCACTTCATTTACATCTTTAATTTCAATGTGAAAATATTTACAGTGATTGTGATGTGTTTGTGAGATTGCAGAGGAATGCAAAAATTTAACAGAGTTAAGCTGAAATCAACAGGTTTTAGAGTTGAAGAAAAAAATCAACTGACTAAAGTTGCTTTAAAAAATCTTGAGCAAACTGACTGAAGTTCCTTAAGACTACGTTTGTTCTTCTCTAGTATATTTGAATTCTACATTCCTGAGGAAATCCAACAAGAACTGCACCAGGAATTTTACATTAGGGAGTAAATAAACCAAGTAAATTGTGGTGCACCATATTGCTTCAGTTTGACTCTACGGAATTCCTGAATGAAGAGATAAAATGTCACTTTTGTACATTTGTTCTCAAATGGTTACTCTGTGCAGTTGCTTTTCTGGTGTTTCCTTGCTTGTGCAAAGAGGCTTCACCCCTCAGAATCACAAGCTCCTGAGCTGTAAACAGGTGATGTCAAATTCTAGAGGCTTGTTAAGTATTTTAAACATTAGTTTAAGATCTGAACTAAAACAGGTGTCAGAGGTCTTTTCAGGACCTTTTCCGCTGTGTTTTAGGGGCTTTTTTTGGCATGCAGCTCTTTTTTTTACCCACTGCAGGAATACAAACAAAACCTTTTCATGAGAAAAGCCACTTAAGTGAAATGAGGAATGCAAGCAGACATGTTTTGGCTACAGTGCATGTCTTTAAAGTATATAGGCATTATTATACAAGTCAACTGCATTCATATGGGTATCAAGCATTCTTTCAAAAGCTGGGCCTTGAGCCTGCTCAGAGATATGCACCAAATTTTTGTGAGCATATATAATTAAATAGTGTGTAGAGATATGTTAATAAATGGAAAGAATAAATTAATTTCATTGTGACAACCAAAACTCCACAGAGCCAGAAAAATCATCACACACTAATTAACCAAAACATTTTTGAGATGTCCTCTTTTGTATTCTAAGGAAAATTATCAACAGTTTGCAGCTTCACAAATGTCACATTTTGTTAATCAGTGCATTTACGTACCAAATAACAGACTCATCCACCTGTTTGTGGCAACTGGATGTTAAACAAATGCTTCTGTATTCATATTTTATTCTTCATATTTTTTGTCCTCCTTAGCCAACATAACGGCTCTCATGTCCCATCTCCTTCCATGCAGATCAGCACTTAGCCTGAAACTTTGTCCTGGATCTGCTGATGCAGCTCTTAAACAAGAAAACTCCCAATGACTTCTGGAGGATTTTATTAGCGTTGGATCACCGTGTCATTCTCAAATGAATTTGAGTTTATCCATAAGACAAGTGAGAGCCCCTGATCCAACCAAGATAATACCATGGCTCCCTTGGAATTCCAAATCCGTGCAAAGCTTGAAAACAGTTTAGGCTTTATGTAGAAGACAGGAAGAGGCTCCACTGAGTACAGTATTGGTAATTATGCATGTTGTTTTACAGGTCACACTAAATGCACCTAAAGTTAGCCTAAAAAAGTGCATATTGTGCCATTTGTGAGGCTAAAGACCTTCAGGGCGAATCTCCCTTTAGCTCCCTTAAACTACATTAGCTCAAAGCTCATTTTGGTGGAAGATGGAATTTATAAAATTATGGGTTTCAAGACAGCAAAAATTACAGCAGTCTACAAATCAATGAAGCAGTCTTTCCTATTTCAGCTTTGTAGTAAAGTTTACTGTAAACTACGTAATAAGAGGAAATCCTGCTTGGATCATACTGGAGTACAATAGTTGAATGTTAACACATTTATTATCACCTGTCACATCCCTATGAATGCATCATTGTGAACATGAGTTTGGATCTAGGACAGCATAATTAATCATTGTTCCAAAAAAACCCACAGTAGTTAACTATTTGTCTCAACATATTGCATTTAAATTATCCTCCTCATTAAATCAATTATGAAACAATTTAAGTATCCTAATTAAGCTACTAAGAACGAGAACATTGTTGCAAAATAGAAATGGAAAGATACTACCAAATGCCATCCTGATTTTCAAGTGTATGTAGGGTATTTCCTTTCCTCTTTACCAGAATTCATACTGCTTGGGAATTAAATTAGGAAACCTTTCCGGAGTGTATTAGTTGGGGTTTGGCAATATGCTGCCTTTGTCATGTGGCTTTTTACAGCTTGGAACACAAGGAGAACTTACTCTTGTGCGCTTGTACTGTGGACTGTAAACATATCTTATGATGCAGAGGAGTTTTTAATACTTCCCAATGAAATATAGAAAACAATGGCAGCTATTGAAACCCTTATGTTTTTGAAAACATGGTATCTTTACCATGGTATATTTAACTCATTTTCTCAAGAGCGGCATACACTGAAGCAAATATTGACTTGTGCGCATCTGAATTAATCTTCCCCAGGCTGCCCTCATAGTAAGCAGGTGGAAACAGTTTTGAGATGTAGTTAATATGACTTATTTTAGATACCTGCTTTGGGATAAGATGAATCATATCTTAGAAGTACCTATTCTTTTTCCATTGACCCAAAAGGGAGACCAAGACTTTTAGGTGTCAAGATAAGGATGTCTGCACTTCAGTAATTTAAATTTCAGCCCAAGACCTTTCAGCCTGGTGTACAACACAATAGAGGCAACATGAACTTGAAAGCTCAAAGGTCCTTTGATTTTTTACACCTGCAGCATCATAGAAGTTGTGAAACTATACCAAGGACTTGATTGTAAGAGTGGAGAGACACAGCCTAGCAAAGTGATACAGGAGATACCCAGAAAATACACTGCAAATGGTTCTGTAGATGGAAATAGTCTTATAAACTAAATTTGTGGAAAATATGGTCCTTCCAAATGCTAATAATTTCTGTTAATATTTTATGTTTCCCTTAAATTTTCTTTTGTTTTGACAAGATCTCCATAATAATATAAGTATTTCAGCTGCTGTTGCTGGTCTTTCTGTAGTAAAATTCTACTGTGATCTCTTACTGCAGTACTAATTTCATCAAGTACATGAACTCACTCTAACCATTTTGATGTCTCAAGTTTAATGTCAGCTGGAGCCTGATTTAACTTCAATATTGTTGCAAAATGTTTTCTTATGCTCCTTACTCTTTCAGAAAGGAAAAGTAAATTATTCTTTAGGGAGCACTTTGTTTCACCATCTCTAGCAGTTGATTTATTTATTTTTTTTTAGGTACAAACACTGTAAGGATGATTCACTTCAGCAGCAAATCTGTCCCACCTTCAGTATTAACTTGAGCAATTTTTGCTTCTTTTTCAAGCATGTTCCCCACAGACCGATGTCTGTTTTGAGAAGTGCATGAAATCTTGTCTCAACAGTGCCCAGAGCAGCTATGTGCTCTGATTGACTCTTGTTTTCTTAATAGGGCCACCTTTCCATATGGTTAGCTTAGACTTGGTAGCCTTCTCCTCTGGCAGAAGCAAATAATCCCTGGCAAAATGTAGAACTGCACAGTGTGGGGCAGCCCATTTATCTTTAGCTTTCTGTTTCTCATCAGGGTGCATCAGCAGCATGGCAAATATCTTGATCTTTAGAAGTGAAAATGTCATTCTGACCACTGCCCACCACTGAATGGGAATTGTTTCCATCATCTTTTCCTGCATAGCAGTTATTGGTAGATTCCTTTCTCTTCTGCTTGACAAGATGTAGCAGGAAGATCTATATAATTTTTTACCATTTGCAATTTCCAGAATAAAATTAGGCACGTTACATATTTTGTTAGTTTTGTGGGTTTTATAGAGGGTTTTTTTGCCTTTTGTTTTTTTTAGAAACAAGGGGGTTTGTTCCAAAACAGCCCCATGCAAAATGAGCTGCAATATATAGTTGTTTTTTGCTTAACAAAATTTTTAAATAAGTAGAGGAAAAAAAAAATTCAAAAACAATGTTTCCTTTCATAGAAACCATAATCAATGTTAATTTAAACGTATGTTTTCTATACGTCTATTGTAAATTCCATCTTCCAAGTTTTCTGTAAAAACTAACATTTGTCAACAATTACCACTTGGTGCTATATAGCACTTCTTTAAAAACATTTGGAGATACCTACTGTGCACTAACTAAGGGCAAATGTTGATTGTTAATAGCTTTTATTATATGTGGTCTTGTTACTGGTGAAAACGTGATGAATTTTAAGAAAAATTTTGTGCTAAATCACAACTAATTTTATTTTTAACAGCATTGTAAATAGTTACATTACACTTGCAAAACAAAACTCTAAATCCAGGAAGGAATAAACTGTGTAGAATTAATTGACTTGGGAAAGGTTTCTTTTCCTCACTCTCTGCACACACCAAAATTCAGCTCACTGTGCATTTAATAAGTTGATTACAATTACAGGACACAGATTGTTAATTAGGAACTAAACATCACTTTCCACAAAGGATTGACATCCTCCTTTTACATAAAATACGCAAACTTATATTTTGTGTAAATAAATGAGGAATTTTGTGGACACAATAGCAAAGCAAATTTGTCCGATTTGCCAGGTTTACCAAATGCTCAGATTGCTTTTGGGTTGAGGAGGTACAGACTCTTTGTGAGCTTCCCACAGACAAAGGCACACTGATCTTCAACGCACTGACAGCAACAGAGCCAGTTGCTGCTGTCTTCAGTGTGAGGAGGTTTCAGCCCAGGAGGCAGAAACATTGGCTAATGTGAAGGAATAGGGGCAGCCTTGTTAGCAGGGCTCTTTCCCAGGAAGTCAGGAGCTGATCAGCTCTACGCTCAGCAGGAGATGTCAACAAAGTCTATAGAAATTATGATGGGCGTTTCAGATTACATGAAGAAATTGTGACTTTCTCAGAAAGGTCATATGTAAAACATTCGCCTTAAATACATTCTCCTCAAATTAGATCAGCAGTTTACACAATATAATTTATTTTAAACATTGCTTCTTAACAAATAACTGGAAAAAAATATCTGTAAAAGATGCTTTAGAAAGAAAACAGAAGTCAAAGTAAGGGTAAAAAAAAAGAGGAAAGAATAAGAACTTAAACAACTTAAAATCACAAAACCAAGAAAGGGCAAAGTCCTGCTCCTTTTTTTGCTGGGAGAAAAATTAGTGGGATATTATAGTGGTAGCAATAGACACAGCATTTTCAATACTCCTTTGTGGCAAAGAGGGGGAAAAAAAAAAAAAGCAATCAAACCCTCCTGCTGCCTGAGGCATGCTCCTGAGCAAAACCCAGCTCCTTAGGCTTGGGTCAGGGAAGACAGGATTTGGCTCAACAGGATGCATGAGTGGATTAACATGACAAATTAACTGTTAATCCAAGTAGTAGCCAACTATTAATAAACTCCTCATGAACACTACCTTAGCAATTTGAACTCTCAGCTCCTGGGGTGTTTTGAGTTTGGAGGGTAAATGTGAACTAGTCCCCTGTCAGAGGCACACGTAGTGGTCATCTAGGTGAACAAATACAGACAAATCCATCCCACAGCCTTCATAAAGGTGCTGCAGTCTGTCAGGACACGGACAAGGCACTTCAGACTTTGGAGCTGGAAGAAAGAAGCTATTTTGGTAGGGGAAATGAGTTGGAGGGAAGTGCTCACAGCCTGCCACTTTATCCATGTTGGCATAATAGCTGCTAGCTATTAATGTTTTTCCTAGCTTTTTTTTTTTTTTTAAGCCTCACTTGGTTATCAAATCAGTAAAAAGTATTTTAGATATCATTGGAAGATTTCCTTTACTTCTTTGGAAATGTGAATTAGTCTCACAATTAGTCTCACAATTACTTGAATCCACTGCTATTTTGTTATTTTGTTTGCAAGTTTGGGTTTATTTTCTTGCAGTCAGTGGAAAATCTCCATGAATATCACTAGAGAAAAAAGGATTTCAACCACATTAATTTAAGTTCAAGTTTTCCAATTTATATCACTGTGAGGAGAAAAAAGATTGCAAATAATGCTTCAATATAAGTTTTAGTTCCAAGGGATTATTTAATTTAAATAATTTAATTTTAATTTAAATGAGAAAGAACAACAGGTATGTGACTCAAGTGCCAACAAAAACAGGTACTTTGGACATAATTACTCAAGTAAATCTACTTTTGCCTTTACTGAGTGCTTAGTTCTATCAGTTTAATGAGAATTTTATTCTGAGTGATGACTGCAGAACTAGGTCCTCCATCTCTAATAACTGAATGTCTCAGATGTGTTTCAGTCTTACAGCTAGTTTTCATCCTTGCATCTCCATATATTTACATTAGCAAGCTTTTATTGCCCAATAAAAAAAGTATGCCAAATTTTGCCTGAGCACATAAAGTATAAAATACTGCAGAGAAATCCGTAGCCAGTATTATGATAGGGAGTTTTTCATTTGTACAGTAAAATATTTTTTAAATGATGCTTTAAACAATGTATACTTATAAGGGAGGCCTTTGCTTATTTTTTTTAATTCAAAAGGATTCAAGAATTGCATGGTTCTCAAGAATTGAAGCATTGTTTTGTTTCCCATGATGTAGGAAAGCTTGGTGATGGATTGCAATTAAACAATTCTAATTTTATTTTTAAAAGATAAAAGAAAACAAAAGAAAAGATAAAAATGAAAGAAAGAAGATGACTTTTGAAAAAACAAAACCAACTGAACAAAAAAATAAAAAAACCAAAAAATCCACGCGCAAACCAAACCCCCAAACTCAACAGGGTTGCAAGAGAAGAACAAGAGTAAATGTTCATTTCCACATTTTGATTTATAGGGAAAGGCTCAGCAGCTTACATAAAACCAAAAGGGGAAGTAGTCGAACATTGGGTCAAATCTCCATTCACATGTTTTGCAATAAAAGGCTGACTGTAGCCTTTGAGCCTTGCTTCCAGTCACAGACAATGGCAATTGCAGAGCAAGACTAATAACAGGATTTAGCATAAATCCACCACAGGAAGTGAACAGTTGTACTGGCAAATAATTAGCCATGGAACTTTTATGGCAACATCAGGATGCTCTCTGTGCTTTAAAGCATTGTCTGCAATTGTGATCAGGAAAAAAAACTAACTCACTTCTCTGTTCTTGTAGAAGACTTTTACCTATAGACAATTTTTTTGCAATATTTTAATAATTTTCTCCTTATTATAATTTAGTAGCAATAGTGCAAATATTGAATTTGCATTTGAAGGTTTTTCAAAAATGTTCTTTTCTTTTCTTTTTTTTTTTTTTCTTTTTTCCCTCACTGGTGCTTTTTATTGCAAGGTAAATTGTGTTTATTTTGCATGGCTAACAATTGGGTTCAAAGCAACACTTTGATCTTGAACCCCTGCCAGATTCCAAGAGCTGAAAGCCCCCCTGTGCAGTGAAGTAGACCTGTACTCACAAAGCCTGGCTAATTTGCAAAGGAATGTCAAAATTACTGGCACAGCTGACTACTGTGGTGCAGTACAATCTATAGTCTTTCTAATGAACAGAGATCTGCTTTACTCCATGTATTTGCTTGTCACTTGTTAGAAAATATATTTTGGATTCTCTAGACAAGGAATTTCTGTCATTGTATTAAAACAAACAAGCAAACAAAATAAATAAATTTTTAAAACCAGATGAGCTACTGTGAAATCTTTACTTTTCATAAGAGATAATCTTCTGGTAGCCAGTACAATTAGATCTAAAGAAAGCAGTCTATCAGTTCCTTTGCATTTTACAAAAGCTGCAAAGAATTCAAAGAATTTTAGCTGGGGAAGAATATGCAGGTTCTATGTAAGTGCTCTGAATACATTTCTATATCTTTTGTTGTTATCTGTTCTGCCTAGTGAGGGTGATATTCCTTCTCTTGGAAGTGAGATACATTAATGAAACTGAAGAAAACTCCACCTCATTTCCATTGCCTTTGTGTATCTACTTCCTAGAGACTGGACAAAAAAAACCAAACCAAACCTAAAAAAACCCGAACAAATAAACAAACAAAAACCCCCCAAAACTCAAGCCAACCCAAAACCAAATTAAAAACAAAAATCAAACAAACAACTTCCCCATAAAACAAACAAAGTCACCAACCAAAGCACCTGTGAGGAGGCTGTTTCCTTGGTGTATTCACTCAGAATTCAAGAAACTGGATGCTGAATCACAATGGAACTTGAGAAACAGATGTCCAGAACTGCACAGTGGTTGTCTATAATCCTAGATCTGTCTCTGTAGAGGTCAAGGAGAGTGCAAGGTACCTCAAACCTCCTAAAGACTGCAAATCATGACTGCAATGATCAGCTTCAGTCATGATGCTTTCTTTCACGTATCCCATGGTGCTCAGCCTGCACCATGGGACACATGAAAGAAAGAAAATACCTACAGAGCTTCAGTGCTTTTCGGGGTTTAGACTCTTCAGCTGCTAATGAAAGTGTAGTATATTCCTGTATAGGGCTTTCTCTTTTTTTTTCTTTTTTTTTCTTTTTTTTTTTTTTTGTGTAAATAAGCAAGATTCACAAATGGCTGGAGAAAGGAAATAGTATTGGATATAATGCCACAAGTAAGGAGCTGAGGCACAGAAAAATCACCAACAGGATTTTCAGAAGGATTAAAGCAGCATGACTTTATTGACTGTGCTGCATTAACATCAAATGTGGTTTGACCCTCAGTGATTTCTTCAAAGTAAGACTGGAAGCAGAACAGGAACCAAACCCAGGTCAATACTCAAGCCACAAAACCATAATTACTCTCCTCATTTCTTTTCTATATTTAGGAGGGAAAAAAATAGTGACACATGTGCCTGTAGGGTGACCTGTCATGCTGCTAAGTGTCTACTTATGCAACTTCAGTCCCTCTTATTTTAACTAACTCTAATTTTGAATGCTGTCTTTGGCATTCTGCCTTGGACTTCTCACAAGGCTTTTTTTGTGGTATTTTTTTTTCTTTATTTTCTTCCTCTTTTGAGAAGGGAGATAGTAAATGTGAATAATTATTTCTCCATAAAGAATAGAGCTTTTGTAGTCACATTTGGCATCAATGTGATTTCTTACTTTAAAAAAGTTTAGACTAAACCCATGTCATTTATACTGTGAAAATCCCTAAGAATCCAAGTGAATAATTCTTTTGAGCTTCCAGCAAAAAGTAATATATTTTAATGTTCTGCTTATGGGACTTGTTTTCTGTGTTGTTTTGTTTTGCATTCTTGGAGAATTATGCTATGATCGCTAAAATTAGTCATTCCATTTTTTGGATGATTTATACAAGATATCTAGATCAAACTGGGAATTGAATAAAATAATTTTGAAAAAGATAAATTTGTCTCAGTATAGTTACAGAACTATAATATCCATTCAAGGGGAATGTGAAGAGTGTACAAGTTCTGGAATGCAGTGTATACTATGTCTGGATACTTAGAGAGGAAAAGAACAGAGAGAAGTTATTCAAGGAATGGAGAATAGGGTCAGATTTTTAATTCAAAATTCACCCACAAGCTTGTATCACAAGCAGTAAGTGGATCAATAACACTAAAGCTTTTCTGCCATGTTTTATGGCTAGCACTGTCTGTGAAGACTGAAGTGCATCTTTCATCTATTAACTGCAATTATGAAAGCATGTTTTCCCCAGCATGTAAGATTTATATCTATAAATTCGAAGTTATATTTACCTGCAAAATAAAATAACAATAGCAATAACAATAATATCTTAGAGTGCATTTGCAACTGAATGCTACCAAGTCAGCAGAATTATGTTGGAAAATGCATCAGTGTCAAGAAAGAGGCAATCTATTTGCTAACAAAATAGTTACTGACAGTACCTTGGATATGTATAAAAGTATTTTTAGACAGTCTCACTTTTCCCAAGATGAATCTGCTTGGTGGTTTCACAAAATATTCTGATTTGGAAGGGATCCACAAGGATCACCAAGTCCATATTCCAAGTAAAGGATTCATGCAGGGATTGAGCCCATGACCTTGGTGTTATTAGCACAATGTTTGACCAGCTGAGCCCATCTCAGGATGACATTTGCTGTCATGATGAGCAGATCTATGTTGGTATGGCTGTTCTTTGACTGCCACATGAGTTTAATCTGTTTTTATTATGGAAGATACTCCAGAGAAGTTACCTGAGACCCAGGGAACCTATGTCCTGAACCAGCTGTGAGCTTATTTAACCAAGTTCTGAAAATTAGTTTACCTTATGTTTTTGTTATTCAAATTTGCCTTTTATATGTCAACTTATAAACTCAGATAAAATGTCAACTTAGATAAAAGTGGTACATCAAATGCAGGAAGAAAGATTCTTATGTTTTCTATTCTATTAGAATCAATTAATTTTTTTAATTTATGTAGGATGAATTTTTCTAAAGTGATTGTGTAGGATGAATTTTTCTAAAGTGATTGTGTTGCAATAAAAAATGGGAAGTTCCATGAGAAAAAAAGAAATTTATTTTCATTATTTCTTCCATAATTAAATGCATCTGCAATAAAAAATCCTAATTGAGAATTTTTAAAATGAGGTACCAAGAAAATGTTTCTCTACAATATAGAGTAAATATTTTTATAATAATTTGTAAAAAAGGTGAAGTGTTTGTTAATGATATTTGTTGGTGAAAAAAATTTGTCAATACAATTCATCTAAAGTGTCCCCTGTACCTTTTGATAGAAGTCAAACAGAAATGATGTATATTATGAAATATCAGGACAAACAATTCTGGCCACACTTTAAAGATGAGAAATTACTTCAGTCATTGTTATCTAAGAAAGGATCACAATAGGAAAAGACCTAAAATGATTCTGGAATTTATGAGCAGGAAATATGAAGTAGCTGTAAGGGGATCAAATTACCTCTGGTGCAGCTATTACTGCTACCCTGAGTCCACACACAGAATTCACACCTGGAGAATGTGTTATTGCATCGGAGGGAGAGTGCACCAGAGACAAGACAAATACAGAAAAGGACAAATAAGCAAGAATTGGAAACTGTGTGTTATAGCTAAAGATTTAATGAGGTCAGATTTATAGAGGAGGGATTTCCAGCACTGTATGAAGCTGACAAAGACAGCCTTGAAATCCACCACGTTATTTAAAAGCAGTGCCAGTTATCCCCTGAGATAAAGCTCGCTAACACTTGCAACATACCACAAATATAACACAGGGTTGGAGGGTTCTCACAGCACAACCAGTGGGCTGGAAGCAGGTATCAATCCAAGAGGACCCCACAGCTCCAGTGAAGACATTGCATGGATTCCCAGCAGACCATCAGCCCAGTGCAGCCAGCTGATGTGCACTGTGTGTGCTCAGAGCAATAGTTGTGCAAAACCTCAAGGATGAAGGACTCCTCTGTTTTGTCTCTTCTCTCTTCCCATGGAAAAAGTGATCACAGCATCCTGGACACAGGATTGAGGGTCTCAGGTAAATTAATCAGGGTCCCCGCTCACTTTAACCACTTTGTCTAATTCTCAGCAGAGAGGAACAAGGATCTCAACAGGGCAACTTATCCCATCCTGGTAAGTGTCAAAGCTAGACAAGAATGCTTCACTCAGATATTGACTTCCCACAGAAAAGAAGGTAGAATGAGTTGTGTGCATAATGAATAACAGTTACATAAGCTGTATCCAGCTGCTGATATCCTCACTTGAGAGAGAAATAAACACTTTTTAGACTCAATTCATCTGGCCTGCTTTAGATATGTTCTCTAAAACAAAATTAATCATGAGAAAGAATTACATAACTGGAGTCTTGAAAAGTGGTTTGCCCTGTATAAGCTGCATTTTATCAGCCGACCTTCACATTCGGTATCTTAAATTTAAAATACTACAGACTACAAATCCCACGAAACATGGAATTATTTTTACCTTTAGGTCTTTGTCTTCAGGACATGGGTGGTATCAAAGAGAAAACAGGGAACAAAACCCACAGAAGAAGGGGAGGGAAATCACAGAAGAGTGGCTTTACCTCTATAAAAGAAAAAGAATTAATGACTCAGAATGATACAGAAGGTGGAAAAAAAAAAAGAAATAAAATTATTCCTGTGAACTCTCACTCCAAGACAAGTCAACATTAACATGTATCTTTGAGAATCTGTGCATGCAGTGACAGCTGTCAGAATGCATTCACAATAATTGTTAGGAATTGGCATTGAGCCCTGAATTACATGAAGAAGGAAAACTAGTTAAAAATTTTAAAGAAATGGTGCTGAAAATAAAGGCATGTAATTGGCAAAACTAGGAGGCAGAGGTAAATAGAAAATTGCTGCTTTTCTTTTCAAACTAATATAGTCAGATTCATTCTATTTGTCATACACTTTCTTTGAGGTTTATTAGTAATCTCATGGTCTGGTCTTAAACAGAAACTTAGTTTAGAGACTCATCAAGTGAATTCTGAGAAAACAGATGAGCACTATGGAAACATTTCACTTGAAAATCTACTTAGCCCTGAAAAAAAGGACTGAATATTAGTGAATGTTTGTTTCTGCAGTATTAAATTCAGTAGCAAAGAAAACAAAATATCTTTGAGATGATAACAAATAAACATTTCTGTAAACTAGGAAGCTGTGTAATCTAACTGATTATATGCATTTCAAAACTAAAGACTGGCTATAAATTGGAAGCATAAGGATCATTCCTTATGACTCCTCAACTCTGAGGCCACCTGATATGTAAGAGCCTGCAAATATATTATCTAACTCTCTTATTCTTTAAAACTCAATCCCTCACCTGTTGGGAGTTGTTAATTCTCCAACCAGGCCCAAGCTGTTGGAGGATTCTGTCACAGGATAAAACATGACAGGAACAGCTCTAGCAAAGCCACAGCATGGCTGACAGCAGTTCCAAGCCCACAGGTCCTTTAATTAATCCGTACAAAATGCAATATTAGAGCTTGGTGCTCTTAGCCATCCCTACTACACAAGTTGTTGCTTCTACACACCCTGATGGTTTCTACAAGGAGTGATTGGGCTGGGGGTAAGAGTAAGCTAAATTATGTTTGCATGGTGAAGACCATGCAGCACTGAGCTTGTCCCAGGCACAGTGAGCAGAAATTAAATCAGGTAGCTTCTACTTCTGTGGAAAGAGCCAGGGGGAGTACTGTAGTACATAACTAAAGGCATGTATACAAATATCTCTATATCTATGTATCTATCTATCTATCTAATATACTTTAAATAGAAACACAATTTATGCAAAACCCACATTTTTAAAGGGTAAGAAACACAAATCATAGGGAAAGCAAAGACTAAGGCTTGTATTTCATCTAATATATCCCTTTGCCTCTGAATTGGTTCCCTTGAGACACTGTTCAGTAGGTTAATAATCCTCAAGATTAGAAAGTGTTTTCTTGATATTTCAGCTAATTATACCTATCCATAATCTCTTCCTCAAAACCTCTCCTCATTTTACCTCTTTGGTATTCTCTAAACAAGTATTTTATTTCAGCTTGGTCTTTCAGCTAAGCAAGCCTTTTCAGCTCAGTAGCTGTCTATGTAATACCCCACATAACAGGAATCCAAATCTGCAAATTGCTGAGCAGCTCCAAATTTCCTTAATTTGTAAAAGGCAGTGAAGGTACTTACCTTCTCACAACTTAATGCTCACAACTAATAAAAATACAAGCATTTAAAATAAATAAAATATCCTTGCTGAGTGTGTAAAATATCTAAATACATAAACTGGTTTCTTTCCAGCACCTCTTGTTCCATGAAAGAACAAAATTACAATTTTGGTAATAGTTATTATAAAATAATTCCTTTCAGGAAGGTCTGTATCTACAATGTGTATGTTCTGGGAAGAATACAGTTTACTCTGATAATTTTCTGGGAAGACAGGACCTTTAATTTTAAATGTTCAAAAAGAAATCTTTCACTAATACTTACAGGCCCAATTATGTGTGGGTGAATGCCACAATTCCTGGGATAGATTCTTACATATGCCAGCTTCCACAAATTAAAGACTCTTACTTTAGCAATACACTAAGCTGCAGTATCTTGGAAAAAAGTGACTATAATTTTCTTAGATGTTGCTCAGTCACCACTAAAGCCCTTTTCTCCTGTTTCTGTTATACTGCCTGTACTAGAGAATTAAGCTGTCCCCAGTGAAGATCTTAAGGTACATTGCTTTTCCACTGGTTTTAGACATATAAAGAGAAAAGAATGCAAGCTCTATCCTTCTGGGATGTGGGGACACAGTCACTTAGTGCCTTAAAAAGATAAACCATACGTTTTGAAATAAAAAACCAAACAGCTAAAAATAAAGGATCATATGCATAAATGTGCATTAAACTTCTTAGATCTCAGCTCTTCTTTAGACTTTTGGCAAGCTACACCAGAGAACTTCTCATGTCAACTAGAATACCTTCTGGAGTTTCCTGCTCAAGAGCCGTAAATGAAGGCAGTGTTTGCTATAAAATTAGTATTCACATGATCAAGGGCATAGAAAATGCTTCCAAGATTGTCTGTAATTGCAGACAAAAGATGAGAAGCCTCTAATGATTTTAGGAGTCTGACAATGGCAAAATTGAAAGATCTTTCACACGACTCATACCTCTACCAGATAGATTCCTAACCACTCAGGAACTTGGAAACACTTGGTGTAAATACATGACCAACTTGGCGGTGTATTGTGTTCCGTGTATTCAGGACTGACAGAAAAAGTGGATGAACACTCAGGTAACGGAGCCTGCTGCCAATGACACAAAATTATTGAGGACAGTCAAAGCTGACTGAGTAGAAATGTAGCATGATCACAGGGTAGCAGGGTTTCTGAGGAACAAAACATCAGGTGAAATTCAATCTGAGTAAGCACAAAGGGACACAGGAGAAAAATAAACCTAACTAAATATACACTTTCAACTACATATTATCAACCAGGAAGACACTGGAGTCATTACAGACAGATTTAAAAAAATCTTTAAGTATTAGCGGGTATTGAAATGTAATTTTAATGCTATAAAATACAAGAAAAAATATTTTAAAAATTAAAAACATCTTTACGCTATGTTATAAATCAGCATCATATTCCTATTTGGACATTTTTTTCTGAATCTGGTTACCTGCCTCATAAACACCACAGAAAAAAAATAGTAGCCAGAAAATTAAAATCAATACAATCAAAGAATAAAATTCCTTTCCTGATTATATCTCACTTCTAAAAATCAAATCTAATTCCTTTCCTTTCCTTTCCTTTCCTTTCCTTTCCTTTCCTTTCCTTTCCTTTTCCTTTCCTTTCCTTTCCTTTCCTTTCCTTTCCTTTCCTTTCCTTTCCTTTCCTTTCCTTTCCTTTCCTTTCCTTTCCTTTCCTTTCCTTTCCTTTCCTTTCCTTTCCTTTCCTTTCCTTTCCTTTCCATCTGTCCCCACAGGAAGACAAGGAGGCAAATGTACAGTTGGATGCAACTATTAAAAAAAGTTGTGGAGGACAAGTGCTTGTCCTCTGACTCAGGAAATCCTTAAACTGCAGAAAGGGAATACTGTTATTGTATATTTTGTTCCCTTACACTTCCTCACTCAAGCAACCTTTACTAGGCACTGTTCCCATTGATTCCCAATTTGCATATAAGAGTTTCATTGCTCCAGGCCAGTGCCTGACTGTATATTTGAGCCAAGTGAGGAAAACATGGACCTTATAGAAATTGCTAAAATGGTTGGCTTAGGATTGCATAGGCTGTCTCCAACACACACTCCATTATCACAAGACTGCCTTTCCAATGCTCTCTTCTTCCAAGCCGAGCAGATCTTGGACACCAGCTCTGCAGGGAGTTGAGAGCCTTCTTTATTTTCCTTTACTAAGAGTGCTATTTCAGTTGTCCACAAGCTCAGCCACTGATGGCAAGATATAACAAAGATGGATTTGGGTAGTGAGAAACAAAGTCAAACATTAAAACTCTCTTCTTTATCCTGCTCCCAGACGCAGCCTCAATCCTCGACCTAATGCTCTTCTATCCTCCCCAAGTGCCACAGTCCCAGGGTAGAGGTGAGTATGGTCAGTACATAGCAGTTTCTCTCTTCTGCTCCTGCCCACTCACATCCTTCCCTGCACCAGTGTGGGCTCTCCATGGGCTGGGGAGAATGAGGCACATCCTTGTGTAATCTTGGAGCTCAAAGACATAACTGGGTTGTCTGGTGAAGGAACTCTTGGGAGGTCACTAGAAGGTCCCATCTACCAGCTACTGTTAAAGACATGATGTTAGACTAAACATACTTTAAATCTCAGTAAATAACCTTACTAATATGGATATGATTTAGGTACAGAACTCTTATTTTCTATGTTTTGTTATCTCACATATATATATATATATATAAAGAGATATATATATATAAAATTTATTGTCTATAAATAAAATAGGATAACATGTTCAGATAAAATGCTTGCCCTAAAAATGATTGTCTCAACAAAGTTTTCATCAGACCACCTTTATGAGCTTTTCTTCATTAAATAAGAAGCTGTACTATCAACACAGATAGAGATACAGGGAGAAAAGGTAACATGTCCTTTTGGAGCAAGTCTTCTAATCTGACTGCTGTACCATTTCAGCCACTTGTTATTTGATCCTTGACCTTGCCATGAGAAATTGCGTAGTAGTAGGTTGCAGACTCACAGTGGCCAACATGCTGAAAGTGTACTCAGAGGGTGGTTGCTGATTAATTTTGCATGCTTCATGTCACTGAGATCTCTGAGCATATCAGAGGGCTGGAGACAGAAGGAGGTGTATTGTTTCTGATTTTCTCTACTACATAACATTCTCAGTTTGCACAAACAGAGGAGCCAATGCACCTTGCTGTTTTTAACAAAACTAGCAGATGATATGTTTATAGATGAAAAATTCAAAAATTTTATGTGAAATCAAACCAGTGAATTAGACACCCTAACATCTCCTGATTCCTGCGCATGGGTGGACAAGGTATTCTCAAGGTGAAGGAAAGTATGTGTGTGTGTGTGTGTATGTATATATATATATATATATATATATATATGTATATATATGTATATTTATGCATGTATATATATATAATATCTTAGTTGTTCAAATAACTGTTTAAGAGGAAAGATCTGCAGCCAGGGGTGTTTGCACAGAGCTGTTTCTCAGCTACCCTGAGAATCTGAACTTACATTTTCTGTGAGAGCATCCTTCTCTCCTAAATCTGGTCTGTACTCCCAGAAATGTCCAGCAGCAGGTAAGGAAGAGCTTGGCTCTGGAACATCCCTTTTTTTGGGGAAACAAAATTTTAAGGAAGACCTGTGTTGTCAAGTTCCTCTTAATAAAAAATGTTTCTGTTTTATTTTACCTTAAATTTCTACGGGATATAGAATATAAAACCACCATATATGAGAAAACCCATCTAAAAATGCTACCCTGAATCATCATCTCACTGCCCTACATTGTGAAGCAGAGACTGGACCACAGAAATAGTTTCCTGTAGACAGAACCCCTTTTTGTTGCCTGGAATTAATTGAATTTATAGACTAGTACTCTATGCAGCAGTATGTCATATTATATTTGCTTTGATTTTTCCATTTCAATTTTTCACACCCTCAACCCAATTTTGTCCCCCATCTTTGTTTAAAAGAATCAAACAGACATTGTGCACTATGCTCACATGCTGTCTACTAGGACACCACCAACTCTTCTGGAAATGTGCAAACTTGAAGGTCTTAGCAATGAGTTACTTCTCCAGAAAGTGCATTGTTAGATGTTTTATTTTTTTACCATGAAACATAATTTGCAGCTGTGTTGATTATCCTGGAGTGATTAAAGGTCCCCATATTTCTGCACAGAATCTGCCTGTCCTAGGTAAATTAAATAACACTGAGTTACTAGCAAATTTTGATGTTTTCTTGGTTTCACTGAAAGTGGGAGAAATGACCATAAAAAACTGGAGAGGACAAAGATGTTAAGAGTATATGGGAAAGTTGAAACCCCAATGATTGAATTGAAGCCTATGCTAATAGATCACTAGAGATTTGGTACCTAAACTTTTGCTTCTTTTTCTGAAACAGCACTTTCTAAACACAAATTGCTACTAATGCTAGTCCACCAGTCATTTAATATTGCAGCTCATTTGGAATACAGTTTAGTAATTTATTACTGATCACTCTGTTCAGATAATTCCTTTTCTTCACACTTTAAAACCTGATAGTGCTTCATCATTATCAAAAGGTATTAAAACAAAACAATCACCAGAAAGTGCAGAAAAAAGACAGTATCATAATTCAAACTGTATTTCTCTAATTATTTTGTGCTATTATACACAAAACATTTTTCCTTTTATATAAACACTATTTTCTGTAGTTTTCAGTCTAGTCACCTCATGTTATCCTTTGTGGATAAATGGAATTGGCTCACAAACAAAGTAAAGAAAAAGTCTATAGTTCTTGCATTTCTTCAGCATCCCACACTAATGACCTGCTCCTAAAATATAGAGAGAAGCACAATTAAGTTTTTAAGGTTGATCTTGAATATGGGATGCTAAATGCTAAAGGTCTGCAAGTGATAAATAGACCTTTGATGCTTTAGCTTCCATTATTATGAGAATCAGGACAGGTTGACAAAAGAAGGTCTCATTTGAGAAAAATGGAAATTTCTTGGGGAGAAAAAAAAAAGAAAAACCAAAGAGGGAGGGACAGGTGAGGGGATCAGTGGGGAAGTACTGTAACAAAATGGATGTGAAGTCTGTGGGAGGAGGGATTAAATGTTTAGGTGAAGCAGAAGGTAATAAAAGGTGAAAAGATCACACATGTAGGAAGATAGCTGTAAGGGATGGGGCAGAAAATTCCGTCCTCTGCACACACTGATGTCTGCAGACTGAAGCAGAGGTTAAGGTCCCAGGAAGTCAGTGGATCTTTGGCAGAAACCACTGACCACAAGGAACAACTCTCTGGCTGGTTTGTCTGGTGTCACCATTGCTCTCCAGCAGTGACTCACTGAGACGTTGCTCTGGCCTGAAGCTGTTGGTTATTGGTCTCCCACAGCTAGAGTTGGTAAAAGGGAGCACCACTCTTGCTCCACGGCTCATCGTCTTAATATCAAAGACAATACCTTCCCATATAAAACCTTTTAACTGGTGATCAGAACAGGAAGGAAAGCAAACCCTGTCCCACCAGGTTGTCTGGCAGAGGGTGACCCACAGCAAGGAGTGGGTCTTCTTCTGTCAAAGACCATTTGTACCTTGAGTGAATGAGGTATTCCCATTAGCCTGGGCAGACATATCTCATCTTGTCTGCTTGTGAAGTTAAAAATACTGCCCTTTTTTCCCCACACTAGCCTGATTTCTGCACAGAGGTGGTCAAAGAATTAGTTAATAAGGCTTTTAATGCAAAAGTAAAATTGAATTTCACTACCAGAAATTTTTACTCTATTCCTCTGCCCGCCCCTTTTTTTTTTTTCAGCTGTCTGCATTCCTCATTACTTGTACAGTTCAGTAAGCAAAAATACTTTACTTTAGAGTAATCTTTAGAGAAATCTGTTTTAGGGAGGTTTTAGAGAAATGTGTTTTTTCTTAAGTATCTGGTTTGTAACATTTAGAAATGTTGCTGCATTTACACTTATATAGAATCTATCTGTTTTCTCCCAAATGATTAGTAAAGGATGCTTGCTAACAATAAAATAACCTTTTCTTATAACTACAATGCAGTTTTTCTCCTTTAACTCCATTAAATCTCAATTTAGTGCTGTTTCTTTAAACTGACCCTCCCCGAAACAACTGCAGTATTATTGATTCAGGTTCTGATTTTCTGATCTCACCAAGTATCACATTTTGCTTTCATGCAACCACAGAGCTGCAGAATGGAAAAATACCCAGTTAAGTGCTTCCCTTCATGCTTGCAGTTAAAGTCTGTCTGTTCCTTTTGATTGATATCTCCATTGCTATCAAAGAGTAAATCCTCTAAAAATCATATAAAATATGTGCAGCTACTTTGTAATGTGCTGAGTTTTCTGAAAAAAATTCCTGAGACACATGAAAATGTATCTCCTTTGTGCCCTTTGGAAAAAACAAAAAACAAAAAAAGGTCCAGGAAATGGTGAAATAGATTCTTAACATTTTTCTGTTAAAGTGAATTTATGTGAAGAAAGTTTAATAATTAATTTAATGAAGGTTTGTCCCAATTTTAATTTTTGTAGAGATGCTGAAACTATAGGTTGGTGCTAGAGAGAGGCATGCTTTTGCCTGTGGCTATTGCAAACAAAAATATGGTAACCAGTTGTGGAGAATGCAACTCAGTGAGCAAACCCTCCTACAGAGAGGTTTTACCCTATTCCTCACTTCACAGCCACAGAGCACTCTCACAAAAGCCTAATTCTTCCCAGAAATAAGGTGACCATATCATATTTTCTTATTAAAGCTTCACTTTACCTAGCCTTACCCAGAACCAACATAGAACTGTAAATAGAAAATGTATCTTTACATTTATATTCAACTGCATAATGCACTTATTGTTAAGTCAGTTGATTATTTTTATTTGTTGATGTCATTAGAGACCCACATTTTTTACTATGGAACTGGACAGACAGGATTAGTCCAAAATTGCATGAACTGGTTGTAATGAAATCCAAAACGGAGCAAAACTCCCCTGGACTCATGAACTTTAAGTGCAACCTGTGTGGAAGACAGTTGCAAAGAATAACCTCTTCTCCCAAAATTTTTGGTAGAGAGGCCAGAAGTAAACAGGCAAACCTACTGTTGAGCAGAGGTAAGGGGAAAGCTTTTATCTGTCTGGACTTTCATATTACACACATCCCCATGAACCCCCTAAAGACCTAGATCATATTAACTGTGGGAACACGCAGAGCGTCCTGGCTGCAGGCCAGTCAGGAGTTTCAGAAACAGCTACAAGTTAGTTGAAACAGGTGCATGTAATAAAGAAGCCTGAAATAAAGAACCAGAACAACTGGCCTGTGTCAAGTCGAAGTTACTGTTACACAAGACTGTTCAGAATTTTCACAACAAGTTTCAAAAACCTCCAAATCTGCACTTTGCTTTTTTACTTTGGAAAATTGATTCATTGAAAGAATACAGACCAATGTATTTTCCACTTACAGATGGACCCAATAAAATCCAAAACCTTTACATTTTTAGAAACCTGTACTTTTTGAATTGTTATTGTTGTATAAATTTGACCTGTCTAGAAACAAGTACAGATGAAAACTGTGTGTTTTAAAAGGCCAAGGAAAAATGTAGGCATCAGACCTCTTAGCCCAGAACAAAACCAAAAATCACTTACAGTCATATGTACAGGTCTGTCCCATATGTTTGTGGAAAGCTGCATTTTATGTGTAGGCAAAGGAGAAAAGAAGATAAGGAGCTCTAGTGAATGTGAGGACATCTTCCTAGCTCAGACCCGACATTATCTCTGGACAGGGTTTGGAAGCCCTGGCAAAAGATATGTGAGAGTTTGTCCTCCACTTCCCACCGCAAGGATCTGAAAAACAAAGCAACATGTTCACCAGTGAGTTAGACTAAATTTTCTGGACATTGTAGCATGCATTTTCTTCGGTATAACCTTCTAGATGCTCACTTTGGCAGCACAAGTTAGAAAGCCCACGGCATGCCTTTCCTCTGATTTGACATGGCAATCGTACTAGCAGTGTGTGAATCAACACACATACAGACCAAGTCACAAGCAATATCCAAGATACAGACAAGGCCAAATTTTTACTAGCTTTTCCACATAAATGTTAGATGTAAGAAGTGCCAACAGTTTCTATTATTAAGATGTGTACCTGGGAAATAATAAAAAAATGTTCTTTAAAGAAAGAAGTACTTAAGAGCACAAAGTCATTTACATAAGGAAGGATGCTGTGGTTATTTAGACATTTCATTAGCAAACAAATTATCAGCTGTCAGAAACTGTTCATTGATTGTATTTGGCATCCTGGTGCTTTTTTTTTTTTTTTTTGTCTTTATAGTCAATATTCAAATCCTTCAAGATTTAAAAAAAGAAAAATCCTTTGAAACTGGTAATAAGTACTTCCTAGAAATATGTACTATTTCCCTGGAACTGAAGTGTGAATAGCAATAAAAATAGGGTCTGGTAAAATCACTTGAGTACTATTGGACTTTTCCTCGGTTTAGAAGACGAAAGTTAAAGAAGTTTATGGATTAACTGTATCAATTTTTTCTATGGGATTTAAGGTAGTGTATTTTCTGCCAACATTTTCAACATGTGGAATTAATGTTATAAATTTAATGATCTTGATGACATAAAACTAAGGGTTATAGAAAACAAAAGCAAAATTCTTACAGAACCTTCTTGTTATGAATGTACATCAGGTTGTGCAAGCTGGAGTTGTAAATATTGTAGCTTATTGCTCACACAACAGAGTTCCTCACTAAAAAACAGTCAGTGGAAGAAATCCATGCCCATATCTTTTATTGCAGCATTAAAAAAATTCCCAGTTAAGTCACTAATACTAAAAAAATCTACTGTGCAGACAACAGAATTTTTAATAATTTTCCTGCCATCAACTTTAGTAAAATAAAGTTAATCCAATGGCTTTCATGTGTCCAACACATGCATCTAATTTTGCTGGTTTTCTTCATATTTCCTTTTAACCTGGGACATAAAAACAGTCGCAACAGCAAAAGACATCAATAAACATCTAAAAAGCTCTAATTATTTCTAAAAAATTTTGGAAATGTACTCTCAGTGTGTCGCCCTCCACAGCAGTGGAACAGCACAAGAGCAAATGCTTTTACTGATATTCCGGAATGAGAAAGACACTTGGACTCCATAGACAGGTTTTTTGTGTGCTACTGTTCTCAGGAGTTGTGCTGTTACAAAATTTTAACTTGTAGGATTGCTTAAGCCAAAAGGTTGAAAGAATGGTGATTGAATACAAAGAGTCCACTTTCACCTCACTTTGGTGTTTTACAAATAGCACAAAAGCTTGAGCTCAATAGAAGTAAAGAGGAACCCAGAAAGCCAAGGTGACAAACTCAGTTTTGGTAGGAATAAGAGAGGCCTTAGAAAAGGCCGTCCAAAAGCCATCCGAAAGCCAAGATTTTAAGAGCATCATTATAGAGATGGTGATATAAACTATAACAGGACATTTCTGGAACGGTATAATGCTGGCTTCAGGAACAAAAGCCATAAGGCAATGAAAGAAATGAACAGCTGTAATGTTGAAACACTTGAATGAAATAAAAGTTGACAGCCAGGAACTGTCAGAAAGCAATTAAAAATATTAAAACCACAGACATTATGCATAAAGAAAGGCAAAATATTTATGAGGAATGAGAAGCATCATTAATTATAACTACCTCAATTAGCTTTTCAGGATCATCAAGTCTATGATTGCAATAAAGAACCTCCAATAAAGTAACATCCCCTCTTTAGACAGGCTTCCTATGTGCTCCTAGGAAGACAACTAATATGCACCCACTAGATGCCAGTCTGTAATGTGGGAAAAGTTCTTCCTTGTAAAAGCATGTTTTGGCTGAAGTCCAAAACAGAGTGGGAAATTTAGCCATAAGAAACAAGAAAAACCAACCCCACAAAAAGGCGGATGGAGGCAAAGAAAATAGATATTAAAGGAAGTCTGGATGAAGAAATTTAAACTCTCTCCAGCCTAATTATGGTGTGCCCCTGCAAGTTATGGACAACCCAATGATACTATAGAGATAGAAGTTGCCAAGCCTTCCCACACTTCCCTTCTCCGCACATGAATCTCCCAGTCAGAAACTGCTATACCCTCTTGCAGAGATATGGCTCCACATGCACCTCGTCCTGAGAAAAAGTCCAAGGAGTAAGAAGTAGAGTGTATTTGGCAAGCCCCTGAAACACTTTCTCATATAGAGGGAGAAAAAGCTGTATATTCATACATCAAGATGATGATTCAGGAAACCAGCAAAAGGTTAAGGGTTGAAGTTGTAGCTGCACACATGCAAGTAGTAGTACAGGTTTTCTTATTGCCAACCTGCTGGAAGTCAGAGATTCATACTGAGAAATTCAGGTTCCTTGGTCTTACCCTCTCTCATGATGTATATGCTACAGGAATGCCATAACCATGGTTTTGAGTAGGTGAGGGTGTCCTGTGTGAAACTTTGAGAATGCTGGACTTTAAACTCTCTGACTAAACTGCTGCAGCATCATGGAGGCCAGGATGCAGAACACTTCCATTCAATGTATTAAGCAAAATGAGCAATGTTTTTTTCCCATTTTCCACTTCATTATCATATTCTTCTGTA
The DNA here is from genome assembly GCF_015832195.1 of Motacilla alba alba. Classification (NCBI taxonomy): domain Eukaryota; kingdom Metazoa; phylum Chordata; class Aves; order Passeriformes; family Motacillidae; genus Motacilla; species Motacilla alba. The sequence goes on along the minus strand of NC_052016.1, from coordinate 77,264,481 downwards.
GCCATGATATTTTATGAAAACCCTTTTGTCAGGATTTTCTTCTCCTGAGAAGCTGAGAGGCCTCAGCTTCAAGATGTAAACAATTATTATCTGCTAGTGTGGAATGCAACAGGTGCATCCTCGATTTGTTGATGTTAGATGTTTCTACTTAATGACCAATCAAGGATGCAGCTGGTTCAAACTCTCTGGGAGTCACAAGCCTTTGTTATACATTCCTTTCTATTCCTGTCTTGCCTTCTGATACATCTTTCTCTCTGTTCTTTCAGTATAGTTTTTAGTATAGCGTTTTTAATATAATATATATCATAATATAATAAACCAGCCTTCTGCAACATGGAGTCAAAGTTTCTCCATCTCTCACCCTTGTCCTAGCTGCCCTAAAAACCACATCCTTCTTGTTATTTACAAAAAGGAAAGTTTGATTTAACTTGAACGCAAGAGCAACATTAATGTGGAAATTACATTTCTACTAGACAAAAAGTTGAAAACGGCCTCAGACCACAGTAACAGCCAGTTCTTGTAGGAAGCAAAAATATCGGCATTCTTGGTGTAAATGTTCATCACAAAGAGTAGAGAGTACTCCAAAGGTGGGTACACAGAGGCAGTGTGCTGTGGTTGAACCCCAGATGATGTTTTTGCATCTCACAACAGAACTCCTGTGACCCATGTCCGAATGTGCACATGTGGGTAGGGACACAGTACCCATAGCAGGAGCTGGCTTCACACACCAATACAGCTTTGAGATTCCTTACCAATGCCTTGGACCTTATCAATGAATAATTAAGTATGATAATCACAATGATAGAATGATATATAGACTTGATTTATTTTAACTGTTTTTTTTACATGCTTTGGTTCTCAAAAAAGAAAGCTAATCTGACTCATCTCAAAAGCTTCATGAACTTTGGGAGAGACAGCACAGAAGTTTCAACTTTCCGCTGTCTGAGAGAGCATTGCATGTATACTTCTTATTTCACATTGTTACCTGAAAAATCTTCAGCAAGTATCAAAATTGTAAGTATGAAAGTTGCTAAGTTTATGCCACTGATAAAAAAACCAAACCCAAACCTTGAATGCTATAGATTTTCTACAGATGTCTGGCTAACCCTTGTTATTCAATGTAGTAAATAAAATTTTAATTCATACTTGCTTGCAAAAAAATTAAAAGTAACAATATAATTCAGACATTCATAACTGAAAATCAATTATTTAAAGGTGACTTTTCATAATCCAGAAAAAACAAAATGCATCATCAAGATTATAGACAGCAAAAGCAAACTCAATGAAAAGACTGAAATAATGTGCTCAGAATGGAACTGCAGTTATAATAAAGAGACATGATGTGATAAAAATATGGAGATTAAGTTCACAGGGAAATTATGCCAAACACTTCTTTTCATTTTTTTTGATAACACAGCAGAAGGAGTCATTACATTAAAAAAATCTTAAAAAACAAACCAAACCAAAAATTGAGAAAAGGAAATTCCTTTTCAAAATATGCACAATTTCTTCAGAACTTTCCTTTAATATCAGAATCTTCAGATCTTTTTTTCTACCCATTGTGTTTGGTTTTTTGGTTTTGTTTTGTGTATTATTTTGTTGTTGTTGTTGTTGTTGTTGTTGGATTTTTTAAATGAAGATATGAAAAAATTACAGAAGTGCACTTCTGGGTTAACTTGAGTTCAGACCTAGAAATGGTGGAGATGTAGATCAGCAATGACAAATGGAAAGGCAGACAGAAATCCATGTATGTTGAGATGGGTGGACTCTAGGGCTCTAAAGCTCTCCAGCACTTTCTGGGAGCTTCCTTCCAGAAGCACAGGGTTCTTTTACAAGTGAGTTGTTAAATGCCATTTGGGAAAATGTTTTACTGGAATAAAAGAAGGATATTTTTTCCCCTCTTAATTTTATCTTTAAAGAGACTAAGACAAACCAGGAAAACTGATAACTATAATTTGTTTTATTACTTTAGAGACAGACAGTACTTAAAAAAGAAACAAGCAGCATATTTGACAAGGTTGCAGGAAAAAATACAGACTAAAATGCAGTTTGTCACATGTAGCATTCCTTGGTAAGTTAGATAAATAGTTTATGAAGAATATTGAACATGAATATGCCAAAAGCAATGAAAGTTACTGTGACAGCTATGATATTGTACAAGGTAAAACCTACAGCTACGCTACAGAAGACCTACAGTAGTGTACGTGTACAGAACTGTGAAAAGCTGCCAGGTTTTGCTTCACTGAATTTCTGTAGAAAAACCAGAAAATCTTGCCTGTAGGGCCAGGACTCTTAAACGTGGAGACATGAGCATAATGCCTGAAAGGTGCAAACACTGTAGAGTGAAAAGAATTATTCAGGAATACAGACATATCTTTAAATACTTAAGAATAAAATGAAGACAGGGAAAATGAGTTTAATGTAAAGTACTTTACAGCAACATGCTTCCACTCCAGAGAAGACACCAAAAGCATGGCAGATATATTTCTTGAAAAATTTTGGTGATGCACAATGACTGCACTGATAGTGAGCTTGACTAGAATAAATGAAGGCTGCTCACAAGATTCCTGTCAAAAATTGGTAATTGTTACAAGTTAAATTGAATATTAGGTGTCTTTGGTGAATTTCTGTACTAATGAACACAAAGTCAGTCACTCATCAAGTCCCAGCATGGGGACTTAATTTCTCTTTGCAGTGTGCATGTTAGCTTGACTTTTAATTCTTACTGAAAGAAGAACATTTCTGACAAAGATTTTGCAAGTGAATCTATGAGAGTCCAGTTCTTATCACAATTTGAGTACAAATCTTATTTTCTGACAAAGCTGACAGCATCAGATACTGGAACTAAAGGTCACCAAGCCTATTTTGTTGGAAAAAAAAGCCACATGAACTGTAACCCCACAAACAGGAGAATAAAGTTCTAGGTTTGTGTTACACTAAATAACACTAAATAACAATGACAACTTCTTGCCCTAAGGAACAATCTAATGCTTTAAGATGTTTAGTGCTTCTTTTTCCTGAACATACCAAGAATGTAAAATGCTCTTGTGTGCAAAATTAATAAATAAAACAATTTATTTTCAAGACTAATGCACAGGAAAATCACCTTATCCAGATATTCATTTGTAACCTATGGGTTCTGTATTTTTTCAGTAATGTCTGTGTAATGAAACAGAGACATATGATCATTGAACACTGAGCTGTTGGGGTTGAAGAGCTGTTATCATCTCAGTCAAAAAAACAACACCATCATTACACTTTTATTTCTGTCTTTTGAATAGTTCTGGGGACTCAGGAAATCTTGATGAGGCTCTTGTTGTATATGTTACTGAGCTCTGCTGCATGTATGTATACCCATGGCCTCATCACAGAGCAGCACCTGAGCACACAAGTAGTCTTTGCACAGTCAAAGCCACCCTCAGTCCTCTGAAATAATTTACAGTAAGTAGAAATCTCTCTGTGTACAAAGTCCATTCTGTTTAGTGTTAACCTGTGACTTGTAAGGCAATGGTGTTCATCCTGTCCTCACTTGGCGGGCATGCAGAGATGAGGAAACCACCAAGGATAGGAAGAATTGATTTTTTTTCTTCCCTCAAGAAAGGCTGGTTCTGTTCTGCCTATAAAATACATTAAGCAAATTGGCTTTTGCGCTAGATCAAGTGTGTAATCCATGGAAGAAACAGTGCTGAAAGACATCAATGAAATCATTGTGCCACAGCCTGTGGATATTGTGCTGCCTCTCTTTCTGGTACCAATCTCCTGAGTTGAATTGGAACCTGTATGAGCTCTCCCCATTATTCCCAGCTGGCATCTGACCTAAGGACTGTGATGCCTGGTTCATAGGCAGATGGACTCTCAAAAAAGAGGATCCTAATTTTCTAAATTCATGAGCTGAGTAACCTGAAAATAAACAATTGGACCTTCCAGTACTTCCAACAGATGTAACAGCATGAGATGTGGAGGGGGTATGTAAAAATTACTGTCTCATTCTTCTATGAATCAAAGCATATCCAGGTGTGACCTCAGAATTCTGGAAAGGCTTTAGTAGAATCTGATTTTTGTTTCAGTGATATTAGATTTGATTCTTTTAGTGACACCTACATTAAATGAAATAATTTCAGGCCATAGTAAAAAATAAATAAATAAATGGATTCTCAAACTGCTAAAGTGAAACCAAATTACTTAAGCTTCCATTCAATAAGAGCACTTCAAATTTTCATACTCCTTCCTCTGGCATACAGAGCTATGCTTTACCATACACCCAAAAAACCACCATTCATGGCATGGCAAAATATGACACCACCCATCTTGTCAGGATCCTGGGCTAGGATCCAGGAAAAAAAGATGGCTCATCCTTCCTAAAAATCCTTGGAGAGCTTTTCCAAGAAACATTTTCAGAGTAAATGTAACACACCCACATGCTCCTATTGACCCCAAGCCACAAGTGAAACTTTATGCATGAGTATGGCTCACTGATTTTACTGAGGTGTTTCATATACACATATGAAGTGAAGTGTGAAGGTACATCAGAGATCAGATTTAGAGCTGTTAAATGCTTTTATAAACTCACTGGTGACCAGCCTCTGGTTTACTGCTCAAACGCAGCTGAGTTAAACAGATGCAGGAAATTCAATGCATCCTGGACACACTGGATTCACACTTCTCCATGAATTAACAGTGCCTGAGCAGCAGGTCTGGAGCAGTGTCAGATCCTGTGGTGTGTGCCCTGCCATTGATAAGTTCACATATGGTCCCTCCAATGTTCAGCACAATCCAGTCTCTCCAGACAAGTGTAATTTAGTTCACAGATGTACAGCAGGTCTCATGTGTTCTAGATAAAAAAGAGCTATTGCACATACTCAGATTATTTATATGTGCAAAGTCATTGCTGTGTGAGGGTAATGGAAGTTTTTCAGCAACCCTATCAGACAGAGAAGAGGCCAGAGGAGAAAGCAGGAGCTGTGAAAGACTGACTAGTGGAAGGCTTGAAGTCATGCCAGCTCTCATGGTAGATAGGTGAGTCAGTCAGACAAACATCAAGACTCACCCAAAGGAAAAAAAAAACAGTTGAAATTAACCTGTGTTAAAGCTCAAAATCTGCATGTAAAAGTAAGGAGCAATAAGTATTATTTTTGTATTTTAAACATTTTGGTCATAGCCAAAGCCAAGGCCCTGATGTGGAAGGGCATTCAGGGTAAGCAACAGGCTGTCCCCTGAGGGGCTTACAGGCTAAGCAGGCAGGGCTGGGGACAGAAGAAAGGAAGAATTGTTATCCACGTTTTACAAACAGTGCACAGCAATGCAGAGAGATTAAAGGCTTGGCTCTAGGTCACACAGGATGTCCAGGGCAGACCCCTGGAAATGAATCTACATCTCAAGGTGCACCTTCCTGTCTGTCACCTAGACAGGTTTAATTCATAAAGAATAATAATAAAAAATATTTTAAAAAAGAAAGAAAGTGCCACTTCCCAACAAGACCTATCCAGGCTTCCAGTCTAGCATTTCCAACTAACTTCTCAGTCTAGTAGCTAAAATTTCATTGCATCTTTGAAAACATAACTGTAGCTGTTTTGTCTCATGCTGTAATATGCATATTGCCAAAAGCGCTACTTAACGCTTTTGCTCCGTGAGAGGTGCCATACTGCCAGCAAGCAACAAAATTACTGACTAAAACTGCAACCATTGAACAGTGTCTTCTCTATGTCTGTGTGTCTTTTGGCCTAAATACTCAGCATTAAGGGCCTGATCCTACTCCCACTTAAGTCAATGGCAAAATTCCCACTGATCCTAATGGAAGAAGCGAGCCCTAAAGGAACTGGTGGTTTTTTATTTCCCTAAATTTCTGGCAGATCAATTCATGTGCAATTTGCAGCCTCAGAATACTGGATAAGAAACAGTGTCTCCATACATAATTTTAAAATAATGAAGATTAAATCAAATTTTTTACTGCACTGATAGTGTACAAAGATGTAATAAAACCTAGATTAATTCAGGAAAACAGGTCTCTCAAGGCAGTGTTAAAGGGATCAAGAAGGATTTCCACTACAAAAAGTGGTCAGTAAAGCATGTTCCAATATGTCATGCTATATGCCATAAATCCAAATATAAGAGTTTAAATTCTTCACGTTTTGCCATGGTTCATACACAAGGCAAAAACCCCAAAACAATAAACAACAAACAAAAAACCACATTTAAACAGACCCTAGATGAATCACTGATAAAATGCTGTCCTTGAATAAATTATTTATATTGACATTAGAGCATTCTGCCTTGCATCTTTGAACAAAATTTGGAACACATTATTTTCATTTTATTACTTTCTCTTAGGCAAGTTTATCCAAGTAGTCTTTAAATATGTTTTGTTAATGAAGCTATATCAAGAGTTCATCTATTTAGATGTTACCTATTTAATATCCCAAGTCAAATCACACCATCTTTACCCTTACTTTATCATCTTTTCTTCCATAATTCCAAGCAGAGACCATGAGCTCATCATACTTTTCCTTTCCATTTGGTTTATGATATTTGTTTTGGGCTGCCAATGTACTTGTCGCAATGTAGGACTTGTAGATTGTGACTCCTGCTTTCTTGGCAGGACACTTAGGGTATCAAATTGCTGAAAATTTCTCCCAACATTACTTAAAGCATTTTTAGCTGAAATAAAAGTGAACAGAACATGTGGCCTCTGTGTGGACTCTAAACTCTCCTCTTTTCCTAGTTAATATTAGATGGTATGAACCTCCCAGGTGGTTTAGTGACAAGCATAACTCTTATGTAAACATGAATGACAAGTCACAGTTCTGGTGGGAGAAGGCTCAAGTCCTAAAAACTGAAAGAATTTTAGATCTAGGCAGAGCTGAGTGCCAATGAACAGCTCTCCAGCCATTATCCCATCAGGGTGAAAGGAAGCAGAACACATATTAGAACTCTAAGGAATCAAGTCCTGTCAGGCACTGTCTACCATGAAAGAGATAAAAGTCATGGTAAAGACCTGAGTGCTAGGAACAGCAGCATAAAATATGAATATGCTTCACAATCCAAAGCTGTGTAAAAACAGGTGCTCAAGGCATCTGAATCTGGGGTAACAAAATATTTCAGTTCAGCCAGTTGTCTCCTGTAGGAATTCAAAGTGCTTGCTTCCGGACAGATGCTGGATGTGAGTAGTTAATAAGTTAGGCTGTGTCTTCTTGGCTGTAGGCATTTTGTCTCCACCATTTGCAGAGAAGACTGTGTACTACTGCCTATCATATTTTTCCATTGTGAAATAATAGTTCCAACACAATCAGTGAAGAAGAACAAGTGCAAACAGTGTTTATGCGTGTAAGGATGCAGATCTGCTGAACAGAGAAGGTCAGTCAAATAAATTTCTCCCTGAGAATCAGATGCAGATGGAAGAACATTCAGATTCCCCAAACAAAGGCTAAACCTGTGCAGATCCAGACATTGTTTAGAAACAGACGAGCAGATAAACACCATAAATGGAAAAACCTTTTTTAAAACTAACAGATAATGATGGCAAAAATTAAAATTTGTATAAATTACTTTTGAACAAGAAGTTCAAAAAAATCAGGAGATTTCTAATTATCAGAGGAGTAAATTAATAACTTTTCAGTAGTAGTCATGGGTGAAGAGAAAAAAACCCCAATTATGCAAGGATGAGCACAAAAAAAGCAAACACTTAGGACTGTAAGTGGGACTTACCCACCCTATTCTTTGGAAGAGAATGAGTTAGTAATGTGAACACAGGCCTGGACATGAGTTTTTTTTCTGCTCAACAAAGCACATTTTTTGTATTTTGAAGGTGTAATTCAGTTCCCATTCAATAAGTTCCAAATATAGATATAGATATCTGGAAGAAGCACGCTGAGAATTATTTTAGTAATTGTAACAATATAGTTCATACCAATGAAAAAATGAAATACGTAGAGGAGTTTTTGCTTATAATCAAATAAAAAAATAACTTCTTTGAGAGAACCTGATTCTTGCAAGAAACAACCAAGCCTGAATTAATAATTACTACAGAGAGCAGGTACTGCCTGAGGAATCTAAGTGTTTTAAGAGAGGAGCATTTGTCTGAGCAACAGCAAAACATGAAAGGATGTGTACTTTAGCTTGCGTGTAAGGTTTGGAAATTATTTTGTTTTGCAATTGCTGATAAAATGCTAGTACCTTCATACCAAGAATTATAAGTTTATGCCTTGAAAATTGTATGAAAAAGAAATTCACCAATGTCCTGGGCTTAACTGTGTTCTGGTGAGCTCATGGTAAGATGTAGAATGCATATCTGCTTTTAAAATTACAGTTAGCTAAATAACAAATTCTTCTAATGATCCACCTTTTTGTGATGTTACAATGCATTTGTTTTAAACTGGTATGTCAAAGAAGAGTGCTGTCTCTGTGGTACAGAAATCACAGCTAAAGCTTTGCTTCTCCTATAACTCCTAAGTCCAAAGCCTTAAGAGTTCAGCTGCATCTGGAATAGCAACATCTTCATGTCAAAGTCCAAGACAAACACATTTAATGAATCTTCAACCTCTCTAGGCTCAGTTCTCACTCCCTGACTTTGAGGGCAGACCTCAGCTGAAACAACCAATTTGGACTCTCACCAGCAGGCTCTTTGTTAGAAATCAACTCGGCCACCTGCAAAAGGCTTGATCTTCCCTGAGGAGATTATGGAAGGCTACAGTCCTAATCAGCATTATGTATCCTTACCATTTCAGATAGGCTTACCAACAGACACCTAGCCATGTGCAGTGAGCCTGCTGTATCTGACTGTGAGTGCACAAGAGGTTGCATCCATCTCTGCTCATCTGTCAGAGATGGAATGAACCATTACTTCCTTCTTAGTTAGCACAGTGAACATATATTTCCCCTCCAACATTTTTAACTCAAAGAGAAACAGAACTAACTTCTCTGAACTTTGAGGGATTATAAAGTTTCAGCAAGGTTAAAAGCTCCACTTGAAAATTCACATCTTAAATTTTTTAAATTCACTCATATATGTATTTCAGAATGATTCAGAAAATTAAATTCTTGTCTATTTTTATCTAATCTGCTCTAAATATATTTTTCTCAAAACTCCTATTTCCTCCACAGGAGGGAGATTTCCAAACAGTCTCATCCTGTTCTCAGTAGATCAGCCCTTTCACCTTGTTGTTTTGTTTTGTTTTTAATAAGAGGAGTCCCATTAGTTTCAGATGGGATTTAGTGTACTGGAATATAAGGAGCAGCACTTGGTCACTGGAACCCTTGATAAGCACAAACAGAGAAATTTGCTCCTGTGTCCAAACACACTGCAGGCTCTGGGCATAGTACTGTTATCCAAGCCCAAAGCTTCTCCCCAAAGCCTGCTGGCTCCAACAGACATGCCTTGAAAACTTTCTGTGCAAAATCTGTCAGCAGACCTGGAATGACACCATTCCCGTTAAAGAGTAATGACTATTCTCTAATTTTCATTACAGATATATAACCACACTCCCTATGGAGTGTGGCAGGCATGGGCTTTCTCTTGAAGATTTTTCTTCTGGTCTCAAGCATCTTAAGGTCATGAACCTGGGATGGATGCTATGAAGGTACCAAATGGGATATGAGAGCCTCTCCATTTCACAACCCTAAATCCTAAGCTCTTCTTTCTCTTTATTAGACAAAGAGTGGTTGTCTCCCTGTCCCATCTCCATTTGAGCACATGTTTATGGGGGATAGTGATGCAGAAGTCTGTGGCCTTGCCAGAAATGCTCAGATTAGGCAAGATAGTGCTGATTAAAGCATGTATGCTACTGGAATATTAAGTACCCACAAAAGTTTTGCAAGAAGTACGGGGAAGTCAGATGGGTTTCCTAAAGATTACTCTTATGGTTAAGTAACGTTTTTCCTCCTAACATATACAAATATCTATTTGTATTGGGTTTGTAATCTACTGCTGGAATCCTCAGAAGCAAATGGATAATAACCCCTTGACCTCCTATTGACAAAATTAAAAACAAAAAAAAGTCTGAAAATCTTCTAAAAGAAAAATATTCTTAATATATCATAAAAGGAATATATATATAGTCTAAAAGAAAAATTTTTCTTCTAAAAGAAAAATTTGAGAGTGTATGGCAGTAAGTTATTGTAAAAGCATTACTTACATCTTAGGGCTATGGGGTTTTTAATTTTCCAAAGACATCAAATGTTTAAAAAGCTAAGCAAACCTGGTTTTCAGCCAGAGTTAATAAAACACAAATGGAGGCACAAATGGGTCAGAGGTGTCACAGCCACTGGAGCAAGTAGCAAACAGGACTTAGTATTGGTATTCATGCCTCATCCTTGAGACCATGGTACTTCATGTCCACATTTGTCTGAACTTTGAAGTGTAACAATACATGAGGGAAGAAAAAGACATTGCTCACTTTTTCTATTACTTTGGATTTCTAACAAAGAGCATGAGTCAGCCCTGCTAAGTGTCGTGTTAAACATATAAAGAACTACTGCAAAGCATTTTAATTTAATCAAGCCACATCCCTTACAGAATGAGCCGCAATTCTTTTTGAAGCATGAGTAAGAGGAATAAGACTTTTCCTCTCCGCTTTCTGTTGTCCTCAAAGGGGTTAAAAAAGCCTAACACAAAGGAGTTAAGCAATGCCTGAAACGGGATAATAAATGTGACACTCTCTGACTATCAGTAGCAAATATTTGAGCTTATCAAATAATGGAGGAAGTAGTTTAGCTACAAATAAACCAATCTCTCATAAAACAAGTCTTCACACAAGGTAATTTCATTGAACTGGAGACAACTAAAGGCCACCAGCGGGCAGGACTCCCGCTCCCCGAGCACTCCCCAATGGCCCCGCCTGATTAATGGGGTGGCCGAGCCCCGGGATGCCGAGGAGGGACAAGGGAGCCGGCCTTCGTATCAGCGGAGCGGCAATAAATAAAGCATCGCAGAGCTGGTGCGAGGAAGTGACTCATCCTCCTGGAACACAGCGGGGTTTGTGCTCTGCCTCGGCCGCCCCCTCCCCCTCGGCCCCGTTTTTCTCCGCGGCAGAGACCAGCGTGTCCCAGAGACTATAGTAGATGTCACCGCTTGGCACTGGCCGTGCAGAGAGAGGACAAATATGTGGGTGTGCTGTGGATCAGCGACCAGGGCCTTAAAGCCACAGCGCTCGCTCTGGAGGGAGCATCTGCTGAGGCAGGGGCAGCGGAGCCCTTTCAAAGGACAGCTTCCTAACGGGAGGCAGGGACGTGGGTGCTCCTTCTCATCTTCGTGGCATCTGAAAGATCCAGAGCCAAAAAAACAGCAACTTTGGCAAACTGCAACAGGCTTTCCTTCCAAAAATTATGTAAGAATACGAGCAGTTAAAACACTGGGGGAGCTGAAGCAAAGGAGGGGATCTGAAGGAGAAGGAGTTGCACCGTGCCCGTGGCTCTGCTGGGAGCTGCGGTGTGCTTTGGCCACCAGGCTAACAGCAGCCAAGCCCCGTGCTGCTGCCAGGAGGGCTGAGCCACACTCCACTCTCTCCACAAGATCCCAAACCCTCCCCAGCAGCTTCTTCTCAAGGGACATGACCCCTGTCTATACAAGAATCAATGGAAGCACAAGGCTGTCTGGAGAAGGATGGTAGGATTATTCTTCTGATGGCAGTGTACCTGTAGAGTTGGTTCTAGGGTGGACTCCTATTTTTATCATGATGGGAGTATGTGACCTCAATGTAAGCATGCAGGAAAACCATTCATACATCAAATAAATTAATTTTCTTCCTCTGACTAAACAGTAAGTATCAGTAACAAAATTTATTTTTCCCCCTTTTGTTTTCTGGGCCTAACGTGGCTCTTATTTGCTACATAATTCATAGTACACTACTTAAGCAAATTTTTGGATTTTTTAACTCCACATGCTTCTATGTAAACTTGTGAAACACATTTGGAAAAGGCAACAGAGACTGATAGCCTCATATCAGAATGCAATGAAAACTTAAGGATTATAATATATGAAGTGATACAGAAAATCAGACATTCGGGCATTTGAGAATATAATATGGTGTTATTCATGCACATATATCTTGTATCAGTGAGTCTTTTTCTATATTTATACATTTGGATAGAATTTTATGTAGATATACAAGTTAGAATATGTGAGTATAAAAGCAGATTCAAAACAGGTCATGTAAGTGCTTTAGTGTTTGAAGTAAACCTTTTCCCCACCCCTGCCCATTTTGTTGAATCTATTAATTATAACACTGGAAAACTCCATTAGCACCTTGATGTTCAGTCCTGAATGTGAGCTTATCTTTGCTGGCTAAAAGTCAAACAGTATACAAACACTTCTCAAAGTAAATGTAAGTGCATCACCTGATACAGCATGAAATCACCTGGTCAGCTAGTGTTTTCACCACTTTTGCTGTTTCTAGGGCAAAACAGACTTTAGTGCCTTTTAAAGTAGTTTTGAATGATAGCAGAGATTGACTTTAGTGAGCTCATTAGTGTAATCTGTGATTTCCTTGAGCAAAAGCAGTTGAAAAGTACTCAGCACTGTCTCAGCTGCCAGAACTACAGTGGGGTTGGAAGGCTCCCTCTTGTTGAAGGTGGATTTTGCCTGGGGCAGCTGAATCACAGGTGCCCAGAGGTGATCCACCTCTCCCACCCCCTTGCCCAAGGTTGCTGCTCTTAGCAGGAACTGCTCAATAGGGGATGCAGTAAGTCTTCAGGAGCCCTGGATAATATTAATATACCAGGCTAGGGACTGAAGAAGTAGAAGCTTATCTGTCCCATTAGAAGTGATAATTTCCCCATAGACAAAAAATTCAGCTGCCTGGAATGAAGGTGGAGAGATGAGGTTCTTTAGCTGTGAAAAATAAACCCTCCTGCAATCCTAAAGATTTACATTCAAATGAACAAAAGGAAACTCAGAATCTACCTTTTGAATAGACATGTCGATAAATTGAATCCTGAAAGAGTCCATGGAGAGCAGTAGGCTTGATAGATGTGTAGGCTGTAACTTGTTTGAAGGTGGTAATAAGAGAAAATGAAAAAGAAAGGCATACAAGTCATATGTGGGAAAAGCAAAAGAAATTCCTGTCACTCCACAGGCTGGTTAGGCCCAGATTCGTCTACACAGATCACCTGCCTTGCCCCCTTTATTTTAAAAAAAGAGTTCCTATGTAAAGAGTGTGGGAGGGATGAACTGCTCTATATATATGTATACATATATATATATATATGTATATATATATATACATATATATACATATACACATATATATATATATATATATATATACACACATATTGGTGTTTCCCCCTCTTCCAATCTCCACACCATTGCCTGGCTTTGTTTCCAACTAAAACATACCCTCTGTTAGTTACAGCTTTTCTAATCCTTTAATAAACAGCTGAAATACTTCTTAAAAATTCCGTCACAACTTGTCCCGACGCACGTCAGCCTCAGCCGCACACTCGCACGAGGTGGGGCAGGCGGGAATGAGAGGCCCTATAAAATGTAACATAAACAGTGCCATCTCTGCCGGGATTCAAAGGAAGAGTCCACAACAGAAACAGCCCTAACTTGCATCCCAGGGTTAGAACCACTCTTGCAATTCAACACATAAGGTCTGTGAAAGCTGAAACAAATCCTTCTATCCTGTACCCAGACTACTAGGTGAAAACTGTATGCAACACAGAGGTGGTGTGGAAAGAAAACACTGTTTCTGTTTTATTTTTATCCCCTGAATATTGCTGGTGAGGCAATGCCGCAGCGCAAGGGTTAAGGGCTCTCAGAGAACCATGCTGCACTTTAGCTGGGGGCGGAGACGCAGCAGAATGGAGGCTGTGCTGCTTTCCCTGGGAAGCTTTCAGATTACTGTGCTTCCAGCTGCATTTCCTTGAAAGTGATTTAGTTTCAGCCCATATCAGAATCCTTTCATGGATCCTATTCAAAATAAAGTGCTTTAAGAAAAGCACTGTGATGGAGTTTAAAGTAATCCAAAAAGTATGGGTTGGCTTAGAATTTCTGTTACAGCTAAAAGGGCCAGGATTCAGGACAGAAGGATAACTGAAATTATGCCTTCTGTACATACTAAGCCCTTTTTGACCTAAGGCATTTACCACAAAGAACAAGAGGCTTCATCACCTCTCACAGGGCTTACAGTAAGGGAGGTACTTTTTATGTCCCACTAAGACTTGTTTCATTACAAGATATCCTTCGAAATTATGCTGAATTAACTCTCTCTGGGAACACTGTCTCTCATGCCAGCCATGATAATTTCTCTTGGTTTTAAGTACAATTGTGGAAACATTGTCCCATTTGTTACCTCAGAAACTGAAGTTTTTTTTCAGGCATAACTGTTGTTTAAAAAATTATTATTTTTTTTAGTATCAAACCAAAAGCACTGACATAGCTTTTAAAAATATTAAGTGTTCGTGAACAGTGCTTATCCTGCGAATTAAAGCCAGGCATATGTTCTTCGAGAATTATTTCTTTAAATTACCCGACTGCCAAGGGGCCAACTGAGAACAATTAAGAAAAATGTCATTGTTCTGGGCACAGAGAGAAACAGAGGAGACATCTACACTGCAGCAGAGCCTAGGAGCAATTCCAAGTCCCCACCCCAGAAGCAGACTCTTGCCGAGTCCTTGATCCCAGTGGACCTCAGCCCAGGCACCTGCTCCAGATGAATGCTGCTCTAAGGAGCATCAGGTGTGGGTGTTGTGGAGACCTCGAGAGGGCCGTGACATGTCCTTGCCACTAACCATGGGCATTGCAAGAGATTTATTATCTGAAAGAGAGCTGTGATCTAAGTAAACAAACTGGACAATGGGCTGGAGAGAACTGATGGAATACATACTGAGCAACGGGATTTGCATGAGTCTTCCTGGTTGTTCTCTTGTACATTTGTCTTCAAGATGAAGCGGCAATTTCTTAAATTACTGGAGTGGGGTTTTGTTAGATGGTGTTTACTAAGCTGAAAGACAAAGGAAAGAAGGGAAATGACACAAGACGAAGAAGCTTGGAACAGTAGTGGAATGAATCCAAGGCAAAGACATCATGCAGGAAAACGCTACAGGAGGCTTGTGCATATCCTGACCACCAATGCAAAGTATGTCAAGATGCTTAGGGCATGGCTAAAGACATCTAATAGCAGTTCAGGGGCTGTGAGAAGATAGGATGAAGTGATATTTTGATATCAGACCCTGGTCCTCACCCATTATCTCCTATGGAAGCAGCAATAATATTTTGAAAATGCAAGCATTTTTATTCCATAGCATTTGTAGGAACCATCCTATTGGAAAAGGTCAAAGATTGTGAGAGAAACTGGCAGATCAGTTAGAATTTGCATGGCTAAATGCCAAAACCACTACTACTTTATAGAAGAGTTTTATCTACTCTTATTCAAATTGCATGGGGAAGGAACACAGAAAAACATATTTTTTGGGACCTGAAAGCACTAATTGCTTTCCCAATACTTATTTTAGAAAGCAAAACTATTCCTAAAAACTATAAGAACAGGGTGTGCTTACCACAAATCAAATCTTATGATTTGAGTAGAGCAACACAGATGCCTAAAGTCCTGGCAAAGGAAGGGCAGAATAGGGGGGTACTGACATGTGTTTTCAAAGACAATTTCAATATTTTTCATTTTGCTTGGGAATATTTGTTTGTTTTTGATTGCTCACTTCCTAGTCCAGTTGCTTCAGTATGAACAACGCATAACTGGGTGTATCCTGCTAAACAAAATAGTAATATTTTCCATGTACTTAGCATTCAAGCAGATAGCTGAGAATTGTGTCTCATTATTGCTCCCGTGGAATAATGCTGGACCTTGTCTGAGCAAAGTTGGATTGTTGGGATGCCTCCCACATGGTACCAAGCTTTAAAAGAAACTATGGTTTCCACTGATGCAGTTGTTCCCTATTCTATGCTATGTTATCTCTCTTCCCCATTCCAGCTGCAAATGAACTCTTGGCTATGCCATTGAGAATTTTAACATTTATGTGCACTCATCAACTGATATTAGATCTTATTCTGAGTCTACAGCCTTCAATCTCATTCTACATTAAAATTAGTTTGGAACCATGTGTTTTCTGCAGCTTCACCCAAGTTTTCCTTTTTTCTTCAGGTTGAGCACACGAAAAAAGTATGTGAATGCTTCACCTGGCAACCAGCTTGCAGCTCAAGGACCCACTCCGACTTCATTAGGACTTCAAAGGAAAATATCACACAGCTCTGTTGCACAAATGCTGTGGACTGGTGAGAGGCAGCAGTGAAGAGGTTAAAGATACACTAACATGGTCCAGGTGTCCATTTGTACCCAAATTTGTGAGCAAGAAGACTTTGAACACACACTAGGCAGAAGAGATGGATTCTGGAGATTAAAGGGAAAATTATTTTCTTTAGGTCCATAGCAAATATTTAGAAAGAATTTCTTTTACACCCCAAATGGCTCAGATTATAATAACTGTCTTGGAGTACCCCCACAAGTATGTTCTTCCCCCAAGAAAGACATTTCCTGGGGCTGGGGGAGTGCAGGAGGGAGGGCAGAAGGCGGGAGAATGGGGATATTCGATGTATTGCGGTATGTCTGGAATCCTCTTATCTGTAGCAAGACTGAAAACACCTGGACAACACTTGTCTTCCTCCCCCACCCACCTGTGCAAATTGCTAAGCACACTGAAGCTCAAAGCAGTGCACCATACGCCAGTCACATCACAGAGATCCATTGTGACTTCTCCATACATCAAAGAAAAGCCATTGCACATCTTTGCACAAGTACTGAGGGAGGCAGTTGTGAAGGGGTTAAAAGATCAAGTTCTGCTATAAAGATAACAGGAACTGGTGAACATGCAGCAGATGTTCCATGTGGAGGCACTTAAGTTTACAGTCCCACCTGTGTCCATTTAATACCTTTAAAAGCAATCTCCTGTTCATTTGTGAGGGAGAAGAGAAAATCAATGTTTCAATCTCACCATCTTCTCACAACATCCACAGCCCACACTGAGGAAATGGAGGAGGGGAGGGGATGGGATGAGCAAGACAAGAGGGCTGAAATTGAGATTTAAGGATGTGAATATACAGAGATTTATGCAAACACACATCCCCATGTGGAAAGTCAGCCTTTCTTTTATGTGCAAGGCAACTCGTGCTCTGTGCTGGGGAGCAGGAGCCCAACCTTAATGTCAGCATTTAGAACATCTTAAGAGAAGCACGAACAGTAACTAGTCATGTCACAAAGTTTTATGTCCTTCTTTTTTGAATCCTTCCTTCCTGCTCACATTCTTACATCCTTTCCAAACAAACCAACTTTATTTCATTACATGTATTGAATGACTTCAAACAAAAAAATAATTATATTACAATTTTATAGAAATATGCAACCAGACAGATAAAGGCTGAGGCTGAGTATGGTCCATCACACTATCAGACACCAGAGAGTCCACATGGGAGAGGCATGGGAAAGTTCCATGGTAATATTTTATTTTCATATCTGTGTCCATGGTTCAAATAGATCTGGAGCTAGCAGAGGGAAACCATCCGGTTACACAGAGCTGTGGGTTTGTTTCTGTTCAGTCTGCACTAAGCAGCTGAAAACACAGCCTATAGGTCATATCCAGGGACACTGGATATAAAATCCTGCTTCCTTTTTCTAGACTTGTTGGTTACAAAGAAAAGCTCCCAAGTGTGGCTGCACTAGCTGATACATACATATGTACATACCCATGATCACTGGCATCCTGAAGTGCTCCCAGGCTGCTGAATATCTCAAACACATTTCTACATCACTGCTGGTTGCTTTCAACAAGCAGCAGGGAAGAGGCAGAAATGCATATCTCAAAGAACTAAAATGAAGAGTTGGTGGATTGAGGGTAATATGGAGCTTGAGAATTGTGATCTTAAAAGGGAGTAAATTGCTCAACTGAGTGATGTCGATCTCTCTGTGAACTTCCACTGACATCACTGGGATACTGTTGTGCTGGAAAGTATGCAATTTGTGTATTTATACTGTGACCCACGAACCATAATTTAACATGGAATTCAACCCTCTGTGCTTAAATGACTTTGACACCCCGAGGCTACAGCAATTCAAAGAACAAAACAACTACTGTCTCCTCAGGCAGGCACAGCTCTTAAAAATATAACGTTACACAGAAAACAAAGGTAGAATAGTTTCATAACTATGTACAACACACCTTAGTGCCTTGTCTTATGCCAGATGTCTCCTCACTGCTGGCTATCTGCCATTTGCACCAGTCTCCCATTTCAGGTCTTGGCAAACCCAAGTCACTCCTTCTCATGACCTATCTGAAGCAGGAGTTAAAACCAAGTAGTAGCTGGAGGGTAACCATGAGGTACCTGCTTGCAAAGGAGATTGCCTCTCTAGCCAGCACTCCAGAAGTATTTATTCTATTTCTAGCTTTGTGACCGTGCATGAAAATGTATTGTGTGTTTGTGCTTTTATACCTCAGTTTACCTACCTTCTGCTTTTTCCCTTCATGCAACCATCACTTAAAGAAAACACTTAAAATATTTCATGTTGAAAAACCGGGATTTTAGCATCACAGGATGGTTTTAGCACAGCAATTGTTGCTCAAGACCTAAGGCTGCAGTAGCAGAGAGGTGCTAGCAAACAAGAGCACTTCTGACTTAATCTGCACAACTAGGTGCACAGACAAACAAATACACAGGACTGCATGGGTACAAGCTACCTTGTCATCAAGTGCAGCATTACAGTATTTAAGAACAGCTTGGCACAGTAGTTGCAATACTTTATTAATATAGTTTCTTCAAAGTTCAAGTCACAGAGAAACTGGCTGCTACCCTCTCCCCCCGCCCCCGCAAATCAGGTGCCTTTTCTGGAAATATTTGTGGGTCTGAAAGGAAACACTGTTCACAGTGAAGTATTTGCAGAGTTCAAAGCTCACCAGTGGAGAACAACTTCAATGCTAACAACCATGGCTCTGACTGTGAGAGCAGGCAACAACCTCATCTTACAGCTGCCACCTGCGCAAGGATTCCAGAGGTAGAACCCCATGGGTTCACTTTCACATACAGAAATCTGATGAAGTCAGGAAGGCACAGTCATTTCTAATTCCAGATGAGCTGCCTCAGAAGGTCACAGCATGCTCCTTAGACATGTAGCTGGGAAAACCTGGGAAATTGCATTTCTATCTAGAAGGCACTACTCATGGCAAACTGCTGCCAGACCTGGCCGCAGTGCGATCCTACAAAAGATGAAGAGGTGGGTTTATTTTTTCCCCCACTGCTTTCCTCCACGCTAGCTTGCCCTATGTTTTCAGTAAGCTTGCTGGCCGGGATGAGACCTTCCAGACACCTTGCAGGCAGTTCTGGAGCTGTACCCATTGCTTATTTGGGTACAGGAGACTTCTGAAGCTCCATGAGAGCACACTGGCTTTCCTGGCAGCCTGATCAAGCCTCCTGTTTTCCCCACTTCCATCTTCAGAATCAATAATTTCAGTCTCTTACTGTTTCTGTTATATAGCTATAACTTCCCTTTGTTTATTTTGCCTGTAATCTTATTTCTCTGCCATACCAGACCCAATGGCTTACACTAGGGAGTGTTGCCAAGGCCTCTAAGCCTGTTTATTAGAGAGAGGCCTTTTGCACTGCACTGTCCCTGGGGAAGGGTGGAGATGTGGGCTCCAGCCACCTTCTCCCACCCCCCTCCATCCCCTCCCAGGAGCCTGAGGGGCCCATCACAGGATCCCTGCTGTGGTACCCATCACTGACCCTATCCATTCTTCCCACCTGGTGTAAAAGGATTTTAGTAATGTACAGTACACATGTACAGATAGCAGGCCATCTGCTTATTAACCCTTTAGGGTGGAAAGACAGACTTCTTAAGGGTCAGGGTGAGAGCTGAGGTGGTATCTCCGGAAGCCCGCGGGAGGATTTGCGTCCCTGCTTGCACCCACCTCTTTTGTGGCTCTGGTGCCCTGTGGACTCTACCACTGTGCAGTGGTCAGTGGTGGGCTCATGAGTTAGGGATTCTTAGGGAGTCAAAGCACCTGGACAGGACTACCATGAATAACACATTTTCCCACTAATAGCTGCCTGGATATAGCAGAAACCTCCTCAAGCCCTCTCCACATACTTTTCCTTCTCTTTTGACTCCAATGTAATGCCCAATATATCTCTATTAGAATGAGGAATGAATCTTCCGAGGCAGAAATGCTTATGCTTGGTTCCTACCACAGTAATTTTTTTCTGCTAAAAATAGCCCTGTGAGCACCAGTTATCAGGTGGTTACTCTCTGAGGTATGGACTGCACTTACTGAAACTTGCAGGGTTGGGATCTACTTCACAGAGTCCTTTGGTGCTTTGTTTTTAAAGACCATTCCCCTCCCCCACTCCTTTTTTCTTTTTCACTGACTTGCTCCTTCCTGGCAGGCAAGTTACCATAGAAAACATTCTTAACTTGCCCTATCTGATACTTATTTATGTTTTCTTCTCAATTACTGTTAGCCAAGAAATAATTCTCTGCTTTATCTTCAACTGAAACCAGAAAAAAGCAGAGAGCACAGGCCACAGTTTCAGGACTGTGAAGGTTTTTCTCTTGCTTTTTCTTTGCTGTGGTTATTATTTTTCCATTTTTAAAGATGAATAAAGATTACTGCAGCACAGAATTAAAACATTTGCTATAGTGTAAAATGTTTGGGTTTTTAAAGTAGAGAAAACTTATTAAATGCTTTTCAAAAAGTTTTTCCCACTGACCACAAATGGAAACTCTTTTTAGTTCTCATGGTAAAATCTTGGTCTTTTGATGTTGATCAGAAGGGGGTCCTTTGATGCCTCTTGTTTTTTGTTGAGAAGAAGCAGAATGGAAGGAAGCAGAATCGCTCAATATACTCCTGTTTATATTCCTGTTTTCTTTTGGGATGACATTTGAACAATTTCAAGTAGATTAACTCATTAACTTAGAGTATCACCTGGGAGAGCAAGAGAACAATCTGCTGAATGAGTCCAGTTTTATGCCCAGTTTTGCTGTCCAGACTTGCACTGAAGAGAGGTAGATTTATGGATGGTGGAGAATATAGTGGTTAGCTTTGCTGAGTGCAAAAGGAGTCACAGTGGTAGTATGGATGCCTACACAACAGTGGTTGCATACCTGCATGTAGCATCTAGTACATTAATTACAGTTTTGCCAGAATCCTGCAACATAGACAGAACTTCTCTGACTTTCTAAGTTTAAAATAAATAGTGATTGCTGCTGGCAGTTCACTATTTACAAAATCAGATGCATGTGTTCTCTATCTGTGGTGCTACACATGTACCACTGTTCTATAAAAGTGCATCTGTGCCTTATCTTGGATCGGATGTCATCATCATCTTTGTATGGCGTTTACTGGCAGGATAACATCAGAAATTAAGAAAACATACACTTATTACTGCCCAGCATTTATCTCCATATTGCTAATAAAAATCAGATCTGTAACATCTGAATCCCCTTAAACAGTATGAACTACCATGTAGCCAAGCTGCTGGTTACCAGGCTGACTGGGGATTGCTGCTGTTGTCTGCTCTTTTACTCGGGCCTTACCTGGCATACCAAGTGCCAGTGATTCACTCAATTTGCATTCTAGAAGGCAGAAAGAGTCTGAAGTGGTAATTAGGCTCTCCATTGCCCTGCAAGTTTTACTACTGTAGATATCCAGAATCTGATTCTCTCTTGCAGGTTAACAATGTGCTGGGCAGAGCCGTTAATTTCAACAAAGGTGTGGATTTGCACTTGTAAAGGAGGACTGATGCTGTCAGATGATAGAGATAGAAGGTAAACCTTTCTTCTCCACCTGACTCCAGAAAACTGCAGCTCTAAATGGATACTCTAGACCTGAGATTGTCATGGTTTATGGTTGTGTAAAGTTGCTTAAATAGTTAAAACAGAGTCTTCCAAAGAAAACAAGTCGCAGAAAAAACTTTACCTTGTTTCAGATGACTGGCACGTTTTTCCTCTTGGTGTTGTCCATTTGTTTGAAATTTGAAAAAAACCCAAACTTGAAGCAGCTAACCAGGAGAGAATGGCCCAACTGGGAGACCTTCCAGCTTAGATAAACGTGCAAAATGGGCTCAGATGGGATAAGGCAATAATGCTTCTTCCTCTACTTGCAAAACACTATTGTTTCCTCTTTCCTGTAAGCTAGGGCAACTGGAAAATACAGAGGAGTGTTGACTGGTACTCTAAGAGAGAGATCAATATCACTCACTTCAGAGGTTTTGAGATGTGTATCTGTTTATTTTAGATGCTGTGAACTTTTGTTTACTGTAGAGTATTACCTGCAGTAGAGACATTTCTTCAGATGTTGGAGAAGCTAGGACTAAATCTAGTTTACAGCAAGAATGCCAGGACCAACCATGAAATGGAATTTCCTAGTAGAACTATTCACTCATATTTGACAGGAAATTTTAATAGCTAATTTTGTATTGATGGACATAGCAGATGCATAAAAAGTGAAGGTATTTACCCAGGTTTTGTAGCAGCATGTTTCTATGATAGGTAAACATCGCAAATCTACATGAAGGACATGCAAAAGTAATAATTAAGGACAAAAGACTGAGATGAGGTCTCAAATTCTCTAAGCAGTGGAAATACAACAAACATAGCACATACCAACAAACATAGCTCAGTTTTGCCCATTCTTAAGTGGTTTGCATCTCCATAGCTCAGTCAAATTGTACAAATACCCTTAAGCAATGGTACAGTACTGGCCACTTTAATGTCTGATTGATGTCTGTGGAATAAGTCTTTGTCTTATACCTACTGAAAGAGTGTGTAGAGAAATTTAGCTGATTTTCAAGTGTAGCAAAGTCTAGTTTTGAAATGAGTATCTAAATCTTCACATTTATATTTCCAGGCAGTACAAATGCCATTTTCTGAGATTCATATGGAATTCTCCATGGCAGCCACTGTCTGACAGTAACTGGACTATCATGAACCTACACTTATTTGAAACTAGGCTATTTGGCTGCCTTAACCTATTTTGATTTGCTTTCCATCCTTTTACATCCCTCAAGACCTCAGATTAATAGCTGATGTATCCAAATGCTGGTGTTTTTCTACTGTTGTTCTTTCTCTGGTAGTAGCAACTTGAGTAGTCATTGAGTAGTTTGTCAGTCAAAGATGCTTCTTCCTCACTTTTTGTAAAAGATATTTTTTACCGCACAGTGATAAAATGTGTGTGATATATGTGTCATAAAATATTTTTTATCACACAGATATTTTTTAACACAGAGTGTTAGTGTCATGTTGATGTAATACAGCATTGTTTTACTGTTATGGGGTCACTTTTTCCAGCCTCAAATAAGAATTTGATAATAAATTGACAGCGGTGGGGCAAATTCATTCACTCCAAATCTAGAAAAACAAGAATTGTAATAGGTCTCTTCTACTTCTCAGATTAAAACCCTTACTGATTTGCTGTAGAGTTTGTCCTTGTTTTCCTCCCTTGCCTTTTCCTCCCTAGAGCCACCTTTCCTGATGAAACTCAGCACTTCTGCAATATTTCTTAGAGTGCATCTTCAAGGCCAAAGATTTTGTTCAAAAGGGTATGATACATATAAATTGAACAGTTTTGCCACCAAAGAAAAGCAGATGGTGCCAACTGCTGTTAGTAGGTGCCAAAATACAAGTGAGATTTTTTTAAAAGATAGTAACTAAGATAATTGAAATACTAGTGGGAAAATAAAATCTAACTTGGAAAAATGTAAATTAATGCAATGAAAACATTAGATGCAACTTTTTGTCTCTGTGGGTCTGTTTTGGGGTTTTTTATCCTCCATTCCTGTTTTAGCTAAAAAAGAAAGGATGCAGTAAATTAGTCCACTCAGTTTGGTAAAACATGAAAATTACCAGAGGAATTTGAACAGAGTAATGTATTGAAAGAGCAAAGATAAGTGTACCAGTCCAAAAGAAAAATAATTTTTTATACTGCCAGGATATGAAATGGCTTGGATATACTGAGAAACAGCTGATCAGATAAATATAATATTTTCGTCAAAAGTTGAAAGATAAAGTTTGCCAAAATGAAAACTCAAGTGTCTAAAACTGCTACTACACATTGACATTTAAGTAATGTGAAAGACTCTAAAAATTAACACCAGAACATTCAGTGACAGGTAATAATTGGCCCAATTTTCCACTTTAATAGTTAGAGCAGTTGTTTCAACCTGAAATAGTTTTATTAGAACCAAATACTTTCTCCATAACTGTATTTTTAGTTTGCTTTTTTCTTCAGACCTCTTCCTTATTGAGGCAGAAGAACAAAACTATAAAATGCCTTTGGGAGAAGTTTTACCACAAATGCTGTTCATATGGAAATGCAGAGTGTGAACAAACAGATGGCAATGACAAGAGCTGCAATCACATAATCACAGGGTATCGGGTGGGAATGTCCCCAGTCCAGCCTCTTGCCCAAAACAGGAGAAACTCAGAGGTCAGATCAGGAAGTGCTGTATTTTTTCCAGTTGCCTCTTGAAAATGTCCAAGAGAGAGCACAGATTCTCTCGGCAACCTGTTCCACCTGTTCAGCTCTCCAGCTGTTGTGCTTACATCCAGTTTGTTGTATCCTTATATGCTGTTTGTTTCAGTGTGTGCCTGTTGTCCACATTCTCCCACCAAACACCACTGTGAAGAGCCTGGTTCCTGTTGGCACAATATTTCAGCATGCCTAGGTCCCTCTGAAAGATGTCCCTGCCCTTCAGCATACTGACTGATACCCCGAGTTTGCTGCCATCTGCAAGATGGATTAAGGCGTAGCCTTTCACTTCACTTCCTCCATGCCTCTGACAGTGACATTAAAAAGGACAGGTCTCAAAATGCTTGTAACTGGCCTTCAGGTAGAGTACAACCCATTAACCTCTCCTCTCAGAGCATAATGATCCAGGGCTGAAGAATATTGCCCTATTCTGAAATATTCTGACCTGGGTGGTTCTGAAAACAAGGTTACTTCCTAAAAAAAAAAAAATCTAGTTGTAATCTGAATAGGGAAAAAATTATTGGTCTATTCTTGTCCTGGAAACATTTTTAAAGGAAGTCTTTTAAACAGTGTTCTTGCTAGCAGGATGTATCTCTGGCCAGCATATACAGAGATGGTCTGTGTTATAAATGATTTTACAGAATTGCGCTGTTGAGCTGAGAAACTTGATCTGGCATTCCGGTAGCTAGATCCTTCCAGCACAAGTATAAAAATGGCTAAAATTGTCAGCATCAAACTGTACAACGCATCACCAGCAAGTTCTTGCAGAATACATGCTCCAGCCGTTTGCCCAAGGAAAATAAATTATTCTAGCATGTACTAGAAATGTTTTATACCAAAGTAAGCACCACAATTTTTGCTAACATTCACTCTGATCCCTGAAAGTTCCATAGCATTTAAGCCTACAAGATTTGCTTTTTCAGCCAAGTTCAATCAATTTTGCAGCAAAATACTTCTATTTTTCTAATGATTGTAAGAAGAATAAATGCTGCAGAAGAACATACTTGTAGAAAAATAAACTTGCATCAACTGTTACTTCTCAAAAGCCACAGTTTTCCCCTTTGTTTGTAATTTTTCTCAAAATTCTCTGGTTTAAGTCCATAGTGACCTTTATGTAGAGAAAAATTGCTCTTTCTTACTGATTTCTGTAAGACCAGAAAAGAATGCAGTAGAATGTTGAAAAGATGGGCAGAATGCATGATTTCCTAGAACATTTTTTCTTCTTAGAACAGAATTTCCTAAATGAAAAAAAAATTCAGCTTTCTTCTTTTTTTTTTCCTAAATGAAAAAAGTATTTTCTTTGACTAGATTCATTTGAATTTAGTCCTGTAAATAAGTAAATGAAGATGATGTATGATTTGCTGTGAGAATGACAAATTAGTGCTAGAAGATAACCAATGTCTAGATTGCCTGTTATGCTCTCTTTGCCTGGAAAAAATCAAGATGACTTTTTAAGTAAAGAGAGTTGTTATATTGCATTGAATTGATATTGATCCCCAAAAAACCCAACAAAACAAAACAAAACAAAACAAAAACAGAAACCACCCCAAAAAACAAAGAAAAAAAGAAATATAGACTTCAGAATCTGCTGCCTGGATTACATCTCTGTTGCCCATGAAGGTTATTTAAACAGCTTCAGCACTGAAATTCAAATATGTATCATCGTTTCAGAAGCTGAAGTGAATCCAAAACACTGACACAAGGCTGTTAAATGTCTATTGTTGCAAAACCCATATTTTTTTCCATGAAATTTTTATTTAACTGATTGGAATTACTAGAAGGCACTCATACCAACAGTGAAGAAGCATGTCTTTTTGGTTTAGTGACAAAAAAAAAATATTTAACTCAACAAAATAAATTACAGGTTTAGAAAAAAAAAAAAGTTTTTTTATCTTTACTTTATATTTCTTACCACTTTTATGGTATCCAGGCAGCCATATATTGAGAAACACTTTTAGGAAGCTGTGTTGGTTTTGGCCATCTAAGTAGTTTATAGAATGAGTTTTTGTTTATCAAAAAACAGTTTTGAAAAACATTTTCATAGTGGATATATAAAAAATACTTTCCTAATTAAAATAAATCTATAAATATTTGTAAAAGAAGTATATTATGCTTAAGCAGCTGACTATTTTTTCTTACAAATGGAATATTTGACAATGTTAAAAGTGCTGCATGAACCCACTCTGCAGTGGTGATGAAGGAATTACTTCAAAAAGCCAGTATAAATATCAGATGAAAAAACCAGTTCCTCTGCAGTGAACAGTCAGATAAAATGTCATCTCCTAATATTGTTAAACTTCAATATTTTTCTGATCAAAAAGAGTGCTTGTCTGTCAGTCTTTTGCTCTTTCTTACGGCATTTCTTAGATTCACAGACCCTTTCCATTTGGTTAAGGCATCTTGGACTGTTATTAAGTGTGTCTTGCAGAAAGAAATAAACACCCAGCATTAAACTAACAAAAAGGGCTTCCAAAATACGAAGATGTCTTTCACAGTATCTGAAAACTTTTGTTGCAGAGTGGACGAAGTATTGGATCTATGTCTGGCTGGATTATTTCAGCCTTAAGAATTGAATGGTTTTTTTCAATCTATTTCTTAATCTCTCCTTGTTCTTTTCTCAATTAATGATGAGGATGTTTTTGCTTTCTTTTCCTGGAGGCACTGAACCAGTGTTTACAGTAATTTTGGTTTGCATGGAAGTGTGATATATATTAAGTGATATGATACTAATGATCTTATACTTTTTAGTATGCAATGATGTTAAAAGACCAGGGACATAATAAATGTCAGCCTAAGGAGGAGGATTTATTTTTCTCTTTCTAATGTCTGTCACTGTAATTCTGCTAAAACACAGAAAGAGTGAAAGTTTATTCTGGCTGAAATTGGAAAAGATAGTTTATGCCACTGTGGCAAGTTTATTTTTCCCCATAGCATTCAAAAGATAAAGACAAACAAATTTGCTGAATTTGTTCTAAAACAGACTGTGGAGAAAAACAGTCTCAAAAAAGAGTAGTGGGAAATCAAAAGGGAAAGAGAAGAATGAGATACCAACAAAAATGGAAGCTATGTTATTTACTTTCAACAATTTTGTTTTTTTCAAAGCACTTGAAGGAAATCTGGTCTAGCAGCTGATAACTGATGTGCAATAATTGAACTCAGCTGCTCTTGAGACCTTACTACAGTGGGAAGACTGTTGCCAATCTTCACATGAGGATGCTCATAAATAAACTTGGGCTTAGGAGAGGTGACTTAACTTTGATTCCCCTTAATTTCAGAGAGCGCCGTGGCACTAGAGTTCATTCCTGTCAGCCCAGTTTTCAGCTCCTGATGGTGTGGGGTCATCCGTGACTCCCTTTGTCATGGCTGGAGAAAGACTGTGACCTCCAGAGGGTAATCGAGGTCTCTGTAGTGAGATTGCTGTCTCCCTCTCACTGTTGATTATGGAGGTCATCTAGCACAAGTGTATTCCTAATTGAGGCACCTCATGCTTTCTACATGTAATAAAATGGAAATGAAGCCTGTACTATCAACATTGAATAAAAGAGACTGCTGTAGATTAGAAAGGGAAATTACCAAAGGAAGAAAAAAAGAGAGAAAGGGAAAGAAAGAAAGAATGGTAAGTAAAAATTAAAATATTCTTGATCTTTAAGAAGGGTGAATATAGAGATATGGAGAACTGTAGAACTGTTCTGTCTTTTGCTGCCCACCACCAAGGGGTCTGTAGGAAAGAAAACATTATATAAGTCAGATGGCAAGTAGGGCTGAGCACTACATTGCCCTTCACATCTGAAACACCTGTGTCACAGAGAAGGTGAGTCTTTCATTAAGTATCTATTACTTTTCTGTGGTACCCTACCCTATAGAAAGCTCTTTTCTATGTTGGTTAATAAATAAGTTGAATATACCAATGGGGTTATTAAGTACTGATTTTTATTTATTGAAATCTTGATTTTATGTTCTTAGAACTCAATGAGAAATTGCTCATTGACAACACAGAGCAAGATCAAATCCTCCATCATCTTGAAAGGAAACTGGTCTGTTATATACAATATCTAGTTTTCATTATTATCTAGAGTTTATTTTGTTCATGTTATAGAAATAATACCAGATCCTATCATTGATATATTTAAAAGAGTGCAATTCCTCCCACTGAAGAGCAGTTGAAAGGAGAGATGACTCTTCAAAGAGACAATGAAATCTTTAAGCCTCTTCAAATGCAATTATTACAATTATTCTACTATTACCTTATATAAAAGATTTACCCAGGCATCTAGTCTGGTCATTGTGATAAAGGTTTACCACCCCAAAGCTGGTTTACTGAGTGATACATTTTTTGTCTATCTGCCAGCTGAAGTTCAATAACTGAACAGTAAAGACACCATCATAACAGGTAGATACATGTTGCGTAGAAAATAGAAATACGTTATTAATATATTTTTCTTCTTTTAAAAAGGTATTTATCTTCTTTAGGACAATTTATAATTTTCATTTACTGGACAGAATTTAAGCACCAACAGTTTACTTTGTCACTCCTCTTACGAAAGGCAGTTCCTCACATTTACTTTTCAGAAAGTAAACTCATATTCTGTTTAAACAGAAACTTGGCAACACATACAATTTCTGTAGGAAAGATTAACCAACTTGCTTGGGGGAATGCCTTGCAAAATCAAAACAGACCTAAAAATATCAAGTTCAAATATATCTCCTGGTAGAAAATTATATCTCTCTGCGGGAAACACCCCCAATTTCTTCAGTGTTTCATGAAATAAGATTTTTTAGTTCTAGAAAAAACATAGCCCAACAGCAAGGAATGTAATTCTTCCAGCAAGCAGAAATGATGTTTTGCAACCCAGAGTTTTCATTCAGGGGTTTTTACATCCTTCTGTGTAAACATTGTCACACCTCTGACACTAAAAAATATTGTTTGGGAAGATAAAAAATGCATAAACAGGAAAACCACTTCTTTTCAATGTGCAGAAGGAATCTTCCCAGAAGAAGTCACTGGAGAGCCATTATTCAACCTATGGAGAATGCTGATGTATGAGGAAGTATGTTATCAACAGAAAGAGATAAAAGCACTGGATCTACTCTATTCAGCAACTGCAAAATTAGGTTAGCTTTGAAAAGCTTTACAGTTTCAGAAAACATGAGGTTCTTTCAATTCTGTTGCATGTACCTGTGCTCCTGTATGGCAACATAGAATAAACATAAAAAATTGAACTAAATTTTTAAATTACTGATTTTCTTTGGAACCTCCAGTTTTTCAAATGAAGTTTTTATATGGAACCTCATTAATGATTACGTCTAGGGTTGGACACTTCTGCATGAAATATTATTAATTTCTTTTATATTTTTACTGCGTGGAAAAGAAATGCATAAAGTAGTATTGCTATACCAGTAGTCGTGAAGATTTTTGGCATAGCATAGGAAAATAATGTTGTGGTAGATTATACCTTTTATAAAACTGACTGGAAAAGAAACACTAACTTTCAGACAAGCCTGTAGTTCAAGAATCAAATTTCAGGGTTAAATACAGTTTCAGCATGAATAATAACAAACATAAAAAAATAAAATCCTACTGTTCTAATTAATATTATTATCTGAGAAAAAAAAATGCTTGGCATCCTTAGTGCAAAGAACAGATGCTTTAAAGCCATGAAATATCACCTTTGAAGTGGTTAATTGGGGAAATCAATCTGTATATTGAAACAAATATATACATATATTCTGTGATTTTAATATCTAGACTCACAAAATTATTTTATAGATATGCTCTGAAGTTCAGAGCTGAGACATTAGTGATGGAAGATATTTTTCATCTGGGAAAGTGAATGGGGTCTGAATGCCCTCATCCTTCACTGAGTGCTTGAGCAGTTATTCAGACTTATGATGATTAGTTTGTTTTGTCTTTATAATTTGCATAGGAGCACTTATTGACATGGAAGTAATATGTTACATTATGAGGAGGTTTTGTAGAAGGTCCAAGAATATAGATGGGTCTGTTATTGAAAACCTTTGCCATGTGGATCGCAGAGTTGTTAACAAGTCTCTCACATGATGGTTACTGGTCTGTGCTGTTTGTTGCTGATGTGAATTGCAGAGTTTGAGTCTGTTTAAATACAAAAAAGGGATTTGGAAAAACTAGTATTTAGCAGCATCCTATACCTACATATACTGTAATTAGGTCTGTGAAAGTGAGGGCATGTGAGGGTGTGATGATTATCCTTTTAAGAAAGAAACAGGACAACAGGACCTCAAAACCTAAAAAAACTAAAAGTTGAAAACTGACAGATACAGAACACAATGGGGATCTGTATGCAGAATTTTTCTCCTAGCAGAATCACCTGCCTGTATTGGGATTTGTGTCAAATTCATTGGACTGAGTAGATCTTGGGAAATGAAATAAAAAAATCAATACTCCCTTTCTTTACAACTTTTTGTTTAAAAGAGATTTCTACAATTGCAAAATTCCTCCTCACCCTCAGACTTCCACTTGGGATTATTTGGTGCACAGCTATAGTCACTCGTTTCCATTTAAGACAGATTTTGCTGGATGTGTTCTGATTTAACAAAGAAATATTTCCATTCCTTTCATGAATCAGCAGCTGTTGCCATCCCTGACAGCTGGCTTAGTCAGGCTGAAGCACCAGCATGTGTTCATTGGATGATACTTCATTTGTTAAATCATTTGACTAGTCATATTGATGAGTAATATCTCACATTCAATCCAAAAAAAGTCAGCAGTCAATGGCATTGCAAGCCATGAGCATGATCCCCAAAGCCGATTACAGGAAATGTGAGATGCTGGCTCTGAGTATGCCTGGGGAGCTGAGATAGGGAGCAGGAAGGGCACCAAAACCAAGGATCCATATATGAAATTGATTGCTTCAAATTCAATGCACGAGCAGTGCTTAACTTAAAATGAAACTACATTTTTTTTCTTTGTCATCTTCTTCCCCCTCCCCACCTCCCTTACAGAAAATTCTTTTATTTTGAAATTTTCTATAGTTCTGCTTCAGTGAAAAGAAACATTCAGGGTTCACAAAACCCAGTGCTGAGGCAACTATGGAAAACACATGCAATATTCTTCTACAGAAACCTGCAGGATGGGGTCTGGAGGAAAAATTACTCATTAGCTGGACAGAGGACATCACTTTACTTATGTACAATGTCTTTGATCCCTCTCCCACTATTCTTCTATGCAGCTGTCCAACACTACATACAGCTGAAGAACTCACAAGCACTCATTAGGTCCACACGGAATTAAAAAGCCTTGCTTTAGCTCTTAAATGTTGGGCAACAAGATTACTGTGGCTCATGTTCCCTAAATGCTTATCCTTAGTCTGGCTTCCTAAGGAATGGAAGGCACACTGCCCGCACTGTCTGAGGTGGGTACAGTGCCTCTCGCTTTTAAAGACGTTGACTGAGATATGTTATTCTCCTAAATTTCATGAGTACATTAGAACTTATAGGAGAACCTTTATTAGATGCAATAAAGTCTGTCCATGTGAAAACTGTGTGAATACAGATGTATGAAGCGTCACACTTTACTGTAGAAGTAACAGAGGACAAGACATGAATTCCTAAGAAAGGATGCTTCCTCAGTTTTTATCTCATCAAATCTGGAGGTTAGCTGAAGCAGAAGAACTCTGGACACAGCAAGCAGATTTTAGTCTTGAATATAAAAAATGCAAACCCCCACATACTGGGATTTTCAAGAGTTCAGCAGAATTTAAAAATTCCTATCAGCTGCAATTAAGGAGCAATTAAGCCAGCTTGAAATGCTCCTGAACCCCTAACCCAGACTGCTTTGCCCAGCTAAACTTGTATGTTGCAGCTCTTGGAAGTGAATGAAGAAAAGTTCTTTTCTGTAGGTATCTCCACCCACCTTAGTCATGCAGTATGAGTAAAGACACATGTAGCTGAATGTAAATAAGGCCATCTGATATGGCTATGTGTGACAGGAGTTTTTAAACACTGGAATGGTGGCCTCACAATGTCACTCTGCAGAGCTGGACTCTTGTGTTCACAGGCGCAGTTTTACTCTGTTATAACGCCTTCTGGATGGTGGTAAGTAGCACACTGGTATTTCTGACTGACCCCTCCAGCCTGGCAGTGTGCAGCAGGTGAAATTCAACTGTCTTTCCTCAGGCACTGCTCCACCTGGAACAGCAGAAATGAGACGTAAATTGTCAGTCCACATTTCAATGCATTTTGGGCAGAGCTTGCATTTTCAGAGTTTATAGCTTTCAGATGAAAACAGTCACGTATTGCTAGGAAAGAGGCAAACATTGTGTACCCATGAGATCAATCAGTAGCCCAGGAAAATCACTCTGCCTCCCTCTAAGTTTGTGAAGCACAGGCACACAAAGCAAACTCTTCCCTATTCTTCCTGGGCAAGCATGTCCAGTCTCAGATTTAATCGAAGTGTTAATCCTAGGAGAGTTACACAGTAAGATATTGTATTCAGCTTTGAACATGAAACTACTAAGTGCCACAAATACCCCTTACCAGTAATATGTTCCCCAGGGATCCTCAAAGAAGCTCAGACTGTGGAATGAATGGACTACTTATTGCCCTTGGTCACACCTGTGCGAGCTCTGCTAATTCAGACAACAGCACCTTAACCCAGGGGCACCAGGAATGAGAGTGGATGGAGAATGTTAATGAGACTGATAACACTACAAATATTTAAAGAAAAAAACCTCTTTTTGGAGTGCTCAATTATTTTGAGCTCCTGCGATTTCTTTTTGACAGAACCTGGCACATGCTGGTCATAATTACAATTGCTAAGAAAAAAAAAAAAGTCTTTAATGATAACAGAATTATTATTTATAAATGGGATTTATATAAATTCAAAGAAATGTTAAGGTTTAAAAACATTCTAAGATCATCAAGTCCAAGCTTTAAGCCTGCACCATGTTCACCTGTAAGCCATATTACCAAGACATGTCTTTTGGACACTGAGGGATGGTGATTACACTACTGCCCTGTTGCAATATCTGACCACCTTTTTTTCAGTGTAGAATTTTTTCCTACTGTGCAAGACCAAGTTACCTATATAGTGTGAAGAAATAGCCATGCCCAATTCACTTCACCCTAAGATGAAGGGAACATCTGTTTTGATGAAATAGAGATCAAGTCTTATACCCCATTCGGAGTTTGCCCCATGATAATTTGTAGCGCTGGCTGTACATAGTGTCCTCAGGTCATCTCTACTTGACTGCTCACTGGTAAGACTTCATCTCTTTGAGTGTGGACAGCTTTTTCTGACATGTCTTGAAGTCATACCTAAGCTTCTTATGACCCTGGATCTATGTATGAAATGGTTTCTGCTGATTAACAGCATGATGAAAGGAACAGTGTCCATCCTCTAACACAGGGGGTATTCGGGACCATTAATTCTGCTTAAGCCATCCAGGAGATTTTTTGCTGAGAGCAATTAACCAGATAACTTTCCACTGTCAAATTCCCTCCAATCTATTTATTTTCACTTGAAAGACTAAGAAAGACTAGAAAAACTAGAAAGATTCTTACCTAGAAAACCAAGACTAAAAAATTTGCATAACGGGATCAGATAAAATAGGGAGCAAGGCCATTGCCATCAATGGACAAAAAGTCACATGATGAGACAAACTCTCTCACACTTCAAAGCATACTGTAACTGGAAACAGGAGGTAAGAAGTTTTGGTCACATTTTTGATTTCTGTCCTGTGGTCACTTCCTTCTCTTCTGGGAACATAACTCCATATTCCAATTTTGAAAACCATTTCCTGTTACTTACTCATTGTACAATAGTAGAGTGTAGTTTATTCATATCCCCAAAAGTGTTTCCTAGTGAAGCAGAGGTTGCAGACACATTTTTAATATTTTCTTTCTCTTAATATCTTGATACTAATAGAGCTCCCATCCTTTAAATAATTTTGCTGTTGTTGCTGTTTTTTAATGTAAACTATCAAACATTCTATCTGACCCTCTATAGCTCCCTGTACAAATGTCCTTATTCATAGAGGTAAATTTTCAAGAGTCACTGAAGCAATGTCTCTGGTAGTCAACAGTACAGAGTCAAGGCCAGCTTGGGTGGGGCTTTGGTCAACCTAGTCCAAAGGAAGATGTCTTTGACCCTGGCAAGGAGGACGGAACCTGACAATATTTAAGGTCCCTTCCAACCCATTCTATATTCCAATGAGATCTTGGTCCCAGGCTGGAGCACTGATTTGCAGCCATCCATGCTGCTTACCATGTCCCTTGGATGCTCTGGCTCCTGACAGTGAGCAGTGCAGCTGTACAGAAGCAAGTTGTGACACGCAACTTGTCCCAGGGGCCAGAGATTTGTTTGCCAGCCTGTTTTATGTAGTACTATACTTGCAGCCTAGAATTACATCCTTCATTTTTGTCTTTTTGATTCACATAAAATGTTTATCATTTGTATATGAAAAACAGAGTTTGAATAGGGACTTTCTGATCTTCTCAAGAACTATGATTATTTTGTCAAGCTAATGAAATTTTCCATTTGCATATCTATGTATTTTGGATATTTTGAATTTCTAGGAACATTATAAAGAAACAAAGAGACAAAGAAAAATTCTTAAACTGCAGCATTTAACTCCACATTTCATTGTGTGTATAACGTTTATAACCTGCTAATTACCGTAACATTGAATATGTAATCCACATTCATTTTCATAGCAAAGTACTGCCCAAAGTCCAAATTTCTGCGTAATGCTATTTTCATTTAAAGAAAATTCTCAACATAACAGTTTTATAAAAGCACTCTTACCTACCTCAAATTTCAAGTCTATGTCATGTGCTATTTTGAATGTTAGAAATAATGATTTTGATTTTGCATTTTAGAATATTCTCTACAATTCATACACATATATTTATATGCAAAAGTGATAATAATAATAACAACAATAATAATAATAAAAAAATAAACTTAAGTAAAACATAATTCACTTGGAAACATTTACTTCAAAGTTGCAAATGAATTCGTTTTCATTCCAATGCAAAGTTGGAGTAATTTTGAATTGTGAGATTTTCTCACGGGATAGACTTGGTCAGATTTGACCAGTCGTTCTAGGAATTTCAGAATCAGAGGGGAAAATTTTGAAATTACCATTTTTGGGTAAAATTGTATAGAAACTTTTCAAACCTTGATTGTATTCCTAAAATAATATAAAAAAACCCCTTAATTTGCAGGCCTCTAACCAAGCAACATTTTTAGCAGCTGTAGCCAAGTGTAGTTACTGATGGACATTTTCTGTTTTTTTCACCCAGTAATGAGGAGACCAGAACTAGTGACTACTTTAGAAAGTGTGATCTGTATCATTAAGAAAGGGTCAGTATTTATCTCAGTGCACTGCTGAAAGTCTCCTCCTCAGCTTCCAGAGGTGTCAAGCTCATCTCCCATACTGTCAAATCAAACCCCACTGATTGGTTACTGTGCCAGATATTAGCAACTTAATTATGACAACTAATCTTAGAATGTGCCTAAGGAAATACACACTTTCAGACCTTGACATATGCTCCACAGAAAACAATAAATAATGCCAAACACACGCTTTCTATTTGTCAGCAATAAAAGAAATGCTTGTTGCAATCCAGAATCAAGTGACAGTGCCAAAACCCTCTTCAGTAATATGTATACGTTCTCCAAACACTCTAAAACTCCACTAGCAAATATGCCCAGTGTCACACTAATGTGCAGTTTACTAACCAGGTAATGCTTCAATATTCTTTCTATATAAATATTTCTTGTTTGACTTATTTTTTTTACTTTAGAAAGAAAAGGGCTGGAGTTTAAAAATGCAATCAGTGTTTTCTTCAGCACTCTGTCAAAAATTAATAAGCCAATTTATTCTTTGGTAGAACTTCATTGACCTTGGTAAATTTAAATTTGAGATGATGTTGACCCACCAAGGAGAGTGGAAAATATTTGCAGTAAAACTTAAGAAACACGCGCACATACCTGATTCACTTACATTGCTGCTCCCTGTTTGGTCAATGATCATTGAAAGGTTCCTCTCAATTTGCAGAAAACACTCCAGTGGTTAAACCAGTTCCAAACAGGCCTGAACAAAATTATTTTTTCAGCCTGTTTCAGGTGAAGCTGGTTTGAGATATAGGATTCAAGAATTATGCACTTATTCAAGGAGAATCAAAAGCTCCTCATCAGGTGTATTAAAAATAAAATAAAATAAAATGAACTCCCGCAAGCTAAACATTTTTTGTCTTTTCATTGTATTTAGAAATATTTTAATTAAACCAATAGTATGTAAAAGAAATCATATCCACAAGTACCAAAGGCCAGTGAAGAGTGTTCTGGTGTCATCAGAATATGCAGGGCCAGATTCCTTTCCTATATGATACTCTGTATTAAAGGACATAACTCTGTGGCAGGACTCATGCCACACTTACCTCAGTAACTGAAAACAGAAACCTCAAGAAATCTTGATCAGCAGCTATTCCCAGTGCCTTCCAACCCAGTTAATTCCTGATTCTCATTTCTGGGAAAATCGTATCATTCTAAGTGTCTGAATCAGTCATTGGGAAAGATGGGAATAAATACTTATTAAACACAGTCGCAACAATGAACTGCAGGACCCTCTTCTCATTACAATTACAGATGCATTAATTAGTAAAGGTGACATTTCCTTAATATTACATAATGACATTTCTTACCCTCTAGCTATGCACTGCCCTGTGTAAGTATTATTGACTTTTCTGTGAAACCTGATATTGACTGCATGCCCAAAATGTAAACACAAGAAAAATTTTTCCAGCTTAGCAGCACAAAATAACGTGATGAACATGAACCCAGTCTCTAGGACAGAAAGAAGAAAGGTTAGATACCTTTCTGCCTGCATTTAATAAAATAGTTTAGGAATTAAGAGATATCATAATAGTCCCATTTCCTTCTAAATAAACAGTGGATGTCCTTTTTCCTGTGGTGAGAAATACAACAGGGGCTGTTTTCTCCTGCAGTTCTGTAGACAAGTGCATAAGCTCTCCACCTATAAGAAACTTAGTGCATGCACATAACACCATGAGAAATCAACCCAGTCTCTTTCTTGAATTGCATCCTTTGAGTTGAGTGGATTATGATGCACTACTCTGTTATGCTAACTTTCATAAAATGATGTTTCACATAAGGTGCTATATATGTGGAGAAAGTAAATGAGTCATGCCCATTCTCCCAACTAGTTGCAACCACGTCTTAAAGAATTTGTCTCAGGCCTCAAGTCTGAGCCTGGAAAAGCACATATTGGTGAGGCTACAAGCATGGTGTGAAACAGAGTTTTGAACCACAAAGACCAATTTTTTACTAGCAAGACAATCTAACTTTAAACATATGGGATGGGAGCAGATCAGGTATTCTTCTGGGTTTATTAGCCTATGTTTTCTTCAAGAGTTGAAACTGTCACAAGGATAAAGATGCAAGGAGTTTGATGAGCAGCATGAGAGCAGAAGAAAGAGGCAGTGGATTGGGGTTGATTCATGGATAGCAGGGGAAAGAGAGGAAGAAAGTAGCAGAAGTGGAATTTCCAGCAAAATATCTGGAAATCTTTTCTTTAGAGGAAATATGATGCTCTTAATTGTTTCTATCTGATAAAAACCAATATGAGTATAGTTGACTTGTGGTTGTTAAAGATGATTTGGAAAACAACCTCAATTAGGGGAACATATGAAAACATAAGGAAATATTAACAGGCATCTGAAAAGCCTAGACTGAGAATGCTTAACCCAGGACCAAAATGAAAGATGGGTTCCACCTTGGGAACCAAAGTTTTACTGAACTTGGAATTCCTTGAAAGCCTTGCAGAAAATTAAGTATTTATCATGAAATGCAGTGACTATAGCTGGAAATCAATTCTGGAAACTCTTAATATGTTCAATTCCCATTGGCATAAATGAAAATATAAATCAGGTTCTGACTAATCTATTTCATTTATATCCATTGTTCAACCACGTTACAGTTGCTTCAAAGTCCAGAATGTGCCAAAAATTAACTTTTCAATGCTAATTCTGTACAATAACTGCATTTTGTTGAACTTTATCATTTACATATATACATCGGCTCAAAACTAGGTATCTAGAAAACCCACATGTATAGGATATCTTATGAGCACTTCTACAAAATCAGAGATATGAGAGATACATGATGCTTTGTCTCGCTTTTCTCTCACATCAATGTTGTATGATTTTTGGAAAAATAATGTTCTGGGGTGTGTATATATATATATATATATATATATATATATATATATATATATATATATGCTGCTGATCTGCCTATTTTGATAGAGCCACAAATGCCATTTTTCAGAATAAGCAACAAACTCTGATAGTCAAAAAAAAAGTGTGTTACTGGCTAACTGTGTCATTTTGGTACTGTGTAACAAGGCTGGTGTTTACATAAACAAACCAGTTTTGGTATACAAAACCAGCTGAAAGTGCTGATACATGTCTGCATGGATAGCCATCTGTAATTAAGTGCATGCTTTTAACAGAGATCTGCAATTAGAGCTGGCAGTAATTTTGATAAAGTGACGTCACATTTCTGTTCTGAGAATTTTTTTCCCTTTGGCATTGTAATGTCTCTCAACTCAAATATAATAATTTTTTTACATTTCTATGCTCATATTGTATTAGTACAGGGGGTCCAGATTCTATGAACTTTATTTACACATAGACATCCAGTGAGAAACATAAGTTTACTTAAAAGGAATAAATATGGGTTGCTTTCTCTCACATTGCTTATGTGAGAGAAAGGGCTGCAAAACCAGATCCAATCAGAGCTTGTCTGCACTGTTTAAGCTCGGAGTGCTCATAATTCACATCAAATGATTTGAACGAATTTAACAACAAAAGAAATCTGTATTTAGTATAAGCTCTTTTGAAGGTTTTAACTCAAAATTTATATCATCGTTTAATGTCCAAGCTCATGTACTTAGTTATCATTATTATTTTAATTATTCAATACAACCAGTATAAAACCATATGCTGTTATGATTTAAATGGTAGTGGTTTTTCTCTCTCTTTCTGTCTTTATGCTAATTTTGCTTAAAGACAGCCTAACCTCAGTGTGGTAACCATTATTGTTACTAAACAGATACCTTAGTTGTAGATGAAGAAAGATCATTTGAGGTTATCCAGGTAGGATCACAACAGCATATCCTGAACTATGGCAATATTAGCCTGGAGCATTTCCTCCTTATTTATCAAAGCAATGCAGGATATAAAGGGAGTGTTTTTCCTATACTCATAGCTCTCAGTGTGACCATTATTACAGATTTCTTTGCAAAAATTTATGACTTTGACTATGAGAAGGTTTTCACAAGTACCATTGTATCACTATACATTGCAGCCATCTAAAACAGACTTTGAACAGTACTTAGACATATTGTAAATATTTATTATGGTTTCTGCTGCCTGAGACAATCTTTATGAAATATCATCTTCCTTATAGAGGATATAAACTTTTCTGGTTTTAAGAGTTCATAGCAAATCTACTATTGCTCTGTTTATTCTTTTGCTTTTAATGAGTTTTATAGCTCCAAAATACAGTCTACTACTACTAATTGAAAAAAATTATCTTTGTGAGCAGAAACAAGTGGACAAGTCTTTCTGATAGCTCATTATTACATCTTTAGGCAGAAAAATAACAACAAAACTCCCTTCCCACTTCACATTTAGACAACAACTGGTCTCATAGATCCTGCACTGAACATAGAGAAGAAAAATACTGTCAATTTTGCAGCCTGACTGGCCCCCTTACTTTTTTTGTTCTAAATTAGATAGTCACTTGGGAATTTTTGTTCTACCATCACTGAAACTAAGATTGGGATTCAATTACCAAAGCATGCATCTATTGTCAGTCTATTTTTGCATTTCAAAACATCCAGACTGGTCTTCAAATGCTCCTTTTAAATATCTTGAGTCTCTCATTGGCCATGTGTCACATCTGCCTGCCCATATGGGCGGGTATCTTCTTTCTGGAAAGAAAGAAATTAGTACAACAGTTTCATCCTTTATGTGCTGCAAAGATGATAAACTGGCCTATGGACTTTCACCACACTTTGGTATGTGGGAAAGGGATGTTTCCTTACTTGTTTCTTTAAACCATTGGCTTTATTTCTGCTCGTTTTGTACTTCCTATAAAAAGAAGGATAATAATTTCCAGGAACATCTACACCTGTAAATTGTTAGGATTGGAGTAAGGTATGACTTTTATAAGCTAAGTAGTAGTCAGAAAATTCTGATTTGAGTACATAGCACTGTAAAATTGCAAAGACTTACAAAATCTTAGAACAGCTATACAAAGAATTTATTCAGCCATCCTACTAAACTCCAGTAAAAGTTTTTTCTTCTTTCATAACCTGTGAAGAGTGGATGGTCTAATCTTTTAAGATCTGTGTGCAGTCCCTCTTGATGGGAGGAAAAGGCAAGGTTGCAGAGTAACAACTGAATACAAAATTCATCTTAGTCATCTACACATTTACTTCTATTTATTTACTGCTCTATTTATGATTTACCAAAGAAGGAACACTAGCATTTTTTCACCTATCACTTTCTTTTTACCATGTCATTTCTTCATGGCAATACTTAAATAATTGCAGCATACTACTTAATTCTTAGAATATACCCTGTAGCTAAGACATGGAATATGTATTTGGCTGCACATAGATGGGTTTTGTTTTTTCAGTCCAAAAAATTTTGGTTTTGTTGTTGTAGGTGATGTCCACTTACTACTTCTTCCAACTCTAATACTCAGTTCAGCAGTGCTAGTCATGTTTCTGTTTGTTTGTAGTGTAGACTATACAATGATCCATAGACCTCCAAGCTGGCTTTAGCTGGCACATACCCAAACTGAAAATTGTAGAGTTCTGTCAACACATAATTGAGCACATTTTTGAAAAGCAGAGCTTATTATTTGGGGTTCAGAGATATGCTAGCACAGCTATACTACAGTGAGGCACAAATCAGAATCTCCAAACAATTCTTCATTGCGGAGATCTTAGATCAGGTCAGAGATAGTTTTGGAGTCTGTCATTGCATAATTTAGGGGAAACCCACACAATTCAGGAAAACACCAT
Organism: Motacilla alba alba; assembly: GCF_015832195.1. Lineage (NCBI taxonomy): Eukaryota > Metazoa > Chordata > Aves > Passeriformes > Motacillidae > Motacilla > Motacilla alba. The sequence goes on along the minus strand of NC_052016.1, from coordinate 77,222,923 downwards.
GCCAATGCAACTTTAGCCTTTCCACAAGTATAAAACAAAGCATCTCCTGTGAGTCTTTTAGAATGACCTATTAGACTGAAGTGTCTTGATCTTGCCCAAATCATTCTCCAGATACCTTGACTCTCAGAGAGACATCTTGTCTGAATCTAGACCTACATGCACAGTTGTACAGTATTGCCAGCAAACAAAAAGTATCAGGTTTGAAGGTCCTTTTTTAAATGGACAACTTGCTGACTGTAATTAGAGAATATCAAATTCTAGTGTTCTACAAAAGCAATTTTTGGACTATCACCTTCTTGTCTGTCTTGTTACAAAACAGGCATCAAAAAGAGTTCTCTTTTTGTTTTGCATTTGAAAGCTCCTTGCTGAATTGTTAATATTTCACCCCACGTATATCACATTCTCTTGTTAACATTCTTCTGAATCACATTTATCACTTCTGGATTTAAATGTTGTTAATGCAACTTCAATCTGGGAAGGTATAAAAAAGCTTTTTTAAGGTCAAGAATGCAAGATTTCTGTCGAGTGATTTAGAGTAGACAGTTTTCTGCTTGTTTAGTCCATCTTTTTCATTAAAATAATTCATATATCCATTAAACATCAAATATCAATGAATTGTGTAATGATGTGGGATGACTTCTGAGTCACTACTAGAACACCCCATGATTCATTTACTAAAACTTAAGGAAAGCTATAATGGCACAAAGAATACCTGCAAAGTACTTCACAGTACAGTACAAAGTTCTTCACAGCTACCACAGCAGCTCAGTAAAATTCTATCAGCTGAATTTAAAAGATGAGATGTTTTTCTTGTAGATCAGCGATGACCAAGTAATACAGCTCATGGGAAAGTCTGAGCATGTTGTTCACTCATACAGTAGAAACCAACTGTAGAAACTTCTTCACAAAGAGCAGTGACACAACTAGGAAGTGAGAAAGCCAGCACAAGACTGCAAAGCTTTTATAAAGCTGATCAGAGGATCAGAAATAACTAGAAATAAAATTTAGATGGATAAAGATGGGGAGACAGAAAATTAAAGAACCCTAACTTTCCTTATGTCAGTAAGCTCAGAGTTAAGAAAGTGGGATAGAAGTTTCATGTTCCAAAAATAAATTTGGATTTTTTGCGACTTAGGTCATTAATCTTGGCTAATGGAATCTTACTGCATGACAAAACAAAAGGTTTTTGTCTTTGTGTGTGTATGTTTGTGTGTATGTGTGTAACTACTACTGTGATTTAAAGAGAGAGAACAGAATTCCCATGAAGAAACAGAGATATAAATTAGGCTCTGCTGACCTATACCCCTGCCATTCTCTAATATTTTACTCAGAAAAGTGGTAAGAATCTGAAATGTTATAAATCCCCATGCTAGAGATAAGTTTCCCAGATCCTTTTCGCTTTCTTTTCACATCTAAATTAATTGTTCAGAAAACAGAAATTCCTTATCCTGGGTACTTGTCTTTACTGCTGATATGACTAATCAGTGCTAAGTGTTCAATGAATGGTTTTGCTCTTGAGTAAGATTCCCTCACATGGAAAAAATAATTCATGTAGAACTGCAGAGATTATGAGCTGTCATTACCAGTCTCATGCTCATATGCCTGTTAGATGCTCTTTTAATTTGACTATTAAAAACTATGAAGGAATGTTCCCTTTCTGCAAGCAATGCCTATCCAGCAGAGAAACACATTCATACTTCTTTTCCAGAACTCTCTCAGTGATAGTATTTGAGTAGGTTGTATCATTTTGGTGCCAGTCACGGAAGGTGATGATATTGTGTCCTCTTGCAATAAGGTAGAAGTTTGTATGCAGCCCTGTTGTGACTGTTGCACAGGGTTGTTCTATTCTTTCAGCTGTTGTTAAAATCCATCACTTTCATTTAACATTATCTCTACTGCTGCTTTTTTAAGGAACAAATAAGCTTCATGGGTTGGCAGAGATAACTAAAATGAAAAATGAAATCCACGAAAAGAGAAGCAGAGTGAACAGTGAGAATGCAAGAGAAATATTTTACAAGCTGAGGGCTTTTTCTTTTTCTATTTCTATTTTGGCTGTACTTTGGAGATCTTATTTATAGATTGCCCACATTTGGGGCACAAGCATTGCTCATGCATCTCATGACACATACAGAGACATTCTGAATTAGCAAGTGAATCTTAGAACATTTTAAAGTATCTTTTAAACATGAATTGGCAGTTTTAATACATGTAGATGAGGTCTTTCATGGCTATCTTTTCAGCTACATTTCCATGTAAGAAAGACAAAGTCTAATGATGTAAGAATTATCTGCCTGCAAAAGTCAAATCACAAAAGATGAGCTGTGAATAGGAACCACTATTGTTTCAAAAATCTCAGTACTGTATTATGGATGAAGTACATGTTTTTCCAGTGTAATGTATTCCATTTTAAAAGTAACTTAAACAAATGGGAGAAAAATCTCCCTCCTCTTTTAGAGGAAAACAATCTTTGTAAGACACTAATCACCATTGCTATATTGACCTAACCACATCCTTCTGCTGTAGCTGAAGAAAAGTCCTATGTGAGAAATCCCTATTCTGCTTTGCTTATGGAGTTGGAAAGAAAATAAATTATGATATCTATTCTTAAATACTTAAGATGTCTTCAGAAATCATAACAGCAGTGGCCTTCATAAGCATCTAATTAAAAAGAGAACAAAACAAAGAAATACCTTTCAGGATTTTTGCTTCCCTTTACTCTTGCTCAAATTCCTGATTTACCTGGGCTACATTTTATTGATGACATTTTGCAATCTCAAGGGTCTTTTAATCAACTTTACTTTTTAGACCTTCAGAAGGCTTAGGTTTCTCTTGTTTCTCATATCATTTAGTCTCAGAGGATCCACCTTAATGTTTTCTATCTGGGAGCTGTCACTGATGGTTTTGTCTTGGTGCTTTCTGTATCTTCTGGAGGACTATCTCTATCCCAGTGTATGGATCTACATCCTAATCTCCTGTTCCCTTTTACAATGACTTTAGATCAGGCTTCTCATTACAGCTATGTGACTGGAAAATGGATCCCTCCTGCCTCTGTTTTTTGGAGAATGTGACTGAAAACTAATCAGAATAAGGTTTTCATGACAAGTCAATCAAACAGTGGTATATAATTCCTCGTAAGCTCAGTAATTCTTGAGTAAATTCTCAACTTCATTTGGTGCAAAATCTTCTAGAATCTTCAGTGGGGCTAAGATTTGTACTGGTCTTGGTAAAAGACTGAATATGACAGTGTCTCAAATGTATAATATGATCTGAAACATCTCTCATGAACCACAAAAGAATTTGCTAAGAAATTCACATTAACTGTAATATTTTATGGTGACAATAACACATATTTGCAGCTTCTGGCCTCCCTTGCTATTTAAATAAGAGCATTTTAATATGTAATTTGTAGCATTTTATCAGCAGTTCTACAAAATCAATGTAGCATATCACAATTTCGCTTCCAGTGCTGTTTTCCACACATATTGTAGCTATGTCAATTGATGTCAATGGGATCAGAGTGCAACCAACCAGGTAAAACACTTAGTCTTAAAATATACAAGAGTATAATTTAGCTTTCACTGCTTGAATTGTTCTGTGGTATTTTTATTTTCCCTCATTTTATTAACTCCCCAGACCTTCTATATTGAATGCGGAAAAGAAGTTGCTTGTAGACTAATGAATAAGCTAAGCCAAGTATAAACTTACAGAAGAGTTACTCATTTAACTGGTTCATATTCATCAGGAAACCATGGCTGTGTTCTTATTAGCAGTCAGTTGTTCATACTTTAATAAACTACTCATCAGTGTTGATCTGAAACACAACTTTCCATTCTTATTCTGTCGTGCTCTGAGTAATGCTTAGAACATAATTCCAGCCTACCAATCAAGGAGTTGTTTTAATGTGCAACAGACAATCAGGATCACCAAAGCTAGAGACAATGGGATACAATGGAACCCGACTCTGCACTCATATAATAAATCTCTGTCTATGCTTACACATGCCAATTAGAAGTTGTTAAATACTGCAGATCACAGCTCTTATTATAATGGGTTTTCAGTATACAGGAAGCCATTTGGGGAGACAAGAGATGATTTTTGATAGGTGGAGATTTTGATTTATTTTTTCAATATTAAGACAAATAGCTTAGTACAGGTAGTTAAAAAAACTTTTTCCTGTGTTGATATTAGCTTTTCTCTGTATGCTTTCACAGATGTTGAAAAAGAGCTCTATTAATAACACCCGTTTTGCCTGGGACTCCATTCTTTTTCATCGTCTCAAACCAAAAGGGGTCTCTTAGCTGCGATAAACCTGAATGCAGCTCTTGGCTTTGAAAACCACTTTTAAGGCACTGCTGTTGTAGAGAATTAAAGACTAATCAGCTTTTTGTAGGCCAGCATGTTTATCTGTGCTTTTCAGCAACTCAGAACTCCATATGGTTTTCCTCCACAATATTTTATAGAGCTGTTTTTGAACTCCTCATTTTGAGATTAAAACCAAAGTTTAGCCAAAGTACACTAAATAAGGGGTTTTTTGCCAGCTGTGCTGTGGCTAAATGCTCTATAGGACTGGTATCTGCTCCTTTCATTTGCTCTTAGTACTTCTATGTACTAAACATGCAGAAAATGACCTCATCAAAAGAGGTCTGACATTCCCACAAGGCTTTTGAAGACTTTCAAAACATAGCCATGTGTTTTCCTGATACATATTTTGTGCCAGAAAGGGTGTAATGAGTCATCACCTCTGCAATATTTAATACCTCAATTAATGTAAAGCCTCTTTCAACCTTTTTGCTGCTAGTAAACCTGTTACACTTTTAAATATAATATTTATCTGATCAGCATTGCCAAAATATGCTTCTTAGTCAGCAATGTGACTGTGTTTCTTCCAACTAGTCACCCTAAAAACCTTTACAGTTTTAGTGACTGGCCGTTGAAAAGTTCTATGCATGTTTCTTGTCCTTAGCATAGAGTAGAAACAACAGTAATAATTAATATGCATTAATTAAATGCAGTAATTCAAAATGCAAAAGTTCCTTATGGGTACTGATAATGACTTGAACTTAGAGGGAGATTTTCTCCTGACTTCGGTGAGCATTTGGTCGGGCCAAAGGGAAAAGACGTTTGCTTCTTGCATCTGCGGCTGTCATTATGACATGTATCCCAAAACATGTCACAGCAGCTGTGGCCTCCCAGCCTTAAGGGGAATGCAAGACTCGTAGATCTTTGTGGTCATTGTGGAAGGAATGACAAAAGTCAGACAGACTACAGGGGCTTACAAAGTTTTATTAGCAAATGACACAGTTGACATGGAAACTGGTGTGTTAGCCCCGACCTCCTAGGATAAGCATGAGGCAGTGGGTTTTGGATATAGGGTAAAATGAATGGGAAGAGCGAAAGAGAGAGATGAATGAGAGAGAGAGAGACAGAGAGAGAGAGACAGAGACAGAGAGATCGGGAAAGGATGGAAGAAGGGGAGAGGTCCTCAGTCCTGGCTCCAGTGTCAGTCAAGCTGGGTGTTCATGGTCCTTTGGCACTCACATAACTGGGCTATGTGGGTTACATTTTTATAGATAAGTTTTCCTCAACGTGGACATAAGTCTCTTGCTTTCTTTTCACAGCACTTTGGTGGTCTTGATCCCCACCTACCCTCCTGCACTGTTGTCTTCATCTCCAGGAACTAGAACAAGGATATTTATCCCAGAAAAGTGATGGTCTCCCTCCTCAGCCACATCCTCTTCTTTGTCACAGTGTGTTATTACCACTGATCCTTTTTGGATCAGTGAATTGCCTTATTGGCAATATCAGCAGTAAAAAACAGCTTATCAGTGTTTGAGACATACACATACAGCAAATATTTGGTTCTTCAACACTAAATTTGTAATCCATCTGCTTCAAACATCTATCTGAAATCTAATTTCGATGCCCTGAGGGAGGTGAAGTCTTGAGTAATCATTTATTTGTTCACTGTGGGCTGGTTGGTGACAAACCCCCCTGGAGTAAAGGACTTACCTATCAGAGTTCATTGTGCAATAAACTAGATTTCAACTGTTCAAACGCTTTCTTGCATGCACTAGGGCTTAAAAGAGAAATTGAAATAATTCATTGCCTTATAACATTCACAATTCACAGAGTGCCATGGCAATGTGGCTATATAATTACTGGTGTGATACAACTTTGTGCATAAAAATCTCATTCAGTTTTTCACTGCCTGTTTATTCAGATGCTCAGAATCATCCATGACTTGAACTTGGGGATTTTGTAAGACAAATATATGGGATAAGAGGATCTATAAACATTTCAGGTAACAAAATAACATCATCGACCATGCAAATCTTCTGTTCTGAAATATGTGTCCCTTCATTTCTTAGGTGAAAATCATGATTTCATAGTCTGTGTAATGAACTTGAGATTTGGGGTGCATCTGGAAGTAAACTAAGTATTGCAGCAGTGGTTTCACTGACCCTTCTAGCAGGAGCAGGAATACCAAAAGGGAAAGTAAAATATATGAGAGAAATACAGGTTATCATCATTTCTATTGGACAAGCTCTTATCTGAAGGACTTGGCATTCCAGCTTTTCACATTTCATTTCTATTATTACTGAGTACATTTATACAGTGACTAATATTTATTTGCCACATTGCATCAATAAATTTCCATGAGTACTGCCTTGCTTTCTGTACCATAGTGGTGATCAGTATGGCTGTTATTTTGCTTATGCTGAAACAAAATCTGCAGCATTTGGCACATTTTTGCTTTGTCTAAAGTAGATCTCCAACATTAACTAAACAAATTTTTCTGTCAGGTTTTGAAAGGCTTCTATTCAAAAAGCTTCCAAAACTGCTGAGGTGCTGCCTCCTGTCAGAAAAGCACTTATTCATTCAGTTGCAGACTGATTTGATAAAACCTCTACTTTCTAGTATTCCATTATTATATCAATGTTATTATACTGCTGGTCAAACTTCAAGACCACAGTTTGGGAGATAGGTTTTGAACATTATCTACCAGTGCATTGTATTAATGAAATTCAGGATGAGCCTTTCTCTTAATTTCTATAAGATTTGCTCAGATATTTTCATGAGATCCATAATAATCTAGGCAAGCATAATGGACAGCTGTGATAATGGAGCTTTGTCGTTTTTCTTAACCTGTGCTCTGTGTGCCATAGCAATGTGTCTGTAGTTATGAATGCTCTGAAATCACGGCAACAAGTGAAAGCTGAACAGAAACAACTCTCTGGTGCCAGGATAAGTATTATTATAAGTGAAGAGACAAGAGTTTTGCCTTCTATTGAAGCCCTAACCTACACTTTCCTGTTAACCAGATGTGTGCATGCTCTGTAGACTACAGATCCATATAATATTTGTTCCTCAGATGCAGAAAACCCAGATATTATCAGTTGATTGTGGCTAAAATCATGCATGACATGCTAGACACTGTGGGCAATGAATTGCCCTGGAGGGGTTGATAGAACAATCGGTATTTGCATTCCCAGTATCTGAACAGCAGCACTGTTCTGTATTATGCCAGTTTTCCTGTATTACATGGATGGCAAGTCAATGGAAAAATCAATGCAAATTTGACTGTGTCTGTTGACAATGTGAATTTCTCTTTTTTCCCCCTCTGCTTTCTGTACACACATTTAAAATCTAGGGCAATGACAAGTAATTAGTAATTTTTAGGGCTGTGTAATATTATATAGACCTAGAAGGTCTGTGTAATTTTGAAGACCTAGAAGGAAAAGCAAAGCACTGAGGTCCATTTTCCCCTAGAAATTATCATGTTAAAGTGTTCTGTTTTTAAGTTTTGCTTTCTGTATTATATTCAACTACACCGGAAAGCAGATAGTCCTTTGTAAAGACAAGTCCACAGTCCTGTAAGAGTTGACTTCTCTCAATTTCATCCACTGTGCACAGAAAACCACCTTCATTACCTGAACTCTGAACTGCTTCAGGGAAAAGAAGGTACTCTATAGGTAAGGATAAAAAAAAAAATTCTGGTCAGCTAGTTGATTAGTATTAGAAATAGATAAATACAGGCTGTTAAGATGTTCCAAGAAACTATCATATGGTGGAGAAAAGCCAGTAGTCATTTTTCAATTCTTAATTCTTAAAATATGTTCCACACAGAATAGTTAATGTGAAGGAGAAAAATAAAGAAATAGGTTAGCAGAGATGAGCAGTGATAGAGAAAAGAAATATTTCCGTCATCAGTTGTAGGTGACCTTTTCAAAACAACACATTCCAGCATCAGGGGGTCTTGGACATGTTCCTGCAAGCTCACTTAATTAAAAAAGTAAAGTTATAATTTTGGCAGGGTACTCAATGATTCTGCTTCCAAATCAGAATGATTAATTCCTGATAGCTTGTCCTCAGCCAGGGCACAGGTGCTCGCTATGGTCAGCACGTCTGCCCCAGCTTCCATGGAGGTTATGTAGGATTGTCATGGGGAGTCCAGAAAACAAGGGACATTTTTGGTCATGAAGCTGTCAAATCGTCACATTGTCCAGTTGACTTCAAATCCATTTCTCAGCTTCTCTTTTAGGAGATGTATTGTGTGTGCTTGACCGTGAACAGGAGGGATGACTGCAAGAGAGGCCAGCAAACAACATGAACATGCAGGAGGTAACAAGTGACTAAAAGAGGCTAAAGATTTGGACCAGTCTGGTTTTGACAAAACGTCAAAAACAGGAGGCAGGTCATACAAAAATTTCTAATGCCCTATAGAAAGCCCAAACAGAGGCTTGTCTTTGTGCCCCACAGCAAAGAGCAGCACAACATACAGAAGGAAAGCTCCAGTGATCTATAGGAATTTACACCTGTTGGGCATTTGGCTTGAATTTAGACAAAAGTTATATTCTATGACCCAGCTTCCTATTGCCCCATCAAGACACCAGTAGACAGTATTGTCTGAGTTCTGTTTTTTTGCAAATTAAAAATCTTCACTGCATGCAGAACAGATCTTTCTCAGCTGTCCTTTCCTTTCCAAGCCCCACCCTTCTCTTAGTTTCAGCTTGCTTTAAGGGTCAGTGTAAACAGACATTTAAACCAGTAACAGGTGTTCCCAGAGAGGCATGTTTTTGTTTCATTCCAGGAGGATGAGGTTTGTGACCGTCTGCATTTCCTTCCCTTATATGAGCAGGACCTTCCAGGCAGAAAAGTTGTACTGAGCCAGTGTCAGCCAGCAAAAGCCAAATTCACTAAGGGGATTCATAGTATCACCCCCCAGGGTCTTGGCAGAGAATAATGCTGAGACATTATTGGCCTGACATCTGCAGCATCCCATGTGAGCAGTGCATGCTATGTGTCCATAGGCAAATTCATATATGAAGAGGAACAGGCTAATATTCCCCTGAACCTCCTCTCTCCTGCAGTATTCAACAGCAATTGCACTTCCATCCATCTCTTGCCTGTCTGTACAGGACCAACACCAAGACTATAACAGGCAACTGGTATCCATGAGGCCAGTTTTCCTTTTTTTTGTGCCAGAAAAAACCCAAGTTTTTATTAAAAACAGGAAGGGGGGATGGGGGAGCAGCTAAGAAAAATATCGTGACCAAATACAGGTTGGGTAAAATAAGGGTGAAAAAGAAGGGGTTGTCATTAAACTATGGATTCTCCTGAGGTTCTAGCATTTCCTTTATTGTATCATGAGAAATTCTTCTTAACTTTTGATCTAAGAATAAATGTTGAACTGCAAATCTACATGCTCTATAGAAAAAAAAAAAAAAAAGAGTGCAAAAACCCATATATTTTGAGACATTTTCACTATTTTCACATGTTTTATATATTTCATATTTGAGACATTTCCTCAGCAAACTCCTCTGTCTCCCCAATATTTTATACAAAAAATCTTGATGAATCTTCCTTCCATCATCTTCCTCAAATAGGTCTAATCCTTACCCTGGACCCCTTGGCAATATTCCACCATCACCACTGACCCCAGAACTTTATTTAAGTCAACAGTCTCATTGCTGAAAACACAGTATCTATGCAATTGACATTATTTTTGAACTTTCCACTTTCCCTCCTCACTCTAAAGATATTTTAATAGCACAATAGCTATGCTCCTTTGCAGGCAAACCAGGCTGTCTCCTTCGGTCGGTCCAGATACTTTTGGGAGTTCCTCTCAGAGATCTTCTGCAGATGTGAGCTCAGCTACTAAGAATGGCTGGGCACAGCCCCAAGTTTTCAGCTCAGCATATGACCCTTCCCAGAGAGAAGACCTCCAGCCTGTGTCCCAGGCCACATATCTCCCGCTAGCACAAACCAGTACAGATATGCTCTGCCAAGAGCAAATCCGCAGGGACTGATTCCTATCCGCTGCTGGGGTACAAGACTACCTTGTGTGAACTTTGGCTACCAGTCTTTGAAAATTGACTTGACATGCAGCTTTTACCTAAAAGTCTAACCTAACTTCTTGCTAAACATTTAACAATCCAAACAGCTTGAAATAGACCCCAGTCCAAATGGCTTACCAAATAAGAGGGAAAAAAAAAAAAGAGGGCGAAAAATGGAGAAGAAAAAAGAAATTGTTTATGTCCTATGCATGATTTGTGTTGAAGCTGGTTTCTTACCCTCATAACCCTCATATGGCAGGGAAAAAACAAATCTATTATGTCAGAGAAAAGAGAAGCTGGTTCTCTGCTTTGATTCAGGCCAGATCCAAATGAGTCTAGAAGTTTCCAGGAAAGCTCTTGCTGGCACTGATCTCATGTCTTCAGGTTTTAGTGTATATGGCTCACAAAATCTTCCTCTTGTGGGGAAAGATCATGTTCTTGGGAGAATTACAATAATTCTTGTAATGAAAACAAAGAATGTATTTTTGTTTATTTTTCCTAATGGCCCTGATCCAGCCAGGTTTTGCGTGCTACTAGCAGATGTTTCTCGTGAGTGACCCAACATCTGGCACAAAGGTCTTCTGTTGTAATTGTTATAATGAAAACACAAAAGACTGTAGCATTACACACCAAGAGCTGCATTTTTTTAATGGGTCTCCTACTTTGAAGTCATGAATGTGTACTCTGGATTTGGTCCAAAGCCTTTGGAAGTCAACAGAAACTTTCATCGATTTCAGTGGGTTTGAGACTGTCCTTTTATGAACCACTGCATCTAAATGTACAAAGACAAAAAGAAAGCTGCTGAATTATTTTTTCTTTTTTTTTTTTACAAAACCAACGATTTTTAATTTATTTTAGTAAGAAATCACTCACTTTGTCTTCTTTGATTTGGAACTTCTCTTCACCAGTTTTGCTGCTTCAAAATCTTGCTACAAAATAACACAAATCACAAATCACATTAGATATGCTCATTAGACAGGCAATGAAGAATTTATGTGAGCAAAAGCATTACAAAATCAAAACAAATTGCAATCTATTTAAAACAGTTTGGAATCAGAGTTGGGAACAATCAGTTGCAGTGTTGGATAAATTTCTCTACCACTGCAACAATATCCTTCTACTTTAAAATATGGATCTTCTCATGAAGATGAAGGTCTAGTGTCAGTTGTCCATGAACATCAGAAGCAGGATGCATCAGAATTTTGGGATAATATCCAATAATATCCAATTATTCACTGGAGAGAACCCTATTCTGACTTTCCAGAATTTATAGATTCATTAATGAATATTAATATAATCTTGCTAAATGTAGTTACTTGACATCATTTAGTTTTAAAAACAAGAAAAGAAGGATGGAAAAGAGAAGGAAGGAAGGAAGGAAGGAAGGAAGGAAGGAAGGAAGGAAGGAAGGAAGGAAGGAAGGAAGGAAGGAAGGAAGGAAGGAAGGAAGGAAGGAAGGGAGAAAGGAAGGAAGGAAGGAAGGAAGGGAGAAAGGAAGGAAGAGAGAGAGAAAGAAAAGAAAAGAAAGAAAGAAAGAAAGAAAGAAAGAAAGAAAGAAAGAAAGAAAGAAAGAAAGAAAGAAAGAAAGAAAGAAAGAAAGAAAGAAAGAAAGAAAGAAAGAAAGAAAGAAAGAAAGAAAGAAAGAAAGAAAGAAAGAAAGAAAAGAAGAAAAGAGATCCATAAAAGGTAGTTTGACTGACAGCCAGGCCATGATTCACTTTACAAGAACTACAGCAAAAAATCTTCATTAATATTAACAAGCATTTTATTTCTAAGTAAATTAACTCTAAGTTCCCATCAAAAGCTGTTACTAAAGCCTATTTTTTTCCTTCTTTGCCTTTCAGAAGTTTTTATGAAAAGTCTCATATGCACAAATAGTACATTTCCTTACCTAATATAAACACAAAAGAGTTTTAGCTTTGGAAACAAATGTAGGGGAACAGCTGTGCTGATGAGCTACTCAGAGCTCCTATTCAATCTGCAGCTGCTTCTCTCTGTCCTCAGAAAACTCCTGGCTTGATTGACAGATGGAGAGATAACCACATGAAGAGGAGACCAGATACCAGTCGCTTGCTTAAATCAGAGTTGCCTTAAATCTATGAAAATTACAGTTCTTATTTTTAGCTGCTGATGTGGCAGCCATTTAGTCACAAACTGAAACTTCTTCTGAGTAGGTACAAATCCCTTTTTCAGAATTTAAGCCACTTAAAATTTACCCATGTTCAAACCAGTAGGTTTGCACTGGTGGCTTATCAAACTTATCACATAAGTTTAAAGCAGGAAAGAGTGTTTATTGACGCCAACAAATTTTTCAGAAATGAGCTACAAGTATTAGAAAGTTTTCCCAAGTTCTTTTTCTTTCTTTGTGGGACTGCTTGATCTTGTGCTTTCCTTAGAAACTTTAGCCATGCAGGCAGGTATGTATAAATCACATGTACTGATTGCTACCAAAACAGTGGTTTTGACCTGTTCCAGTCTGAAACATGCATTGCAGATGTTGATTAGGATAACTACATGTCTCACTGATGTACTCTGTAATAACTGGAGAGATGCAAGGCTCATCAGTCTTCAAGGTAGTGGCTAAATCTAGATCCCCTTGTCCTATTTCTTCAGCAAACAGGAAACAGATGCTGTTTGTCATAGAAAATACTTTTCAAACTTACAGGTCATAGAGTTTGGATTGTACATAACATTTATGTCTTTACACAGAGCATATAGACAGGTTTTTGTCTGACCTTTAAGGTGCTTAGCATATATCAAGTGCAAAATGGATAAGATTTGTTCTCCCAAAATTTAGGGGTTCTAAATGCCATATTTAGTGTCAAAATAATTTACTGAATTGCTGTCTTAAGATATGACTTCTTTTCTAGAAAAGCAAAAAGGCTTTTTTTTTTTTTTCTGTAGGAGTTATTGTCCTATTACTCCACCCTGAAATTTGGTATGATTATTATTACACAAATTAGCAGATATACAAGAAATACAGTGGGTGCTTGAAAACTTGGAGGCTACAATCTGAACTGGGAAGGGAACTGGGAACACTTCAGAGCTGATGGGTCTGGAGAAGAGCCCTGCCCCCAGTCAGAGCAAGCTTTCTCTCTCTCATCTGTTTTCTATGGGATGGTTACCTGGGAGTGCTGTCTGGCTGGGATCCATTACATGCTTCCACCAGATTTCTGATTCAGGGCATACTGCAGTGCACACCTGCAGTTCACTTTAGATGCACTCAAAATTAATGTTTTGGCCACGCTTCAGCTCTGCAGTGATAGGTATCTGCCTGGCCACCCAGGCAGAGATCCTGTCACCAGTGGCTTACCACAGTGCTGGCACATGAACCTTCCTGCCCTACCTATGGGATGCAGATCTGGTTTGTCTCTGACACCTGTTTCAGTTTCTCTGCCCTACATTTAAGAGTAGAATACAATATTTCTTCTCTCCAGCAAGACCAAAAGCCCATTCCATTTATTTATTTTCTTCTCCCGATTCACATCCTTTTGCATGAATCCCGTGATTTAGTTTGGTTGTTTGAGTGTTAAAGAAGGTATTTTATTATTTCCTTAAGGGAGGGAAAGCTGCGAAGGAACATTAAATATGCTGTGGTCCAGTTCTTGCACAGGAAGCCATGATTTGATGCCAACTAACTGACCAGTCAGACCTGGCCTCAGAAGTTCAGTGCTTTAGGCAAGATAGATTTGTTGAGTTTTTTTAGGTTTTCTTGTCAGATGTCCAGTTAATATATTTTAAAAACTAATTAATAAATACAAATACACATGTGTGTGCATGTATTGTTATGTGACTGTTTACAAGTGTTATGCACATATGTGGAAACACACCCATAATGTGACATATTTAATTGTCTGAGACAGCTACACTATAACTGAGGTACATACTTTTACCCGTGCTGTATTGAATTAGTGTTTTCTCCATATTCCTGGATCCCTTTGAACAGGTCTTGGAAATTATACACACACATGAGTGACCTCAGACAGCTACCCCCTTTTTTTTTTTTTTTTTTTTTATGTGACCATAAAATATTTTTGTCTTTCTTCCCCAGGAACAGAACACTGTCTGAAAACTGGGTCCAATATGCAGCTACACATCACCAGCTATACTTCATTAGTTAGAAAAAAAACACTATTATTTTTCAGCCCAGCAGAATCAGGAGGATCAAGTTTGTTCTTCTAGAAAGGATATGTTCCCAGTTTCACAAGGGCTATAAGACCAGATTTTCCAAGCACACCAGTGAGTTAAATAGCTATAACATTTTCTGTGTGTATAGGTACCTACAGTTATGTAACTTCACAGTCCAATTCATCATGCCTGACTACATACAGTAAAGGGCATGCTGGGAATAGGATTTCTGGATTACTTTCTTGGTTTACAGCAAACTGCATTTTTACTGAGTGTAAAACAAGACAGCCTTCATATGCCTGAAAGTTTCCTAACTCTGTTTATTCTGTAAAAAAAAACCAAAAAAAAACCCACCAAAAAACAACAAACCAACAACATTATGTTCTAGACCAAACTCTCTGTGATCAATTTTTTCAGGTTTTAAAACTTTCTGAAAGCCTGCAGCAGTCAGTTTTTTAACAACTTTCAAAGATGGAGATGAAGTAAAATTTGGAATCTGTAAGAGGTGTCTGAGGAAGAGTTTTCTGCAAAATCTGGAGGACATCTAGGACATCAAGCTGTCTAATATGACAGAAGGGCAAACCGTAGTTACCTATCCAGCAATGGAACTAGAAATTTGCAAAACATTGGGAACATGATTAGTATCACAGAGACAAGAGCAAAAGTGAGCTCTAGGAGAGTCAGTGAGGCTGTTCACGTTTAAAGTAAAAAAGTAAATAAATAAATGCTTAGCCACTTTATTGAGTTCCAAGATCCAGCTATTTTAAATGCATAATTTATACATTTGACTTTACCAGAATTTATGGATGTCTTTGCATTCAAAATCTCCATCACAGATTCAGATGCAGAGTGCTTGAAAATAGATACAAAAACCTACAAGATGCAAGCCAAAGATATCTTCATATCTATTCTAAACAAGTTTATAGTCTACCTTCCACCCTTCCAGGTGAATACTATTATTTTTGCTAACTAGTTTTCTATGGTGACAAGAAGAAAGGGAATTAATTACCTTACTTGTATGGAAGACAATGCAGATAGCTATTGCTCTGGTTTAGATTTTAAGTCTGTTAGGAGTATTTTGAAGGTGAGTACATCTTATAAGTCATTTTGCTTAATAAATATTTTTACTGTTTCCTTTTTTTCTTTAAGTAACAAAAGTAGGAATTATTTATATTTTTGTTTATGCATCCAGTTAGTTGTATTTTTGTTATATTCTGTGTAAATGTCCTTCTTGTTAGGAAGGAAACTGTACTTTAATTTTAACATTTTATTTCCTCATTGTCCTAGAGGTTTTTGAGTTAGGGTAACAACACATCTCCTTCTTGGTAGTCTAATTCATCCAATCTCTACTTAGAGTTTTTGTTCATTGATTCAGTCTCCCAATGCCTGTAATATGATAAATATGTGGAAACTTGAAAACCGTATCTTGTTTACATGGCTATGCAGCTGCCAAAACAGCTGCTATTTCAATTTTTGAAAAGGAAACAAAGACTTCTTATCTGCTGTGGAGGAAAAATAGACTGATCCTTCCATTCACTTTTAGTGTATCTCAAGCACATTTAATGTCATAGAAAATCCAACGCTTGAAAAAGATAACCTCTGTGAATAATACTGAAATGCATTTGGTGAAAATAATTTATTTTCTTATATTAAAACATTTTTTATGTGTCAAGGTTACAAGGAACTGAAAACGGCAGAAAATGGGAGTGCCTCCAAAGAGTTCAACACTCACAGTATACAATATAATTTCGGTTCAGCAGATAGCAGACAAAGAAAAATAAAACTAGTGTTGATGGGTCCTGGTGGATGCTGTATATTTCCCTTAGAAATAAAATGTAATATTTTAAAAAAATTGTTAAAGTGAAAAATTGTTTAAGTGAATGAAAAAAAATATAAATTTTCTTTCAAAATATTTCTTTTTAATAACATTATTATTGATATTGACCATGAAATGTGTAAACACCAAAGCACTCTAATTTATGCCTTTCTAGATAGACTTGTCTTCAAAAAAATTTTTCAAGAAAGATATTTATAATTTTCATGGAAAGAGTTGAAAATGTATTTTTAGGAAATATTTTGCTATTTTTGAATCACAATTTATTAGTGGAAAGATGTTCAGTGAGATGCTCAAAATCTAGAGCTGAGCATTCTTGGCTGGGAACAAAATCATTCACAAGTCCATATCTCACAAAAGGATGCAGGACCAGAATTTGAATAGGGCGGTTCCATCTTCTGCTGGAGAACTCTTTGCTGACATAGAACAGCAGAGTTTCCTAATCTTCCATCAGCTGCTAGATTTAGGATCAATATCTACCAAAATTTTTCCATGGGTGCATAACTTGAGTTACCCATGCTAATAATACAACACACGAGCAATAGACAGCTTGTGTCTGAGGAATTAATACAGGTGGTCTCAGTGTATTTTAAAACACTCAGTGGCTTTTAAAATGTGTCATATCCCTCCCCATAACCCTTCCAGATCTGTGATGAGTTAAGTTTGACCTTGCCGATCTTTAAAAAGCCAGAAATAGAAAAAAAAATTCCTTTAACAAGAGTTCCCATGATGATATATCTACATATAAAGTATACATAATTTGTATCTCTAAGGATATCATCTAGTTACCTGTCTCTGTCTCATCATGATTATAGCTCCTATAAAACCTGCTGTTGACATTTAGCTTCTATACTTCATTTCATTGCATCTTGGAGTAGAGGAAGGCTATTATTTGCACCACTTTCAAATACTTACTTTTAAATTAGAATTTATTTGTTAATCTCTGAATTTACACTCTAATCCAAGTTACAATAAAAGTCAAGAAATTAGACAATAATTTCTAATTTTCTTTGTTAACCAAATGTAATTGTTTTAAAATCTGAACTATTTAGCTGCACTTTACTCAAGTTTTAAATCCTTTAGGGGCAAACCAAGACTTTTTCTCTAATGACCACTCTCAATGTATTCTGTATATACTGCCAGGAATACAGAACATAAATAATATCTTTTTAAGCTACATGATAACATTTTTCTGTAAAGAACCATTTATTCCTTGAAACAAAATGCTCATGCTCTATTTTATGAAACTAGCCACAAAAGAATGATATAGGGAACTGTACACATTCTCGTGACTCTACATTTTCAAAAATAAGAGATATCTTTTAAATTATATAATGCAGCATTCAGATCTATTGTCTGAGGTTTTATTTTTCAAAGTATGACCTAAGCTGGTGTCCTGTCATTGTTTTGGCAGAACATGAAACAGCAAATATGTTAAATTTGAGTGGTTTCCTGCAATGTTATTCTATCAAACTGGCAATTTCCGAAAGGATTTGGAAAGGAGTTTGCAATTCCTTAGACACCAGGGAGGTCCAGCAATGTCTGCCAAGATGATCTGCAGCTCAAGCTGGTCCTAATATCTGAGCACATAAAAACATTCCTTTTACTCCAATTTATTTTTAGGCCTAATCTTAAACAGATTTGAGAAACCTTCTGAGTATCCACTGTTAGCACTTCCGAATGTAAAGGACTTGATATTAGTATTTTTATACTTTGTGGCACACGGAAAAATATACATTGCTTTCTCAGACGGTTTTTGAACAGAACATTTTAATTGCAAAAGTGAAACCATTCCATCTAAAAAGAGAAAGCAAGCAATAACCAGAGAGTAGATGTTGCAAATAAGGACAGGGTGTACCCTAGGAGTCTTATCTGTGTGAGCATGTACACAGATCTGTAGGCTATGTACTTCACACACTTTTTATTATTGCCAACAAATCATGATGTTTCCAAGATGGTAGCAACGTGGAAGAAATCTGTGATTCAGTTGTGGTTTGGAGCCAGCTCAAATTGCAGCTTCTGAAAAAGATCTAATTGGAAACCTAATTCTTCAGCTAGGCTTATTGGTCTCAAGCCTTTGAGCAGGGACCAGTGCTTTGTGGGATAAAATAAGTCTGTGGACTTAGTCCTAACATGATAGATGAAGCAGAAAACCTGTAAACCTGAAATCATTTAGTTTACTCCATCATTGACATTTGGGATCACCGTAGCCTAGCATCAAGTTACCAAAACCTCTGAGAGTCTGGATATGTCAATTATGTAAAACTCACGAGAACTTATTGTCTGTGAATAATATTAACCTCAGAAAACTCATCTTGTATGTTTCTTGCAAGAGAGATGTGTCTACTTTTATGTTTTTATGACTTGGCATTGAACATAAATAATTTTGAAGTGCTAATGAAAAAATATATTATTTGTCAGCAAAAATAAGGAAAAGCTCCAACTATGGAGATGATCCATGAAAAGCAGATGCTCCTGAAGACTGCTCAACATCTTGCTGGAGAGCATAAAAATTAGGTTATATTTTCTAGGTCTCCTTGTTCAGAAAAGGAAGCTCACAGAGGCAGAAGAAACCTAATGAAGCATATAAAAAATTATGATAATGGAACAAAGCAAAATTGAAGGGTACATTTTGGGTTTGTTTTTTTTTTTTTTTTCCCTGTCCTGTTTTGTTGGGGTTTTCTTCCTCAGAAAATGATACTGGTATATTTGTTTTAGGTAACTTTGTGCAAAAAAAAATTCTAAATTCTGTTTTTGCAGTCTAGAAATGCATACAGAAGTAGTCTCACATTACAAGCATTCTCATCTACCTGTACTTATAAAACTTCTTATATGTTCCCAAAATTCAAAAACTTAATTTCTTTGAAACAAAGAAGACTAAGAAGACAAACCTGAAATTTGGACCAAAGAGTGCACCAGTTTGGATCAAATAAAGTTGTGCGACTTTACAGGACATATTTTGCACACGCTTGGTAAATTTTAAATATAACAGGTAGGATAGCTAGAGTACATAAGGTTTGTTATCTGGAACATATGATTCTCACTGACTTTTTGTATGTTGACTTTAGTGGCACAATCCCAACCATCCAGTTTAATCTAAATAGGTACTTCTCTCTGTTCTTCCAAGAAAAGGTGAGATGTGAAAGAGAAGGATGCCATCCTCCTGAGATGGAAGCCTTTCTCCTGAGTAGATTACGGAAAATCATGTCTACCTTCTCTCTTGAACAAATACCAGTGGAGAAACAAGCACCAGAAATCCTGTTTCCAGGAGCAAACAAAATAGGGATTGTCTTTGAAGTGTCTGTAAGTAGTCTATTCAGGTAGAGAGAGAACAGCAAATTTTTATGTAAGGCACATATTCTTATTGGAGAATAGAATAATAAGGCACATATTCTTATTGGAGGATGTCATGCAATGCACATGGGTATGGAGAAGTCACACCTCAAAAAAAAAAAACAAACAACAAGGGAAGATGAGGTAAGAAATTCAATGGAATTGCCATTTTTTGTAATGAGACATTGAGAAGTTAGAAACAAGTGTCAAATATAATTCACAGAGATTGGTGAATGTTTTAGATAATGCTAATGGACAGAAATTCGAGCTTTAAGTATGTGTTTGAACTATTTATTAGTTTATTTTTTTTAAATTTCAGTATTAAATGCTATTGCTTCATATTTATAGTGGCCAATATACTAAGTAATTGAAAGAACTGTAGTTGAGTCAAGCCTCTCTATCAGAACTGCTTATTTCCTCATGCATCCTAGTTGCATGCAGTTTGATGTAGTTGCAGGTGAAATGGACTGTGGAAAATGCCACAACATCACTCCAGTTGTGTGAGGCCTCTCATCCAGGAGTATCCCACAAAATGCAGTTCAAAGGCTGAAGATCATAACTGCTACTCAAATTGAGGAGTGTGGGATAGATTTAGACAATTTCACATAATTACATTAAGGTCAACCACACGGTTAATATGTGTCATATTTAACCTATTATTTTTGAAAGAATGCCAAATCACTGAAGATGAAGGGAAACTGGATTGTGTTGATTTCTGTGAAAGATGAACAGATTCCAGGGCTGTTTAATCAGGCAGTTTCGGATCTTTATGAAGACTGTGTGTTTGAATTGTATACTTCTTTAACTCTTATTGAATGGTCTAAAAATACTAAGAGAGATAGCACATGTGGCAAGAAAACAAAGATTTTTCCTGCTGGAGATTTACTCCTCTTAGATAATAAGAACTTTCAGGTCTTAGAGGCTTTAATTGTTGGCAGGTTTTTTTTAAAATTGTAGTATCACAAAAAATTTTATGTGGGAAGGGACTACAGGAAGCACTTCTGCTCAAAGAAAGGACAGCTCTGAGGTCAGAACTTGTTCTGCGTTTATTAAGAGCTCAGTGGTTGCAGTGAAGGGCATTTACACAATTACTTGGACTTTTTTCAATTCCCATGGAAAGAAGAACAGAGAGAGGAATAAATGATCGAGGGGAAGTGATGGGAAATATATTTTTCACCTTTGTTATCTGCAACCAGGAGCAGGGAAAAGGCTGTGTGTTTGTGCCTTTCATAGCTGAGTACCTGGAGCTGTAATGCAATAACAAATGATGCAGGTTCGGTGACCCTGCCCTTAATAGAGGTCTTTAAAGTGCCAACAATGTCGTCAATTGGTCTGCATCCATTGGGACAGAATCTCATAATTCATCAAGCTTTAATAATTTCCTAGGATTAAAGGAATAATTACTCTGTAGCTCTGTGCAGAACACATATCTTTGCCACTAGCTAAGACTCAGGGTTCTGTTAGCTCTTCAAACAAGTAGCAAACTTTCAAAGATATTGTTGTTCACTGTGGACACTAATTCTTTTTCATCTGCACTTCAGAAAAGAATTGAGTGTCATGATTTTAAAAGCACCTTTTTTTTTTTTTTAACTCTAATACTGACTGCTTACTAAACACATGGGATTTGCTAATGAGTGTTGATTCAGTTTGATCTCAGCCAGAAAATTTCAACTACTGGTTTCTTCACCCAGAAAGAAAAATAATGAGTGATGCTGATGTGAATATAATGACAAAACCATATAAAATAAGAAGAGAAATTTTGGAAACTACAAAATAGAACATAATCAAATTATATACTAAGGAATGAGGAAGAACATAGGATGTATGATGCCTAGGGATTCTAGGATAATGCTACTGCTGTGTGGTATCAACTGACATGAAAAAAATTGCAAAATGTTGTACAGGCGCATATATATTTATTAAATGTGCATATGTCTGTCCTTTCCTGTTTGTTACAACTTTGGTGATCCACAAACATTCTAGTTACAACATCCAGATGGAAAAATATCCAGGTATAAGATGTATACCAGAGAAAAAACTGATTGTATTATATAATATACCAGAGAAAAAACCTGATTTTGTAGACATTTTCATTTAAGTCCAGTGTATGAAAAAACTCATGGCTGTAATGAATAGATTTCTGTGAGAAACTTATTTATGTTACAAAAATGGATAATTTATCAGCATACATTGTTACATCTTCAGAGTATATATAAAATATATTGTCATGCCCCCCATGACTTGACTATACAGACTGTCTTGGAGATAAAAATTTCTTGTTCATGTCTAAGAATAATTCTGGGCTTAATGTAATTTAAAAAAGCATTTATACACAAACATATTCAATGATTTTTATATAAATCAGCACCTGGTGCACAATTTCAGTCAAGTTTGGTATGAATGATCCTTAGAAGTGCCTGTGAAGTTCTTCCTATAACAATGAGGTCTCAGGCAACTGATTGGGTTACAACACCTTAAGAAAGTATTGACCCCCAACAGGTGATTATAAAAATAGGCATAATTTGCTCGAAATACAAGTTAATCCCTAAATAGAAAAGATCCAGGTAGTCAATTTAGACTTCTATCATGCTTGCATTTACAAAACACTGTGAAGTTGTTATCAAACAGTAAAGGCCTTGCCACAATATCTGTAGGACATGACAAGATGTCTGCAAGGAGAGCTCCTCTCCATTGGCAAAGGACTTGCTTTGCTCCACACTTTGTATGAGTTTTGTAGCCAAATTCTTGTCCACACTTGCTTAAATGGCACTAGAAATTGTTCCCAGGCTGTGAAAATCATTTATCCTGTTAAATATTTGAAGTCTGGGTTGTGCTACAAGAAGTGTCCCAAATTCTGCCCATTGTCTGGGATTTAGTACAGTATACACTCCCTTCCACTGAGCAGTCTCCAGACATGGCACAGTGAATCACAGAGTCACAGGATTACAGGACTGGTCAGGTTGGAAGGGATCACAGTGGGTCATCTGGTATAATCTCCCTGCTCAAGCAGGGTCATCCTAGAGCACAAGGCACAGGATTGTGTCCAGAATGTTCTGGAATATCTTCAGCAAGGGACATTCTACAACCTCTCTGGGCAATCTGTTCCAGTTCTTGGTCACCTGCGCAGTAAAGAAGTTCTTCCTCAGATTCAGGTGGAACTTCATGTGCATCAGTTTCTGCCCAATACCCCTTGTCCTGTTACTTGGCACCACTGAGAAGGGCCTGGATTCACCCTCACTTTTCTTATATGCGTAAGTGAAGTAACATTCCAGATTCAAAATACAGTTCAAATAACTTTTGTTAAGTGCAAAAAAAGTTTTTCAGCATTATTAAATATTTACCTGCAGGAAACCTACATTTTCTGTTGTTCAGAACTAAATAATATGAATTCCAGAAATACAGGAGTTAAACATAGTCTTGATTAACTCTGGAGTTAAAGTATATTTTCAGTTGTCATTTCAGTGATTGGATGCTGTCTGAATGGAATATATGGCTTTTTTGAATGATTTGAGAGAGTACAGAAAGTTACAGTCATGAAGCAGTAGAAGCAGAAAGTAATTCAGCAGAGTTACTAAAACTGGACAGGTTAATGAACTGACATGGAACTCTGCTAACTTAATGTAACTATTTTAAGTTCTGTAGGAAGTTAATTCTGCTCCAACCCTTTGACTAAAGACTGTAAAAATATCTTTGTCAGGAAAGGGTATCAACATTTTAATCTTCTTTGTGCTGATAAAGAGAGGGAGAGGGAAAGGAGTTCATTTTCATGGAATAAGATGGAGGTGGAACAAAAAAACTCTTTGTCTTGAGAAATATTGCACCTGCATTAAGTTCCCTGCTGATTCCTTACTAGAAATTTGATTTTTTTCTCTCTCCTCCCTCCCTTCATTATTTTCAGCTCTGAGGAATGTGAGGCACGTAAGCCATCCTTCTTGTCACTGACAAAATTCTTTCTTCAACTGCAAAAAGTAGATCTTCCTCCTCTAAGTTACCATCAGCAAGTCATCTCAGCAATGCACCTGTACTGTGTAACACTATATTATACTTTCCAGGGCTTCATATTTGTGTGACAGACTTAAGAGATCCATTTCCTGGTCATCTAAAACCTATGGTTAGGATTTCTGTGCTGACTAGGAAGGTCTTTTAGGAATGTATTCTGATTTGCAAGCAACGGAGAAATTATTGTTTCTTTTATTTGATATAAGGCTCTTTTTGTCAATAGAGGTGCCACTTCCATTGTACCCTGTCGCCCTGATTTTTCAAGATTTTCTAAGCCTTCTAATGTTTACATTCTTGTAACAAACTTTCTCACACACTTTCTGTAAATAACTTATTGTTTTGCATTCTTTTATGGAGGAGGAGACATTTCATGGACTGTTTGTCCAGTGTCATTGGAGAGGTGGCGCGTTCGCCCTCCAATCCAGTCACCTTTGGAAATCTATAAATGTTGGAGTCAGAAATTAAACATCCCTTTTCTCACCTTGAGAACAGCAGTGTGTGCGCGTCGTGTAGTTTCGTGTCCTATAGCGACAGTATCTCCTTCCCCAAATAAACCTATTGCATCTTCAACACATTGCTTAGAAACTAGATTTTCTTGGATGTACTCTTCTCATTAACTTTACACTTTAATGCTCAAGACTCATAGAGGGTACAGTCAGCTCAGAGAGAGATCCGAGGTTTTCCCAGATGCTTTGGTGGCTGTGGAAACCTACAAAAACAGAGATTGTGTCTAGGCTGGTCTGATAGCCCTAAAATCATTACAAATTATGTAGGCAGGCAAGCACACGAAGAAAGTCTCTATACAGGCTGTGTAATTATGCGGACCAGTAGATTACACAACCTTGTAATAGATAATATGTACTCCAACATTCCCTAGCTTTTCCCAGACCTGTTGAACAGGCCTTCACTGAGCAATCCCTACAATCCCGAGGCTGGTAACAGCCTTGGAAGATTTATCTCCCTGTACCACCCTCTGATGATGTACCAACCTGATACTTAAAGAAGCACATCAATGTAAGTGAAGCTAGCTTGTTTCCAAGTTGGATCTAGTCCAGTCAATCAGGAGAGGGAGAATCTGTGTATCTTGCTTCAAAGAATGGTTATCAATACATTAATCTCATATTTGCAACCTATTCCAAATAAGACTATCTAAAAGTCTACTCTGAGCCTGGATTAATTAATTCTGTGCCATAACAGCTTCAGCTACAGAATCAAATATATATTGATGGCATTTACAGTTAATATCAAGGCCACAGAGGCTGTATAAATTTAATATTCTGTGATCAGAATTTAAAATAAATTCATGAACACTGAGAAAATGTCCAAAATGTACAAGATGGAATATTGAAAAGACCAGTGTCATATGTAGGAATCAGAAAGCAAATTCTTTGTTTTGGGAAGCAAAAAAACTCAGAATACTGCCTGGCAGGTTATACCACTAAAATAAAAAGAAGTCTTTAAGATGAAAAACAAGCTCATTATGGTCCAAAATGATTTATGTAGTTTGCATAAAATGTTAGAAATAATAATTCCAGTTCTACTTTGCCCTAATGTATCCAGATGAGATTCCTGTGACTTTCAACCTCCTTCTTAAAAGAAAGGTATTACTGGCCTGAATAGAGACCAGAAGAAAACAGTCCAGACAACAGCAACATCAAATATGAGAAAAACTAATTAAAAATTACACAGTGTCAAAGGCCCTTGTATTCTTTAACATAGGAAGGACAAGTACAAAGAGGAACCTTGTCTCAGCATGTTGTAAGACAGCATTGATCAGTTCAGCAAAAACACTGGCATAATGACAGACAAAATCCATTTGACTGCTAACAAGATTTGAGCCACTTATTCGAGAACTGTCATGTGGTTCTACAGAAGTAGAAACACTTAGGGATTATAGTATCTCTAAAATCTGTAGTTGGAGGAGAAAATTCACAGATAGATTGTATTTGGTCCTGAAGCAATGTAGAATTTGATATGTTTGGTTTCATGCTTTCTCAAACTTGTTTTCTCAATTTAAATATCATGCCATAAGTCTAATATTTTATTCCTCATAACTCTGTTACAATTACTGTTACTGGTGGTAGTGTCTCTTAGTATTTCTGTTGGTAAAATCCTGTATCTACTCTCCCCTATATTGACAAATTAGCTATTAAGATCTAATACTTTCCTTTTTTTGCATTTACAAAAAATAATAGCTTTCTGCAGCCCTTTATTATTACCAATTTTCCAAGACTTCTTTGAAATGAAGAACTTCTCATTGAAAGTGTGATAAGATACCCTCTTCCAGATGTTTCAAATATCCAGGGTGTGAATTTTCTACTCTTATGATTTAAAGTGTCCAATTTTGGAGCTTGCTGCTTAACATCCTGATGAAATGGAAATAATTTCATAGTTGTCTTTAGAGACAGGAATATATTATCTTTCATTTTCTTACATCTTTTCTTTTTCCCTCTTTCCCTCCCATTTTTACTACTAATTCTTCTTCTTCTGTAAGGTAGAGCATGTGTGTAAGAGTGTGTTTAACCAAACTGAAAACTGAATGTTTAATTAAAAAAAATATATAGCACCTGATAGCTCCTGTTATGCCTGCAGCAGATGAATTCATGATCTCAGCTCTACTTGCACCGAAACACACATATCTGTACAACCAGGACACACAAATGTAGGAGGCCATACCAACCATCTCGGGAGAGGCTAATTGGGGATGCTCTTCAGTGCCTGCATGTTCAAAGTTAAATGTTATCATAAGCCACGTGAGTCACCATGAGGCACCGTCATGAATTTTGTTACAGCATTAATATTAACAAATGGAGAGAATTCAGAGGTGCCTGTCCTGCTGAACAAAACTGAGATTTGCAACTCCAAAATACATAATGAATTATCTGTTTTAAGACACTTGTAAAGGTAGATTCTTCCATAAAAAAGAGAGTGTCCTTCAGCATGCGTATTGATAACATTTTTTCTTCAAAATTACTCACAGATAAAAAACCTAGAAAAGTATAAAATTCCAAAATGTTGACAAATATTTATATTTTTTTCTATTTTTCTATTAGAATAAACAAAATGACAAAAACCCCGAAGTTTAGAAGTTTACATTGGGTAATTTAAATTTATGCTTAGTCACTTGAATCATTATGCAGATATTATTTTGCAGAATTATACATATACAACATTAGCTTTTTGTGTTCACCCAGTGTTGTGTGTGACAGAATACAGAACAGAATGCATTTTATGTGTGTCTGCTTAGTTTCTTATTTTGAAAGTGTTCTCAAAATTCAGATGAACAATCAACATGTATGATACTGTTGCACGTGACTGAGACTTAGGATCCAATATATAATCATAACCAACATGTGAGGCTTATATTGACTAAATAAGATATTCATCAAGACAAAATCAGATCTGGAACCTAATTTAAAGAAAAATACTAAATCAAAAGCATTGTTTGAAATGTCAATGTGCATTAATGTACCCACCAATGTTCCTTCCATAATACATCTTCATATCCTTAACTGAAGGCAGAACTCATTGTGTCATCTATTCATACATGTACAATTTATAGTTTCTAAACTGTCGTAGTGATTGATTTACTTGGAACATATATAACAAACATAATATAGTGCACATGCAGATACAAAGTCACTGAGTGTCCAAGACAGGAGAAATACTTCATTGTCTAAATTCATTTGAATTTTAACACTCCTATCAGAAAATGGTTTTTTATTTTATTCTGTATAATAATTTTTTTGTGTTTGTGGAAATCTGTGAAATCATTAATAGAAAGAAAAGAATACAGGACAAGCAGTTTATATTTACTACATTACTCCTCCAGTGATGAGGATGATGCAGACTTTTTTTACCATAAAAACCAATCATTGGGGAAATGCTGTATCCACGTCTCCATAGATCACTACTAGGTGAAAGAATTTTGCCTGGAATTGTTTATTTTTCTATCAGCTTATGTTCAGGTATTATACAGGTGTAATTTGAAGACCAAAGGATATGTTCTGCCCTCATTTGTCACACCATAGCAGCTTGGCAAAATAACTGCAGTGTACCTATAACAGGGCCCACAGAAACACCAGCAGAAAATCCATGAAGGCAAATGTGTAGGATCTTCAGGAAGTATTTATGTAGGACTGAGTACATGTGTAATCAGGCCACTGAAACAGAATCTGACAAAGTGTGAATAGCAATTGGATTTTAGTTTAGATTTTGTTTTGTTATTTTGATTCATACCCAGTCTCCTCCCTCCCTGTGAAATCAGAAGAACCTTTACCCATTCATACCACTATAATGGTGTGCAGAAGTCAGCCACCTTATTTTTAACTTATTTTGAAAAGAACTCTGAATAATTGAGGCATTCTATTAAGAAGGAAAATTATTATGTGAATTTTGGAGCACTGCATCTTCCATCAAACAGGCAGGAAGAACATCTACTATTTCACTTTCAAAATGCACCAGCAAGAATGTGGAATGACAGCACATAAACCAGATCAAAACAGTTGCACTCCATGTCCACTGCAGTTCCACAGAGAGAAGGAGAATTAACCTCAATTGCATTTCAGTCATTGGCTTAGATGATCTGGTGGCAATGTAGGGACTTTGGTACAATTTTGTTTCTTGGCTGGGGTCCACTTTGTCTCAACATTAAAATAATGGAATGCAGCCATAATACCAGAAACACCTTGGAAGAGGCTTATGGTCTGTCCAAGAGACGAGAGGATTGTATATGTCTGATTTCAGCTGGAAATGCTACAGCAGCATGTGGAAGTCTTGAAGTGTAAGTGAGAAAAGTGTGATTTAACAGTAAGGAAAGCCTTCCTTCCTGACAGCTTTGCAAAGCTGCAAGGGACAGCCAAGCATTTCCCATGGAATGGTGAGTGCACGAATTAAGGAAGAAGTGTGTGTTAAACAGTTAAGACGTAATGACCTTGTTTCAGGGAGCCACAGTAAGCTCTGATGTGTAGGGAAATGGTGAACTTTAATAAAATTAGATAGCAGATTAACACAAACATTTGAAGAATAAATTTTGTAACTTAATCATAAGCAAAATACCGATCCAGGGCGCACTTCTATAGCGCAACAAATTTCTGTCAGTATATTTTAAAAAGACATGTTCATTTTTGAAGTCTAATGTGTTCTTTGTTCTCGTTTCACATTTTCCATGCTTTCCCTATGCTAAAGGTTAGCAAATAAATAATGTGTGCTAGGTTAGTGGGGTCTCCAGGATTTCTTTTCCTCTTTTCACTGTAGGGAAGTTTTGGATTTATCTCTTCCTATCACTTCAGCTTTAGCTATGACTATACCTCAGTGATTTTGTAAAGAACGTCACTGAGGGTATATGGCAAATGCCATTGACTCAGATGTTAATGCTGCATTTCTTATCAGCTATTTTCTTGATGACAAACTGTGTTTCCAGAAAAAAAGCTGGGTTTGGACAATAACTTTTCTCCATAGTTATGGGAAACAGAATAGCCACTCCATAGTTTTCTCTTTCAGCTTCCTTTTATAAACCAGATTTTGACCTGTGGTAACATCATAAAACCTAAGCAAGTCTTTCTGAAATGCCACAGGTGTGATCATATGCCAGAATAAAAAATATCTGGTCAAGTTTGAGGCAAATGAAGCAAAGCATTTCTGTCAATGTGAGGGTTCAAACTGAAGTGATCTCACATTAGGTGTTTTTTTTTTCTGTTTTCTCTCTTTTCACTTGCCAAAGCTTCAAGATGGTTTTGCCTGAAATCTGCAAATCAGTTTAATTTTGTTGGACAAAAGTAGCGGAGTCAAAAGGGCTGTGCCAGAGGGCTGGCCAGAAGGAAAAGCGGACACTGGGAGCCACATGAGAGAGCAGTAAGCTGTCTAACAAGGTGTGTCCTGGGAATAACAGAAAACAGAGTTTGTTCCACCAGTTTTGAAAGCTCTATGAGAGGAGAAGAACAAGAAAATAACTCCTAATGTAGTTGTTTGTTGTACAAGGAGGATCTCCTTTTGGAAGTGTTATCATGGGACTACTCACATACATATTTCAAAGATTTTGCATAAAATGAACACTGAGCAAAGGGATATTAGCACATCTGAGAGTCAAAAAGAAAGAAAAAAACATTAAAATGCTTTTTAGACACCTTAACACCCCTTGCAAGTTCTCTTACTCCTGCATATTTCATTTGAGTACATGTGAAATTTCATGGCCGAACTTTGTACGAGTATAGTAGTGGAAGAGGCTTGAACTATCCACTGGTCATCACTGTTGCTTTTAAGATGAAATTGTATTTTTCAGAGTAATTATTATATCTATGATATACTCTGTTTTATGGTAGTGGCTGAAATTGTTTTTGTTCAGGCCCGTACTCTGGTGAATGTGAAACTGGGAAGCTAAGCTTGATGGTTGCTTCTGCTTTTCACACTTCTTAGATTTGGAAAGTCTCTTTTTTTCACATCAAATAACAAACATACTTGGATTCCCTTAGCTTTAGATTTCGCCTCTGGGCCTTATCAGGAATTAGATGTGTCTCACAGAGCAGACTTTGGTTCATACACATAATCAGCTGAACACACTCTGAACAAATATCCTTTCATGGACAGTAATCTTCATCCCAGATTTTTGAAACCAGTCACCAGGTAAAGAAGGAATTTATTTTCATTTCCAGTACTGTACATGTGGGTGGGTATATTAAAATAACTAAACCAACATCGGTCCTCCATGTTATCCTTCCTCTGTGCCTGAAGGAAGTTGTCATGGTTTAATGGCCTTCTCTAATGTAAAAAATAACTGAACAAAATTTAGTTTTCACCAGTTTTGTATTTAAGTTTTTTAGTGCTTGATTTCCTAAAGAGCAGTTAATGATAAAAAGTTCTTGAACTGTCTTTTCTTTCTGAAAAGCATTGCAAATCAACTAAGTTGTCTTATACTATAATTTGCATAAGTTTTGAACAAGATAGTCACTGTAGTCCAGGTAGGCCATGTGTCCTGTTAGGGATCAAACATTCATTTCAATCAAATAAATCTCTGTTTTCCCCCACTAAGCAGTGTTATATGTCCAGGCTGAGTTTGAGATTAAAAGATCAGGTACTATGAAAACAATTAAGCATTTGTTCTACCATATTCCTTCTCGAAAAAGAAGAGTTTCTCTGTGAAAGAAAAAAAAACAAATTCATGGTTCTTTTTGAGATAGGATGCAGTGATCTAACACAGATAAGATGCACTCCTTTTTGCCCTATTCAAATATTAAGCTATCTAATGCAAATATTATTTTCCAGTAACTGAAATCATTCATTTACCCGCACCTCTAGAAAACCCTGAATGCAAATGTCTTTCACATACTGAAGTAGCTTTCACTAGCTTATTTTCCTGAAACACTAATGGCTTTGTATTGTGACTGTTGTTTTCTCCCTAAGATTATAAAACTTTTTAAGGGTTGCATGAAAGCAAAGAGTACTTAGTGGTTGGTTGTTTCATTCTACATTTTTTGTATCATATTTATGTTAACCATCTGTGTTGTAAGTTTTAGAGTTGAATTTTTCATTTCAATTTCTATAGAGTTTACAAATACTTTTAATGTATGTATTTTGGATATTATATGTTATGTTGTTATTTAAGTGCAGTTTACCTGTAAAGTCATCCTCTACCTGAAACGTGCTATGCAATTTATCCCAAGTATTTTCTTCTTCTCCTTCATGTTGTTTATTTTACTGCTAACTTTTAAAGAGATTTAGTAAAAAATATATGCCTTTTATTCTTTGCTTTTCTTTGTAAAAATTAGCAATGATTTAAAGCCGTAAAGCAAACGGTAGTAGCTCTGCTGTATGATAAAGAAACCAGGGAACAAGAACCACTTGACAAACATAAGACAAACATGCCGTCCTTAAACTGCCTCCTATTGATCATACAGAGCAGCCTCAAATTGATCGAGGGATTCAGCCAAAATAGGAAGTTCTTGTGGTGAGACGGCTGATATGGTCAGGCTGGAAAACCTCTCAACTGCTTCCTGTGGTCACCCAAATTCCAGGGTCTTGCCGAACCGGAGGACACTCAGAATAAAGGATTTCTTAGAATTTGCTCTGCCCTAGTCAGGGGCTCTGCAAATGGCATGTGACTCAGTACTGCATGATTTCAGTTCCTTGAGCAAACTAAGATAAAGTAGAAAAATGTTTCCTTGCTTACCCTGGAAAGATTCCCATGAATAAGAGGTGCCACAGTCAAGGGAACTTTTCTGTGTAGTTTTGCAGACATTTTGGTGGTATATGGCAGCCTTCAGCTTCAGCTGGCTTCATGAGAAACAGGAACTCTACTGACACTTGTTACTACATATCCTTAACAAGGATATGTGAACACTGTGAGTTTGGTAGCTACAACCACATTCACCATGAAAAGTCTTCTGCAAAAAGGGTACAAGTTTTAACTTGCAAATTATCAGATCCTGCCTCAAAGCTCTGCACATCCTCAAGTTTTCCATTCCTGGTAGCAGGCAGAGGGGAAAAGAGGATGATTCTCACTTTCCTTGCAGATATAGACTCTGAATGAATAAATATATGTGCTCCTGTATTGTCAAGTTTTTGCTGGAAAACTGATTTTGTTTAAAGGACGTGAAACGTAGTGCTTTCATCTCTGCACCTTGGTTCACAGGCATTAGACTCTGCTCCAAGCAAATGTGCAGAGCAGATAAAGGTGACATTATCATCTCTATGCAGGAGAGGAACTAGTCTGTGCATGTACTTCCATGTAGCCAGTCTGCAGAGATGGAACAAAGCTGGCCTCAGGCCTCCCAGGGCAGGACTGTCTCAGTGCTTCAGTTCTGTTTCACTGCTCAATTTCACATGGTATTGGATCCCAGGTACAGGGACCTCTCTGGAAATCTTTTCTTTCATAGATCTAGAACACTGATATATCTTCACCTTTCTCTAGTTTCTTACTGTCCTACCTTTGGTGACCCTATACCAATTGCATACAGATTCATTTTTCCAACTGGTTTCCACTCATGTGTGCTGAGTGTGTAAAATAGAAAAAAAAAAAAAAAGCTTAAATCTAGCATCCAGTGTGGCAAAATATGATGCAGGCATATTTAAATATTTTAGGTATCTAGCTCTGATGAGAAAGAGATTAACTAATTATCTTTGAAGCCAAATTCTCACCTGAGCTCTGATAAAAGTCAGTGGAACATACACATAAATCCTTCTGAGGTGATCTACTTCACTTAAAACAAGAGCTTCCACTAATCACTTCAGCTCTGCTGGTAAATAAAAGAGAATGCCAAGGTGCTGGCTTTCCACCAAATGCTAGAATCCTTAAGGCAGAGAGATATTGAAAAAATCTAGATGGAGAAGTCTGGCACAGAGCCAGAAAGAGACAGAGAGTAATTAAACATTGCAAAATCAGAGTTTCAATGGTCTACCTTCTCTCATTTAACAATGTAGATACACTCAGTGGCTTCATAATTTGTGCTCCTAGGGTTCATTTCATGACTCTGCAAGACAAGGCTTTGCTTCTTTCACACATGTGTTCATAGAAAAATAGGGAGACAATTGCCTGAAAATCCAAATTTAGATACTCTGAACTACCTCTTATAGAATCTTTACTTTTGGTCAGTGTAAAGTCCATGACTTCTTAAAATTTCCTTCTACAGTTTCAGATATGCCCTATTACCTGTTGCTGCTCATAGAAGCTATCTTACCATTTGAAGTGATAATCAGTCTAGGTCCTACTTCAATGAGCCTCACTCTCTGCTGATCATGGTTCTTCGTTCGGTGATTTTAGTTCTGTCCTTGAATCTTGTAGGCATCTCTATGTTTAGCATCCCAGTTTGTAAATCCCTGTTTGCTCCTGGCCTTGAATAAATGGACATTTAAATATGAGCTGTTTCTTCCTTTTTTTTTTTCTTTTTTTTTCCCCATTTGTGACAGCTTCCCAAGATTTAAACCTTTAATAGTCTTGATTCTCTTATGAACCAGATTTCAACTGCTCTAGTCTACTTGTAAATACTGTAGTCATAATTTTTTCATCTCTGTAAGCCAATAAATGTGTGAAATATGCAAAATCAGATTGTTCACGAGGGGAAAAGGTATCTGTTTTTTGACAATGGTGATTGATTTCTTTCCAGACCCAGTCTTGTTATAATTATTTGTTACCAGATACAGTATTTAAAGAAAATTTTATGTCTATAGATTTTGGCCCAAATCCTTGCTCTATAGCTCTTGAAATACCAAAAGGATGTAATAGAATTTTGTAATGCAGCCTTTGAAGGTATGTTCCAAAGAGGTCAGTTCAGCCTTTATAGAGGAAACTGTGTTCAAAAGGAATGTCAACCAGCTCTGAGCTAGTTACATTTGAAGCATTTAATTTTGAAATGGAGCCTACTAGGCTACTGTTTTTTCCAGGTTATTGATCTCATGAGCTACTAATCTTCCATCTGGAAACTGAGAGAATCCAGGAGAGGCAAGTGGAAGAGCTCCAAAGAAGGTCTGTGAAAACATAGCTTGGAGGATGTTGGAAACTACAGGAACTTGCTGTGATTGCCATCACACAGCAAGTGCAGTGGCTTTATCACTAAGGAATAAAAAATTATAAGATCTCTAGTTTCCTTTATGAGTGCATTCCCTGAAGGATGATATGAGGCAATTTGCCCAGAGGGAAATGAGTGGCCATGCTAGCTCAGCCTCCTCTTCCTGCAATAATTTTTGAAAAGGGTGTGGGTTTTTGGAAGGCTGAATTGATGCTGATGAAGCAAATTAACTGAGTGAAAAAAATCCACCCCAGCTACAAAATGAGAATCAACTGCAGCAGAGTTTGCCCTCTCCGTAATCTACCTACTGCGCAAGTGATTCATCCTGAACCACAGCACAGTCATTCAGAGGGAATACCAAGGTCTCACTTCCAAATTATTACTCAGAATTGAGTGGGAGGAAGTCCCTATTTAGTAGTGTAATGGATTCTAGAACCCCATCTCAGAACTCCTTGGCAGGATGGAAATGCTTTCTCTTGGACCTAAGTTGAGTCTGAAATGCTTAATGAGTTGAGTCATGCCATGAAGTGAAGTAAGTAAGGATGAGAAACAGATCATTTGGGTGACATCCAAAATACAGCATGCCTAAATCTGGGCTTCCCCATCGTCACTCAGAAGTGTGATAGAGTTTGCCCTCAGCAAAGTTATTTTTTTAAGCATCTTTAAAAAGCCAGGCTTTCAACAAGGGTAATTAGTGGGGATTGGCCTCAGTCTATTTTTGCTCTTCTGCAGGAAAGAAACTTTTTGTTTGTTTGTTTGGGGTTTCTTGGTTTGGAGTTTCTGTTTAATTTCCTTCTTTTGCAGCATCAAAGAAACTCCGGTTGTACAGAATGATGGCAAAGCCTGAAGGACAGCCATGATTTGACACCAACACTCCATCTACTGCTGAAACAACAGAATCCAATATTTGTACCTCGAGAAAAGGTATATAATACCATATATTGTTAGGTGTTTATCTGGAATTAAGTTGCATTCAGTAGTAGGTGATTACTCCACTACTGTGCTTTAGGAAATCTGACACAAATCTTCTATTCATTTCCCTTCTCTCACTAAATGAAAGCTTTGCTTTCTGCACTTCACTTTTTCATCTATGAAATGGGGGAATCTGAACAACTACAATGAGCAGCAAATATTCATACCACTGTGAGAGAAGTATAAAAGCGCAGCTGAAATACTGGACAACATGTAATGATACAGCCAAATAGGATTGCAGCTGAATTATACAAACAGTCTTACTGGGCTGCATGAGCCTCATGCATTGCTGGAATCAGAGGGTTGATTATATGAATTACAGAGAAAATCTAAACTCCCCCTCTCTCCAAAGAAACAAACACAAGTTGCTTTTAAGGGTAGTGAACTGTCTGGAAAATGAGATTTGAGTAGAATTAATTATGTAGACTGAATGGGAATAATCACCATAGAAAAACATCCCAGTCAGAGGACCCTCATCTCATGAGCTAAGAAACTGCATACTGGTAAGTAATTGAGGAGATCCCAGTATAGCCTGGATGAAAAACATTCTGATTTTTGTTAAACTGTGAAACTTTCTATACGTAAAGCAGAATTTTTGGATTTCACATCTGTAATCTGCAAAGGAAACCACATTTAACTCATAGAATCACAGAATTATGTATATTTTAAGGAACCTTAAGGATCATGTAGTTCTAAACTCCCTGCCATAAGTGGCCACCTTCCACTAGACCAGGTTGCTCAGGGCCCTATCCAACCTGGCCTTGAACACTTACAAGTGCAGGGCCTCTACATCTTCTCTGGGCAACTTGTTGCAATGCCTCACCACCCTCACAGAATATAATTTCTTCCTTATATCTAATCTAAACCCACGCTCTTTCAGTTGGGATCCATTCCCCCATGTCCTGTCATTACATGCCTGTAAATGTTCTCTTTCCATCTTTTCTGTAGGCTGCCTTCAGGTACTGGAAGGCTGCAATTAGGTCACCCTAAAACCTTCTCTTCTGCAGAGTGAACAATCCAAATCCTCTCAGCCTTTCCTCATAGGAGAGGTGCTCCATACTCTCCCCAACAGGTCCATGTCCTCCCTGTGCTCTGACCCTAGAGCTGGATGCAGCACTGCAGGTGGGGTCAGACCACAGCAGAGGGGCAGAATCCCCTCCCTGTCCCTGCTGCCCACACTGCTTTGGCTGCAGCCCAGGATATGTTTGGCTTTCTGGGCTGTGAGTGCCCATGGCTGGGTCATGCCCAGCCTCTCAGCCACCAGCACCCCCAAGTCATTCCTGAAAGAACTGTTCACTTCCCAGCTTGTATCGATAGTGGGGATTGCCCCAACCCAAGTGCAGAACCTTGCACTTGGTCTTGTTAAACCTCATGACATTCCCAGTGTTCTCAAGCTTTTCCAGGTCCCTCTGGATATCATCCCACCCTTCAGGTGTGTCATCTGCACCACTCACCTTGGTGTCATCTGCAAATTTTCTCAGGTGCCCTCAATCCCTTTGTCTATTTCAGTACTGAAGATATGAAACAGAAGTGGTCTCTGAAGGACACCACCATCTAATTTCCTGAAGGGACATGTAAGTCCAATTTTGGAGTCCATGCTCAAGAAACAGGTCCTTCGTGCTTTGTTTAATATTGTGTCTTCATTAGTAAATTTATACCTGCTTTTGGGCACCTCTGCAATACTGTTGCCTTGGAAGGTGTGAGCCTCTATACTTATGTCCATGAGAAATCCTCAGATTACTACTCAAAATAATAATTATTTTATCTACAGCCCTGGAGGTCTCAGTATGATAGATTTCACATCAGCAAATAAACCTCATGATATCTGAACAAAAAACTCTGTGTTTGACTTTACCCTGAACATGTTATCTCTAGTGCTGATGTTTCCACAGCATCAAGCAGAAGAGTAGAATGTGTTCTACTCTTTTTTCTTAATTTTTCAGTCAAAAAAATAAAATCCCTGTTTTTCCCTATCAGGTTGGAAAAGTGCACCTGTAGTTGGACATCCAGGCTTGGGAGAGACTTGTAGTTGCACAATCATCCTTCTGAGCTGGTCATCCACCTTTCTTTATACAATGGTTCTCTCCATTACTGTCGTTCTACAAATAATCACATCAAGCACATCTTCTTGGTAGTAAGTGGCAGTGAAAAAGAAAAGTGCAGGAAAACATTATTAGCCTTCTTTGTGATGGTGTCTGACATGCTTACATGCAGAGAAGCCTTTTTGTCTTGTCACTGCACAAGCCTATTTCACAATCCCCAATGCTTTTTGTGATATCACAGTGCCTTCCCCAAATGAACCCTTTTTCTCCCTTCCTTCTCAGTAAAAATGTTGTAGGAGACTAATTAAAAGCTAACATAAATCTAAACTATGAAGACAATTTCTCTAAGTCCTTCCTGGACTCTAAAGGGAAAAAAAGAAAGAAATAACCAGTCTCCTGTGCAGGTGGGGGAAGGGGAGGGAGGGGATGGCAGAGAAGGATTATGCTGCAAGTTCTCTCTGAGTATTTGCCTGAGGTCTCACTGTAAGTATCTTTTCTAAAAACAATTAATGAACTAAAGTAAAGTAGGACTGGAACAATGACCCAGTGTTCTGGTATTTCCTTATTTATATCGTTTTTGACTGAAATTTGCAATAAATGTGTCTCATTTTTTTTGTTTGCTTTTGTTTTTGTTATAGTAAATGTTCAGCATTTTGTGTCATGATGGGAATTTTAATGAATGCAAAACAAAAGCATTAGTGAGGAGTAATGCCCAGGATATGAATCAGGTAGGTACATGTATTCATTAGCACTGATTACTAACACTCTTTCATGCTATTGTACATCGTAATGCGGGTCAATCAGATGCACCACAAAAAGACTTATAAAAGAGTTACTGACACTTTTCATGTTCACTTCCAACTCTGGATTGATCCAAAGTTTGTTCACAAAAATGCTGGTGTAATCTTAGCCCAGAACACCAGAGCTTCCACTCTCTTTTTGAGAAGTACAGCCCTCTTGAGGGGTTTAGAAATGTAAGTGCCCAGAAGAAATGGGTCCTGAAAAGAGTCTGCTCCAAACAGCAACCTTTACACATGTCACAAGTGAAGGAATGTTTGTGCCTACCCATGGGGAATTAACTACTTCCCCTTGCAGCCTAGCCACTTCAAAGATAAAGTAGCAGATTTTTTTCTTTCCTTCTGTTCATTTTTTTTATCTCCTTCAGGATGCTAAAATAAGCAACAGGTATGCAGTGCTGATCAATGCAGCTTATTTTTATAATAGACACTGGAAATCAGAGAAATTCTGACACAGCAAGGGAAAAAGTCCCACATTTGGTGTATGACATATAATATTGCTGGAGTCTCATCAGTAATCACAGTCAGCAGAAGCAGCACAGTCTCAAACACAGGGACATTTGTCAGAGGCATAGGAAGACAGAACCTTACCTGGTGCAACCCTTTTGTTTTCAGTCAGATTGTACATTTGGTGAGTTTTACAGTTATGCCTTTAAAGCAAGTTCCTTTTGCTGCTGCCTGAATAAAACATAGCATTAATATTCCCTTTCCCCCCCCTGAACTGCCAATTCCTTCAATGAAAATTTGATAATATGTTTTCATTTCAACAGTAATTTTTTCCTTAAGAAAATAAGCAAGAACTCAATCAAAAATATATCTATGTAATAGTGTAAGGAGTTAAACCCTTCCTCTAGCCAAATGCTTCCTAAATGGTGTTCACAGCACAGACACTGCTGAATCTGAGGACATCCATGGCTTTTGATGTTGAATTCTAAGATATAGTTTTAAGTGGAAATGGCCTTTTAGTATCACCAGCTTTTTTCCCTTCTACTTCCAATTTTACCACTTAATTTATCATACTCATTAGAGCTTTTTATCACAGAAATGTGCTACTAACTAACATAACACTTTGCCTTAGACGATAGGAAATAAAGGTATGCCTTAGGCATACAGAGAGTCACTTTCTTAGTATGTTAAACTGTCTTTTCTGCTACTCCCAGGGAACAACTAAACCCAACAGCCATTAGGACATGTTCTAAGGAAGCAAACTCTCCTTTCACATCCTGCCTCTGGCAGTAGCCAGTGCAAGACCAAGCAGGATGGTAATGATGATGGCTTCCACAGATCTATCATTCATTCAAGGTGGTGCATGTGCAGATGCAACTTCTTTCTGGTCTCCAGCTGTGCATTCTTATATATCTTGATACACAAATTAGGTCTTCCTGTATTAAATAGATTTCTCCATCTTAAGTCACAGTGGCCTCCTAAGTTATTGTCTGCTTTTATGAAGTTGTTCTGCAGGTTTTATTAATTTCTCATTCAGCTTTTGCTCAGGGAATTTCCAAATTATTTCCTGCTGGATTTTACCCTAACCCAAGTAATGAACTAACATGGACCTTCATGATCTAATTTCTGTCACCCCAGAGCTGCCTCTTTTCCAAAATGAACAATCCCAATTCTCTCAGCCTATCCTCATAGGAGAGGTGCTCCATACTGTCTCCAACAGGCCCTTGTCCTTCTCATTATATTAGTTAACACCATTAAATATATTATTAATTTCTATTAGAACAAGTAGCATTTATTCAGTCTTTTTCAGACTATGTTTCATTTGTCTTGTTTTTCTGCAGCAGAGGCTGCAGTTATGAGTTTTGTAAATTCTCAATCTTTTCCTTCCTTATGGCTGAACAATTTAGTATCTTAATACCTTTCTGAAGGGAGAAAATTTTCTGGTGCGTTTGTTGTTTATTTTTTTTTTCCAAATTATTATCTCACGTAACAGATGCACACAGATGAGCTCCTTCAAAGCTTGTAGACATTTCAATAGCTGAGTCTCAAGGGTTCTGCTGTCAGATCTTGGACCTTATCATATTCCCAGGATTCCCTCTAACAGTAGTGAAAGTTAGGCATCTGTTAAATAGCATCTTCCCATTAGTGGTTAAGCAGGATGAAATGGAAAAGAAGAAAGGGATGTGGGTTTTAGCAGCTAATTGATGAGAAATAGGTGTCAATGTGTATTTTAAAATGTACACAATGTGAAATATTTAATCCAAATTTGGACAACTGTCCAGCACCTAGAATGGTCTGTGTGGGATGAGATGGAGATCACATGAGAGCCTTGAGGAGTATCATGGATCTCATCCTCAGCCTTCCTTCCTTCCTCATCACAGAAGAAAGTTTGGAAGCACGCAATGAACCCAAACTGTATAGATCTGTAAGCTTTTTAGAGGGCTTTGGAAAAGTTGCAGCTAATTAAACTTCATTTTTTTTTGTATGAGGATTGCCTCAGAATCAGTGAGACTTTGCATTAGGTCCTCAGAGATACTTTAGCATCTAATTCAACTGCCCTGTAGTCTTTACCTATACATTTGCCTAAGAGGTGTAATTTTTCCACTGATGTGCAGGTATAGTAGAGTAACTGGGCTCCCCAAACCCAGAACTCTACCTTAAGCAAAGTTCCCATTTATAGCTGATTGTTAAAATAATATTATGCCTTTAAGAGTGTCTCCTAATTATATAAGTTCTCTAGATCAAAGCACACTATTTTCCATTTCTATGATTTATTAATTACCTTGTTATTTCTATTTCTATTTATGCATTTACTATTCCTAGTTCCTTTGTTTCCTGATCAACACATGGCAGAAACTTTCTCATCTATAATAGCAGGCAAATTAGCCTGAGGATGCAAATGGTACTGGTAGTTTTTTAGTCAATTATTCAAAAGACTTGACAGATATTCCCACAGGGTCAAGCTTATCAAATGCTTGAGAAATGTTCCAGTGAACCCAGGATAATTTGAATTGGACGTTTGGTAAACTGTAAACAGAAATGCTATAAAAGACAGAATAATGACAGACTCTGTGATACAGATCAGTCCAGGCAGAATGAAAATGAACTGAAGGAACTAGAATGATTTCTAGAAATCACAAGTAAGCAGGCTCTCTCCAAAATGAGACACAGGTCAGAGCTTAAAAAATTTCAGCTCACTATTGTTCTTTGGAGGCCTGATTCATGAATCAATGAATGCTCTACAAAGACTCATTTTGATGTTAGCTGACTCCAGATCAATCCCCATGTGAATTACAGGAGACATCATATCAGTGCAAAACGAAATAGAGATAAGCATCCGGATTATTATTACTCACCTTATTTGCAGGAAGATAATACGCCGATGTTTGACGTATTGAAATTGAATACTGTGACATTTTAGACTCTATGGTTCAAATAATTTTTTCTTATCAGAGTTTCTCTACTGTAAGCTAGGTCTAGATGGTTATTGTTCATCTGCTCCCTACACCATTTACGAGAGACCAGTTCATGGGTCTGTGTACGCAATAATCTCACTCACCCCTCGTGGCATCATTCTGTGAGTTGTTGGAAAGAAGCCTTCTGGCTTATTGAATGCAGCTTCGCTATGAAAATTTACAAAATCACATAAGGAGAGAGTACAAACAAAACAGTCCTTTTCTTTCTGCACAAGTCCAAACACTTATGGACCAAAACAAGATCCCATTGATCCTCTCCATTAATGTCAAAGGGTAAGCTGGGTATGGAGTACACATAGGAATGGCAGGACACAGAGAGTGGAGAAGCAATACATCTGAGCCATGCCTCTTCTAGTCAGCTTGACTGAGGTTTACTAATTGAAAAAGTTCATATAGAACTAGACTGTGCTTGAAGTAGACTACAGACATATTTACAGACATATTTTACATCCCAATGCCTAAATCACACTTTAACTGATGCCCACGAGGCTCATTTTGTACATTACTGCTGCAACAGAGAGCATCTCATAACAGCCCAACTCTCTGAAAAGACGGAGACCTGAAAGATCAATGGAGAAGGCCCTTAGGAGTCCTGGGAGGGCCCCTTGCTTTTGATGAGACCCATTACACACAGTTTAAGGACAGTAGGTCTGCGTACTGTAAAATTAGTTTATAATAAAGGACCCTATGCAAATGCATAAAGCCTGGAAAAA
This sequence comes from Motacilla alba alba, assembly GCF_015832195.1. Taxonomy (NCBI): domain Eukaryota; kingdom Metazoa; phylum Chordata; class Aves; order Passeriformes; family Motacillidae; genus Motacilla; species Motacilla alba. The sequence continues at coordinate 77,180,847 of NC_052016.1, read as the reverse complement.
TGACTCCTATCATTCAATTCACATTACAGTGACTATATTTTCTTCAAAGAACGAGGTTTGGCAATTGTTTCATTCATAATATCAGAAATAAAATATAATTTATTATTGGAGTTCCTTGTTCTAGAGCATTTGTTTATATGTAGCTCTGATCAAGAATTAACCCCCAAAACTACCATTTTTCTTTAACTGTGGTTGACATCAGTTTTCAGAGTTCTTGAAGCATAATTCACTGCTGTGTGAGTATCCAAAGACATCCTAATACATTATTGATATCATCACAAATAACTTTTCTTTCTCCTTTGTTTAAAATGAGACTCATCAACGAAGTGTAGTTCAAGATAAGACAATATAGCTGGGTCACTTCTTTTCCATGGCAGTATTCCAAGCCAAGACTGCTTTAATTTTCAGTTTCTCAGATACTTGCTAGTCACTAACTGTTCATATGCTATTACTGAAAGGGGAAAAAAATAGAAAGTGTGAAACTAAACATGTGTACGGTTGTCTTTTAAAATCCTTTGTATCCCTGCTAAACCCAAATTCCTTGACTAAATAGCAAGGCAATTTTGATTATAGGAAGTAATTTATTTGTAAAACATTCAAGTCTTTCCTCCAGGTTTTGTTGTGTATATGTGTGTCTGGTTTTGTTCAGTATTTTTGGGGTTTGTTTGTTTTCAGAAGTGGAAATGTCAATAGACCACTATTTCCTTATTTAAATGTTGGAGTCTTCATACATTATAGTTCTAGTTTGTTTCTCTCATAATAAGAAAGAAAAAAAAAAAAAGACTTTTCACTGAGCACCAGTTAAAATTTCAATTACATAAGCTAGAAAATTAGAGGTTTCCCTTTGGCTGGATACAGATGACCACAATTATAGACCATGCAAACTCTTCCTGTGCTAACCAAATTTATGTTTACTCCAACTTTCAAAAGAGAAATCTGTCGCAGACTGTAAAAAGAATTATCAAGACTGCCATGGCAAGCTTTATGTATGTTTGAAATACAGGTCAAAACGAAAAAAGTGGAAACACTTTTTAGGACTATTATTGGTTACAAGAGAGATGAAGTAATAAAGGAATTTATGTAAAAGATACCCATGCTCAGTTTGGTCTAATTGTGATTATTATTGCTCCACTCCTGGAAAGCATCTCTCTGCAGATTTCAATGCAAACCTCAGCATTTTCCTGAATCAAGTCCAGGCTATATTTTAACAAAAGAAATGTTTTCATGGCTGTGAGTAAGATTTGTAGAAAGAAATAATATTATTACATTAATTGTTTGGGCTTCTTTGCCCAAAAGCCAAACTGCTCTTTAATTAATAGTAAACAAACTATTGCTGCAAGTATAAAAAAAAGCAAGGAGACCCAATGCTGTTTTTCTTATGCAACAAACTTACTTTGTACTGTGCTACCTGTTGGGACAGCAACCCACAGAGGCAAGCCTGTTATTTTTCTGCACATATTCCCAATTGACTGCTGTCCAGGTGTTTCTCAGATGACTCAAAAAGCAAACTTTATATTATTATTATGTTATACTCCATTAAACTTGATTTCTGACACAGAGGTAGTGTGTGTGGGCTCCATATCTGGTGCTTCTAAATCTCATCACTTAATATGTACACTGAACCTCTCTATTGGAATATTTTACACAATGAACAAAAGAATGCCATTTGCAAAAAGCATAAGAACCTATTTCTACTGTATGCTATTCCATCCTCTCTTATCTAGCCACTTTATCCACATGGATTTCTTCCAGAAGATAAATCTTTCAATCAGGATTTCTTTATGAGCTGCAGCCCTTGTATTGTGAGGCGTATATCAAAATTTCAAGACAAATTCTGTTCTCCTGATTTTGGTAAACAGTACAAAAGCTCAAAAAACAAGAAACCTTAGATGTCTATTCATTTGAGTTAGAAAAACCTTTTGTAATTGTTTTTCTGCTCAAGACAAGTGAACAAGACTACTCTGTGTATTTTCCTAAATATATAGAAAGTCGGATACATGACATCAAATTAAGGCAATAAAACAGAGTTTAGACTGGCCATAAAGGTCGTTTTAAATCAATTTTTGATGTATCTTGCTAATTTATTAATTCATTACACTATTACGTGATGGTGCACAAAGGATGGTCTCTTAAAAGCTCTATGAAAAATAGTTGTAATCAGTCTTGAATCTCCCTTAATGAAGTTTAAATATAAGGGCCATTACTGTTTACATTCAGGTACACATACCTCCTTCATCTTTCTTCTCTGAAATTTTCTTTCTCCTTTCTCCCAACCAGATTTTTTAGACATTTCCAGAGTTCTTTTTTGTTTGTGCCAATCAAGACTTGCTACTACAGCTGGATAAAAATAATAATTTTGCTTTCATTAGAAATTCACATCTTTTTATCTTGTAAACTGTTCATTTTCATGCATTTAAAATGAAACAAAAACCTCTACAAAATCCAAACTAGCAACCTTATCTGGAAATACTTGTACATACCTTATATTTGCATTACATATCTAAACTTAAATATTGGATTTTAACAACATCTGATATAAAATACATACCTCTGAATTTCTACAGCATCGCATATAAAAATTGATGTTATTTCCAGTTGTGTCAGATGGGCTGTGTGAGTTGTCCAGGATGCACTCAACAAGCCCACACCTCATTGTAGTTGTGATATTTTATGAAAATCCCTTTGCTAGGATTTTCTTCTCCTGAGAAGCTGAAGGGCCTCAGCTTCAAGTGTAAACAATTTGTTATCTGCTACTGTGGAATGCAGCAGGTGCTTTCTCGATTGGTCGATGTGGGATGTTTCTACTTGGTGGCCAATCGAGGAGGCAACAGCTCTCCAACTCTCTGGGAGTCACAGAACTTTGTTATTCATTCCTTTCTATTCCTGTCTCGCCTTCTAATGATTCTTTTCTCTCTGTTCTTTGTAGTATAGTTATAGTGTGGTCTTTTTTAATGTAATATATATCATAATATAATAAACCAGCCTTCTGAAATGGAGTCGAGATCTCTCCTTCCCTTCACCAAGTCCTGACTGCCCTGAAGACCCATGATAATACCTCATCACACACACTTCTATGCAGGATCTCTGACAAAATCTCACGGGGAAACAAGGTCTTCAAGGATCTGTGTTTCCCTTTGCGTGCTTCATGAAGGTTTGAGTTATTTCCACTCTCATCTCAAATTTAACATGAAAGGCATAACTGAGAGTCAAACCCCCTGAAACGATGAGCTCAGAACAAAACCAAGGTGGGCACTAAAGTCTGTGTGTCTCATCTCTTGTCCTAGCTGCAGAACAATGGTAGTCAATTCGACAGTGTTCATGCAAAGAGAACAACAACCAATCAGACAATGGAGGGAATGGTGGGGAAATCTATTTGACCTATTCTTGAATGGGTTTTGACAAAGGTAAATTTAAAAGGTAAATATCACTTATTTTAACTTTCTTTTAAAAAGTGAACCTTGAAAAGGAGTACTCATATTGTATCCTAGTATGAAATTAGTTAGGCTTAAATGAACATGAGGAGGGTTTTTTGCAATTAAAGAAATTCTTTAATTACCCCAAAATTTTAGGTTTTATAAACCTTACAGAATTTGGTCTCAGACTAAATCTGACACATGCTGACGAGTACCCCTTGAAGCTGTGTTTAAGTCTGAAAGCTTTTGTTTATAACAAAAAACCTCAGGAATTACTAAAAATCTAATTGTGTATCTGTCCAAAAATGCAAGCATTTTCCCCACAATGCAATTACTTAATTATGGCATTTTAATTTTATTAAAAATGGCAAGTTTATTATGGTGTTTACAGTAAGCCACAGAAGAAGGATATTGACTCTTTGAAAGATCTTTCAAAATTATGTAAACATCACTTTATTTGCAGTGCACAGGCCAATCTTTCCTATTAATGAAAGATTCCTTTACCAATTTCCCATAGTAAAGTAGTTTATAGTATTTTCTAAATGAACTGAGCAACATCAGCTTTCAATGCAACAGTGTTATTTTGAAACCTTAGGAACTTTTTTTTTCATATTCCACCTGGGAGCTGATTTAAGAACTGCACTTTTAAGAGCTATGTATTTCTTATTATTTTAACAAGTTTACAGACCTCCTGGGGTGTTCTGTAATATTGAAGTCTCTTCAAGAAAATGTTTTTGTTTCAGCTTTAGAATTATTCAGTCAGCTTTGTGAAATCTTACTGAAGTGAAACAAGGTGAGCTGGATGGCACCACGCATTTTCTGTTTCATTCCTTTACACACTACTCTGTGCTAACTAATTTTTTTTCTTTCCACCTTCTTTTCCAAAGTTGCATATTTTAGTACTCATCCTAGTTTTAACAGTTCATTCCTGAGCCTTATATTTTCTTTCCAAACCAAGTCCTGTTGAAGTACTCAATGATGTCAGTGGATCTAGACAAGTACTTCTGCTTGTGCTCTGAGTTTAGATGTCAAATGTCAAACCTCAACTTGTAAACAATTTGTTACTGTCTTTGTTAATCCCTTTCCATGTCCAGATTGTGTAAGAAAGTTGTTGTATAGGTGGGAAATTTCAAAATGTGTGATATACAATGGAATTTACATGATGATGGAGGAAAAAAAAAAGATAAATCTCTCACTGATGGCTTTTAATGCAAAATATTTTAATATCAGGTGCTCATATTAGTAGAGAAGATACATTAATTATTGTTTTTCACACCATAGTCACTTATCTTTACACAAAACTCAGTGGAAAATTATTACAAAGGCTCTTTTACAAATATATTGATCAGGTGTACCTTACTTTGAAAAAACAGGGTGTAGTCACTCATATGTAGGGTGTTCTCAGTTTTGAAATCATATAGAAAAGGTGGTAAACTACATACAGAGCACAAGAGTCCATTTCTTATGTGAACTTTCTGAACTTGGTCTTTTCTATGTCTAAAATAAAATTATATCAGGGCATATCCATCAGTTTTTCTAATCAGAAAATACAAATGAAATGAAAAAGAAAATTTTAATTTATCTCTTGGAAAAAAAAAAGGACTTGTGCTGTTAAGAAACACTATTCTCTTAATTATGAGAACAAACGTAGAAAAATAGGAATTACCCAACTCTAATATGGACAGTATTGAGTTTTTCACCTCATAGATATAACAGAGAGGTGAGTTAACTACTCTGGCAAATATATGTTTTCTTCTTTCTAAATATAGATTGGAAGAAATTCTGGAAGCACAGATCCAAGACAGGCAGAAAATTACTCTGATATTTAGATGAACTGTATGGAAGTGAATTTCCTTGTTTAAGAGCAAAACTTTTCTTGCTGAAAGGACACACCTGGCAGCCCGCTCTCATTCAAGTGAGTGCCTGCACTCAGAGAGAAGAGCTGATCCACTGTCAGAGTATGTTAACAGTGTTGGAGACAAGTGAGTGTCACAAAGGGCTTTAACTCAGAAACAATTTCTTAATCTTTACCCATAATTCAGTAACCAGACAGTGTGCATCAAGTTATTGGCGTCATACATAGAGCAAAGAATTGCAACCTTGTCCTTCACAAATGCATTCATGTATTGGTCTACAGACAGTTTTTGTAGCTAGATGTAAACTTCATCTTTTGATACTTATCTCAGCATATTTTTTGACTTTTCCCTCAGGCCATCTTTATTGCCAACTTTCATGGAGTGTGTCTTTGCTCCCACTGGAGGCATGTGCTTGAATTTGCTCTGCACAGGACCTCACACACATGTGTAAGAGTGGTGGGGTATTTATTTGGTGTATATATAGTTTATGTATATCTGTCTGAGCATGTCCATGAAGATGTGTGTGTATGTTTGAGTGTGTACTGTGTATATGTATTTATATTGTGCTTGTGCACACCTGGAACTCACTGCTGAATGTGGCTGAGGCTAGTGAGGGCAGACAGCCAGGAAGAGACATAACCTGAGGTGGTATGGCACGTAATTCTACATGAAAACCAATTAGTAATCAAATATAGAGGCAAATTACATCAGCTTTTTTTTGGGTGCCTTTTTTTTTTCTGGTAGGGGCCATGTGTTGGGAAATGCACAAGAAAAGAAAACCTTCTGGTCACTGCTTCAGAATGATTTCCCACTCATTCCTCTATTTTAGCAGAGCTCAGATCTGAACCAGGATATTCCTTGGCCTCCAAACTCTTGAAACGAATAGATGTTACAATATTTCAGTTACCTACAAATTCATGCTTTTCTCTTAAGCTCAACCCTCCCAATCAACAAACATCAGCCTCTCCTCGTGCAAGTCCAAAGCTCTTGCAAGGAACACTCAACCACGTGCCCAGCACACTAGCTGAATTCTCTATACTAAGTAGAAACTACTTTGAACAGCTTACTGAAAACATTTTCACAGAATGATACAGGACCATAAGTCCTGATCTATCCATGATATTTCTATGTAGAATTGAATATAATGATTGATGCTATTTGCTGTTGCAGACTGAGTAATAACTTATCTTTACCATCTGGGTTATAATGGTATCTGTTTATTGCCTGACAGAGGCTTAACCAACCCATGTCAACCACCAAAAAGCATTTAAGCTAATCCCAACAAAGTCTGGAATATTCTAGATAAAGTCATTTTTAGACATAAGTGGCTATGCAATTTTTCCTTCCCAAAGTTAAAAATGTCTCTAGAGGAGCAGACAGGAGCAGACAGGTATACGAGCTCTCCATCCTCGACAATGTTTGATACCAGTTGCTTCAGTGGTAGAAGCAAAAAACCTCAGAACACCCTGTTACAAGTTATTCCTTGTCCTGGTAAAGTTTTATTTTATAATCCCATAGTGAGAGGTTGACTATTGTCCTTAAGTATGAGGCCATACTTGCCTTCCAAAACATCTTGATTTTAATTTTGGACACCTACTCTTGGAAAGTAATTACTGGTAGTCTAAACCTAGTGACAGAACCATTGACATGGCTTCAAATAATAAAAACTCTTTCTTCCCCACAGGTCATTAGATGCTAGGAATATGTGAATGAGGGATTTAATTAAAGTAAATTCGGTACTACGTTCCAGTACCCACAACTCAGCCAATGAAACCAAGAGATTAAGGCTAGATCCTGGCCTGCAAAGAGCAGGATTTTGCGCACTGCCCCTATCCTTCACCAGCATGGTACAGATCTAGTTTGAAAAAATTTTACCTTGACAGGATGTCTGCTGTGATAGCTGAGAAAAAAATCCAGAGCAATTGCAAAACAATCGAGAGCAATTGCCAAAAAAAAAAAAAAAATCCAGAAAAATTGCAAAAAAAACCAACCCCAGAGCAATTACATTCAATGTCCAAATCAGGTACAATTCTCATTTGGTTGTGTTAAGGGCTTATGAACAGGAATTTTCGAGTTCCACTTTAATCAGTAGAGAGGCCAGACCCTTCAGACAGGACTCTCCATGAGTTAAGTGTGAGCAGAGCCTTAAGGGATTATGCAGCAAAAAGTCTCTTCTGTCTTTTCACACCCCATAGAAAGATGAGCCATAATTACAAGAAGTTTGCAGAAAGGAACCTAATTCAAGGGGAAACTTAAAAGTGTAAGGAGAAAAAAATATCTAGAAAAAGCAGAGAGACTGGAACACATGTGGGTGCAAATGTGCAGCAAATCCACAATTTTGATGCTATTGTTGTTGCTGGTTATCAACTACAGATGCAGGCTTCCATTATTCTGATCAGCATGAGAGAATAATAATTTATGGGAGTTTCAGGAGTTTGGAAGAGGCCTCAGGTGAATCAAGTGAATGCCCAGTGACTGAAGGGGAAGCTGGCTTCAAGAGCACTGTAATTTCTTAGAAGACTCTTGAGGAAGAAAAATCTTCTGGCTGCTGGTGGAGAACATTAATACCTTAAAAACACTGTAGATGCAGCATAAATTGATGGGATAAATATGCCAAGAATAAGTTCACCCATTCTTCCCTTTTTCACCTGTCCCACCCAGATGTCTGTCCATCTGTGTCATTTTCTCTTTCTTTTCCCTGACCATCTTCACACCCTGGTCCTTGCTATCAATATTTGTAAGGTCAATCTGCATGATTGATAGCTACCATTTGTCCTCTTCCTTTGAGTCTTGAAAAGTCTTAAGAATCAGGCATCTTCCCAACTAAGGTGCAAAATAGCCATTTTGAAGGGTCCTTTAATAACATTAATCACAAAAAACCAAAGCAAATGTTCCAGGAGAAACTCGAGTCACAATTTCCTGGCTGTGCCAAAAATCTCCAAACTGCTGCCACAGTGAATGGAGCATTTTATCTCTAATGTATTATTCTGTGTGCAGGAGGAAAAAATGCCAATCATTCTTTACATTACTTTTATCAAATTTCCAGAGTAAATTCATCTATTTCAAAAAAAAAAAAAAAAAAAAAAAAAGGAAAGCAGGAAGTAATTTATCTTCCTTCTTGATTGCCTATCTTCTATTTAAAGGGAAAGATAGAGCTGCAAGCTGACCTAAGTACATCTGTTATTTTCTTGCCATGTACTATTGCTCTGGTTTATGTCCAGTCTGGTAAGTTCCAAAGATGATTCCAGGGAAAATTTTAGAGAAAAACTAATTTATAATCAGTGTATGTTGATTGTAGGGAGATGGGAGAATGGCACATTTTGTTTTGAGAAACTATAAGCTTGCCTTTATTCCTGATGCATGTTTGGTGTAATGAGGACTTACTTTCTGTGTTTGCATTTTCCCATTCTTAATTTGCTGTGTGACAAGTTGATTATTTGTGCTAATTTTATCACTACTTTGCATTAATAAAACTCAGAATATGTTCCGTACTATTCCCTGGGGAAGGTGCTTATGATTACACCATTGTCTAGTAAACATGAATATAACAAAGAAGAATGGGAGACAACCTATTATTTTTGGAGGTTTTCTCTCTCTTTTTTTTTTAAATCATCAGCAAAAAGAGGAAAACAAGAAATTTGGCATTGAAACTGAGACTTCAAATTCCCTATTTGTTAGGAGGAACAAAAGCTGTCATCAAAAGATTAGATGAAGGAGTCAACTTTCTCAGCAACAAACAGCTATAAAATTTTAACTAGCTTAACCCATCATCCCTCTACTTTTCAGAAAGAAAATATGGAAGTTGTTAGTTCATATGTAATACAAATGAAACATAAGCTTCTATTTATGATAAGTAAAAGGCTATTTTTTCTCTTCTGCTTTTAATTCTTCTGTAATTCTTTTCCTCTTGCGCCTGTCCAAGGCCAATTGTCCACATTCCAGAAAATATAACTTTTATATATCATAAATACAAGAACCCTTTTTTTTTTTTCCAGGACAAAAAAGCAAAGGACACAAAGGAAATTTCTGATAATATATATGTCAATCTCAAAAATAAAATTTTCCAAACAAAGGATTTCTTTCTTTTTGCCTTCGCTCCAAAAAGTAGAAGACTGGAAGAAGCCTTGTCTGGAATATGTGTTCCTTCGAACTCATGTATATTTTATTAGTCAGAGATTGACAAAATGCTTAGTCAAATGAATCTGAGGCATATCTCAATTTCTGCCATAACTCTCCTAAGGGGAAAAAAAAAGGCAGAATCCTTCAAAAGACAGTCATAGTATTTGCTGTGTTGGAAAATGCATTTTTTTCCTCTCTGTATCAACAGATCCCAGATTATTTTCCCCAAGGTTACAAAAATGCAAGTCAGGACTCAGCCTGGCATCTCTACTATAAAAAAAGTAATACAGGTTCTGTCAGTATAATACTATGCCACTATTTCATCTCTATGCAATGACTAACCAGGGTATTTTCTTCAGTTATTCTAGACATTTCTGAGCAGATAATGTGTAATTATCAAATTATCTTCCAGCATTTTAATGTAGATTTATCAAAGAAAGTTATGACATTTTGATATATCCATGTGCTTTTTACTTATCTGTACTCCTTTCCTTAGTGAGATGTCATTCCCAATTCATGATTTGAAGCTTCTGGGCAGAAAAAAATGAGCTCAGTCAAAGCTCAAACATAATGGAGTAATCAGGAAAAAAAAAGCTAATGGTTATATCTAAAGCCATTTATTTTGTTCCCTTAAGCAATACTGCAGACTCAGATGCATTAAGGAAGGTTAAATCAAATAGTCATGATGTCTGTATGTTCAATTATGCATGGCCCAAGCCAGAGACTCCTGAGCCAGTCTTCCACAAAGCTATGCCAGTTTGCACCTGTCAGAATCTGGCCGTGTCTCAAATTTCCCCACATCTCTTTTTTTTTTTTTTTAATTTTTTTGTGCAGCTGCAGACCATGCAATAAAAATAATACCTGAATAATATGAGATCCAAAGATAATAATTTTTTCTTAAAATAGCTTGAATGTAATTTTACAGTATATTATATCACAGTTTGGACCATTCTTTTGCAAGCCTTTGGTCCTCTCAAACTCTAATGTATGTGAAGAATGGGTTACTTTACATGTTACATCCCTGGGCATTGTTCTGGCCGATGTCTTTGGGTGTTTGACAAGAGTCCAACTGCCACAACTCTTGGAGCAAAAAGGCTCAGCTATGGAAATTTTTATGGGACAGGAATTTTTAAAGAAATAATTGTAGGTTATTGTTTACATGGGAAGTAAAAATATGCCAATAAATTTATTGAAACTGTTTTATAGGTCTAAAATTCATTAAGCTTGCAGACATATTTTATCAGCTGAAAAATTAATAAAAATTGTTCTATTAAAGACATTAGAAATGTCAAACACCTAATAACAACTATATCACAATAGCATGATTTATCTTAAAACCAAATAGATAATAGGAGCAAGAGGAGAATTTTATATTCTTAAAATTTGAAGGGAGCAAATTATGGAAAGATGTCTCAATTGCCACCTCTCAGTCTGATGTTCAGATCTCAGCTTTAATCTACCAGTGATAGTGTAATGGCTTGAATTGTTGTTTAATTGCTCATATAATAAATATATAAATAAATCATCATGTATTCCTACATAAAATAATCTTCTATTTATATATCTTAAAAAGCACTTGTTCAAAATAAAAACTGAACCTTTTATTTATGCATTTATTTTTCTGCCTTTTGCTTATTTCAAAATTCCTAATTTCATAAAAGCTGTTTTGTTACCAAATTTTAAAGTCTCATCAAAATAAACTGAATTTTAAAAAATTTCTTGAGATGCCTGATTACAAAACTGAAGCAGAAAACATTTTATTTCAAATTTCTATTTATATATCCACATATGACATTTATCTATTCATTCGTTTATCTTAAATTATACATTCATATAAAACCATTCACAGGCTATGCTATGTATGCAAAGCATACAAAGATCACTTGGACAGTTATTTTAGCAAGGATATGCCCTCACTTTGTTTCAAGGGTTAATATACAACATTATATTTTATTTTCTCTGCTTGTTTCCTCTAAGGAAGATTTGACTATCAATTTCTTCATACATTTTATAAACATACCTGGGTGAAAATAATAGTTTGGTTTTTTTAAATTCTTCTTCAATAAGCCAACTATAATCTCAAATGTATTTGTGTATTAACACAGGAATGGGATGCCTTTTGCTACTAAAGGAATGAGATCTGACCCCAAGAAAATTTAAGCTTTCCATTGGAACTGCCCTTTTATGGCAAGGGTATTTTACTGCCTTGGGAAAATACTGTTATTAAACTCAAAATAGGGATTAAAAGTTCAAAAACACCTATCTTTTTTTCACTTCACAATGTCCAGTTTGATATGTACTTTTAAGATAAACTCAAAAGAATTCATCACTTGCAATTATGAAACTTATAATTGGTTGCTGTTAATTACTAGTGCTACTCAATTTCATTAATATTACTTTTAAACCCTTCTCCACAAAATAATTAATGCATAAGCTTATTGATGAATCTTACTTCACATTTGCCCTCTTATAATTTATTTTTAGGAGTCACACTTTACGACCGTCAAAATGAAAGATGAGCCTGAACCATGCTCTGTTTTCACTACAGTAATATGACTAAATTTCAAGGCATTAGTTATATACATCCATAGGCTGTTCTGAGAGGCTTTTTTCCTCTAATTATTGTAAATTTCAGTATCCCAGAACTGGAAGAGATCACAAGAAATGTCCTTCCTGGTAAGCGTTTGTCCAACCTGTCGTCATGGATCCTAAAGAGAAAATTCCTTTGCAGTCACCCCCTTCTTTGCCCATCACTGCTGACGAGGAGTACACAGTAGTGCATGGGACAAAGATTACTTATATATTCTACCTTTCCTTAGTGTTATGGCCCTTGTTAGTTTCCTGGAGCCCATAATATCATGCATCTGGAAGCAAGCTATTGCCAAAAGCACTCAGTCTCCAAATACTGCCAATGTGCAGTTTTAATCTCTGTTTTGTCCTGGATACCACAATGGCTGAAAACCTTTCTCTCATGAGCCTGTGGAAAAACAAAAAAAAGTCTAAGTATTTTGAAAACTATTTTTCTGATAATTTCAAGTTTCTTTTCCTTTTTAATAATGACACAGTCTTCTAAGTTCTTCCAGTGATGATTAAAAAAAAAAAAAAAGACATTAAAATCTTCGCAGCTGCCAACTGTATATGGCTTCTCACCTGCAAATTCTCTTGCCTAGTAGCTTTGTCACTCTACAGGTTATAAGTAGACACCTGAGGAAGGAAAACAGAGAAAAAGAAAGAACATTCTTTACTGTTTCAGGAATATTTTTCCAAGACCATAATTATTAATAAAATTCTGGGACATGTAGGCCAGTGGCATATCTTAAATTTTGGGTTAATAATGTTGCTTCTATTCCAGGACCAATATAATGACATTTCATTTTTGAGAAAATGCAGTTTAATTAAAATCAAGTTTGCATAACCTTTGATAATTCCTCTTGGCTTTGCATTATGATATCTTGTGACATGTCACCAACATCATTCAGTTTCCCTAAACTCTGCAAAATCTTTGGAAATCAAGAGGATTTGGAGTACAGTCAGGCTACAGAAGATAATATTTCCTGGTGGAGTCTCACCCAATCAGTCTGTAACACTCAATATTTTAACAGGCCTATTAGTGCCATCAATTCAAAGGCAATTCTGACTGTAACACAACTTAAAGACAACAGAACAAAAAGTTTTGGTAACAGAAAATGAGACATTTATTCAGGATAATTTCATATACTACCATTTTAATGGTCTAATTTTAGATCTAAGCCAATAAATTATTCACTACTACTATTAAAATAATCACATATACACACTTAGATAAAATAACTATCACTCTTCTTTTTCTAGAAAGTTGACTGCTCCAATGAATTGAGTAACAGAAGAGCTTGTGTCATGAAAGAGAACACAGGGATGGAAAGCCTAATATCAAAATAAAAAAGTAAGTTCCATACTTGCTTCCTTCAAAAATGGTAAATTGTGCTTAATTTTTAGTAATGAGAATGTTTCCCCTTCTGCTAATTCTTTTCAAAATGCAATACAGTCAGCTCATGGCAGTGGATTGGTAGAAGTGCTGAAGTGTAGGACCACGGCAAGTATGGAATGAGTGGTGTACCCCATGTATTGTGCCTGCATCTAGAAGTCATCAAATGGAGAAAATGTGGGATTTTGAGAACAAATAGCATGGCTGTTCTTGATCTTTCCCAGGAGACAGCCTTTGTTCTGCCTCACTGTCCTCCAGTTGGGACTGATAGGAGGAGGCCTGGTCTCTGATGTATATCCTGACCCCCTTTCCAAGAACATACATGGAAAAGGTGTCCGTGTGCTAAATTATCTCTGATCAGCCTTGCTTGTGTGTCCACCATGATACAAACCAATTATTTTATAGAAACATAAGCCCAGGCCATATTCATCATTGGATTATGCACTGTTACACACTGCCTAGCAATCTGAACATCTTCAGTGTTGTGCTGGTTTTGGCTGTGGTAGAGCAGCTGTATTTTGGATTTGTGCTGAGCACAGGGTTGATAATGTGGAACTGGTGTTGTAATTGCTGAGCAGGGCTTACACAGAGCCAAGGCCTCTGCAGCTTTTCCTACTGCCACACTAATGAGGAAATCGGGGGTTGCAAGGGAGGCAGGGAGGAAACACAGCCAGGACAGGTGACCTCAACTGACCATAGGGATATTCCAGACGACACAACATCATGCCCAGTAAATAAAGTGGGGGGAAGAAGGAGGAGAAGAAGAGGGGGTTTTTGGAGTGACAGCGCTTGTCTCCCCAAACACCCAGCTCTCCTGGAGATGGCTGAACACTTGCCTGCCCATGGGAAGCAGTAACTTAATTCCTCCTTTTGCTTTGCTTTTACACACAGCTTTTGCTTTCCCAACTGTCTTTATCTCAACCTATGGGTTCTCTAGCTTTTATCCTCTGATTTTCTCCTCAGTCCTGCTGGTGGGCAAGGAAGTGAGAGGTAATTGATTGTTGTCTGGGCTTAAACCACAACAAATGTAAAAATGAAGTGATAGAAAGTGTAATCTTTAGGACCCCCAGAACCCATAGAGAAAGGGCAGTGTATAGATGTGCCAGTTAATTGCTCTCAATTTGTTATTCAGGAGGATGTAGAGATGCTGAGGAAGAAAATTGACAGACTGTGTTAATGGTCTACAGGAGAAGCAACAAAGGATAACAAAGGATAAAATTCATATCCCAAGCCTTGATAATCAACAAGAGAGGAAATATATTCTACCAGTCCACCTTCCACCATTTCCAGTGGCTTCCTTCATAGCACAGATTACCTTACCTTCCTATATCTCTGCTTGTTCAGGATTTCCAAACTGTTGTGTTTGACCAAACCTTTGTTCCACTTCATACTCAAGATTTGTCTCATATCCAGAGTCATGACCCACTTTCAACAGGTGTGTGAAATCTGGAGTTAGATAAAAGAAGGAGAATAGAAAGTTTTGGTAGGCATACAAATCTTGAAAAATCAGTAGTAGATACCAAATCAACAAACCACCTGAAGACATTAGCATGTAGACAGATGCTTCCAGAGACCCAGTATTGGATCAGATTTCTCTCCATTTGGCCTGGTTTCCAGGGCAGGCAGTAAATATCTTTAGCTGCACTCAAGCCACTCTGCTCTGTGCCCCATGCACTGTTACCAACAGAGACACGTTTTTCCACATAAACACCATCAGGCTGCAGCTAGGCCAATTGCTTGCAGTCAGCCACTACTTTCTTTGGAAAAGTTCTCTGCCTGTGGGGAAGACAATATGCAGCAACATTATCAAAGTCAGTGAAATTCAAGTGATTTGGTTTGTCTTGGTTTTCCAACAGGCACATTCTTATTGGTAAAAGATAAAATGGTTTCTTGCCTGTCCCACCGAAACAAGTACACAAGTGAGTTTAAAAATATTCTAATAAACAATAATAATAATAATAATAATAAAAATACATGTTTAATAATAAATATAATGGAAAAGGAATTGCCTTTGTGTAATGACTTTGGATGTTTGAGTCATGTCTTACATACAGAGTCTGAAAAAACTGTCATTGCAGAAGACCACAGAAGGAACCCTTGCTGTGAGCATCTTGCAGGTTTCCTGGAGCCAAGCTGTTGTCACAAAAGAGATAATGCTAAGAGAGAAAAGAGAAACATTGAGGAGAATCTGAAGAGGAAACTAGAATGTTCCAGAAGTAATTGTAAAAGAAAAATGGGGATAAGTCAGAATAGTACTAATATCCAAAATAAAAGTTCTCTTCCTTGTTTTCCAGAGTAATTAGGCTGATTATTTTCAGAATTTTTTAATTTAGAAATTGCATGGAGATGTTTTTATATGCAAAGCTCATAATTTGAAAAGCATTATAAATCCTCTAAATATAACAATGAAAATAAAAGTGAATTTACTTGTAATAATACAATATTATTTATGTACACAAGTAACCTATGGTAAGACAGCCTGGTAGTCTCTCATTCCATCTCAAAGAACTGCAACTTTATACCAAGAAAAAGCTGTTTTAACTGAAGACAAAACATGGTGGGAATAATTTCTTTTAGTAAGGGGAAGAATGACATATTGTATTTACTGTCACTCATGCTTCATCCAAAACACTTTGACATAAAATACATATTCCATGTTTTATGAGTCTGCCAATTCATAAGTTGCCATGATGTTAAGTTTTTGTGGTTTTGCACTGATGTTTTTAAACAAGTAGCTGACTCATATGTGATAATCCAGGAAACCCAGACTGTTTCTGTTTGCTTGTTTATTTTTTATATTATAAGTTTGACTCAATATAATCCTGTCTTTGTGTCATCAACTCTACATCAGACAATCACAGATCATAATGCAGTATTCAGTGCCACAGTTTGCTCTGAGGATTAATGCTTTCAGTATCCTAGGACAAAACAATGGTTGAATGGGACTTCTCTTTACATTTTACTTTTTGTCTGAGGGAGAGTGACTGCAGTCACTTCTGTTTAAAATTCTAAACTAGGCCTTTAAAGTCAAGAGAGAAGGGGAAACCTGTTACATCATTTAACCAAATACCATATATTTTCCCCCCCAAAAAAGTGTTTGGCTTTATCTACTGAACTCTTACCTCTGATAGCAGTTGTTGTCTTGGCATTGTGCCTGTAATAAATAAAAAAGAGGGAAAGAAGTATAGAAAGTAAAAAAAGAGGAGAAAGTAAATGGGTGGGGGATAGGAGGAGGGAAGAAAAGAGAACAGGAAAAAATAAACAGAGAAAGAAAAAAAAGAAAAAGGAAAAGAAAAAGGAAAAGAAAAAGAAAAAGAAAAAAGAAAAATAAAAAGATAAAAAAATTAAAGAAAAAGAAAAAAGAAAAAGAAAAAGAAAAAGAAAAAGAAAAAGAAAAAGAAAAAGAAAAAGAAAAAGAAAAAGAAAAAGAAAAAGAAAAAGAAAAAATATTTGTAAATGTTTTAGACATGTAGTTTATGCATTGGTGAATGGTTCTTTATATGTTATATTTATGGGATATTTGGTTTGTTTTGTGATTTTGTTTCAACTTTTAAGGAGTGCCGTTAATGTGATTAATTAACAAGAATTTATTGGCTAAAAATCTGCACAGCCAAACATATGTGATTTTTAAAATGTATTTTTTCAGGTGAAACTATAAAATAAGGTCCTAATTAAGGCCTGCTGTTTCCTGAGATTTTGTGTGCGCTATGCTGGGAAGGAAAGTTGCATGGAACTTTACTTGATCATGGAAGAAAAATCTGGAGAGTAAATTCAAGCATTCTATTCAGTTTTTAAATATAGTCTTCACTTGAGGGCTACAGTGAATTTATGCCCATGTTAAACATTAAAGCTCTGTTATGGGGCCAAATAAGGGGGAAAACTCAAATCAGCTCAAACATCACGAGGGCAAAACTTCAGCACCACTGCAGCAGACACCACTAGCACTTCTACATTTGCTCTGAAGTGCTGTGATTGATCAGAGAGTTTGTTATTATGACATTCTATTACATGCATTCTCTTCCCATTACTTTGCTAAATTGGGAAGCTTATTTTCTATAATGTAAAACAATTTGTAGTAAACATAGTATATTATAAAAGGGATTTGAAGCTTTGGAATTTGCTTTGAGGGGAACTGAAACTATTCTGTACTCCACTGAGACCTTAACCCACTTCAAAGGGAAGTTCTTTATAAAACTGGGGGGATGTTTAGCATAATCAGTGATTTTCACAAATTTTTGACAGAATCTGGGTTTGTGTCTCCTGCAAGGTGTCTGCATAGTTAAGACTCAGATGTGCAAGTACAAACGTAAGTTCTTGAGCCCTGCCATAAAGCACTGCCCCTTTAACAAACTGCCATAAATTACCATGGAATCCACAGAAAATGATAAGCAGAGATTCTAGAATTGCACAGAACCCTTTTTTTTCAGTGATTCAGGAAGAAACTACCATATTCCCTGTTAGTAAAGGGTGCAACTTCAATTCACATGTGTTTTCTTGTAACAAAAATAAGCTCACCAACAAAAGTTTTAAATAGATTTTTAATGCAAACAGTAAAACATTCTTGTTGACATTTTGAGCTGTAAATCCTGTCTCAGTCATTTTTCACTGAAATGCAGAAAAGGAGTCTGCATGCAAATAAATTGTGTCCATGCAAATATCCTTTTATGTAAGTTCTTCTGCAGCTGAATCCCTGATCTTAAATGGTTTCAGTTAGAAAAAGTGACTGTGCTATGTGTTATTTGCACATCATTGCCTTTCTCCTTCCCCTTGCTCCATATATATAATATTTTGGAAAAATGCAAATTATTTCAATTTTCTTTCATATATTTATTTCCATTTTATCTCTTTTACATAGAACTTCTGGATGTAGATTATATCCAGGATGCATCTTTTTGCTTAGAAATGAAGAGTCATGGAACTTCATATAGACATTTTTCCCATTCATTTTAGTTTTCTTTTTAATACCTTTACACCTGAAATGACGTGATACAATCTAGGCAAGTGCCATTCCTCTAAAGTGGGCCTTGAAACCAGGCTTCCTTAAGGTACCTCCCATTGCTGATAGTCCTCTTTAGGCACCAAGGTAAGCTCCAAAAGTCCCAAAAGTCTCTTGACTTTTCAAGTGTGTCATGCAAAATGCTGCCATCTTCTCTCAGCTTGAAGAATGGGACTCATACAAGAGCACATCTCTGAACAATAGCGCTGTGACAGCCAGACACCCTCCTCCACAATGGCATGCCTTGACAAAAATCTCTGCTGACCCCCTTCAGCACAGTCAAACTTGCCGTGTCATGGCAGCCATGTCAATGAAAGACATATTCCAATGAATAAAACATTAGGATGTACCTAGTCCATCCAGCTGCACTGGAAAAGCACACACAAACTGCTTTTGCTGGAAGTGATATTTGTAGCACGTGAAAAAACATTGAAGAAATTATTTTTCAGTGGATTTCTGTAATCTCTTCAGCTATTTACGTCTGTTAGTCTTTAAATAGCAAGCTTTTACAATGAGATCGAAAGGTGTTTTGCACACCAAACAGCCTATAGAAACAAAATCCAAATTTTAAAATATTTTTCCAGTTATCTTGTCTACAAAAAGCCTTCAATGGCTGTGAAGGATGGTTTTTGCTTAGGTTTTTCTCCCTTTTCAGCAGGTTTTAGGCCTTGGGGTATTGGTATCCAAGTAGTTAAAACTACATCAGCACTAATAGCTATGAGCTCATCTTGTATAAGCACATTTTTAGTTAAACACCACAATCTTGGAAAAAAATGTTAGTGTGCTTAAACAGCCTGGCTCAGAATAGCTCACAATATGACGCATACCACAGGAAATAAAGTGGTATGAGGCACCTACAAAATATTTTTCAAACAAGTCATTGAAGCTGTAAGCCCCATGCCTCAGCTTTAGGAAGTCACTTATTAAGAATCAACACCAGCCGTGCCAAGCTAAGCTCTTGCTCTTGGTGATTTTCCAATTGAATATTCAGGGCCCTGTCTCAGTCTTGTTTTCAGGGAAGTACATGCCTGGAATGTTAGCGAGCTATTTGCTGGAAAAAATGCCCACAACAGGCCCAATGTTGATCACATTAATGCATTTGAGTGGGTATAGAGTGCAAATGATTGAAAGTGCTTCCAGATCTTGGTTGCCGGGGACAAAGCAGGCTCTGTTCTCTGATCTGATGGTCATTTTTTTCAGTGGAGGATGTGGTGCAGGAAGAGGGAGCAGTGCCAATCTCTGTCTAATGGCTCCAAACAGGGCCTGGGCCTGGCTCTTTGGATGCTGATGAGTGGGAAATGAAACACAGATGGGTCAGATGGGTAAGGAGAGGGGGGATTACAGGTCAGGCCAAAGAGTTGGAATAAATTAAGTGCTTATGAGGTACAGAATGGCACATTGTTAAAGCAAACGGACAGGGAAAAAACATTTCGGCATTGTTAGGCACAGTGTGCAGAAAAAAACATCCCATCTTCCCAGACCCCTTTCGCATATCATATCCTCTCTGGGGTTACCGCCTGCTTGATATACGAATTGCTTTCTTTAACATGGGTACTGCAAGGCTGTGCAGTACCTAAGAGGAGGTAATTTTCCAGTAAACACTTCAGATGTCATTTACTGGGAGGAATACTTTGGCTCATGCTCCTGATCATAAGATAGCCAGCTTCCTAACTCCCTAGAGATTTCCAACAAAAGGGTCGGTAACCACATACATTTACTCTGGGGAATTTAGGTGACAGAAGGAGTATTTCATGCGCTCTCAAAATTCTGAGTCCATGTTTGTGTTTATTTGCTTTCAAGTCTTTGCATCTGTATGAAAGAAATTGATTTGTGTTAGAGGAACATTTCTAAAGGATTCTGGTTAAGAAATAAAACTGAAGGATTTTCCTGGAAACATGCAACAACAATTTTACCTCTTATACAAGAGAGGTAAATCCCTCACCACGCTGATATAAAAAATATTTTTATTAAATAATATGGACAGAGGTTCACTGCACTTATTTTTGGCATCTGTATTCCACACATAGTCACCAAAAATGCATTGCCGAACTCCCAAACTCTCAGTTGGCTCGCACAGATGTAGGATTACAGATTTGAAAACCATCACATTAATAAAACTTGAAAGAGAAAACCATGCGCATGATTTTAAACTGTGTTTTCACCAGCTGTTTTTCTTCAGTCCTCAAGTCCAGGTTCTTTCTTGCCCTATGAGTATTTACCCCTCCTGCAAAGATGATTAAGTAGGACAGGTAAAATAAATTCTGGTCCTTCCACACAGCATGGCTAGAAATCAGGTGACAGTCACCACAATGTGTTATATGTGTGCATTAAAATTGAGATCAAAGCTATAAAATGTTCATGCTAGTAACAGAATGGCTAAAAGAAGTCCTGAACAATATGCAAGGAACCTCTTAAGTCCTTTTAGGCACAGAAAACCACTTATCTCTTGAGCAGCACAAATGCCTGGGCCATGCATCTTCCCCTCTCCTTTCAGCTTTCACTCCATGATCCACCTGATGGGTTGCCTATTGGGAATATCTCAGAATTTCCCAGTATCTCCTCTTTTTTTTTTTTTCCTGCCTTCCTCCTTCTCAGATGATAGCACAAATCTCTGTTCTATGTGTGCTGATGAGCCAGACAGAAGACATCTATGGAGAGGCCAGCTGACATGCCAGAGCAGATACTGTGGAGTACACAGCTTTTTCATGGGTGGAAGCACTGAGGGGAGGAAAAGATATTAGACTATCTGGAGTGTTTGACCCTTAATCACCCATTGGTCACGAGAAACTTGAGTGAACTTGTATTTTTAAGGCAATGCTTTATTGAATTTTGTTGAGGCTGATTGCAAGTATTGTGAATGGAGCATCAGGAGATCTAAAGAAACAGATGTACTGATGGTCAGGACTTTGCAGGAAATAATGCCCAAAAGAATTAGGGCAATAGAAATAGAAATAGAAATAGAAATAGAAATAGAAATAGAAATAGAAATAATGGAGGAAGAAACACAACAAATGCAAAAAAATAAAAACAGAAACACAGTTATAATAAATGGTCTTAGTATAGCAAAAAAAAAAAAAAAAAAAAAAAAAAAAGCAAAAAGCAACAGTCTTCTGGGGGAAGGGAAAGAGAAGGCAGAGTATGGCAACATTCAGATGAAAAGCTTTCCTGAAAGGTAGCCTGCTAGAGGAACAAGGTAGATAATTTTATAATTTTTAAAAATTACTTTCTGAATTTTCCTACCTCCTTCCTGACCAAGAGAGGGGGCTTAGATTTGGTAGGAAGAAGAAGAGAGTAGGCACCAGACTCGTCTGAAAGACTGGTATTTACACAGTCAGAAGGGAATCAGGAGAGCTCAGGCTGGAATGCAGCATGCCTTGTGCTCCTATACAGTACCACACTGTCTGAGCTCTGCAGTGTTTCTCACAGCCAATGGGAACGATTTCTTTTTCTTTTAATTACTGTTCTGAGCAAGTGGCAAGACATATAGCAAGACAATATGCAAACTCATGGGTGTCTCTGTCTTTCAAATTTCAATCTAGATAACTATTTTCTAAATAACTGCAATTGGCCTTTTCTTCACCCAAACTCTCTAATTTAAAGCAGCATTTCCAGTAGTTTCAGTCTTAGTTCAGACTGAAAGGAGATTCAGTTTTAGAAAAATATTGTAGGATGAAGGGCTACATCATATTTGCAAGGAATAAAAGCATAAGTGATAGTTAATTCAAAGCATGAGCCGCTGCAAATGACTTTGCCATATCCCATCACTTATTGAAATATTTACTATAAGCCCCTATTAGTAAGACACTTATACAATTTGCTTGCCTGACCCTGACCATCTGACATACACATGTCATCACCTAGTACAGGGTGATTGGCTTTGCTGAGCAACCCTGGTTGTGGTTATGCCCTGTCCCTGCAGGACACAAGTGTGGGTCTTGGGTCATCTTTCAAGGTAGAACAGGCAGAAGTGTCCATCCAGGTTGTTTTGCAGAAAGCCCACTCAGAAATGTAAGTGTGGACTGTAAGCAATTAAAAATTACAGAAGGTAAATTATGATCAGAAGAGCCCCAAGGCAGTGCAGACACAGGTACTGTAGTCTCGGAGAAGGTGAAATGTGCCCTTGTGATCCTACAAAAGCAATTTCGGCAATGAGAACTCCCTCATCAGAGCATAGCATTAGGTGGTAGCCATCAGAGTTACTATGATGAGAAAGTGAGACCATTTTGTATGGCTGAAAAAACAATCTGGGCATTGAAAAATAAACACATTTCGCCTTGTTTGGGTATCTCCAACCTGCCTGTTCTTCCAACACATAAGGATTTTTCTAGGATGAAACATGACTGAATTCTACCCCACCTTTGAGGACAAAGTTTTCCTTACTGAGCTGGAAAGTTCAATGTAGAAGGAAACCCACATAAGAGCTAAATTTGTCTACTGCTCAGAAGCATCTCTTGGTTTAACAATAAATGATATTGTTTATTATTAGGCAAAATATTATATCTCATTGAAAAGCTGCTATTAATGTCACTCTCAAGGTTCTTTTATTGTAAACCTTTCCAGTGGTTTCAAATGCTGTTAAGTAACCTAGACCTCAGAAATTAAAAAAGCTTTCCATCTTCCAGAGCAAATGTAGATTTTAGCTCTAATATTTATTCTTTATGAATTCATGATATTAAATAGCCAACCCCTAAATGACTCACAAAGATAATGAGGGGTATTAGGTACTTAGGGTGATGGAGCCACTTAGGTAATGAAGTGGAAGAACCTAGATGGAAAAATAGAACTGATTCTCAAAACCAGCGGTTTCTGAGTGTTTTTTTCTAAATAAGAAGGGTAACTCAGTATGTAAAAACAGCACTGGAAAGGGAATCTGGTCCAACTTATGCAAAAAGCCTCACTCTTCAGTATTTGCTAATTCTCAACCCTGCCTCTCTGGCCTTTACTTTTAGAACAAGGCTTCTTTAACTCCTGCTGATGCAATAAACTAAAAGCAGGGCTCAGCCTTCAATGTCCGCTGTTAAACTGGTGCTGTGCTGCTAATGTGCCCCATTGTATGGCCCTGCAAAGAGTAAAGCCCTCGTGCAGTAAGCACCCTTATGGGAAATTATTCCATTATCTGATACATGTCACCAAGGATTTCCTCCTATGTTAAACATTGACACAAATTGCTGAGCTACAAGATTTATCCATTTGCTGCCTCATATTTTTCACAGGATTTTACCTTCTTGCATGCAGAAATTACTGTACAAATCTATTTCTGTACAAAGAAAAATCATTTTAAAATATAAAAAATTCAGTATAGCACTTATTCTGTCAAGAAGTGTTTTTCCTAGAGTAGGAGTTTCTTGAAGCAGATTTGGCTGAATACAGTACGTTATGACCTTTGGAATAAAATGAAAAGCCTGTGGGACAATACCAGAGTTTGGCAGGATACAGTTGTCACTTTTCAGTTTTCACTTCAGCCACTGGCCACACGCCACACCACAGCCTTGTTCTAACAGGGTAACTCACACCACAGCCATCACCATCCCATGTCCTGAATGCCCTATACCAACCACCACCTACTCTGAAATAAAACATTACCTGTCATCTCATATTCTTCATAGAATAGTAGTAGAGGTATTTTGAAGGTACGAGTTGTAGATGCCTCTGAAATATTCATGTAGTTCCACTTTTACATCCTGTGTCCAGGATTTCCACTCCCAGTTTGCCTTTATATTTTTCAATATTGTTTTGCTGGGTAGATTGCCTGTTGCAGAAAACTATGAATAAAGGGGAAAAATCATACTTTTAAGAATTATTTTGACTTCCTTTACATGTTCATCTGGGTAACTAGCAATTTATGAAAATATCACCCCCACCCCAAAGTTCTGAATCTAGCATTCACTACAGAAGCACAGAAAACCTATCCTTAGAAATTCCTAATAATATTTGATCTCAAAATTATACAGTTATTCCACAGAGTATACTCTGTCTCTGCCTGTTACTTTTCCTGAAAACATTTGGCTAATAACTTTCAGGGCATTCTGAGTTACTGTGGACCAAATTCTGAGGATCTTACTCAGATTTTACTCCGATAAACTAAGATAATTTCCCTTGGAATGACAAAAGCTAGACAGTTTGTGTTAAACCAAAATGAAAATCATGGAATTTTCCTGGAGTTATTAACTTATTTTACCTCACTGTGGTACTTTGCTCTAGGTACAGAGAAGAGGTTAGCAATTTTCAGGTTTATGCAGTTTTGATGAAAGGCACCCAAGTAAGCAAGTTCAAAAAATTGTTTTCAAATTTCAGTCTTTCTGGAAATGGAGTTTTCTTTACCTTCTGGTAGATGTGTGGGTACCAGGAGCCCAGAGGGCTGCAGGCTGCTCATCAAGACCTGCAACTTGAGAAAGGAGCAGCTGCCAGTTACTGACTTCAGGATTTGCTAGGCATACTAGAAGATCCATTGTTTTCCTCACCAGACAAAATCTATCATCATCCAACTTGAGAAATGGCAGGAAAAACGGATCAGGTAGGGGTTTGTTCTTCCAATGTCACATTCAGTATATTTGGTCTTTTCTCACACTTTAATGAAGATGATTTGTATAATTGTTGGCTTGCTGACATTTTCTAACTTAAATTAATTCCAGGAAATTAATCAGTTCACTTATAACTAAAGGAAGTAGTGCATAGGACTCCAGCATCTGGCTGGTGTGCAGGTGTTACATGAGAAAGATGTGCAAACAGATGAGGATTAAAATAATGAAGATTTAAAAAAAAAAGTTTTTGTCCTAATATTGCAGACCATAATTATGAACTCAAAACCTTTACATCTGGCAGAAGGGATTGATGGAAATTATTGGACAGATGTCAACAGGTAGGAAGGTTGAACCTCAAGGTACAAAACAAATGCAAATCAAATATATGATTAGATAACAAGGGATTTTCTCCCTGTGATACATTCTCAGAAATGTTAATTATTAATATTGGAGAATAATAATGGGTTATTACACCCTGTGTCTCTGGGGCTGCCGTACAAGAGGGATCAGGAGTCCATGAATGATTGACCATATTCTAAAATGCAGGAAAGTTAATTGTTGTTTCTCATATGGCCAAAAAAAGGGTAGCAGCAGCAGTGAGTCCCATTGTAAGTTGTGCAGTACCAGTTTTATACCAGCAAAGTTTCAGTAAAATTCAGTTGCACTGGTATAAAATTTGTGCAGTGTTGAAAGCCATGCCTAATATATCTACCTCTCTTGCTTGAAAATCAATATTAGCAAGGTTTTCCAGATGTTGTAGCGCCTGTAGAAGCTGCTTTTCTTGGACCACTCTTGGGTTGCACAGGATCACTGCAGAGGAGGAGGGGAGAGATTGTTCAGATCCGCCCCGAGGCCTGAACTCTGTTCCCCAGTCAGCACCATGCTCTGATTTATAACCTGATCCAAGAATCTTACCTACAATGCAGCTATATCAACACCAGCATCCTGGGAAAACAAATGCTTTTTAAGGTGAGATTATTTGGTACAAATAAGCTGCAAAGCATAAAGCTGGCTCAGAGCCAGGCCCAACAAAGGGCATTGGGTTCTGCGATGCTCAGTGCTGCTGGATTTAGAATTAACTGTTAAAGGGATCATTAAAACGACATGTAAAATCAGCCTGTTACTGTGAGGTGCTAAGTGCTTCCATGGAAATGCTTTAAGGAAGCTGAGCCTTCTCTGCATCTTATAAGACTGGACCCATATTTTCCAAAAAATGTGATGAAATTATGCTTTTTTCTTTTTTTTTTTTACATCTTGACAAATCAATTTCCCGAATGAGTGTTGAGTTCACAGAAGGGGCAGCACATGTTGCATTCCATTAAAAAATTTACTAACCATTTTTCTTTTCTTTTTCAGCTGATGTGCATGGTGCATTGTAAACACCAAATATTAATGTTAATTTATTTATCATTAAAAATAAGGAAATGAGGGTAAGCAGCAAGAAGCAAAACCTGGAAAGTGTGAAAGTATGTTCTGTATTTATTACATACTATAGAAAGAAAGATATAGAAAGGTACTATTTTTGTTTCACTCAATAATCTCAAAGGGACACAAAATAAATTGAGGGTGACTGAACTATTAAAATTGCTTATTTAATGGCTTCTCTCTTACTAGGGGAAAAACTTTTCAGTCTGTTT
This sequence comes from Motacilla alba alba, assembly GCF_015832195.1. Taxonomy (NCBI): domain Eukaryota; kingdom Metazoa; phylum Chordata; class Aves; order Passeriformes; family Motacillidae; genus Motacilla; species Motacilla alba. The sequence goes on along the minus strand of NC_052016.1, from coordinate 77,154,341 downwards.
AGACTGAAACAATCTAGGTGGAAAAAAATCTGGTCCCATAGATTTGCTTTGGCACCAGTTATAAACCTCTGTGCCTCAGCTGCTTCATTTTGATCTTATTTAGTTACATTTCCATCAAGATGAACATGAAAACTTCAGTGGAGACTATCTCTAGATATAGCAGAGATTAAAAGGTAATTGTCCTCATATGTAAAGTTATTTCAGGCTCAATGGTTGTCTATCAAACAGGTATGTAACTATGTTTGGTTTCTACCATAAGTAGTGATCATACCTCTAAAGTAGACATTTGCTTAAATATTTCTCTCCTTAGGGAAATACTTTGGCCTCTTTGTACAAACAAAATGCCTAAGCTGGCTTGGGAAAAGTATCTGGAGAAGCCCTTTACAGAGATACTAATACAGGGTGGAAGGAAGATTGCTGTGGAGTGAGGAAAGACAAGGAGGAGACAAGCTGGATTTTTAGACCAGGGGAAGGCAATGAAAAGGACCCTAGGAAACAAGGGGCTGCTTTTCTAGTACCAAAAGTGGGGATTTTCTTCTGGCTAAATTGGTGCATAATTTTTCTCTGTATTTGGGGAATAGATGGCTCCTAGCTCAGGTTTCCTTTTATAAACCTACTGTAATCTCAGCAGTTATTATATCTTGTACTTAATTTAGGCTTAGAAAAACTAGATCAGTTGTTTCAGAGAATCCCAAACATGACTGCTAGACATTCATTAGCCAAATAACATGGATTTTACTAGGTGCTTACAAGTAAGATGACTGAGTAGCTCCACTGAAAGATCAAACAAGACTAAATATTTAATATGCTTTTATTCATAGGCTGGTTTTCCCAATCTGCAAGAACAGAAAATGAAAGAGTTTTTCATATTGCTGCAATTATTATAATCACTGTTAGAGTTCATATTTTCAAGTACAGCCAGAATATCTCTTCAATTATAACCATTAATTTGAATACAATACATAGTGTCAGCTTTCCAAAACTAAAGTGAATGGAATTGTAAACTTCAGGGATTTTCCCAACCAGAAAGACAGGATAGAAATACAACATCAAAATCTGTGAAAGTTAATAAGGTTTAGCTTAGTAGGAAATATCTTTTTACCAGAAGGAGGTTTAAAATTGCTTCAGAAAAATAGAAGTGCAGGAGCCGCTTCTCTTTTAAGAAATATGTCACAGTCTGTAGTCATGAAAAAGATTATTTATTGCAGGATTCTATGCCTAAGTTTTAGGTGTTTAACTGCAAGTGTGTGCTTACTTGCTTTCCCAAATAAAAGTGTATTTAAGCAAATGCTTAAATTCAGAATTGAACTAGTGCCTTAAAGGTCTAGGAGGATACCCCTCAAGCTTGGATTTTTCTACCTGCTTTCAACCACTTAGTAGAGACATAGCTAAAATAGAAGTCTTGTCTTTCTGCTGAAAGATTTATTGAATGGACGGAGTTTAGGGCAAAGTAGCTTTCACAGTTAAATTCTTAGGTTCAGTGGGATGAATCCAGCTCAATCCTGGACTGAATCTAATCTTAATAAATGGTCTTTTTGCCTTCAAGCCACCTCATTAGGAAATGTGTGAGAAGAGTGAGTTTGCAGTACAACATGAAATCACCTAAAATATGAAAACAGCAGAAAGATTATACAGTCACCAACAGTTAAATATTTGCCTGGAAAATGAGAAAATGGGAATAAAAATTTCTACCTGAGGAGATTCAAAACTTCCTGCTTTTTGTTTCTCAGATTATGGTCTCAGCCACTGCAGTAAGAGCCATGGCAAGCCAGGATAATACCACAAAACATTCTTCCTCATGAAGCTATGTCGTCGTTCAAAGAAGAATTCAATGTTTCTAAGTCAAAGAGGAAATAAGGAGATATGTTGTTATTGTGTTGCACCGTGATTATAATGGTCATCTATAAAGGAAGTTGCAAATTGTCATCCTTACTGGCCATGCTCATTATGCTTTTTAAAACTTAGTGAGACTTTAATGTAATATTAGTCTGTCTCTAGTAGAAATGGAAGTGCTGATGTCCTGACTTGTGCATTCATTGCAATTGTTGCTCGCATGCTGTACATCTTTTTTAACAGCAACATGTAACAAAAGGGTTCATACCTAACTTAACTGACTACAGTTGTACATTACTTAACTATCTACTTATAAAACTAGGAAACTAAAATTCCTGTTAGTAGTAAATGGAAATTTCATGTTTGACTTGGACTTGACTTGTAACTTAAATGTTACATCCCTTGTAAATCTGCTCACTGATTATCATGTGGGTATCACATGTTAAAGAAATAAGAACTTATCAGAATGCACCATGTGTATGTTGGCATGGTGCAGCAGCCAGAACCTGTGTCAAACCTGTAGCTCTCTGGAAAACTGGGATGTAGCTGGATCAGGTTGAACTAGAACACTCATTCTGTGTCTCTGCGATATGAGTGACAGTCAGACACTGAAAGACAATGAAATTCAGGAAACAATTTTTTTTTTTTTTTTTTTTACAACAGATGGTTCTGAATGGTTTCCAGTCAGCTAAGGTAATTAGAAACCTAAGATTCACAGAAACATGTATCTCATCTAGGAGATGATGCAGGAGGAGGAAAAACTAGCACAGCAATCTGTGACTGATCTGAGACTAAAATCTTGCAATATTAGCTGGCAACTCTGATAGAAAACAGGTCACAGGAACATGGAGGAAAGTGGGGAGGAATAAAAAAAGGATGATGCATGTGATGAACCTTGAAATCATTATTAGCAAAACAATTGACATTCAACAGGCAACAAAAGCTTTAACTTAAGAATGAAATTTCCCAAAGATATTTTGGCACATGTCAGGTGGTCTGACACTTTAGTGAGAGGTTTCAAACCTTCAAACAGTTGTAAGACAAGGAAGTAAGAATAGGAAAATTCCTGAATGAGCCAAAATATCAACAGCTCATATACAAATGAAAGATTCTCTTACCCTAAAACAGATGATGATGTTTATTGCTCTGGGAGTAACAAAAAAAAACTACTAGCGTGTATTCATTTGCTAGCCATTTAGATTAAAAAAGAGACAAATCTCTTCTGTTTTAAGTTCTGAAGATTATATATCTATCTATCTATATATCTATCTATCTATCTATCTATCTATCTATAAAATGTGACAACTTTCCCCTGCCTATGAGAGGAGACATATCCAGGAACATGGACAATGCCAAATAGCTTTCAACAGGGTGCCCTAAGAAAAACAGAAGGTACTTGTTCACACTCAACAGTCCCTTTGAGAAATATTGTTTCTGCAGACTACTATTTGGGTTCTTTCCAGCCCCTGAGGGGTTTGACTGCAAAATATAACATTTTTGTTGGTAGGGAGGATACAAAAGACTATAAACATGATGTTTAACTATGAGAAGAAAAAGCTGTATTGCATAACCAGAAGCTTTGGAAAACATGGATCTGCTGAGATAAACCCAAACAGGCAGAAATGTAGCCTCTATGTGAAGACAATAATATATATGTGTGTAAGACAGTAAGTGGTAGGTCACATCAGAGTTGAGGCTTTCAACAGCAGGCATGTTTCACTGGATGTAAAATTGGTACAAAATTATTTGAAATTATGATTCATGTGTACACTCTTAGTCTAACAGCCTAAACTGACTACCTAGGAGTGTTACAGTGCGAAGTTATTCAGCAGACATAAGAAACTGAAGCAAAGAAGTTCTGATCCTGAAATATGACATGAGGAGCAACATTAAATTCTTTGAAGATGCTGCAAATGGGCTATTGAATTGGTCTTCATGTAACAGTGCAGCTGAAACTGGCAACCAGTGTTTTATAGCCATCATAGATTCTAATGAAGATCAAAGAGCAATTATTCATCTGCTCAAATCTTTGGCCTTGATCAATGGTGTAAAAAATTTCATGCTTTTGCTCATATGAGTGTTCTAGTCACTTAAACTGACTGTAAAGTTGTTCTCAAAGCTAGAAAGTAGACCAGAAATACACACCCTAAAGGAAATATTCTTTCAGTTAAAAATGGTTGACTTGCACAATAATCTGACAATCACCAGCACCCTTTCTAGAGAACTCAACACAAGAAATGGGATCAACATTCATCAAAAAAATTGTTTATCCATATCCTTGTTTGAAAGTGCAATCTCTACTTGAAATTGAAAGAAGATCTGGTGACTTGACAGTATATAAAAGGCAATTATGGCGAAAGGCACATATTTTGTATCACAAAATATGGTTTGGTGTCTGGCTACACTTTAATATAATGCTGTAACAGGGGGAAAAAATGAACATGAACAGAAGTAGTGAAAAGTATGATGTCTGGCAATATTAAGAAGGTGGCACCTTAAGAGAACCTCACAGAAGCAGTGACATGTTTTCCACCTGTCTGAAAGGGGAAAATTAAGATATCTTGCAGGCAATAAGCCTAGAAGTTGAGGCATAAGACATGAAAGTAAAAAAACAAGAGCAGTACTATCTTCTGAAAGCAATGATAGTTATTACTTGGAGAGCCTCAGTGAGCCTTAACTGCCTCACAGACCAGCTGAACATCCTCAGAAATTGTAATTATTTGACTGATTACTCATATGTGCAATGGTGTATTAAGTAACGCTGTTTTTCAAGTGATCTTATTCCACACCTTGATTTCACAGGCACCAGGCTTTTAAAAGAATGTAAGTAGGGTACTGTGAAGTTCACAACATTGTTTGGCTAAGGCAATTAGACCCAGGTACAGACAAAATGGGTTTTATGAAACCTTTGAGTCAGAAATTCAGAGCAGGGTTCACTGTGTGTGAGTGAATAATAAAAAAACATATTTGGATCCTCTGGGGATAGCAAAAATGAGTTTATCTCCCTTTCAGTCCCTGTATCAGCAACATACACTTAGGAAATATTCCATTTTGTGATGTCTAGACTTGGGATGCAGTATCTGCCCAAACACCCTCTGGAGGAACTGAACAGTCTCTAGAAAGACATTGTACAATGTCCTCTTTTCCATTAAAACAAATATGCAGCCCCAGAATACCCAGCTTGTCCTGTGAATTATGCAGGGTTAGTCTGAGGAGTGTGCCTCTCTGATCTGCCTTGTTTTAAAGATTAAGCACTATGCTTTGTTGTGCTTGGGTCCTCTGTATGTAAGGAATATGTGGCAATGGGAACACATCCCAGTAAAGGAAGTATGCGTGTCAACCAGGAAAGAAGGAATATGATCTCTAAGGGGAAACTTTACCAAAAGCACAGGAGTACCAAATCCTTAGTCAACTACTTTCTTCTCCTTGTTAACTATCGCTGCATCAGAGCTGAGTGGAAGCTGACAAATGCAAACAGTTGTTTTGGTATAAACATAATTTCAACTATAACCATTTTCATTTACTTGGTATCTATCACACCACAGCAATACATGTTCTTTGTGAACCAGGTGTTCACACAGGGAGAGGGAGGCAGAAAGTCTTGCAACTCCTAAGGCTGCAGGCACTTTAAGAACAAAAGGCAGAACTTTTCAGATTTTATGCATCCTAAAACCTTCCACAAACAAGCATAGCTAAAACTATAGCACAAATACTTCCTCTCAGCATCATTTTACAGCTTTCAGTTTATGGAAATACTTGTCTAAGTTTGGTTCAAGTATGAAATCTTGAGAGGAAGGGGTAGGCAGGCTATTACTCCAATCCCTGTTATTAAAAAACACCTTTTGTGTGGAATTTGTGTGAATCCCTCCCCAGAGGTGCAGAATGCAATAAAGATAAGAATGACTACACCTTGCAGCGCAGATCTATAGGGCTGTATGAAAGGGGCTGCAGTTACCAGCTGTCTGCCCTGGTTCCTTTCTGGAGAACAGCTGGAAATGCATTCTCCAGAGATTGCATCTGGCTGGATTCCTCTGCACTCAAATCCCATTGATCTGGTTCCGTCCTAGCCCTCTGTACTTGCAGTTCAAAGAACAGCAAGGTCTGTAAAGAAATTATTGCCATATTGTTCAATCGGCCACAGTGAGCAATATATAGGATTATAATTAGGAACACATTAAGGAAAACAGCTCGGTGGAGATAAGCTGTTTGACTGCATAGGCTTTTTGATGAGGGCTTAGTGCCAATCCCAGAATAAAAAAGATTAAATGTTTGTTACCAATTCTTTTGAACTGCTGGCAGAACATGTGGTAAAGCATTTTTGATTCAAATTAAAAGCATCCTAGGATAAAAATAACCCTGTTCTGTTAGACCTTTCCAAGTGAAACCATTTGTAAGCTGATTTATTGTCTTTTCCTTCACCTCCTTCCACCAGCATGATTAACATATGCATGTCTGAATCACATGTAAGCTTGGACAGGTATTTGTCTTGTTACACATCTGTGGAACAAATGGCAATACAAATTGTATACAGAACAGATGTAGATTTTCAAAGTCTCAGCAAATTGTATTTGACTAAGGGCATAGATAAAAGTTTTATTTATCAAACAAGTTTTATTGTTTCTTTCCGGTGGAGACAGTTCTATGAGGAGTCAGCAGTCTGCAGGTGACAGTATTGATGCAGACCCCATGGCAGATAAAGCAGATAGGTTTATAATCAGGAAAAAACCTGTAGGAACTGAAACACCACCAAAGAAGAAAGCAGATATCCACTAATATTCTTATGAAATGCTTATCACTACATTTTGTGGCGTCTATTTTTTTTTATATCTGGGAGAGATTATTTTTAGAATTATTTTTTCAGTCTCTAGAAGATTTTAAACTAGCACCAAGTATACCAGAGAGACTGGAATTTGACAGATTCATGCTATGTTCATGGAGCCTCCCACACAAAGACAGGTTTATGATGTTAATCCATGTAAATCACTAGGGCTGAGGGAAAGAGCTACGTTCGTACTCACATCCTGCTACACATAGAAATACCATATTTTTCATTGGTTTTGAGCTCCATTTTTAGTGAGCTGCCTAAAGATATACAATTCGGTAAGTACTGATTACCTGGACCAGAAAATATATGTAATAACATTGACAGAAATATCGACAACAGACTGTTCAACTCTGTTGAAGAAACAGAGGTTGGGAAAAAAGTCAGGAAATTTGTAATAAGATGGATTTAGGAGGCTAAAAACATAAAGTGGTCTTACATTCAGAACATATTTCTTCTTTTGAGAAACACAGTCTAATAATACTAAATGCTTTTAAGCAGTACTATTTTTACAATATGTGGAACTTCATGCAATTGCTTTGATTCCCATCTATTTGGGATTTAGAAAATTTGTGCGATGTCTAACATATCATAGGAACACGTTTGTACCAAGTGAGGAACAGTCATTTCACATGTGATGTAGTCAGGAGATGGCAGCCTGTTGTGGGGACAGACTTCCAGGAGGTTGCTGACCAAAACTGCCAATGGCTTTTGGCTAGGGACATTCCCAGGTGGCATCTTTGAGGAGAGACAGAAATGTCCTTCTGCTTAAGACGGGCTTCTCATCTTCTATAATGAGCTCCCAGCTGTTCACCACATCTCAGCCGTGTCTGTAGAGCTTCTACTTCCTAGTTTTGCCCCTGCCACTTTGCAGGCAGCCCTTGTCCTCTCCTCAAAGATGACTCACTCTCAGTTTTGACTGTAGCAATGTCAACTCTGACAGAATCCACTCTTACTCATCACTTTCTCAAGGAAAATCCTATTGAATTGGTTATGAGATTTAACTGAAAAGATGCAGTCAAAGAACTGCAGAAACTGACATGTATTTTCTGAAGTCTGCCAATTTTTTAGAGATCACTGGTTGAAAGTTGCAGTAGATGACATGAAATTATTTTAAGATGTGAAATAAAATATACTTGGGACTTAAATTGAGCCAGAGACATTGACAGTAGTGAAATATTTACTGTAGTAGATGCTTATGGTAATCATACTCAGGCTTTAGGCCAAAGCTTTTGTTAATTACTGACAGAGCAGTGTCAAACTTGGTAAGGAACTCAAGAGCAACAAAACAGGGTGTATCAGTGTGGGGTCTGGCCTGGGTCCCAAACACAGAGAAGGACTGCTTTGGTAGCGGAATTCAGGAATGAAGACCCATCCTACCACAAGCATCTGTAGTTCCTTGGCCAAGAGACATTCTTTTGCCTGGAGGTGGGATCCTGATTCTCCATTTCCTGCTTCTGTCTTTTTGAAATAAAGCCTTAGTTACATGCTCCCCAGGTTTACCCACATATTTCCTTTGAAGACACAATCAACCCATGCTGCAGTTCTTATCAAAAGCCTGTGTCTGCTGGGAAGTGTTAAGAGAAAAAGTCATCCAGACTCACTGATTTGATTTACCTGGCAAACTAGCGTTACTCATGTTTTGGGGGATAGAAAGAGATGTAATTTGATTAGAAAGAAATGTGATATTAAAGTGTTCACATGCCATATATCCAGTAGGACAGTAAAAGGAATAATGAAAATCAAATTCAACAGTCTCTGGTACTGTGGCTGCAACGTTGCTGCAAGATGATGATAACACAAAAGTTTGGATGTGACTCTTGCAAAGAGGATTAAAAAAAAAAAAAAACAGAAAAAAAAGAGGAGATTGACTTTTTGAAGAAGGAAAATAAGAACAAAGAAAAGAGCTAGCACTTACCGAAGTGAAGCCCTTCTGAAAATTCCAATTTTAGAATTATAGATTAGAATGGAATTTTTTATTTGAGAATTTTTTAAAGCACATGAGGAGTAGCTTTAGACTGGAGTAGCTTTAGACTGGAATAATTTTTTTCCCTTAAGAATGGCAAAATGTTGTTTAAAAATTAAAATTATATTATTATCTCCAATGCTAAGGTACCAAAAATAAACTTGTAAATTAATTTTCTTCTTAGATACACAGCAGAAAACACACATTGAATGTATCACACAGGGAAAGTTAAATATATAACAGAATGCTTCATATTAGAAAAAAACACAACTAACTGAAAGGTTAATACATTTTTGTGTCCTCTCATTCTTTTTTTCACCTCTGAAATCATTTCTGCCCTCATTGCCAAGTAAAAATATCCCAGAATAAGATGTATTTCTTCATTCTCAGTTTTAGAATAGTTGGCACTATTCCTATTTTTCAGAGAAGCAGCTAAAAAGCAAAATAAAACACCTTCAAAGCAACCACATCACACATTTTTTTCTCTCGGCTTCGAAAGTGGAAGATACATACCTGCCTACCTGAGGAGCCTGATTATCCATTGCCTTGCTTCTATACGTGCTCACACAAAATCACCCAAAGGAATTGCGAGAGGAGAGCCAGACACCACTAGTTTGGGTTTCCATTTGGCACCCAATTTGCACCCACCTTTCCAAAGGAACAAAGAACTATAGATTTGCAACAATAAAGGCGTAACTTCACAAGTGTTTTCTTCACAAACATTACTCTCTCCCTATGTCTCCATCTTCCCTTCATCACAACACTCCTTTGGCCATGAGCGTACACACCTCACTACCCAAGGGACTCTTCCTCCTTCCTTCCTCACAAACCAGATTCCCTGCGAAGCCAGTACAGTCATAAAGTGCAGCAGCTGGCTCTGGGGATGGATAGTGAGGGTGTACTAAGACTGATGCTGGCTATCCTGCCTCTGGATGCAAGCTGACTTGCATTTACACTGAAAGAGCTTTTGTAATGGGATCTGCTGTCCTTCCAGTGAAAAACTCTAACCGAAGGACATGAGTGGCAGTCTCCCCAAAGGCCATTAACAGTGAAAGAGAGCTAAGGAAAATGTCTCCTATCCTCATTTCTATTGTCCCACAGTGCCAATGGAACTTGCCAGCTGAGAATGAACTGCATTTAGACAGCTGCTATGGAAGTTGTGGACAAGAATACTGGTTGACAAAGCAGATGTTAGGCTTCTTGGACATGGCTTTTATCATATAACACATATTAGACTCCAATAAGTGAGCAAACAGTCCTAACCTGATGGGCAAAAAAAAATACTAGAAAAAGCTAGACTACTTGGAAAGCGTACTTAAAAGGTTCTGTGAACAGTGACACTCAGCCAGTGCTTGCCTGGAGAGGTCTCACACTGCATTATCATAGCTTGATATGCAATTTTTCCCACCAACATTTTTTACTCTTTCACTTCTTTAAGAAAATTTGTAATTCTCATCCAAACACCCATAGAGATGTCACTGTGCATGCCACAGTAACCACATCTCTTAGTCGAGAAGGTTTCTGCTCTTTTTCATTGCTGCATAAATTGGGTGTTCCCTACAAGATTCCATTAACCTTATAGGAGTCAACTATTAAAATTGTTCAGACCCTAAAATTGATGCAGCCATAAAAAGGTGTTTAATCTAAGAAAATAGGGAGCATTTCTCAGCCAAGTTTTTTATTATGCTTGGTGTTATTTTGTGTGTTTAAGATAGCACAAGTGTCAAAGGACATGTTTGCAGCCAAGGCAGAGGATCTCGGGGTCCACGCAAGGACGTTATTTGCATATCTATACACACAAATTTACTAAATCTATGCTTTGCAAAGGGACACAGTTTCAGAACTCTCCTCACTAAAGAGCCTCCATGAAAACCATAGGCACACATGCATGCCTTTGGCCTGGTCTCCCTGTAGCTCCTGCAAAAGCCAGGGTTTAACTTAGCCCCTCTCCAAAGAATGACACCTTCAGCGGCACATATCCAAGAAAAGTCTTGGGAGGCAGAGCATTTCTGGGATGGTGTGGCACGATTTCCTTCCTGTTTCCTTTTTGCCCCCAAATGCTACAAATTTACTGCAGGCTTACATCAGCATTGAGCTACTTCGCTGTCATTTCCAGCTCAGATTCTCTAGTTAGTCAGCAAGAAAGAAAAGGCAATGACCCCTCTTCCTTCCAGTCTATCGTACCCCACCTGCTCTCTGTCCACCTGGTCTCAGCAGATCACTGACTGAGAAGCATCAGTTCAGCTGCCCCTGTCTCTTTCCCTTGGGTAATCCAAACCATTGTCCAGCATCTAGTCAATGAAGGAGATTATGGCAAACTTTTTCTTCATGTTAAGTGCTCACGGAACATCGGTGGAATATGATTAATACTGTAATGTGCAATTGTAGGAATTTACGAAAACATGAAGTCCTGAAATAAAATTCTTACTACAGAGGACTCAATTCAAATTATCTGAGTTTTTCCAAAAACAACCTCAAGACAATGTTGTTAAGAGAAGACACCCCCCAGAATATGATAAATAAATACTTTCTGAAAATTGTTTGAACAAAAAAGCCCAATGCATCTGCAGGAAGTGGTTCAGATGACTTGGAGAAGCCCCAGTCTTGCTGAGTAGAAGTCTTGGCACATTTCAGGATCTTTTCATATTATTATTGGCAGGCCACTGCCTACAACCCTGATACCTTCAATTGCTGGGGTTCCACACTTGAGAAAATTTTGTTATGGCTAATTATGCAACAGGAACAGCAAAGCCTGTTTATTCTTTATTTTACAGTAGCATTAATAGGGAAATAAGCATGTGAATTGGAATTCCCAATTGGCTCAGCAGTTTCTCATACCTCAGAAAATTGCAAACAGCCTGTTCTCATTTCTCAGTGACTTTGTAATTTTTCATTTAAATCAGAGAGTATCAATTCCATATAAGAAATTTAATATATCTAAAGAAATTATTTGCTTGATATAAGTTTCATTTTAAAGTATATGCTTTGCAGATGTCATTTTAATAGATAATTTACCCAGAATTCAAAACAAGTATTAGACTTTCAAAAAACATTCAGTATTTTATTCACATTGTTGATAATAGCACAAATATAAAAATCTAGTGTAGAGAGGGAACCTGTGTGATTACTCTGTATGGGTGACTATGCAAAGTCTACATATGTATTTAGCTTGCAAGTAGATAACTCCATATTACATATTAAAGTTTTTGTTATGTCAGGACTAAATTTAATCTAGCCTAAAATACTGTTTTGCTATAATGGGAATGATAAGCTGTCATTAAAGTCTACTAAGTCAAACAACTTTTCATAGTGGAGGATGGATGTTATGGTAGCTGTTTAATTAAAATATATCCCACTGGGCTCATGAATTTTCTATATTATTATTTGGACAAGGAAAAGAGGCAGATAGAGTTTATCAAATAGACTGCATCAAAAAAATGTGTTGGTTGTTATAATTTTGCTTATATCAGGACCCTCATGCACAAGCTCTACTGGAGCAAATGATGCATTCACAGGTACAGCAGGCCATATTATGTTTTTCCAGTGTATCATTATTCAGGAAGGTGTTTCACTGTGATTCTCACTGTGTACTGTGGAAATCCTCTAAGACTTCTCAGTCTCATTTTGTTTATCTACACATTTGCCATTACCAGACAAACTAAGATGCTGCAGTCAAAAAATTGATGAAAAGATGTGACATATTGCATTATGAAGGCTTACTGTCCCCTACCATTACTCTCAAATTTAGATGTTCCAAATACATCTATAGTAGAAAATTAAGCATCATTTGTGCAGGTTTTTTTTTCCATTTGTATTTCTAAAATCTTTTACCTTCAAAGACAGGGTGCCTACATTCACATAATCTGCTAGGATTGGCTATGTCTGCTCCCAAACTATGCCAAGAAATTTTTTGGTGTAGTCCTTCATGGAATAGACCAAAATCACATCATAGGCTATTTAAATAAAAATATTACAGATGGCTGAATTCCAGTAGCCAGGTTCATTCATTGGCATTAGTTAATTTACCACTAGACACAAAACCATGAAAGAAGACTACACCTAACCTAGATGTACAGCTCATCAGTGCAGATGCCTTTATGTGAGCTAATGCCACCATGTTGCTTTCATAGTCAAAGAGTAAAGTACATACTCCTCAAGGATAATTAATTTCACATAATTTAACTGTCTGTATTAGACTGAGATTAACCATTCTTTTGCCCTCCCTAATGTTAAAGAGGACCCAGGTGACTAGTTCAAACATAGATGTCCACCACAGATCAGGTGTTTCTCTCCATGGGACCCTCCAGAGAATCCATTTTTACTGCAAGGAGGTAGCACTGATTCCTTCTCAGTCTCTCCTTTTCTCTCAAAAGCTTATTCTTGAATTTTGTTTTGGAGCAGTAGTATGACAAAAAGCACTGCTTGAAAGTATTTTTGTTTGTTTTGCTATGTAATTACTAATAATTAAATCTGTCTGGAAGTTACACAAAAGCCCTCTATCCCTGGATTTCCAGTCGGTCTATGCCACAAGATGAGAAACCAGATATCTTAACAGAGCAACTCAAACCCTTCCAAAGCTGTCAACTTTCCTGAAAAATACATCACAGGCAATTAGGAAAAAGATTAAAGCTCAAGAGGATGCCATTTGATCAATTTCCAACTAATAATCACAAAGCATTCAGTGGCATATGACTGCTGGGAATCAACCTGATTCTATTGTTGGGAGTATGCTTTGACTGATCAAACTATTAAGTATGCATTGTCAGCTCACTTTTTGTGAAGCTCCTCAAACTTGTTCAAACAGCATGAGTAAACTTAATTCATTATTTATCTTGCAGTAAAGAGTGCAGTTTTATGTAACCTCACAAAAAGAAAGAGTGATATTTTCTTTCCCCAAAAGCTTCCAAATTGAAGGCAGACAAAAACAAAGTGTCTGGCAAGGAGTAGGGCAATGTAACCGTAGAGATATTTGGATGAATGCTGCACTAGATGTACTTACAGTTTTTAATGTGCTGGATTTAACGCTGTGCTATTTCAAATTTACATCTCTGTAAATCTGGTAAAATCCGTATAATTCAATGGAATAAAAAGAAAAAAGTTACAGTAACCAACCTGTACCTTCAAAGATAAAAAAATCTACTTTCATGTGTGATCTGTGAGGAGATTATCTGCTTTTTCGGAGACATAGTTAGAGGAGTTGCTCATTCATGATTTTAAAAGGTGTCAAGCATACACCTGCTAGCATGCACCGTAAGATGTCCAAAAAGTACTCAGGCTGTGTTTTTTCCATTCATAAGATTTGTTGAAAGAAGGTCATTAAAGCACAAGACAAAAATATTAGTGGTAGTATACTAGCAAAGAGAAAAAAGAAAAAACAAAACAACATTTACTCACTATATAAACTCCAAACCAGCTTTTCGCCAAACAAATAAATGGGATTAATTTCCCCATGTATTTTTTTTCTCACAAGAATGTCATAATACATTTTTCAGTTACATTTTTAACTACAGGTCAAAATCTGTAGGTTTAAAATTGCCTACTGCTTTGGGCTTTACCTCACAGAACCACTTATGGGTGCTTAATTTGAGGGGATCTAATCCCTAATGTCCTCTAACAACCAGGAATATTACTGACAGTTTCAAAAGAATTGAGAAAGGAATCACACAGACGGGACTTCTCCTTGCAATCCTACCCATAGAGAAAGTTCAATTGCTTTCTGAAAAAGAGAAACCATTAGAGGACTAAGGTGCAGGTTATTTTCATTCGCCTCTGTGTAAAAGATGTGCAGAAGGCAAGAAAGGCAGCTTGCTCACAAAGGTGGAGCCACAGGCATATAATGATGGAAAGTTTACTTTGTTTTGGTCTTTATAAAACACTTTCCAGAAGTATGTAGACATTACCCAGCTAAGCATAAGAGAACCTGGAGTCCAGTGAGAACAACATTTTTAGTTTTGAGTTAGGTTCTCACCTGTATTAAACTCTAGACTTGAGAGATGCCTATACCTTTAAGAAAGCCTCGAGCCAAGTAATAGCACTACTTAGGAATGAAGCATGTTTGAATCTTGTCTCTCTCATATTCATAGGAGGATTTTTTTACAATTGAGATAAAAGCCTACATGCACCTGGGATTTACAACTTGAAATCTCCCTGACTTGGAGGTAAGAATGAGATTCTCCTTATTATGCATCTGGAAAGCATCTTCTCAAGCACGTGTCTAGAGGAGCAAGTTGTGCTCAGGCTTCTGCAGAGTTATTTAACAGTGAGGGAACCAGATGTGTAAGACCCTTTCCCTCATTTTCAGAAAAAAAAACAGTCCCACAGCTCCCACCTCCTTGGAAAATACCTTTACCACCACAGAGCCTTAAGCTGAAAGTTTTCCACTCTGCAGAGCAAAATGGGGCTATTGGGAAAATAAGCAAGAAGAAAGCTGATTCTCATATTTAGTGATGATCACAGTGCTTTCAGAAAAGAAAAAAGTTTTAGATTCTCTTTATCTATAGCATGTGTGTTCAGTATTCTTTAAGGTATTATTGATCAAAACACAAAGTTAAAGCAAAAGTCAGAACTTGAGACAGTCCAACTCTCCTCATCAGAAGTCTATGGAGTCATTTGGCCCTGGGCAATCTTATTCTCTGACCTGAGTTTGGGGAGTTTAAAGTGGATTCATCACCCCTTGCACCACAGTGGATTAAAAACAGTTGTGGACTGGAATAACATCTAGTTGGTGGCTGGGCACAAGTAATGTTGCCCAGAGCTCAGTATGGGAGACAATTCGGTTTAAACCCAGTTCTGGGTCCCCATATTCAGGAAAAAAACATTGAGGAGCAGGTCCAGAGAAGGGCATCAAAGCTGATGAAGTGTCTGGAACACAAGACTTATGAGAAGCATCTGAGGGAGCTGAGGTTGTTTAGCCTGAAGAAAAGGATGCTCGGAGGGGAATTTATCACTCTCTACAGCTACCTGAAAGGAGGCTGTGGCCAGGTGGGGGACAGTGTCTTCCTCTGGAACAAGTGATGAGAGGAAGTGGCCTCAAGTTGTGTCAGAGGAGGTTTCAATTGGATATTAGGAAAAAAATTTATTCACAGAAAGATGTACCAAGCCCTGGGAGAGACTGACCAGGAAAATGGTGGAGTCACCATCCCTGGAGGTATCTGAAAGATGCATAGATGTGGCACTTGGGGACATGGTTTAGTGGTGGACTTGGCAGTGTTTGGTTAATGGTTGGACTTCTCCTACCCAAACAATTCTACAGTTCTAAGATCCCATGATATGTCTGTGCTTTAAGTTCATTGAGCTGCTTCACCACTTGATGAATTAACACATCCAACTCATTATTAGTCCTACCTACAAGATCTTGCAAGTACATAGATTAACTTCAACAACGTGAGATGAAGACTATCTGAACCTCTGCTGAACACATTTGGTTTTGCCTATATTTTGTCTGCATTAATCTTAAGTATTTCTGTAAATATTTCTGAATTTACCTAGTTTACCTTAATTTATTGCCCATAATGCCAATGTCACTGCTTCTGGATGACACAAAGCACTATTCTCTTTCTGTCACATTAATTTTTTGTTCTGTCTAAATTCTGTTCTCACCATTGAGAACTCATGTGTAACGTTGCTTTTGCTAAATCTTAGGGAATAATTTTCATAAGGTTCTCCAGACATACTTTTTTTTTGAAACAGAGACTGTATAACCTGTGTTTGCTCTGATATTTAATTTAAAATAAATCATAACTGTATTCAAAGATATCTGTTGCACTTAGAACTTCCATTATCTCTCTTCTGTGCACCAAAACAAAACTGATAAAAGCATTACCTTCTGTTTTCTCTGTGACACGGAAAGAAAAGTTTGAGCCTTCAAATCCGGCTATATTAGGATGCTATCAATATAAAATACAAATATTTTTCAGACTATTTATGTGAAAGTAAGTTTCCCATGATAAACAATTATGATGATATGTTTTTGCTCCTAAACCATTAAGGAAAGTTGTATCCTTGCATAAATCCAGTCTGGAGTCCCATCAGATTTCTGACATAAACTATCACCATCAATAACTATTTTTAGGTTGATTTGGCTGGTGGGAAGTTGCATTTAAATTGGTTTAAATTTGGATTTGCAAAACTTGGTGTTAGTTGTAAAATCAGATATTCTTGTGAGATCTAAAAATATATATATACACACACACACACACACACACACACACACACACACATGTATAAGGGAATGGTTTTTTTGGTTTTTTGGGGCTTTTTTTGGCAAAAAACATCCCCAAGAAAGGTAGGTCTGTAGTATTTTCTGTTTCTACTTACTGGCCTGGCTTGGGTCAGGAATTTTAAAAGTGACTACAGAACAAAAACCAGACAAGAAACTTTATGTCAGCTTTTTTCAAAACCAAAGTACTGATTCATTGGAAACACACTTTTAGTTTTGCAGAGTTGTTTAAGTCAGTTCTTCTTTTCTTTAAACTTGTTTGCCCATTCCAGATGTGACAAAGACTCTGTCAGTAGTGCCATCAGGGAAAGGTTTTTTTGGCAGTTTCAACTTTGGTGGTAAAATTAGTTGATAGAGTTTGCTAACAAAATCTGGCACTCACAAACCTACACTGACCACATGTGATGATTTTTCATCAAATACCCTCTAGCATGATGAACACAGACTGACTAGGTTTTTTTCCAGCATTGTGAAGGCAAGGGGAAAATTCTTAGTGACAAGTGACACAGAAATCTTTGGGACAGATTTACCCACAATTGTGATTAATCAATTTTAAAGCTCCAGAATTTAAGGCACCATAACAAAAGTTGTTCTCTTATGTAACTAGACAATATCATTTTTGAATAAATTAGGCCTTTAAAGCCACACTTAAGGTTAAATGTTCCTTCATTCTGCACATAAAATACCTTGCAAGATTGAGGTTGTTGTTACAGCTATTGTTTTTGCATTGCTGCTTTCCAATATTGAGATATTGTATCCATACACATTAAAGATGGAACTCCATGTTTGAATATTTAGAGAGGTCAACTATAAAAGTACAAAAATACATTCAAGCAATGTCTCGATTTTCATGACAATTGAAGTATTGATAACTTTTAACTGGGCTCTAATGCCAGAAGGATGACTGCGTTAGAGAAATGAAGCATTCAGTCACCGTGGTGACTATATTTAGACCTACTCTTGCTGCTCTACATGAGAAACAAGAGTCTAGCAGAATTTTCTACTGATGCCATTGTATGTTCAGATAACTATTTTGTCTCCAAACTGCTCTTTTTGAATGCAGTTAGAAGTTCTTACACACTTGGTCAAATATAAAATTAATATCACAACTTGATTGTGAAATATCACAGGAAATACTAATTTCTGACTTCCTTGTAATCATGATGGTCTTGAAGCAACTGAAGGCATAAATAAATCCTAAAGTTCACAAATACCTTTTTTTTTGTTCCTGCCTATTTTCCACAATAACAGATTTTTGCTGTTTCTTAATCGTAAGATTTGGTTAATTTTTTTCATGCATTTTTATCCTGGCTTACAGGTAAATGCTTGCGAAACCTAAATTCCTGCAAAATAGCTGGGCCACCTGCATCCAAACAGCAAAACTCCTAGAGGTGATGATTGAGGGGTATGGGAGTACTGCTATCTGTCTCCAACTCCATCCTTAGTTTGGCATGCCTGCTTAAACTCTGTTGCAAATGGGATTATTCAGAGTCTAAAAATCAAACATGTGCTAAAGTATTTTGGCAAATCATAGTATCATCCATGGTACTCACTCCATATATTAACAGCAGACCTGAAAATATCCAGTTGGACAGTTTCTTAAAGTTTTAGTGCGTAAAAAAATATTGATTCTGTCTGACCTTTTTTTCAATTTGAGTATGCAGGCAAAAATTTTATAGTTTGTCACTTGATGGGAATGCTAAGGATGAGATAATAGTCAACTTCTTTTCCAGCTGCTGGAAAGAGTTAGGTGTTTTGGATTAATCAGTCAAGTGACAGTGTGACGTGTACAGTAAAAATAATCAATATGTTTCTCCAACTATCTCTTCTTAGCCATCTCTAGCACCTGTGCTGCATATTAAGAGTTCATTGAGGTCAGATCACTGGCATATTTTTCTGTGTAGAAATGCAAATATACTTTTTCTTTTTAACCTAAATCCTAATAGCATGGAGAGAGAAGAATCCAGTCACAGCAGTTTCCTAATGGCCTCGAGATTTTTTTTCTGCTACAGACAACATCTCTATTTTTGTTCATTCAATGTTATGCAGCCTTTTGAAACACTGAGAGAAAATCTGTTGAAACAAATGTTTTGTATTTATGAAAAAAATTTCTAACGGAAGTCTATGAACAAATTCAAAAGGGTTTTCATCAACAATTGGGAAGAGAAACATCTGAAACAACATATTTGTCAGCAGGCTGACTTTTATTTTATTTTTGCAAAGACTGGAATATAACCTTTAGAGTACAATACAAAACACAGTCTGGAAAGCCAAAGAGAAAGGAAAAGGAAAACCATGTCTAGCTAGCAGATATCCCTTCTTCCATTCACCAATCCTTAACCTTAAAAAGACCACAGAAAACTTCCTTGTGTAGGGATGAGGAGGGACAGACACTAATCTCTTCTGTGTTGTTACCAGTGATGGGAGCAGAGGAAATGGCCTGAAGTTGTGTCACGGAAGGTTTAGGGTTTTAGACTGGATATTAGAAACAAGGTTCTTTACCCAGAGGGTTGTTGAGCACTGGGATGAGTTCCACAAGGAAGTGGCCACAGCACGAAGCCTGTCAGAGCTAAAGAAGTTTTTGGATAATACGTTCAGGCACATGGAGATCATCCTGTGCAGCACTAGGAGTTGGACTTGAAGATTCTGGGGGGTCCCTTACAATGCAGAAACTTCTGTGCTTGTGTGATTCTGTGACACTGTGCCTGCAGTTCATGAGCTTGTGACTCTGCTTACACATCCAATATTTTTTATTTTCTCCCCTCCTCTCATCTCCCATCTCTATCACTCTCGTCCCCTCCCCAACTCCAACTTAGTCCTTCAGGCAGAAAGATCCATAAAAACTCATATACTGGTCATTGGTAGCTTTCTAGAGGGAAATTGCAGTGAAAAGAGTAAGAAAGGTTGGAATGCCAGTCTATGGTGTAGAGTACAAAGATGGTGGTGAGTATTTGTGGTTGTTTGGTACAAGTGACTTAATGTTGCTTTTCAGACTTCTCTGTGTTTCTCTTGGGTATCTGTGAAGAAATTTCACCCAACTGACAGCTAAAGTTACATTCACTTTTGGTATAACATTTTTTGGTGTCATCACACATGCCAGAAATTATCAAAACTGCACAGGAGTAGATCCCCTTGTCTTTCCACAGTTATTTATGTCTAGAGATCAAGTTAGCTCCCCTCAGTTTTGTAGACTGCATTTCTGAGCTCGAGGTTTAGACTTTGTATTGAGCACTGTGTGAAAATACATCTTGCAGCCAAATCTTCAAATAAGCTGAAGTCATAAAGAAAATATCAGACATAGCAGTTGCAAGGCACAGGAGCACTACACATAAAATGAATGCGCGGTGCCCCGGCCGGGGGGGGAGTGGCGGTAGGGTGTTCTCAGCGGAGGGCTCACGCCGCTGAAATCTGCTTCCCTTGGCCCTCTGCCAGGGCCCCGGTTTGGCGAAACTCAGAGCGCGATGTAAGGCCTGTCTGTTCGGCGGGGCAGCTGAAATGCCATTGGATTATTCTTAGCAATAGGATACGGTTCAGGGAGTTGTGGATTTTTTATTTTGTTGTCTATAAGATCCTTGATTATAAAGAGATCTGTCTTTTTCTGATGTTTAGGATTGTCACTCAGGAAGTGCAGGGCAGATACACGATAATGAGAGGCCAATATTAATTAATTAGATTTGCTTCCTTTTCAATCAGGCACTGCATACTTGAATGAGAGTACAATAAAATCATGCTCTAAAACATAGATTAAGGATGACTATTTCCTTCTTAGTAGAGAGCACAACTTTCAATCAACTGTCCTTGATTTCAAATACAGACCATCTTCTCAGACACGTCACCTTGCATTTAGCAAATTAATTGCACGTTTTCCAATTTGAAGTTATCTGAGTTCTTGCCAATTTGTGCTGGGATTACTTCCTGAGCTATAGACAGTTTAGAAGGTTTTTGTTGTTGTTGTTTTAAAACCTGCTGTGCTGGAGGGAAATGAAGTCTTGACTTTGATGTTCTTAGTGCCTTTACAGCTGTAGAGTTGGACCATCTGTGCCTCCTCAGGTTTCCTCAGGGAAGAGCAGTGGGATACAGCTAGAAGCCTCCGGGGATGGGATGTCTCTGGGTGAAAAGTGTGGCTGAGGGGTCTCGTAACCATCAGACCCTGGCTGCCAAGGCATTGCCTTTAAGGGGTATTGGAATTATCTCAAATTGTCCTGGGCTAATTTATAGCTTGCTTTGTTGCCTTGATTGCAAGAGCAACTACATGGTTAAAAGCAGAATTTCCCGAATTTTGTTCTCAGGGTGAGATACTCAGCCTCTTTTGAACTTAATTAATAGCCATATGAGAAGGTGTGTCCTCTATTTTGTGAATTGTCTTTGCTACTGAAAAGACCGACTAGTGAAGCCCGGTTTCCTACATTTTTGTGTCTTCCATTCACTGGAATATCCTTATTTACTTCTCAAATCCTCGACTTTCAGACCTACTGGGAAGGAAGGGCTATCATTTGTTATGGCTGAACAACACGTGTTGGTTGTCTGGTTACTGAAGCGGGTGCTTCTCGGTCAGATAGTGGTATCTTAAATTTAGCACATCCATAAGGGAAAAAAATAGATCTGTCTGTACATTGTCCATAAATAGGATCCTAACAGACTGTCCTTCCCAAACAGTTAGTTACTGCTGATTAAACTCATAGGAATTATACCAAAAAGTGGCCAACAAGTTTTTACAGTTTTAGGAGGCTGATAATAAACAGAAATGGAAAGCTATTCAGACAATATAATAATGCAAACCTTGCTTTTTTGCAAAACAAGAGGGAAAATACTTCTAAAGCCAGACATTCACATAGTCTGGCCAAAAACTTTTGAAGAAAACTTTTAATGGATAAAAGGTACTTCTGATTAAAAGAAAAAAAATCAGGTTACTTATCATTGTGTCTTCTGACCAAGAAAATAATAGTGGAAAATTTTAATCAAGTCTTTTTTTTCTTTATACATTATATATACATTATTTATACATGTAAATATAAATTCTGAATCACACTTTGTGCAAGTCTATCACAGAATCATTGATAGCATTCAAAACTGAGGTTGGGGTTTTTAATTCAAGATTCAACTATTTGCAAGCACAAACTTATGCTATCCAAAGTTGTAAATCTTTCTCTTTAGAACAAATATTTTTAAAAATGAAAAAAACTTAATCCATAAAGTGTTTTATTTAAAATACACATTGTAAGAAATTTGCTATTATATTTAATGTTTGGGTTTTTTTCCTAATTAATTACCTTAGTAACACCCTAGTACTTGATTTGGTGCTCACCAAAGGGACACAGTGGTCCTTTTAAATTAAAAGAGCAAAACTTTGTAAGGCCAGAAGGGATCATTAGGCTGATTTATGTTGCACAACTTCATAAGACAGAGTATGGAATTTTAACAAGTACTTTTGTGATGAAGTCTATGACTATAGTCTAAAAGTGTACCTTTCAGACCTAAACTTGATTTAAGCACTATAACTGCCACAGGATCCAGAACTTCCTAGAAAGGGTGTAGCACAGGTTATTTTCTTCCACATCTATTTTGCTACCATGACAATTGTTCTTCTGGTGAGACATGTGCAGACTCTACTTTTTAAATTACCCACTTCACCAGATGTTTTGAAAGCAGATGGCCAAGAAAAGATGAGGTTTTGCAAGAAGGAGTGGGAAACAAGCCAGAAAATGTAGAGCATGAGAAAGGGAGAGACTATAAAAGATAATGTAGGTTGAGACACATGAAGATAAGGGAATCTACAGCAGGAGGAATACGACCACTTCAGTCACTTTCCACTGTTCTGGGGAAGAAAAACTTTTGTAAATCCAATTCAGCAAGCCAATCCTTTCCACAAGCTTTGCACTGTTGATAAGTAAATACTTGAAGAAGCCCACAAGATCTGAACAACTACATCACCCAGGCAACACCAGGAGTGGGTGAGGCAAATAAGAAATGAGCCATTATTAAAGAATTGTCCTAGTTTATCTGGAACAACAAACTCTGGAATGCACAGATCATACTTTTTTTTTTCATGATATAACTTGTGAGGGGGAATTAACATGATTTAAAAATTATTCCGCTCCAAAGATAAAATAAGTTTAGATTTCTTGAAAATTTCGTGTTAATTGTCATAATTTCTAGCTTTAATACCCTTACTTTTGAGATCACCTGGCCACAATTTTATTAATTGATGTTTACTCAGGACAAAAATAGCATTTTTTAAAAACAAAAATGTTCCAGGCAAGTATCTTAACTGGCTAAATAACCATGTTGGCTCTGTGACAGCTCATCTACTCTCTGTTTCCTGGGCTGTTGGTGTAAGTGCCCATGTGGGTGCAAATCAACACCGTGCCCCCCTGTGATGCTCTGTAGCTCTTCTACAATGTGTGGTTATCAAACCAGCATATCTTAGGTGTACAACTGGAATTTTTTGAAACATGTCGTTTTGATTTGTTTACATTTTATTTATCATATAATTTCAAATATTATATTTTAATCTTATAGTTATGAATGTTTTAACCACGGTAACAAGTCTATTTCTAAGACTAATAGAGAAAATAAATATTTCTAGTTTGGGAGTGGTTTTTTTGGCCTTAAAATGATGTTCTAAACTGTCAGGTTCCATTCCATTTTAACCTTACTTTTGATAAAGAAATAAAAATAGGAGAAACTAGAGAGCTGAGAACCAAAGAAAGTGATCTATACATTAACTGAGTGAGAAATAGTCTTGTTTTTTAATGCTGAAGATTGATGTTCTAGGATAAACCTAAGCTGAAGTAATATAGTCCAAGCACTGAAAATTGCTATTAATTTACCAACCCTATATCCTTTTACAAACAATTCAAATTTTGCTTCTCAGTCTCGATCTATTACTATTATAGCTCTGAAGCACTGAGCTCCCTCTTGTGACTAGCACCTGAACATTATTCTGATTTTGAAACTACACATCCTGCACATACTCTTGAGAGAAGCAGAACTGTTCAGACACTGGATTCCATCTGACCAGCCCTACTTGCATCTTATAGTGTTCTTTAAAAATGGCAACAGTTGCTGTCTGGAAAGAATACAGACTTAATCTTCCCCATTTTGGTAGCTCACCTTTGGCATAGGTACTTTTTAAAAGTGAAAGAGTGTGTGTCTCCCCAAAAGTCTTCATTGTTAATCCTGAATCTGTGTCTTCATGAAAATTATTTGATCACTCCTCAGTGACTTATTATGCAATAAACACGATATAGTGACTACTAATAAAATGAAGACAAAATACAAATTCACCAACCAGAGAGCCAGGAAATACAATCCATCATATCTGACAGCAATTTCCTTTCAGAGTTGTAAGGCTGTATTTCTTTATTTACACTCTGTGATGAAGGTATAATGGTTCATTAGCATAGGCACAGCCATTTCTGTATGATCTGTGTTGCCTTTGTATAGCTTATTCCAAGATGGTATTAAGGAATGACATTCACAGCTGTGTAACTATGAATACAGTATGTTCAATAACTGTGAACTTTCCTTTGATACAGGCACATTGGTAAAAATGCTTTGTATAGAAATGACCCTCAGTAGAAGACTGAATATGAGAAAAAGTCTGAAATGTAGAGAACAAGAGAAATCCAGGTCAATATGCCCTTCTTTAGCTTTTGACCTGGAACATGAGCTCTTTGAGGCTATTTCTTGGTAGATGAGAAAGAGTAAGTAACACACCCCCTTCATATATAAATTCAAAATTATATGGTCATAGCTGGGAAAAAAACCCTGTGAATAATCCTATCTATATTTCCAATAATTTCCATGTCCTTGCACGTAAAAGAGATCTTTAAAGGATTACATTTTTAATACTTTTAGGTAAAAAGAGAAACAAAAGAATAATTAAAAGGTACCTTGCTTAATAGACTTATTCATAAGAACATTCATTTTCACCTCTTCTAAGTTCTAATATTAACTAGTTCCAAAATCTTCAGACTTCAATTTTTAACATACTCAGTTATGCAACTCCCATCATCTGACAGAGTAAAAATAGGATTAGTTTACAGTTACTACCATTGCAAAGGGCCCCAAATTTAACATTGGATATCGACCTCTTTTTTTTCTCAGACTATTGCAAAATCAATTTTATTATATCTAATATAATAGGCACATATCTAACAGATAGGCACATGTCTCTGTGACCAAGAAAATGTCTTTGCTAATCTTGTTATCCACAGATGCAGTAATATATTTTTCCAGGCAATATAAAAATACATTCCTTGAACTCTACAGTCCTTACTCATACCAGTCTACTGCTGAAGTGGACTGGAGCTTTGAACAGTGTAGAGTTACAGCTTAATGAATGTTAGTTCTCCTGTATAGGAGAAATTCATATGCTTTCATACTCTCTCAGCTTCATTTCCTTCCAAGGCTCATTAATTTTTAAAAGAGCCAGCTTTCTTACCCTTGCCTCCTAGTAGGTGGTGTTGCACTACCATAAATATAAGGGTATTTATAATTTTAGCTGGAAGAAGAGTATGATAAAGCTCAATTGCACAGCCAAAGAGGTTTGGCTAAGTATCCACATCAACTCTAAGGAAAAGCTTCAACAGATTTCATGGTGGTCACTGGGTTGCCTAATTTGGCCATATAATGTTTCTTTTATTGGGCAGAAAGCAGCATGATTGTTATTTCTAGGACCCTAGCAATTTGTCTGGACTCAGATGCCGTGCCTGCCACAACCCAATCATACAGTGACGAGAGAAATGGTCTTTTTCAGAATTCTAGGTTTATCCCACAGCAACTTAGGGACTCATTCAGCAAAGTGGAGCGTGTAATAAATAATGAATTCATTCTAAGGTGTTCAAATTATCGAATGTGGAGAGGTTGAATGTTGTTGCTAAAGCAGCCAAAGGATACAAGTGGAAACAGCTGCAAACAGTCATG
This sequence comes from Motacilla alba alba, assembly GCF_015832195.1. Taxonomy (NCBI): domain Eukaryota; kingdom Metazoa; phylum Chordata; class Aves; order Passeriformes; family Motacillidae; genus Motacilla; species Motacilla alba. The sequence continues at coordinate 77,128,574 of NC_052016.1, read as the reverse complement.
ATTAGGCCAAAAGTCCAGGTCCACAAGCAACATCTCCAATACCACTTAATCAACTTTCTCTTCAGTCCCTCATCCTTGCAGCAATATTCTCAGTCTTCAAACTCAGTATTGTTGACACTCCCTTCAAGTCAATAAAAAGTCTTTTCCCTTCCATTCAGTCATCTCCTATTTCTTGAGTAGTTCTGTGACCTGCTGTCTAAATGACACATTACCTTACCTTTACAGAGCGAGATGCAGCTCCCATTATATGGTGTATTTCCAGCCCTTACTTTCTTTGATTTTTCTGTTCATTCTTTACCTTCTTAGAGAGACCAAAGAAAATTTAAGAGTGAAAATGAGAATGTAATAAGCAGATGGATGAGTGGAAGGCCCTTTAAAACCCACCAAAATCCTGAAAAAACCTTTTTCTTTCCTTTTTTATTCTACAGCCATGTAGGAATATCTGAGAAATATTCCACAGGCTCTTAGATTCAGTGTACTTTGTCAAAAGCCTGAATTCTACAAATGCAACTAGTATTAGAGATCACAAGGTCCTCCTTAAATAACCTGGCACACTAAACTGAGTTTTGTTTGAGCAAAATTAGGGAAGGATTGCAGCATTAGCAAGTTTTTCTGTGCTTCTTTGTGAGAATGGGGCTGTGAGTGCTTCAGTGTGACACGATACATGGTCAACAATAATTCTTGGGGTGGTTAGGTGACCAACTCAGATTTTGCTCACTGAAGAGAATCTCAAAAAACTTTTCCTGAGTATAGTTAAGCCAAAAATATATTTACCAGAGGTTATCATTCCTTGAAAGATGCCTACTAACTTGTGTGAAGTCAAAGCAAGTTTGATTCAAATATGAATCCTTATAGCATGGATCATTTCAGCTCTAGGCAGCCTTTATGCTGATAAAAGGAAGAAAGGAGGAAGGAATGTTCCTTGCTTCCTACTGCATTTATACAAGTGTTGCAAGCACAAGACCAATTCTTGTGCCAACAGAGTGGCCTTGAGCCTCTCAAAATATCAGATACAGAACACTTTATTACTGGGCATTTTGAAAGTGCTGAAAAGCTTCAGTCACGGAAAGATTCATGAACGTGAGTTGTAAACCTTATTCCTAACAAAGGCCCTGAAAAACAATTATCATTTGATAGCTAATCCTAAAAGCACCTCCAGTGCATAATTGTTGATTTGTCACCTTGAAGGCCCCATTTACTGTCATTTCTAATTTTGATTTTTATCCATAGTATTCAAACTCCCGGCACCGCACAGCTATATGGTGGAGATTTGCTAACAAGGAGGTCCAGAAGGTGATCTCTCACTGTGGTTAATCAAAGTAGAAGAGATTAAAGAGAAATTGGTTGTATCCCTGATCCGTTATCAAGTTCATATCACACAGATATGGGAAACTAAAATTCCTGTTGTCAGGGTGAAAGTTACTGAAAGATGCTTGTGCAGGCAACTTTCACTTCATGCTTGTTTATGCTGCTCCATTCTATAGAAAGGATTTAAATGTCAGTTGAGCGAGAGAGATCATTACACTAATTTAGCATGTGTAAGATTCTTGGATACAGTCTTTTCAATAAGAAATAGCCATGGATTGAATGAAAAGCAAAACATTTCTCACTTTGCTTAGAAGACTTTGTCTTAGTCTGTCTCTAATGGCTGTCTCAGAATATCTTATGGTTTAGGGGATAGAGAACTCACCAGGGAGCTGTGGAGGAAGAAGTGAACTTCAGACTGAGCAGAAAATCAGAATTTAAATACTTCAATGAGTGTGTGAGTTCTGTTAGCAGTCGGCAACTAACATCAGTGTTTTTCCTCAGAGTGTCAAACTCTACAGTTGTGACATCCAGATGCATTGTTCCCTGTTTTACCTAAGCAGTATCTCCTCAGACAGAACATCTATTTTTGACAGAATTACGGAGTTAGGCATTTTTTTTCTTTCTGGGCCTCAATCATCTGTTTGTTTTTGAGGAGCATCCCAGCTCCAGAAATGTCCTCCTCCCCAGGCTTGACCTGCTTGTCTGGGCAGAAGAAGAGCAGGTTCACTCACCCCAGCATTGAGGAAGGCATGGTGCTTAGGTCTCTCGCTCCCAAGCACTCCTACTGCTGGGTTATTACACAGAGAGTGGGCAGCATCACTTGCAGTGCCTCCTCTGCCTGTGCTGTAGAAGGACACACTAAGCTCTGCTTTACTTTTGAGATAGCTGTCCTCAAGAAAGGACCTAGTGTTTGGCTGGATACAGGCAGATGTTGAATACTATGGCAAAGACATCTTAGCTATAGAAAGGGCTATGGTAATTTGAAGTCAGTAAGCTTAGACATTTCCTCCTGCAAATGCTATTTTGAAGCATCTATCCCTTACTTCAGATTGTTTAGGAAGCCTAAGTCAATGAGTGAACATTTTATTTTCATTCAGAAACCAGGACAATCTTCAGAGAGGTTTTAAAGCTCATTCTCAAATGGCACTGAGACTCAGATAATTCCTTAAATACCTGTCTTTATTGAATGTACCCCTTAACCCCAAGGGATGTAGGAACACAAATTCCTCTGGACCTTTTTTTGAAATTACCTTCCCTTTCCTGTCTGAATGGGATCTGTTCTCCTAAAGGGGGACTGGCTTTTTGAAAATCTCATCCATAAAATACTCATTATTGTGGAAAACTTTGCACAGCCGTCGGAGAGATTTTTCAGTGGTGTAAGCCAAGCCAAACTGACTGTGGCAGGGTTCATTCAGAGCACTACCCCTGAGTATATTTTTCAGTAAGTAGGTAAATTAGCCGCACACGCATGCACGGCACAACTTCCTTCCAAACATTCAGCTATCATTAAAACCTCTGCTGCTATTTCAAAACGTCTAAGCTCGTACGATGGGCAGCTTTCAAGGACTCATAATTCACCCAAATCAGAACCAGTTTTCACAAAACTGCTGCAAGGATTCTTGATGAAAAAAGTTTCCTTACTGAGTGCCATTGTTTCCAGTTGTTTCATCCTGCTAGGTGTCTAAAAGAGAAAGTCACAAGAATTTGTATTTGTATAAGAACTTTCACTCTCTCATTCAAAAATATAGCGCTGAGGATAAGCTTAGCAGGAATAAGAAGGATTAGGCATTTATGTGGATAATGAGAACATCCATGATTACATCAGTGGGGTGAATAGGATGAAAACACTGTGGTGACCAGCCCTCTCCTGGAATCTTTTAACATTTGTTTAAAAATTTTATAGGAGAAAAACTTCTTTAATGGTGTAAACAAAGGGAGTGGGTTAATCAGACATGGATTAAATTAAAGTCACCCACCTAAACACATTGATTGTGGAGATTAAAAGCACCATCACCTTTCATCTATCTTGTTTACCTCCCAAGCACCCTCTGGCTTTTGTGTGGCATTTTGGTTTCCATGGCCACTGAAGGTTCCTTCCTATAATCAAAAACGACCTCCTGTTATAAAAGACTCAGAGTCTTTGCTCAGCAGGCCATTTCCCCCTTTTATTATTCTTTTCTCTTGCCTTCAGGGAAAGCTTTGTGTGAGCAGGACAGAGCACTTGGTTGGTTGGCAGTTGACCTCAGTTGCACACAATAAGCTCTGAGTGCTACCTGAAATGTGTGACAAAGAGGGAAGGGTCACTGGCTTAGAGCATTACAAGGGCATGGGCAAGCAACTGTGATGACACTTGCCAAATGTTAGCATTCACCTAATTCAGGAGGGTCCCTGCTGATTGACAGCTCCTCACTCTTCAGCAGCTAAAGACAGAAAATACACAAGTTCATTAATTAATAACCCTGCTGGACTCCAAAGATATAAAGGCTAAAAAAAAAACCAAAAAAAAAAAACCCAAAAAAACCAAAAGAAAAAAAAACACCAAAACCGAAACCCTAACAAAAAAAAAACAAAAAAAACAAAAAAAAAAAAACCCCAAAACCAAAACAAAACAAAACAAAACAACAAAAAAAAAAACCAAAACAAAACAAAACAAAAGAAAACAAAACGAAATAACAAAAATTCCAAACCCACAAAGCTTGGTAGGAGGCAGCCAGCACAGGATGAAATATGTACAAAGTATACATATATATTTTTAAGAGCACGCCTCACTAGTTTAAAGCCATTTTAATAGCCTACAGGCAAAATTTGTCATGGTATGTAGCTGAGTGCTGTGCTTGCTTAAAATGCTTTTGACAATGTGAGGAAAGCCTTTAAGCATTTGATGAAGGTAAGTTAGTTAGCAGGGTTTGGAAGCCAGTTTGCAGGTTTCAAGATAATTCCTCGGGATCCAATTAAACTCTTGAATTTTACATTCATTCCATTTTTCTAATGCTTTTAGTTAAGGGGATTTCTCCCATACATAACCCGCTCACACACACCCCATACTCCCAAAACAATGATTTTAAATACAGTTCTATGCGACTTTTTAGCTGGTTTCACCCTTTGATTGTTGAAGTGTGTTACTCTTTCAAAAAAAAAAAAAAAAGCTTTGAGCACATTTTTCTTTCCTGGCTACATCAAGAGGGAAGATTTAATGCTGTATATCATAGCTGATTTCAGAGGTTATATGAGAGTAGCAGTTGTGAATAGCTGCTAAAGACAGTAAAATGTTGACAATTTCTTATATCAGCTACTTACTATGCTGCTGAGATGTCAGCTGTAGGATGCCACAAAACAGTATGGGGGAGCAGCAAAATTTCTCTTGCATATGGGTACTCATGCTGAGGGAAATCCGTCATTATCAGAACTATCAAATTTAGAACAAATACTATTCAAAGATTAGTTTAGCTGGTATTCTAGTGTAAGAATTCTTATTTAAAAAAGAAGCAAATGTGGATGTTCAAGGCATTTCAATAAGTACTATTTTTACATTTGAGCACAGCAGATCCTGTAGAGTAATCTTTATACTTTCCAGTACAAGAACGGAAATATTTTCTGACATTTTCCATCACATATGTATCTTTCTTTGACACGAGCATTAGTGCTCTTGTCATAACAAAGAATATATTCAGCAGTCAGCCTTAAAAGAAATTGAAATCTGTCTTGCAAAGTGATCTTGGAATCATGCAATATGTCAAAAACCATGATGTAACATTGTATTATATGTTTTATACTACTTTCCACTGAGTCTGATTTAATAGCTTTTAGCAGTGAGTTCTATCAAAAATCATGACAGAATTAAGACATTTATATGCACTAATCCATCAAAGAACATTTGAAACTCAACACTGTAACTTGTCTTTGTGCTTGAAATTTTATAGAGTAAATATGCAATACCAACATGACCAGTGAATATTTTTGCAGTGAATGCTGCAGTTCATATGGGAGCCGGCACTTTCACTCCTCTCTTACGATGAGCATAAATTGGTCTTGTAGCTGAAAACATTTCTCTGACAGAAGGTTTCGAGGACAGAGATTTCTGCCAGGAACTCCATGCTGCTGTTCATGCAGCTTTCATCTTTGGAATGTTATGTTCAGATCTGCTTTAGATCATGAAAGAGCTGTGAATTTCTCCACACTAGGAGAAATCAGGTCTCAGTATGGCATAAGCAGAATTTAAAGAAGAAAGGATTTGTGTTGTTGAAAAAGATTTCATTACCAAAATAGAGTCGTTTTTTGCTTGATTTTTTTGTTTCAGGATTGAATGACAGTATACATAAATATGTGACAAGAATAAGTGAATGGATTAAATTTAAGCATACTGCAATGTGTACTTTCTTTTTCCTACAGAGCAAAGAAAAGACAGAAGGAAGTAAAGCCAAAGAGGCATCTTGTTCTAACATGGATAGAATAGCCTAGTCTTAATTGTTACGTACTAAAACTGTCATGAAGTTCATCAGAAATTCAGAATATATCATTATATAATGGGCATAAATGAGAGCTGTCATAAATAGCATAATTACTTAGGAGTCCACTGCCTTAAATAGCATCCAATGACATTGTCTAAATGGTCCCCACACAGTGGGGATGATGTTAACCAAAGACCCAGCTAAATTTCTCCTGAAAAGCTACCACTGACATCAGTGGACTTGGAATGCCCTTTAAATAATAATCAGTTACCTATCACCAATAAACATTAGCTAAGTTCTGCTTCTTGCACCTTGTTTCTGGATTCCCTTGTAGTTACATTTTCAAATATCAGGCAGCTATTTTTCATGAAAATAAGCAAAATAAGCGTTCTTGTGAATCCTTTGCTCCAAATTATCTTTCCACAGACAGTCACTCCGCTTCCAGTGCCTTCAAAACCAGCAAAGCTAAAGCACCTGAATGCAAATTTAGCTTTAAAACAATAGCATTATACACATCTGGAGGAAAGGTCGTTTAGCAGATTGAGTTGGTCACTGAACATTTTCCCTGCTGCCATCTTAAGACTTATACCTCTAATCGATTGCACTCCCTGCACTCCATGACCCCCAGCAATACTGTTCTTCATTCCGATGGCAACAGCTCCCAGTCGGCTTCTCAGGCCCTGTATTGCATGCATTCTGAACAGAGCTCCTGGCAAGGGGCAATATTCTTCTTCTATCTCATCTCTATCATCTTCAAGTAATCTCTTTAAAGGAAATAAACTGCAGGTGTGTGTGCTTCCCACTCCCCTCTTTCCCTTCACGTCTCAGAAGGGTCAATAAATGGGAATAAAATTCTCTCACTGCACATCAGGCTCTCAAAGAGAGGGCAAAGTGCACATGTGAAAGGCCAAGTGTGCATACACTCTCACATCCATGTGCATAAGACTAGCCCTGCACTTGTGGAATGTACCTCTTTACATTTCTGCATATAATAGATTTTGGGAGGGGCCATGAAATCTACTCTCTGCTCCACTGAAAGTAGGATTTAGCAAACAGTACAGTGGGATTGCCATCTTGATCCAGACTTTCAGATCCTGTTAATTAAATATATCAAACAATAACTAACACAAAGCAGATAAGAATATAACTTTAACTGAATTCAAAACAATAAGGCAAACATTTTGACAAGCAAACATTTAGCTTTCAACAGTAATTTCAATTTAAAAAAAATCAAATCAATGCATTGAAACAATCATTTATTTCAAATAAAGAGGAAAGAGAAGAAACATAAAAATATACTGACAGTTCATTTTTCTTTTGAGATACTCTTTTTCTTCTGTTAGGTAGAATATATTTAGACAAACATATAAAGTCTTAGAGAAAGAAATGAGTCCAGAATCAGAGGTATATCTTTCAAATTCAATCAACAGTTCCATATCCCATATATTTCTATCAACTTTTAATTTAAAGGTTTATCTCAGAGAGAATTAGCTTGTTTCACTAAGTCATGTAATTCTATTAAAATCAATGGGACCATACATATTAATAAAATTAGTCTGATTAACAATTTCATTCTAACTTTGGCCTATTCTAGCTTAAGAGCATTATAAGAAATATCTTTTAAATAAAGCTTCCTTTCCGAATCATGATAATGTAGTTTTCATTGATAAAGTTTATGAGCAGATTTTGATCTAGGGAACAGAAAATTAAAATATTTTTACAGAACCAAGACTGGCAAAAATGCAGTTTACTTATATGCTTGACAAACTTCCTGGCTTATTGCCGGGGCAGCCATTTGGCAATGTCCAAGTCATGCAGCTGAGGTTCTTGGAATGGTTTGAATAATAAACCGAAAGGAACATGGTGAAGGAGATTGACATCAGTCTACTACCAAAGAAATACACCTTCCAGAAAAGTCTAGGGTAGCACCAAAGCTTTTTCATGGGCTTCAGAAAGCACCATACTGAGTTGTCCCTCAAGCAGGAAGCTGTTGAGCTGCCCTGTGAATACAAAAGATTATGGTACAGAAGCTGGCACCATGGCCTTGGATAGGTTTGCAGGACTGAAAGAGGTGATCCAAATCCATTCTTGAGTGTATACACAGAGGTATTTGTCATAGAGCCACAAGCTTCTAGAACTACAGTTCAGCTCATGTGGAAACCTTGCTTAACACTCCCAGTATCTAAAAAGTGCAAACTAATGTAAGGAACTATCATGCATTACATCTTCCTTTCCTCAGGAAAGGGATCAATATACAGCCATCTCTCAAGCAGTTATCACCTTCATCTCATTTCTCATCAGCAGATGGGAAATGAAAGCCCGATCTGTCAGCACATGGGTAATTTTTTTCCTTTTGGAGCTTTCCTTCCAAGTCTGACATTTCTCGAAGGTATTGATAGGCAGCAGATTTATCTTTCAAATGTTCATCATCTCTGTAGAAGTGGGATTTGTATATTGCATCACTCAGCATCCCTTTGAGAGGGCATGCAAAGCACTGGAAGTGGAAACACCTTCATTTACTTCCAGCCTAAAAGCCCAACAGAAAGATTACTGAAGAGGCTGATTATTACTCAAATAAGAGGTTTATGTTTTCCATTGTATTTGTCTAGCTTAAAAGACATAATTTACTCTTTTTCAGAGCATGGTCCTCTCTTGAAAGCTGAAATTCCTGTCTGGCAGAGAAGGCTTCTAGCCATGATGAGGACAAGGTCTTCTTCCCCACTGTTTTCTTATGGCAGTCTCATTGCCATGCCCACTCCTGAAGACCCAATCCATAGAGGAAGCACCAGGGAGCTAAGTGACCTGTTTATGCATCTGAAAGGCTTATTGAGGTTTCAAATCATCCAACTTAGGGCTTTTAGAGTTGATCTTACAAGGTATGAAACATTGAGAGTTATCTGTTTTGTGGAGAAAAATGACAAAGACTTTGGGGAGCTAGCCAGGATTCCTTTGTCACTAAACAGGTTTCATGCTGGAATCAGGTACATCGTAAGGCTGAATTTGTCTGCGAGGAATGCAACTTAGTGTTTCCAAGAATGTTCTACACATGCATAGACTCGAATATCATGTGCAAATTTGATTCTGCATAGAGTGGTATCAACAACTTACTTGAGACTGGCTTCCTAGACAGGAAGTAAATCTGCAATAGACAACTCAGCCCGTTGATTGCTTATACCACACAATTCAAACAAAAGCTATCCTACCATCCAACCAGAGAATATTCACTGTCACACAATTACTGATATGAATCTACTGGCTCCTTTTGGGACATCCAATATGGTGATAAACCTATCATCTTCACCAGTCAGTCAGCAATCTGTGCCTGTAAAAAAAAAAAAAAAAAAAAAAAAAGTAAAGAAGGCAAACAGTCTGCAAACGCAAATGGGCTGCATTAGAGCATTGCCAGCAGTTCAAGGCAGGTGATCCTTCCCCTCTATTTTGCACTGGAGAGACACTATGAAGTGTCACAAAACAGCCCCAAACTTTCTCTGTTTCTAGGTGATTACATTTTCTACTTGCCTGGGTACAGTGGGCTTCTTAATATCTTCTCCACCACATATGGACAAAAGGCATTTGTTAGTCTCCCTAATCTAAAGTTTGAGTTCTTTTTCTGGTGTGTTTTTTCTCACTACAAATGAAACTTGAAAATAGGCAGAGGAAGTGTATCCTACTAGGCAATCACCCCCATTTCCATTTTTAATTTACCATATGACATGATTAGTTTCATGAAGCTCAGTTTGTCTAGAGGGCATGGGCTCTATCTATGTTTCATTTTCTCTCCAAACTAGCTAGCCACTAATGTGGGCAGTCCTGCCACAAAATGAACCTCACAGCCAACTGCACATGTGATAAAGCAAATAGTTGCAAAAAGTTATCTGGGCAGGGACCAAGTCTTCCCAAAACATTTTATAGCTTCACTTTGAGGCAGTTTGTTTCCCTTCTCTCCAGTATTCTAGGCGCTGTTTGGAAGGATTGGTACCAGGGGCTGATTTCCCATCATGCAGAACTGTCCTCTGCATGGGATTTATTTGTGATATTTTTGAAAAAGGCAAGAAGATGGAAATCAGCATCACAGGACATAGTTGAAAGATCTGGTTCCCTTCCAAACTCATTGGATGATTCTTTAGTTACTACAAAATCTTGCTGCTCCCAGACTCTTCATGCCTTTGACTCCCTGATATTTTCTGGGGAGAGATGCAGGTAATTTGATACTAAACTGTGTATAAAGAATATTAAAAACATTAAAAACATTAAATTTAAATATGGTTAGGAATTTGAATTCTTGTACTATATTTTTAAATTAAATTTTCTATTAAATTCCTTGTAGTAAAATTAGCATGATAACTTACAGACAAGAATCTCTGATGACTGTATAAACTAATTAAGTCCCTTTTAAGTGTTTAAATATTGTTGTAACAATTTTTCTGGAAGATAACTTGACTTTGATTATGCCAAAGACAAAGAAAACTCAAACCCCTGAGATACAGTCATTTTAAAATACCACTTGTAATTAGTACTTTACAGGTGAATTTGAAATGTCAGACTTGTAACACATTTTAAAGCAGAATTTCACATTTTCAGGAGCTCTAGGATTGGTGATTCAGATTTTATTGGGATCATCTAGATAACTGATTTTATTAGCCACATGCCTTCTTGTTTGTGTTAGGTAGACTATGCAACAGAGCTTTTTATTCTTGAACACCTTTGATAATGCTGCTATAAATCTGAAATTTAAAAATAAAATCCATCCTAATGAAATGTCTCTTTCTCCAGCTTCACTGTACTGTATAGAAAAGCATGTCCATATTCCGTTTAATAAAGGACATTTTACTGTTAAGCAACTGCATTTAAAGGAAAACATCAGTAATCCAAGCAGTAATCCAGTCACTTGAATTCAATGGCAACTTCTGGCTCTAGATCTTCATTGCAGAGTCCCCTGTCTCCCGGGTGTAGTCATTTTTGGTTTTTCTTTTTTTTTTTTTTTTTTTTTCCCCTGGGTTACAGTCACAATCTCAGACATATCTTTCTCACAGCTTTTACTTCTGTGTTGTTTAGCTGTACCTCTGTCCAGTGTGCTATGTTCTCCAAATCCTAATCTTTGGCATTACTGCTTCCTCTTCATGGACCACAAAACTTAGGTTCCTAACTTAGGGTTGTGTGCACCCCTATCATTTAACCAATGACACTATTGCATTGAGTGACACCATTTTTGAGTTCCTCCTGACTCCATGTTCCTAAACCCTGTTGATATAATGATTCAAGCCACTTTTGAAAGCGTCTCTCCAGAAACACTTAGGTGCTCTTGCATACTTGATCTTTAGATCATGGAGATCATTTCACTTCTTTGGAAGTGAAATCAAATGTTCTGAAAACAAAAAAAAGGCCAGAAACATCTCACAGTTTGGAAAGGAAAAGAAAAAGAAAAAGAAAGAAAAAGAAAAAGAAAAAGAAAAAGAAAAAGAAAAAGAAAAAGAAAAAGAAAAAGAAAAAGAAAAAGAAAAAGAAAAAGAAAAAGAAAAAGAAAAAGAAAAAGAAAAAGAAAAAGAAAAAGAAAAAGAAAAAGAAAAAGAAAAGGAAAAAGAAAAAAGAATTCAAGCTGCTAATTCTAAAAAGTTTGTAATCAGAATAATAACAAACTTATGCATTGTTTGTACTGCAAAAGAAAATAAAATATCATGTAAAAAAATCAATAAAATATCATCATATTTTCAATTTAAGCATCTGTTAAAAAAAGAACCTCTCATGAATCTACAGCAAAATCAATCACTTGATAATGGTGAAGACATTCCTGTGTGTCAGCATGAAAGTATGATATGTTTCCAGATGCATTTTCCTTGGGTAAAAGAGAAAAATACAACCATTTCACAGCACTTTGCCTTGCTGGACCAAATTTATCTCTGTTGTAGCCTGGTGATGTCAACAGAGCTACAGTGTGGATGAATACAGGTCATTGTTTGTGAAGTTGGCAGTGAGTACATGTGTGGGAGGAGAAAAATGAGATCTTCTAACCCATATTTGCAGAAAAAACATGAGTATGAGTTTAGACACATACTCCTATTAAAACTGCACCATAATTTTGCCACTGGAAGTTTCAGAACAAATGGGCTCCAAGTGAAACAGAATGAGGGTGTTTCTCCAAGCTATTTCCTGCGCTGCTGTCAGTGCTACTGCATGACAGTGTGACCACGTGATGCTGGGCTTGGGATGTAGAACATGGCAACAAGGCTTTTCTTATGGTTTCCAGACCATGAATTCCAGCTAAGCTAGGTGCCTGCCTTCTGCCTAGAACTTACCTAGCACTAATTAAAGTTAAGCAAAAAAAAAAAAAAAAAAAAAATTCCACATGGATCTCTTGGCTATGTTTGATGCTTGGTACCCTGGGGAGAAGTTTAAGTGCCACACTGCCACACTGATTACCAGGTTTCCTTCAGTATAAATATTCCTCTAAGTCCTAAATACAATTATCTGAAAAAGGATCCCATGCAGAAAGTTACAGCACAAAAAGTGTCTTCATGCTCCAATACTCTGTAACTTAGGCATTTGCTGTGCACCTCAGTGGGTCAAACTTTCAGGGACTGACCCCAGGTGTGCTAAAGAGCTGTGCCTCTTATGGGACATCCCACTCCTGGGCTACAGAGATGTTCCTTATGACCTGCTTGACTTGTAGACACACTGGGGATATGCAGGTGTTTTTTGCTTTGGGTCTTCATTGCCAAGCAGAAACCAACATATTTAACTTCACAGCAGCAGCTTTGGGAAGCACGAAAGACTTCTGGATGGATACCTGCAATGCAAGGCAGACTACAGCAGAGCAGATGTCCGAGTGACACACAGTCAGAATGTCACTCTTGCACTGAGAATAACACAGGAACAGGCAGGAGGCAGTATTGTAGAAAGAGCAAAGAAGGCTTTATTCAAGAGAACCACACAGTTTTTATAGAGTGATATGATAGATTCTATTTGATTGGCTAACTAACAAAAACATCTTCCTCACACACTGTCCTTGAGAAGAACAGAAAGACAAAGTAGAAAAGCCTCATGTGCAGATTGTTTATACTTGACAAGTTATCACATCCTTACAACTCCCTAAAAATTCTCACAAGCTGCTGTGAGAAACGCTTGCCGTTTGTCTCTCTCTGTCCCACGGCAACCACATCAGACCAAAACTGGTTCTTTCAGGCCAATTGAAAGGCTGCTGTCTTATCTCCTCCACCCAAGCTTTTTCCCCACTTTGCCTACTACCGCATTGCTTTGCAGAACTCCTCACCATGAGCAGCAATCCAGAGAAGAGAGTCTTGGAAAAGGCAAGAACTTTTACTTAGAAAGGCAAGAACTTCAAGCTTAGAAGTGAGACCACTGTCTGAACCCGCCTCTGTACACAGGACTGAAAAGAACCACTGGGCCTGGCATTTTGGAAGAAATGTAACTTTCTCTGCCAATCATTCCTTTGAAATTGAGCTATTTGTATAAAACTGATGGGAGTTTTGGACCATATCAAATGTTTCATGATAGCCTTCTTCATGAAAAATGGGCATATTGTCCTAACTGGTAGAAAAGGGCAATGAAAATGAAAAATATGCAGATTGGAGGTGGACCTTGATGTGCATTGGAGTATGCTGATACATGCCAGGACAGATTAAAACTACTCTTCCATTCCTGAATTTAGATAAAGAACAAACAAAACAATATGAAAAAGCTCCAGAAATCCAAACATACCTGTTGTACGTATGCTACTCAAACTTCTGCAAAGGCAATTTGGATTTCAGGTAGTATGAAATTCCTGTCCACAGCCCAGTAGTAGGAAGTGTAAAGGAAAACATTTCCATCAGGCACAGTTACTTTTCACAGCGCATACATGCCTTACCTGAACCCTTACCCTGTGTAGTACACCCACCTCCTTCAGACCCAGGGAAGCATCCCCTGCTTCCTGCTTCCACTTAAGAAACAGTAAACAGTAAATTTGTTTATGGCCTCCATTTTATTAATAGTGGCAATCAGAGGAACTTTTATGGATATTCTTTGTTCACTTCAGCTCTTGCTTTGTCTTCCAAGTTGGAAACCCTCACAGGACACTCATAAATGGACAAATTTACAATCCATCCTGTGTAAAGTGCCCACAGCAGCATCTACATCGAAGTTGTCTTTGTGTTCATGCACCAGCTGTGATGCCAGAGGGCATGGGGTCAGAGCAGAGGGCTTCCTCTGGCTTTCTACAAACTGGGATCAGCCAACCTTCATTTATCTGTGGTTAAGGACTTGTTTTGGTTTCTCAGATCGTGACTCCACAGAGCTGTTTGGATATTTTTAATCGAAAGACAAAGCACTTCCTCTTCCAAACTTGGTGCCTGCAAGGAGCATAACAAACTAATCATTCAGAATAATTAATTCTGTCAGAAAAATCTCTACAATTCTTACTAACGCTGAGTGTTTTGTAATCCTAATGAAAGGAAAAACCTGTCACTGTGATAATTTTCGATTGACCCATTTTCTTCAGAGGTAGGGGAGAGGGGAATATTGTTTGTTTTTATCTCTAAGGACCATAAGCATGAAAATGATATCCGTAAATCTTACATTTCAGCCTTGCATTCCCAATGCAGCCTTCAAAGGAAACATTAGCTGTTCCAAAGAGCCAAGTAAGATTGTCAGATTGGTCATTTCTATTTGCTTTGCAGTGTGTCTTTCAGTTACCTGTGACTTTAGTTTCAAAATATTCCCAGGATAGGGAAACATTCATTTTCTCCATTTCTAAATGGGAATCTGAGATGAAGAAAATACAAGCAGCTTGCCAAGGCCATGGAGGTAGTTCTTGCAAAGCCAAGGACTGGAATCCAAATTGTGAGTGCTTTAGCCTAGCATTTAAAAGTACACCTTCCCTGTGGGTTTCAATGTAATACAAGAAGCTTAGAATTGAAAAACCATTTCTAAAGCCAGGTTTTATGAGAAAGTGTGGAAAACAAAATATTAGTTTCCTACATTTGCCTAATATTGTAAACACCTAACTGCCAACTTCAGTGAGGAAGCTGCCAAACAAACACAAAAAAACCAAAACAAAACAAAAAAAGTACTTAAAAGAGAAAATGCTTGAAGTTTTAGAGTTCTTTTGCATATTGTCATGCTTTGAGGTCATCTATTTCTTCTGTATTTGACAGCTGAATATTAAATGTGGCAGACAGTTGCCTTTCTCATTACCGAAGACAGAACGGTATAGGAAATTTGTTCTTTAATATGCAGCCTTTTATTTCTAGGTCACTAATTTGAATCGATTCCTGATCAATGGTGACTGAAAGGCATTCATATCCGGCAGCTGTTCTGTGGTCTGTGTTAAATGAGGGGACATCTTAGTTATTTCCCAGCAGTAGACCCTCTGTCTTAGTACCAGAACAAGCTGGCAGTTTTCACAGAGATGCTATGGCCTGATTGCACATGGCACTTGCAAATATCCAAAAAGTGATTAACCTATTTTTGCTCTGTTTTGTAAGGCGTGTATTTGTTTTTTTCAAGTAAGCCATATTTTTTTATGGTAAGCTTTTTAAATATTAAATGGGATCATCTTGCTGCTTTTGTATAAGTGCATTCTGCCTCCAACACAGTGACTGCTGTTGTGATGCTACTGGCAGTGGTCAGAGGAAGATTCTTTACATGCATGACGAGGAGTGCCAAAACAACGTAGGTAGTTTCTGTGAGTGGGATTCATAGCTTTTAACTTCACCTATCTACATGTCATCTGTTTGGCCCAAATGAATCATCTAGACTGCCACTGTACTCCAAATCTTTCCTTTAAAAAATACATCCACAGAGGCTTTGTCCATACCAATCAGAGGTGTTAGTTTCTTTCAGAATTCCAGCTTAAATCTTAAACATTTTTTACACTCTCTTCTGTAATAGCTGCAGAAACCCTCTATTACAGCACAAAATAAATCAGTTTTGTTTTTAAGGATCCATACGTATTGTCTGACAGATATTGTGGTTGAGAAAGACAAGTTTAATTATTATATCCTTACTTTCCTGGTAACAGATTACTGGTGAGTTGTTGAAGATACTGAAATGCGGGGTGCTTGTTGTTGGTTTTTTCCCCCAAAACATCTCCGACCATTCTGACATAACCTCCCAAAAGATTGACATAACATATAAAACTTTTTCTCCCAAAATATCTCTACTTTAAACAATGCCTTCCACAAATTACTGTCTCTGGCAGTGTGTGGAAGAATAATCATTCACCCACCCACAAAAAAAAAAAAAAAGGCCTTTATTACCATCCTTTTTTCCCTTCCTTCAAACATGTTAATACCTGCTGAACAGAAACAATACTAAAAGTCATAATAACTGTCTACTGACAGTAGTTGCCCAGTATAATGAGTTGTTGAATTTTTCTTTTAGCATTTTGATAACAATACCATGTAGCCAAATTGTCTGGTAGCATTAAAACTTGTCAGAGGAAGTGCACAACTTGGCTGTAAAAATTCACTGAAACTTAAAGGATTTTAGACCAGAACCAAGTTTTCTTCACATAATATTAAATTCTTCTTTCAGATTCTTTCCGTAATCTAAAAAGCAACTTTAAATGTTTTCAAAGAGACCAGCTGCAAAACAGTAAGCCATGACATATCTAACTATGCTTGTGAGGAGAAAAAAGAGGGAATGAAAGCAGAAACTTACACTGCCTTCAAGATTTCATGTACAAACAAGTTTGTGTTTAAGTAGCATTTTAAGGAATTTCATACGCATTTAGTTCACAGCCTCAAAGTTCATTAAAGATATTGCACGTGAAACTTCAACTTCATTATATGTTTTGGGTTTTCTATTTTTCTTAAAGCCACAATTTTACCATCTTGGGGGGTGTAAGGGGAGGTCTATGGTGATTCTTAGTCTCTGTAGTTAAACAGAAAAACTAAAATAGAGAGAAATATTTTTTATTATCCATTATACCCATGTAAACATGGGCTCTCTATGCTTAAAGTCAATGGAGTTACTGTTTATTTAGTTTTATTTGACCAAGAAAGTTATTACAAAAAATTATTTGCAATAAGCAAACTTCGTAAATTTGTAAAAAGCAAACTGGAACACTTAGTCAGGAATGAGGACCCCATTGCTTTAGGCAGTGTCTGAGTGCTTACACTAGATGGAATTAGATAGCCTGATGGGAGAGCTGAAGGAAACTGCGACAGCATTTTTGGGGTCAGGAAACAAAGTAGATCTGCATGAGTTTGTGGGGATTTCCTCCCACTCCTAGAGGTAGAGAGAAAGATGAAAAATTGAAAATGCATCTCTGAAAATTGGAAAGGAGATGGTGGAAATTGATGACACAATGTTAATGGAGGTAGCAGTCAGTCTTTTAGTACTGATTTCAGAGTCATTTAAGTGGGAATAGGGAAAGCTGGTGCATTTGTTATAGTAGAGTAGGAGAAGAAAGTGCAAAGAGACAAACAGAATTATGACAGACTCAGGGCAACAGATGGGGATAATGATCTTGACAGCAGCAGTCCAAATAAATATGATGAAAGCATGGTTGCTGTTGTCAGGAACAAAAGCAGAGGATACTGCAGTAAGTGAGACATGTGGCTGCAACACCAAAACTAGTCTGGATGTGAGTTTTAGCTAAATGGTTTAGAAAAATGGGCCTGTGCTTGTGGGACAATGCAAAAAAGAATTAACAAGACATAAATATATTCTGGAAACAAGGACCCTTGGAGACACACCCTACAGAGGATGTCACTGTCAAGAGCTAAGTGTCGGGCCAGGAGGTTTGGTTGCTCACTGGGATCTAAAAGAGGCTGTGTAGCACACTGGAGATGTAGGTGTAATCGCTGTAGCCCTGCAGGTTGTGGACTGACTGATGAAAAGGAGAGGGAGAGAGAGAAGGAGACAATGCAAAGGAAGGGGGAAGAGTAACAGCGAGGTGAGAGTCCCAGCTGGAAGGCAGCTTTTGACACCCTCCTCATATCAAGCAGCATTTCACCTCATGCCCCTCAAGTAGTATTTATGCACAGACTGGGTGCAGTACCCCTCATCTCATCCACAGCTGTTACATATGCACACAGTGGACAAGATCTTCTGTGCTCTGAAACACAGATCATGAAATGTCTAATTCACTTTAAGACTCCTTTTTTTTTTTTTTTTTTTTAAGTGTTTCTGGGAGCATCTATACAACCTGAGTATTACTTCCTGGACTTTGTTCAATTTCTTTTGCTCTAGCTCCACTGATTTCTATCTCATTGTTGAGACAGCTCAGAATTAGAATATTAACCCTTAAAATTCTTTGGCTCTGGTTCAGAATATGCCACTCCATTAAAAATCCAGCATTTTAAAGCATCTGATTTTAACCAGCTCTATAGTTATTGATGGACTATATACCATCAAGAAATGAAAAACCCAATGCATTTTAAGCACGCCAAGCATGCTGAAATTTCAGGTTACATTTAGCTAAGTTCATTTGGAATCTCCAATTCTAGACAGAGTCCTACCAGTCCTACTGTTTTTCTCTCTACTTATCCAGAGATGTTTCCTTTCCTCAAGTGGATTTTAAATATCTAGGTTTTGCATTTGCATATAAATGCAGGCGCATTATGCATATAGAGTTATGAGTTTGGCACTCAAAAGTGCCAAAACAAAATATTTTTAAGCCAGATGCTCATATACACATCTTTCTTGACTCATACAGGAAGAATATTCTTTTAACATCCCTGGCTGGTATCCTTCATGTACACTGATATTTGTACTGGTGTTCTTAATATATGCTTGTTCCTAAAGAATGAAAAATCTTCTTCCTTCTCATATCTATAAAAGGGCTTTTATTGATTAAACTCACATTTATTCTAATGTTTTAGGGATTTGTGGGTTTTAGTCTTTCACTGATTTTTTTTTCACTTATTCCCTTAGTAAAATCCCTCCTCCTTTTATTTTTTTTTTCTTTGCATGTGATAAATCAAGTTACTTTTTCGCTCTGGACTCCATTATGGGATCACAGTGGCTATACAAACCACACGGAGTTAAGCAAACAAAGGAATTTTTTCATTTTCTCTTTCATTCAATAAAGTTCCATTTTCTGTCACCCTGCAACCTTTTGACCTGTGTCCTAATGGCACTGATCACTCAAGGGCAAAAGTTCAGCTGTGGGTTAAGTCTGTGTGTGTTTGCACTGGCCAGGGAGACAGTGGGTTCTTGCTTCTTGTTGTCTCCCCCCAGCCCCACCATCACTCCCCAAACGCCAGCCTCACCCCTGCTGAGCTCTCCTTGCTCCAGACCTCCCTTTGTGAAGAAGGGAAGGAGGGCTGAGAGTCAGCTTTCCCCCAGCCTTTTGTTTTTCTTGCAGCTGTCAACAAAAAACACTGTCTTATTTTCCTGCTCTGGGGGTGAGAAGGCAAGAGAGAACTATCCAGCAGGGACACTGCAGTCAGTGCTAACTGCCTACAGCCACTCATGTCAATCACTGTTTCATTCTTCTTTGCCTCTGGAAGTTGCCTCTACTTCTGAGACTAGATACGGAGCCCTTCCTTGTTCTCAGCACTGTTGGCACAAATTGTCTCAGGATATTGGCTCCTGCTGTGAATGGGGAGTTCCCTATCATGGCCTTTACAGAGTGATTTTTCAAGGCACTCTGAAAGTAAATGATACCTCAGGTGCACCCACCTCTCCCAATACCCTCCAGCGGGCTTTTCCAGGTGGCCTGGTGACCTAGTGACACATTTCTATAGGTCACTAGAATCATGCAGACTCACACTGCTAGACATAGCATTCCCCTCCAAATCACTGACTCTGGTATGACATGTTGCCTCTCTTTCATAAGAATATGGCACTGCCCAGTTTCACAGCTCCTCCAAGGCACTTCCTCTCAGCTTCCTCTAGGTTGCCAGAGCCCTGCTCTTCAGGCAGCCCCTGCTTCATCACCAGACTCCAGGTCACCAGCCAGCCATTGAAGTCACACCTATACACCTTTTTGAGCAGGTGATTTGTCTGAGAGGTGCAGTGTTGAAGAAGCTTGCTCCACTTTTGGAGGAGTTTGCTCCCTCCCTGGCAAAGGGGACTGGTGAGCAGGGTATCACTAAAACCATTTCTGGCTCTGTGGACAAGCAGGAGCAGGGCAAACTGTGTGCTGAGTGGCTAAGATAGTTGATGTTCTGCAAGAGGGACAGAAAGTCTTGGGTACACTTGGCATTGACTAAAACCTCGTCCTTTCCTTAAGGAAATATTTGGCTTAAAGGTCTGACAGGCTGCTGCAGCAACAGCCCATGAATTTAGATGGCACAGTCTCAGAATGCACCAGAATGAGGGCTGGTAGCAGAGCAGATGGTGCAGTTTCCCCCATCCCTACTGTGAATGACCACGCTTCACCACCTCCAGAGCCTCCCACAGCCCTTAAGAGCAGCAGAAAGGGCACAGGTTGTGGAGGAGCTTCTTTGGAAGTTGGGCAGTTGAACAGCTCATGCCCAAAAGATAGTCCAAATGGCCTGTAAATAGTGGAGTTTGGGTGTCTCTGCTTTTGCTGTGGGACTGTGCCTAACCTGGGCAGGCCCCAGAGAACATGGTGGCTCCTATCAAAACACTTCTGAGCTGCAATTCCTGCATGCTGCAAACCAGACTTGGAGGAAAAATGGACAATAGGTAAATGTTTCCTTTTAAGTGTCCCAACAAGAATGACTAAGGGCCCTGCCCTGAGGAAACTGAAGTTTGACTCAGACTGTTGAGTTGTTTAGTCTGAGTTTTAAGCATAGGTGCACCAGTTCCTGTACAATCCTTCATGTGCTGAAGATAAGCTCAGACATAAATGCTTGCTGCATAGCATAAACTAAGCAGGGTTCTCTCTCAGTGCCCAAATAATTTTCACAGAAGCATTAAAACTTAGGTGGGATTCAGATTGCTCTGTTTTACTCTGGTTTCAAGTGATTTGTAAAGGCCTGTACACAAAATTATTAGAATACACTGAAAAGTTCAGACAGTTAACTCAGTACAAAATTGACAAGCTTGAACTGTCAGGAGTAACTAAAGAAACATACAAAGCATTATTTAGTGGATGGATTTTCAGTGCTGCCTAATAGTAGTAAAACATCCCAGTATTCTAATCCCCAGGTCTTTAGAACAAACAGTTAAAATCAACTTAAATTTGATTATCAGACAATTCATTAATGACCTGGTAAATGGCAAACAGGCTTCACTGATGATGAAAATTGGCATAATGAATAATTATGTACTAATTAGATTTGCATACAAACACAGAAGCCTCATTTGTCAAAATCCAACGTAATGTTTAGAGACTGGCACTGATCCCTAGATTGCCTGGTTTTGGGATCCAGGGGCTAGTGCCATCCAAAACAAGATAACCATGCTCATCCTATATAGTAGCTTGTCCAGAGTGGTCCTCAGTGCCATGAGTCCCTGAGATGTTCTTATTACTCATTTCATGTTTTCTTCCAGTTAAAAGTGCCCAAAGTAGCAAAGGGAGTGTGTCACAGATGCCAGGGAGGACTGAAGTTATTTATTGCCCTCCTTAGTGAGTGCCATGAGGGTGTTTGAAGCTTGGGATGCTGTCAGAGGATTGTTTAAGGTAGACTGAGGTCAGATTGATAGAGTCATGTTATCTGAAATGAACTCTATTTAGCCACTCCTGAGCTTTGTCACAGTGGCAGCTAACTGGGGCAGTCCAAAATGGAGTCAGGGAATGAAATAGTAGTTAAGCAATAAGGAAAATCAGGGATCCAGGGCTTGAGGAGAGGATTGTGGCCTCTCTACTCTTTATTGTGGTAGTTGTACAATCAGATAGTGCATTGGTAACAAGGGGAGACATTCAGTTACTCAAATATTGAGAAGACGGCATTTCAGCTTCTGCAAATATACCTCTTAGGGCCCAGGTGACTAAAAAAAGTCAAGCAGATTTAGTAAATACATTTGTACAAGCTGTCAGATAGGAAGCAATGTAAAGATTTTAAAGAAAGCCAAGGTTCCCTCTTCGTCCCCTTACTCTGACAATTAAAGCTTTGGGGAAAAAAGCAAAAGGATGTGTATCATAAGACTTAGAAACATTAATGTTTCATTAACATTAAGGCACCTTATATGAAAATTTTATCCATATAAAATTTTATCCATATAAAATTTTATTAGTATAAGTGTCTCTGGGAAAAGGAGTAGAGTTTATGTGTCTTGTATAGCTCTATTTTCTTTTTTTCAATACACATGAATATAGATATAGAGAGATAGATTAGATATAGATATAGATATAGATATAGATATAGATATAGATATAGATATAGATGACATAGATATAAATATAGATAAGATATATAGATAAATATAGATAGATATAGATATATATATAGATATAGATATAGATGATATAGCTATAGATTAGATAGACAGATAGATAGATAGATAGATAGATAGATAGATAAAGATACAGATCTAGTCCTGCTAAACTCGGGTTAAATTGCATCTTTACTTATTGCAATCCATTTATTCTTGGTCTATTTAGCAGATGCTCCAAAGAACATGAAAACATTTTCCAACAATAATAGATTTTTATAGATGTTGTCAGTGTTTAAAAATATTATTTATAATTACTATTTAATATTATTGAAATCACAACAGTAAAAAATTAAGCAAGACCATAAAGTCATAAATGTTTCAAAAACCATGTTTTGTATGTGAGCTCTTCCACAGAAAAATATTTCTGTAGAAAAATCCTATTTTTCATTTTATAAAGGATTTACAATCTGATGATAAAATGGGATTAAATACAGAAAGCTATTATTTATAGATAATTAAATTATTTATGAATTCTTTGAAACATATATAACTGACTCTGAATATTCACCTAGTTGCGACTTCTTTTATGTTCATATATTCCATTCCGACATCTTTATAAGTTGGATTTATGCAAGAGCAGACAAAGAAGGAAAGTTACACATGGAATAATTTGTCAGAATTTAAAGTAGATTGGATGCAGTGGTTACCAGTAATTAATTGCACAAATGTCATTCTAAAAACTAAAGCTAACCACAGCTCACATGCTGCAAATTCCACATGGATGATCTTTTTGTCTTACAGAGGAAAAGCAAGGTAAAGCATCAGTGTACTCTTCAGCATCAAGGAAGATGACATTACTTTCTTTTCTCTACAGAGGTGATGCTGAAATCACTGCAGAGGAAAGTGGTGAAGTGTGTGCTCTGCTTCCACCTCACTCAAGGCCTCATTAGCTTGACTGGACCCCAACAGCAGTGCACAATTCAGTTTGAGTGGGCTTCTCTGGTTTTGCTGCAGCTGCAGCTCTGAATCTTCTCCAGACTCCAACAGGAAAAGCTAACTTGCACATATGCCTACCCAAACTGCAGACCCCATTCTAATCGCAACATAAACCTACCCTGGAAATGACCTAGAAGATCAGACACTGACTCAAGGTCTAAGGAGACCTGGTTTTCATCACTAAAGAAAATTCATCTTTAAATGATGGGAAGATTTTACTAATAAGCTCTTAGCTCTCAACTAATGTGGGTTTTTTTTGAGAGCTGTCTGACTGTGCCATTGTCTCTTCCCTTTTCATTGTTAATCTGCCAGACCAAGCTGAAGGGAGATGTCTCCAAAGCAGGTTGATTTATGCCAGGGAGACTTTCAGGACTGCTGAAACCAGGGAAGCAATTTGGCACTCTGTTTATACTATTTACAAAGAAAAATGTAAGGAGGTGGGGAGGGAAGGGAGTAGGATGTATCTGAAGAAAGCTAAAAATTGCTAATGATGGCTTGGCAGAACTGTTAATAGCTTTTCTTCTTATTCTGATATTCCGTGTTGATAGCCCAATAGCTTGTTAACTGACTTTTTTTTTTTTTTTCTAAAGAAATTTACACAGGTTTTTTTTTTGTTTTTTTTTTTGTTTGGTTTTTTTTGTGATTTGCCATGATTTTGGCTATTTTCATCACCCTATCACAATTAGGTTCTGAGTACTTGCCGTCAGTGATACACATGTGGTTAACACATGAGTATCTATGAATAGGTCTCTTTAACAGTACCCACGGGATGATTCTTAAAACTATCTGTCTAAAGCTGTCTCATTTTTACTAGGAAAGGAGGGGTAATTTGAAGAAGGACACTTGCAAATTGAATATACTGAAGTATGTGATCCAGATTCATTGAAGTCAAGCATGTTTCCTTCAAAACAGAGTTTAGGGTGACCCTATGGTGGAAAGCTATAATGTACACTAAACAGTGTTCCTACTGTAAAAAGAGAGGATTTTGCAACCATCATCCTCAAAACAAACCTTTCAAAAGTGTATTTTTATACCCCTTTCCTGTCTCTTCTACATCACAAGGGATGTGTCTAAACTGAAGGCAGATGCAGGCCTATATCCTGTTTTCCTTGGACTCTAGTTTGATTGATATACTGGAAGATTTAAAGGTTCGTTCCTCACCTCTGCAAATGGCTTTTTTTCCCCCAAAATGTGAGAGTAGAACACGGTCACTTCTGGCCCTAATGTGTCTTCCAAAGGTACTGGGGTACATGCATGGGGCACACTGCCCACCTTGCTCAGTCTTCAGAAGGAGGCATCACCCAGGTGACCCAGAGAGACAGGACACCACCCTAAAGGACTGACTCAGCCATGGAAAGGCTCCAAAAATGGAAAATGGGAACAGGGACTGTGCCATAATCTGCAACTGGCAATTTCAAACAGCCATAGTTGGAAACAACAGTCCAAAGGGCTCACTGCCAACAGCCACGTTTTGTTACCATTTCCCAGACCCCTGCAAGCCAGGACAAGGGCAGTTAGGGCCCATGCAGCCTCCCATTTAGGCATTCTGAGAAAGGAAGGCCAAGAGTCAAAGCCAATCAGTTTCAAAGTGTAGGACTGGAAAGAGTTATGGCATCTTTAGGCGAGGTAAGATTCTCTGTAAACAAACAGGTTTTTAGAGAAGACTTCCTCCAGTAATCCCTTTATTTCTTCTCTGTTCTGTTATAATCCATCTACCTCTTAACACTAACACCTAAAGATAGTGTATCTTCAACAGTGGCAGAGGGGCAAACATAGAGCAACGAGTACCAACATCAGAATTTCTCATTCAATTCAAACAATATTGAATTTCTGGAAAGATCAGGTATTGTCTCACCTAACGTTGCAGTTGATGCTTTGGGCTTTTTGCAGTTTCTTTCAACAATGTCTTCATGATCCTACTAATTTCAAGTAAAGATATGACTTAGACCTGCACTCTCCCTCTCTTTCTCTTTGTGATTCAGGCTTTTACACTAACTCCCAGACACCCTTTAGCTGTGGACGTAACCCTTGTTATTTGTACCAGCTGAACAAAAGTAGTTCAAAACTCTGCCCAAGGGAAAGCCAGAAAGCAGGTAATTATTGAAACTTCCCTGCACAGTTTTCCTGTACCTGCAGCAAATAGATAAGCCCTTCACAAGGCTGGACACTGTTTTCCAGGCAATTCAATTGCACAGATAACAAATTGTCAGTACCCAGCCAACAGATCTCTCAACATCCCTAATTTGCTGAGGATAGAAATGAGACTCCATTTGCCTAATGCATTCTGGAGTTTGATGGAGGTAATTCTGCATCCAAACTGTCAGAGGAAAGTTGGAGCAACAGACCACCTTCTTCCCATACAGACATCTATAATGAAGACATGCCCTTATCCACTATTTTTTGAATGAGATCTAAGAGATAGTAATCCTGTTGTAACCACACAAACCCAAAACTAAATTCATCCATTTTATTGAGCGCCATAGATTGACTACAACAATAAAATGGTAATACCTGTCCTCCAATGATTTTATCTTTATTGTTCGCAGCTTAATTGTCCCTCTGGAACTAGGATATACAAATGTATTATTAAAATGAGACATCTGGCAGTGGCACTAAATGCCTCTATGTCAGGAATTTACTATCTATTACTTGTAACAGTAAATCTGTTGTGCACATCTGCAGCAGCAGAGAAAATCACATCTGACAGCAATGATACAAAACATTCACAGGAGGTTTGGAAAGGCGCAAGACTGAATGAATCCAGGCTTTTACAGTCCTTTACGATCTTCACTGAACCTGATCAAGCTGAAGAAACCCATTTTATGGCACTTCTCTCAATTTCAAATCAGCCATCATTTCTTGAAGCAGAACACCAGGAATTCTTTCAAATAAATATGCCTATAATGAGCTTTTTTCACGGCACATTTTATGAACTAGAAAATGTGTAAATGCTTGTGAGCTTTGTGGATTGGAGCTTAGCTGCTTTGTCTACCAGAAATAATCTTAGATGCTCACATGAAAAAACAAACACAAATAACTCCTAAACAATATGGCCAAAATGTTACCTCAAAGCTAAATTCCTTTAAAAGACATATGAGAGATGAGGGTTTCCTTAAAAAATGTACAGTAGAATTCTTGGAATTAAGGGAATGTTAGCATTTTATTTCATCTTACCTTAGTTTTATGAAAGAGAAAAAAAATTGCCTTGGAGCAAAACTTCATATTTAAAATCCCATTCCAGAAATAAAATAATATGTTTTATTTGATGGGTACACAGTTTTGTTTTGTACAGTCCATGTTCCTGAAAGTTTGGTAAAATTGAAGAGATAGAATTTAAAATTAGAAATTCTAAACCTCTCTTAGCCTTTCTATACATCAAAATAATTACGAATAAGGATCAAAATTATATTATGAAAAAACTAATTTACGTCTTCATTTTAAACATGCCAGGTCAGATCAGCTTTTTTTCAGATTCAGTGAGGGGGTAAAAGATATACACTACTATGAATACTTGCAGGACATCATAATTAATCAATTTAGTCTGAACAGCATACATAATGTTTCATGTTATCTGAGGTGTGTAGGATTTCATAAAGGAAGGGACTTTTAATTCAAAAAGTTAAAGAAAAAAAAAGACTTCCTAAAAAGAGCATAGGTTTGCTCTGTATTTTGCAGTAAGTTTCTTGGGGTTCTTTTCCCCAACATAGCCATAGTTTATCACAGTTATACACTAAGTAGCTATTTGGTGATCTTCTCACCTGGTAATTGCTTCCCGTGTGTCTGTCTTCATATATTTAAAATGGTGCTGTTTGAAGAGCAAGCCAGAGTGCTGGTTTTGTCTACTAGGACTGATACACAGGTTTTTTCTACTCTTCTAGAGTAAGGATATGTTCTGTCATATATTCTGCTGCTTCTCAAAATCAGCAATAAGTACTTCTTAACATAGACTCAGAAAATACTTTTTTATTTCTATAAGCCTGCTTTGTCTGGAAGTTGTTTTTATTTTTCATGACACTGAAGAACCAACTCCAATATCAATAAATGTTTTATTGTCTTAACGTAGCACCCAGGGGAAATAACACTATATCTCCAAATTCTCTATTTTTTCTTTCAGCAGACCAGTAATTTCCTATTTGGATGACACATATGATAAGTAAATCATTAAACACCCCTATATATTCTAGATATGGTTTTGCAAGTCACAGGGGGAATACTGCAATTCTTTCTCAAGAAGAGAGCAGAGGCTGTATCTATGCAACAAGAGATAAGTCATACCAAAACATGAAAATATCTGATCAAGAGCAGGGAAGAAAAATCCTATGAAGCTGCACAAATGAGCAAAAGAGAGAGAGTTGCAGACTGAGGCAAGCACATGCACGTCCTCCTGGCATGAAAGCTTGCTAGCTGACTGCTCTGTTCCAGCAATGTGCCAGCCACAGAACAAGCATCGCTCATTTCAATTGCCAGGAGCCACTTCTCAAGTGGCAGATATCTGAAGTATGGGAGGTTTTTAGCAATATCAGTTTCAATGAGTAATATTTTACCAGAAATGTAAAATAATAATAATAATAATAATAATAATAATAATAATAATAATAATAATAATAATAATAATAATAATAATAATAATAATATAATATTTAGTTAGGTAAAATGGAAACAGTATGAACTTCTGTACTTCTTGCAGCATACAAGTCTTGTTAGAAAAATGCCTTTATTAGAATTAAATGCTATTTCCCAGTGGCCTGTACAGTGGCAATAAGCAGCATGGTAAGCTGGCATTTGCACTTGCTCTCTCACATTCTTGTTCTTTTACTAACAGATATCACGAGAGAATATAGAATTAATCTCAGATATCTCTACATATTTGCACTTTTGAACAAAGAGCGTGTGACCTCTTTTAATAATGAGAATTAACGTTATTGCTACTATGATTTATTTCTGCTTTACTTAGGATAACAGCACCATCCCCTGTCCCCTGGACAAAATCATCTCCCATAATAAAGAATGCAGCCTTCTGTCGTGTGGAAAGAAGCCATCAGGAAGGACAGGATTAAAAACCAGCATAAGGATGTGAAAGGAAAATTTAAGCAGAATATATTCCATCAAACTGAAAGCTGGCATGTGCCCAAGAGGTAATATTTCCATTTTTGTTGTGGGACCTTGAAGAACAGTCATCGGTCACTGCTTTTCTCTTGTGTCCCAGCAGAAGGTTGGTCCATTAAACAGTACTGTGTACCTGGATAGTGGGACATGAGCTCAATATTGACAGAGGGAAGCTTGCCACCTACTGAATCACCACCTGAGTCACCCTGCAGCTAAACCACAGATTACAGAACTGGAAGTGTGTGCTGCTGTGCTGGAATCCATTGGTGACGACGCTACACCAAGGTCTAAGGCAGGGAAACTTCACAGGTTTCAGGTTTTCTGTCTTGTGGTTCCTTGGCACAGGAAACATGAAGTGTACACAACAAGCTATAAAATCCACTTTTAGTATAAACCACAGAGCTTGACGTGCATGAGGCTTGAGAAAATAGTTTCCATTTTCTGTAATAGTGATAGTGTATACAACTTCTACCTGTAAATGTAAAATACAAGCTTGAATTATCTAAACATCCGCCCTTAAGCCTCTCACAGCTGCAAAACCCCTGAAGCAGCCGAAGGAAGAAACATTGCAATGGTTAGCGCTACATTTGAACCACTGGAAAAATAAAGACTGATCCTTATTAAAAACTTAAAACTATTTGAGAGGTTTTTTCCAGGCCATTGAAAATGTTAAGGTGGTGGTGGTGAGTCTTGAGCTCATGTTGGTTTGCTTTCTGCTGGTGCTGCTTTCAATACTGTTGTATGAATTTGACCATTGCTACTTAAAGATTTGCTGCAAATGTTTGCAGAATGAGCTGTAGTTAACCTGGTATGCCAGTGGAAGCACAGAGCAAGAGGTAGGATAAACTGCATCCATGGCTTACTTTTCCTGTACATATGTAAAAAGCAAGCACAATATGGTTAAGTAAGGATCCTAATTTCAATGCTCCACACGCATTTCAGTGTTCCTTTGCTTATTCATCCCTTCTCCATCAGTTGACACCAAGCTTCCTCTGTCCGAATGAACAGTGATAAAGGCACTCACCGTGCTGCCTCCTGTAGGATCCCCCCCCAAGCCTCCCCTGTAAGCTCTGTAGCTCTCTCTTTGTGTGACACAAAGCTGGTAAAAAGCACATTCTGCCTGGGGCAGGGCAGCAGCAGAGCAGGTGCCCCACTCTGGCTAACAGGCTTGGTCCTCAGCACTCCAGTGGCTCTTGGGAAACACAGCTTGTTTGGGCTGGAGGCTGCAGCCACAGTTGTTCGGGGTATAATGATACAAGTGGTGGGAGTTGAGTGTCCAGTATATCTGCAGAAGGAACGTGCTGCAAGCAAGGGGACAAGGACAGCACGTCCCTTGGGGAAGGGTAGCAGGGTCCAGCCACCCCAGGCCAGAGATGGTTCAGGGAACCGGCCCCAGGCCCAGGCTTTTGTGAACTCCTTAGACAGACAGGCTTTTATTTGCATGAAAATAGACTTCAGGAAGCCATTAAAATGTAACAAAAAAGTATTTAATGCCCCAGAGCCTACCGAGCTTATATCAACCTCCTTATTAGACCTTTCTTTTCTTTTTCTTCTCCTCCCCTCCCTTGGCATTGCTCTGCTGCACAAACAGCCCATATGGAAAACAGCGCAGCCTGGAAACACCTAGCTCTCCCTGTCCTCTTTTGCTTTTGGCTTTTGCAGCTGCTGTTTTCTCAGTGTTGTCTTGGGGCAGTTTCCTGTTGCCATAGCTGATAGCCTGCCAGCGCCTGCCTGGGCTTTTCAAGTGTCAACACTGCGAAGTTCGCGGCGATGGCCAAACGCTTGTTAATGAGATATAGCAGCTGGGTAGGGGTGAACCACTGAGACGTATAAAGGCACGCCGCTGGTGCAGGAAGCGATGCCTTTTGAATCTTTTCAGTGCTCTGAAAGCATTCAAATCAAAGAGGGTATGTTGTATTCATTAATAAACCAAAGTTCCCATGCAACTGTGTTAAAGGCAGGAGTTTAACTTTGCTATGGACAGGTGATTTTTTCAACAGTGTTTTACACCGGAAGACAAAGGGCAAGACAACAAGAGTTTATGTGCTGCCAAAGGCATTACTTCCCTATCTTACAGTCAGACAGAATTGTTAAACTGAGCTAGGTATTTGCCATTTCCTGACAATAAAAGCTTCTTTTTTTCCCCTTTATTTTTTATGCTTCAAAGCTCACAGCAGCCTGCTTGATCTCCACCTCTCACACTTTTTTTAGACCTGTTTCTTAATTTTTTGAAAACCATAATTAAAAGTTAGAGTAAAAAAAAAAAAAAAAGACAAAAAAAAAGACAACTTGTTAAAAAAAAGCCAAACCCCAAAGAGCCTATAGACAGGATTAATGACCAAAGCTGCTTTCATTCAACTGAAGCAGTCCATGTGATCTGTAGTCTGCATCTGTTTTGCTGTAGCAGAACTTAGGAGAGCCCAACAGCTGGACAAAACGGGCAGAAAGCAAGAAAACAAAAGAAACTAGCGTACAGTGCAAAATTTTAAAGGCAACTTGAGCCAAAGAGCACCTTAAAGATTTTTCTAGCATTTATTTTCAATTGGGTTGAGACCTTTTTCATTTCCTTTTTTTCTTTTCTTTTTTTTTTACTTTTTTTTTTTTTTTTTTTTGGTAGGCAGGGGCAGCTGGGGAAAAGATTGAATGCTAGGAAAACATGTTTAAAACTGAAACAACCACAGTAGTAATAGTGACAAAATTGCTTTGGGAAAGTTAAACAAAAGAAGTGTTAGGAACAGGAAAGGGCCATATGGCTCGACAGGCCTGCCATTTTCTGGTTTATCTTAATTGTTTCCCTCACTTCTCCTCAAATGAATACAAGTGTCTCAGACTCATTTATATGCTTTCATTTCCCTTTCACAGTAACTTGTTCCACGGTAATTTAAGCCAAGCTGCTTAAGTGATATTTAGCTATGTGACTGTTTAGAGAACAGCAGTTTAGCTATATTCATCAGCCCACCACAGTTACTGTACTTGTTTTTGGAATTTACTTACACCAATCAGCTACCTACTAAATGGGTTTCTTTGGGGTAAACTAAGTCAGGCAGACCCTGACCCAGAAGCTTCTGTTGGGGTCAAGAAGAGTCATGCTGTTCACCTTCACAGAACTTAACTTTGGTTCAGGCATATTCTTTCCTTCTAAAATTTAATTCTAGTGAAATATAATGGGTTTGTGTGGGTTTGGTTTTCTTCACAGAAATGTAAGCATTTAATTTATATTTTTCTGTAAAAAGTTTCATTTTAAGGCAGTCATCTATCACATTCTTCTAACTGAAATGACAGATAAAATCTAAATTGCCCTGTAAAACTCCCCAAAAGATTTTCTACCAGATTCTGTCTCTCTTGTGGGAGAGAAAGAGAACTGAGGCCTAAAGGATATTTTTATATGTGAAAAATTGTTCCAGATAGAAGATTTCAAATCAGGCCAGCCTGACGCAGATACTGTGACCATTTTGGACTTGGTTTTATCCATTGTGATTCCTGTGCTGCCTCCCTTGTCACACAGACTTCTGTGACTGCAGAAGGTGTGGGAAGGCATCGAAGGAAGGTGCATTTAGATATCTGGGGATGGCCATGATGTAAAAAAGGACCCTAAGTCAGGCAGGAAAGAGAGTCAAAACAAAACACTTCCTATTAATAATAACATCAAGTGTAACCATGGCAAGCTGTTAAGCCTTTAAATAAACATACCATGGCAAGCTGAAGCGTAAGTTTCAACCAGCTTGTTAGAACACAGTCCTCTACTATGACAGAAGTTAAGATGTTCTGCATGCACGAAGCCTGTGCCAGGGCATAATCCACATTTTGGCTACTCTGGCCACTCAGGGTAATCAGCAGATTAGTGGAGAAGCGCTGTTAATGGAGGAAGACAGCGCTTTTCTCATCTTCAGGATCTTTTCAACCTCAGAAAATGCTGACTTGTAGAATCTGCTCAGAAAACTCTTGTTCAGACACAAGCCAGTAAATTTACTCATTCTTACACAAGATAATGAATGATTAATAAATGAGTCAATTCAGTGAATGTCTGGCCTATGCTTCTCCCCATATAGCTTCAAGAAGATAATTGCAGCAGTGGGGACACAGAAAGAAGGGACTGAGTGATGGAGGAGATGACGTTTTAAAAACAATTTCTGTAGGTTCACCCATTTAACAGAGAAGAAGTGGGGGAAGGGGGAAGGATTTTCAGCAGCTTTATTGAGTGCTTAAAACGAACCAGGAATATAAAGATATGCTTTCTTCTTCCACCACAGTAACCCCACAGGTGCGATTTCTAGGTTGCCCAGTCCAGAACTCCTGCCTTCAGCAGAATATTTAAGAGAAAGGAGGTCAAATAGAAACCAAAATATTCCTAGACCTGTTGACTGTTTTTTAACCTTTTTCCTTTTCTTACTTTTTTTTTTTTTACCTTTTTTACCTTTTTCTTTCTGTTTTTTAAGTGTTCACAAAACTATCAAATAACTCGGTGTCCCTGAAAAGCAGGGGAAAGCTTAACAGAGATAATTGCTGATGGGGTCACAGACAATGAGTTTGTCTATTGCAAAGGTAGGGAGAGTGTAAACTCTTTCCAGAGACAACCCCCTTGAATAGCAGAAAACATTTTTAAGGTCTTCTGAGAAGAACATCATGAAGCATGGCTACTGTCCTTTGGAATCGCTTGCATTTGCTGCACAATTTAATTCTATAGATATATAAAAATATCACAGTAATGGATGGAAGGTGAGGTCAAGCAGCTTTTATACATCCCCCAAATACTGTCTAATTTTATCATAGCACACCACTGTGCTTTCTGATAAAACTCAGAATACATCTGTTCCTAAACCTAGGCTTAGTTCCTAAGCTTAGCTTTGTCATAAAATCTCCACATCATGGCTTTTTCCATATTAAATGCAATCTGCATTTGCACTTCTGGATATATATATACGGCTCATATCACAGAACCAGCATGAGATTTGTGCTCCAAATGCATTATTTCCTTTGGATGCATGAGATTTTCTAAATTGCAGACAGACAGACTGTGACTGGTTCCCTCCTTGCTTATGTTAGCTTGGATCCTGTTCTCAGCTTACCCTTTCTAAACTTAAGTGTTGTTTCTGATATCTCTTCCTCATTTCTTTGGTTTATTGGATATTTCCTCTGACTTTAGATACATAACCAGACCATTGTTAAATGCCAACTCCTGAGCATGAGGAAACACATCTCTTACCCAAATTAGTCCTTGGCAACTTAATGAAAAAGCCACACCTTAATGAAAAAGCTGCACACACACATTCACTGTCTTTCTCCTTTCACTCCAAGGAATGAAAGGACTGTAGCTGTAGACGTGCATGTTTGTAATGTCCCTGTTTCAGAGAAAGACAGACCGAGCCCCTCTTCCTAAGTCCCTCCTGCATTCCTAAAATAAACTCCTCTGTATCCCTGCAGTTTCCTTCAGCTTGCTCTCCTGCAAGCCTTCAGCCCTAATCATTCCCTCAAGGAACTGAAGACTCTGAATGCCTGCGTCTAAAACAGGCATTTGGGGCATTTCCTCGGGGGCACAGCACTTGTTTTACACCCCCTTCTCAGAGAGAGCCTGCAATAAGCTGTGTGGAATACGGGAAGGAATTCTGGAGGGGATCCCAACGTTATGTTAGATTTGCCAACCTGACAGGTTCAACAGAAACCTCTGAAATTTCCTATCCCTACTCAGTGACCCGTGGCAAATCTGCATGACAATGCATTGTGTAATTGCAGGAAGCCAGTGCAATATCACTCAGGAACAGGAAGCTTGGGAACTGTTTACAGCCACCACCACCACCACCAGTGACAAAACCTGTCATTACCTTGTGCACTGTTTCTTCAGAAACATGGATGCAATTGCAAAGTCTTATCACCCAGCTTTATGGGGAAGATCTGCTGAAGTAAAAGAATAACATGGGAAGAGCAAAAAAAGAGACTGGGCTTGGTTGATTGCTGTCATGATTACGTTACACAGGTTGAAAGACAGTTTCAGCAATTGCTTATTGTGCATGAGAAGACAGAATTGTTTGCCATCAGTTAGGCTTCAGTTAAGTTTACTATTCCTTATCTCTTGTTTAAGGTAGCACTTCAAAGGAGTACTTGCTTCTTGCCCTTTGACTCAAGTGGGCACAGCAGTGGGATGCCATGGAGGGGGGATGCAGATTTGAGAGCCTTCATGTGCTCCCAGCTCTCAGACTAACAAGGGGCAGGCAATTCTGCCAATGTTTTCTCTGCTAATTCAGATTAACTCATGAATTCATGTGCAGAACTTTCAAAGAGCAGAATTGTACCCACATGACTATGGCTAGCAAGCAAAGAAACACATCACTGGCCCCCATTAGCTGAATTTCGGACACATTTTTAGCCAAACAGGGTTTTTAGGGTTCATGCTCATACTCCAGAAATATGAAAACAAAGAAAAACATGTTTGGAAAGGAAACATATGAGCTCCCAGGGCTTAAAATCAAACACAGCTTGATAGGCAAGCTGGTTCACTAAGAAGAAGAAGCTGACTGTAGCTTAAATATATGGAAGCTGTTATGTTTTCAGAAATTTCCAAAATCAGCCTGGTTCTTGCCATGAACCAATTTTTCAACACTACATTTAAAAATTCTGAACTCTTTGTTGAATTAATATTAATAACAGAACAACTGTGGCTGCAAGCAAAATCAGGTAACCAAATGCTATAAACACAAAGGGGGTGATGAATTGACCAAAGATATCTGGGCAGTAGCACCTTCAGATATAGAAAAGAGACTGTCCAATGTAAAAAGCACTCTCATCTCAGAGGCAAGACAGTGGTGGTTGTGCTAATATCATCTTCTCTTGGGGGAGTAATAGGTTTGCTAGACCTAAAGAGGCTGAGGAGCTTTCAGAAAATAAAAAGATACTAATACTATTGCCAGAACTGACAGAGTCACGGGTTCTTCAGTTTAGTAACCAACCTCTTCCCTATCATTCCAATCCCCCTGGAAATAGATTTGACAAATTTGGTAAGAATGCACAAAGTGCTTCTATATCTCAAGTGAGTGTGTATTGAGGGGGGAGGTATTAGTTCAAATTTTTACTAAGCTGCATTGTTCTTCTGACATTAGGTTTTGACTTCAGTATAATTTAGCCACAGAGAGATAGAAAGTTTTTATTTAACGTAATGCTGAAATTATTACTTGTATTACAGTAGTAATACCCAGATTGTGGGGTACTGTGTTATGTTCTGATCTACAGAGTAAAAGGCCATTTGTGGCAAAATGAAGAATATAACAAATCCAAAACATTCAGAGCACAACATAGGTAACAAGGAATCTGACCAAAGCTGGTCAAAGACAGGAACAAATAACACAGCAGGGTCTCATCTGTCCAAGTTTCAAAAGATACACCGTGTAAGCTTTTTTGATGGACTATTTCTAGACTCATCTTTGTAACCAACATTTTTTTAAAAGCTTAAAAGCAGCTCCCAAGAAAAGAAGAAGTAGCTCCAGTGAGTCTCTTTGGTACTCACACCACTCCACCACTCCAGCACATGTTTCTACATCATCTGGTTACTCACACCCATGTTCAGGATCCTGGAAAAGTTTGCTCAGCTGGTGCTACCTCCTTTTCATTTCAGTGACACTGCTTTGGATGTTCAGACTGCCCTTGGTAATTGCACACTTGCAATACATAATGGAAACATCTTGTATAGGTGACCCTTTTGCCTTTAAATGACCAGGACACAGTCAGTTCGAAGGAACACTGTACACTGCCATTAGCTCCTACTGCAATCTTAAGGACTCTTGTGGAGGAGGGTACTACTTGTTCTAAGAACAGGTATCTGATCTGACCCTAAACAGGTAACTGCTCAAAAAGCAAGAGAGCTCTTCTATTTAATCAAACACTTTTCTAGAGAAAAGGAGAAGCTGAAGGAGCAGAAGAGAAGAAGGGGAGTGAGAATATGCCTAAGAACCTGTTCTAGTGGTTTCAGCCCTTGGTTTAAGTCAATGTCTCCCATCTCCTTGAAAATACCATAGATATCCAGCCACTGAATTTTAAGTACAGATCTCAGAGGTGCCTGTACAATTCACTCATGTCGTGGAGCTTTTTCTGGTTACAAAGGGTACAAAGAAAGTGAAGGAGAAACCATGTTTCAAAAGGTTACATGTTTTAATCACTAACACTTTCTATTGTTCAAGATTGCACTTTTTTAAGTGTTTCACTTTCAAGTACATTGAAACAGTATTTGAAATATTTCAAGGGCACTTCTTTTAGCTTCTAACAACTAAACGTTGCTGCCACCACTGGACTATTATTTAGAAGGAACATGAACCGGAGATATTCTGATCTCAGCAGTTTGCTTTAGTTTGCTTTACTGACAGGCACGTAGTTAAGTGTACATTAAGTAATGGAATGCTTATTTTTCATCATTACCATGATTAATTGAGGAAATTAAGGGAAACTCAAGAAATGCTAGCCAAAATTTCCCGTCATCCTTTTAGCTGCAGTATAGCTAACAGAAGTACATTAAAGTGAAGTCACTGAGAAATACTTTCTCTTTTTCTTTGAGACAATTCTTATTAAGTGATTGTCATAATTTTTATCTTCTTACTTGTAAACAAAATAGAAAACAAATTCCTTGCCCAACACATTTTGGCATTTAAAAAGACACTAAAAACAAGTTAGAATCATAAAATCATTTAGGTCATAAAAGACCTCCAAGATCATCCAGTCCAATCATTAACCTGGAGCTGCCATGTTCACCAGTAAACCACGTCCCTAAGTGCCACATCCACAAAACCTGTAAATACCTGCAGGGAAGTTGATTACTGTTCCAATGTTTGACAACCCTTTCAGTGAATCAATTTTTCCTACTACACAGTCTAAAACTCCCCTGGTCCAACTTTAGGCCATTTCCTCTCATTCTGTCATTTGCTCCTTAGAAGAAGAGCCCAGCCCCCACCTTGCTGCAACCTCCTTTCAAGGACTTTTAGAGAGCAATAAGGTCTTCCCTGAGTCTCCTTTCCTCCAGGCTAAACACCCCCAGCTCCTTCAGCTGATCCTCATAAGACTTGTGTTCCACACTCTTCCCTTCGCTGGACCTGCTCAAGCACTTCAGTGCCTTATTTTAGTGAGAGGCCCCAAACTAAACACAGGATTCAAGGCATGGCTCCATCAGTGGGGGGAAACTCACTGCCCTGGCCCTGCTGGCCTCACTCTTGCTGATACAGGCCAGGCCATTGGCCTTCTTGGCCATCTTGGCACACTCTGGCTTATGTTCAGCTGCTGTCAACCAGCACCCCCAGGTCGCTTTCTACCAAGCCACTTTCCAGTCACTCATCCCTCGGCCTGTAGTGATGCAAGGAGTTGTTGTGGCCAAAGTGCAGCACCTGGCACTTTGCCTTGTTAAACCTCATACAACTGGCCTCAGCACATTGATCCAGTCTTTCCGGATTCCTCTGCAGAACCTTTCTACCCTCCACAGATCAACACTCCCGCACAACTTGGTGTCATTTATGGATTGACTTATCCCCTCATCCAGATCACTGATAAAGTTATCAAACAGAACTGGCCCTAGTCCTGATTCTTAGGGAGCCCCACCAGTGACCAGCTGCCAGCTGGTGTAATCCCATTCACCGTCACTCTCTGGGTCCAGACACCCAGCCAATCTAACCCAGTGAAGAGATTACACATTTAAGCCATGAGCAGCCAGGATTTTTGGGAAAATTCTGTGGAAAAAGGAGCCAAGAGCTTTATTAAAGGCCAGGTAGACAACATTCTCAGCCTTTCCCTCATCCACTAAGTGGGACACTCGGTTATAGAAGGAGATCAGGTTGGTCAAGCAGGTCCTCCTTTTCATAATGTTGGCAGCCCTGGGGACCTGGTTGTCCTGTATGTGCCACATATGACAGTATGATCTGCTCCATGACCTTCTCCAGCACTGAGGTCA
The DNA here is from genome assembly GCF_015832195.1 of Motacilla alba alba. Classification (NCBI taxonomy): domain Eukaryota; kingdom Metazoa; phylum Chordata; class Aves; order Passeriformes; family Motacillidae; genus Motacilla; species Motacilla alba. Next base: position 77,090,567 of record NC_052016.1, on the reverse strand, counting down.
GGTTCACAGGGCTTTAGTTCCTTCCCTGAATTCTCCTCCCAGAATTTCTTGTAATTGGGTGGCACGTTGCTGACTTTCAGTCAAGTGGAACCTGTGTGGTCAGGCAGAGCTGCTGGTAAGTGATGATGGAAAGTGGTTCAGGGAGCACTTCTGCCAGCTCCTGCAGAACTCTTTGGTGGATCCCACCCAGCCCCGTAGACCTGTGTGTGTCTAACTGGTGCAGCAGGTTGCTGATCATTTCCCCTTGGATTTATGGGAACTTCATTCTGTTTCCTGTTCCTGTGTTCCAATACAGGGAGTTAACCACAATGTGTGGTGGATTTACACAACTGCTAAAATTGAAGCAGTCCAGACAGTTCTGCTAGTTAATAAAACTCAACCCACTTGTAAACTCCTGTTCACCTGAATTTTTGAGGCAGCTAGCACCACAGATAGCCATATTATCTCAAGCATAATGGCTCCAAAGCCCGACAGGAAAACGGCACTTTTTAATAGATGGTACAACAACAGCAGATCATCACTATTTTTCACAAGTATTTCTAAATATTTTATGACTTATTCCATAAAGAAATGTCATATCTTTATTATTACTACAACAACTACTCAAAAACACTGGGGAAAAAACCCCTACCTAACTTCTATGTCAAACAATTCAAATCAAATTTGTGACTAGGCTTTCATTTTGGGGTCAAATTCTGTGTGCAGGTGGTTCTCATTGAATTCAACATGGTCCCAAAGAATGTAGCAGAGGACTGAATTTGGCCTCTATCAGCTAGCCTAAATATATGATGCGGTTCTGCCTTTATACTGTTTTGGAAAGATACTGTACCCCTTTAGTTTGTGAGTCTGCTTATTATCAGTCTTTGGGAAAGAAAAGATGGTTAAATTTAGATTTCCACAGAATGTTTTGATTTAAGCAAAGGAATTCAGTGACCACCAGCTTGGAACATCCTTCTGGTGTCAGAAGAAAGCAGTAAGCAGGTTCAAAAAAGCTGTGCACGTACGCTTGATTGATTGAAGGGGAGAACAAAGAGAATGTCAGCTCTCCAGGTTTAGATGAGGATCAGGTGGTTTCAAGCTGAAAAGAAACAGGGACCTTTGTTTTGTTTTAAGCAAAATTCTAGTATCCTGCATTGCTCTAAAATACAGGAGGAAAAAATATCTACAAAAAAATATCTTCTTGTTACACCATTTTTCTCATTCATTCTGATGGGATTTGAAATCTCCCATCTTTGAACGAACTGCCTCAAAATGATTACTGTCATTTGGCATTAAGTAAATATCAACTGAGTGATACAGTAACATTGTGCCAAACACTTTTATAGGGTTGAACATTGCAATGCTTTGACAGGAAGATCCATATCCTCAAAAGCAATTTATGATTATTTAAATCCTACATGAAATTAATAAATCATCCTCTAGGAAATAAATAAACAATAGGCAAATAGATAAATAAAAGCATATGTGAAAGCACTACATTAAAGGAGTCAGAATCATTGCCAGTGCCATCAGCAAACTCTAGATCTGGGAGGATTACTGCTAGCAGCCAGGGATTCCTCTCTTATACCTGTCCAAGCACTTGGCAGCTTGTGCTGCAGCCTGGCTGAATTTCTTCCTTCACATTTTTGCCCTGTAGGGTTAGAAGATTCCAGCTTGCTCACACCTCTCACTGCAGGGACTCATGCAGATGGATAGTTGATACTACACTGTGTTTGGCCTTCTGATCATTTTGCTAACATGGAATTGATCTGCCAAGTTTACCTTAGAAAATGCACCAAACAAGGGGACCAGGCACTAAGAATACTTTGCTCTCTTATAGCTAGGAATGCTGTACCATAGGGTGGTCAAGCGAATTATTTTCAATAAATAATGTGGTTTTTAGGGGGAAATACTATTTCAACTGAAACTGATTCTTTAATGTGAATCAGATTTGGCAAATTTGGATTGGGGCAAAAAAAAAAAAAATTAAAATTACAAATTGTCTCATCTAAGTCTTCCTGAAAGAAAAGGGTAAAGAGAGGCTACATTTATGAAGATTTGCAACAATTCACAAATCAGAGGAGGCATATACTTTACAGGTATGGATAATATTATCCAACATAAGAAGTTAACATTCAAATCTTTGCTTTGGCTCATTTAATGTGTGAGCTTTAAATGTATCCTCTGACTTAGCAGAGCACATAACCAGCCTAGCAAATACATGGGGTTTTCTGTGGAAAGCTGTTCAGCTTTGCATGACAAATGGGAGCCACCAGGTCTGTAGTCAAACAATGATTTTTCTCCCTCAACTCTCAGCATTATAAACCTCTAGTCTTTTTCTTCCCCCAATCCATATTTATTTCAAGTTCAGATTTCAGTAGGACAGTAAAGTAGGGCCTCTCTCAATGTTCATAGTATTTAGTTATTAGAATTTAATTCCCTAGTGGAAATCCCTAACCCAGAGGCCAGATCTAATGACCTAGATGCAAAGTGATTTGAAGGAGGCACGGTGGGCCTCCTTCACCACCAGCTAACGCACTTAACACTAACGCTTGTGTCTAGAGGGGAGTAAACAATTCTCCTGCTAATCTGTGGAAGTTCTTCCACTTTGACTGTCATCCCAGCTTCCATAGGAGTGGTAGAAGTTTCCTCCATTCAGACGTGGCTCATGCAACTGCACTCAGACCTCCCCCTTGCCTTGAGCTCTGGGTCATTGCACACACAAGGTGGGCACCTCCACGGGCTGTGCTTCTGAATGGAAGAGCATGTGTCTGCTTTGCACTTTGTGGCTCTCCAAACCAGAGCATTGTAGGACCAACTCCCAAAAAGGCTGTTCTACTGCTCTTCTCTCTTCTTTTCCTTTAATGAATGAAATCAAAATAGTTGTCTCATTATCCTACCAGCTTTGAAATTGAGGCCAGTGAAATGCACTTAAATGAAAAGGAAATGCACCTTAATGAAAGTGATCCACTTTGAAAGGTGCTTTTGACTATTACGCTTCATAAGCAGCTAAATAATTTCATCTCTGAAAGAGAAAGTTTATACTGAAGTCAGCTATAAATAGCAGAGTTGTATTTGACTAAGATACACTGTCTCTGTTCTGTGGCAGGGATTATCTTTGGCTGATACTATCTGTTTTGTGTAAAATAAACCTGATATTACACTGTGCACAGTTTAGTATATCAAATCTCCTCTTTTGTTAGTATTAATGTCATTATCAGGTTCCTCATGCATTTGACAGAGGTGGATTTTAAAAAGGAAGTTGCATCTAAGTGTTCCTGTGTGTGGAAAAAAGTAAGAATTATTTCTTCCTCTTTTATATTTATCACATCACAAGACCTCTTTCTGTCTCCTGTCTGTTTTTACTGCCAAAATGTCCAATATTTCATGTATTTTCCATTCTTCTCTTGGAAAAAAGATCTCAGCTGTTCAAAGTTACATTGTCCACTCCACAGTCTTGTTACAACAAGCTGAAATGCTGAACAAAATATTTTTTGATTGTGATCAATTCAGCTCCAGCTTTTGAGATGTTACTTACCATAAACAGTTTCTCAAAATCCACATTTATTTACTGAGAGAAGCATTTAACATACAGTAAAAGAAATCTTTAGAAATATTGGTATATTTCAATGTAAGCTCAAATGAAATCAGGTATAAAATATGGAAATGTAGCTCTTTGCAAAGGAGAATTTCTGATGTGAGACTGAAGCAGGCAAGCTGAAAATGCAGGGCTGTAACACACATTTAGACCACCTGCTCCCTGGAGCCACGGGGGATCCATTGCAACAGTTCCTTAACTCCCTCAGTGTGTGGCAGAGCTCTGAGACACTTCTTTGCACAAAGGAACACCAGGAACATACTCTTTTAAGTACTGAATGCTTGATGCCAGAATATGTTTCAGGATTTTGAGAAAAGAGGGAATTCCTGTAAAGATTTTGTGGACATTTTAGAAACAGTTTCATGAGCAGCCCCCACCAAAAAACAGAAGAATCCAAGTAAACCCATAGGGAACTGCTCTGAGTCTTAGGCATTTTCTTATTTCTGTCCCCAGCACCAAAATTTACATGTATATAAAAGTGTGTGTACATCTATTTAAAGCAAGATACTTGCAAAGATTTGGTTTGGAGCACAGTTAAGTGAATGTTTAAACTAGAACAGAGGATATGGCAACTTCTGTCAGAGGTGATAGTGAAGGATTGGGCCTGTGCTAACCACCTAGCAAATGTCAGCTGCTGAAATCTTTGAATCTCATTTTCAGTGACAATGTTACAGAGCACTATAACTATCTATAGATTTGTGTAATGCAGATCTTTATAGAAAGACCATGTGCGCTACCATCAGGGGTTAAAAATTAACCCTATATTAGTTCACAGAGTGTCATTTTTTCAATGCATGACCTCATACAGAAAAAAAATCAGAGGAGATTAATTTCCACATATTACTAGGGATAATCAGGATTCTCACAGGCTTTTCACTAAAATTCATGTGCAAATTTTGGTTTTGGTAGCCTTCCAGCAGCCCTTTCTTGAATGGAAATAAAATTCCATCAAGAAATCAAAACTGTTCTAAAGGGTTAAATATACACTGTATTTTCTCTAGACTATAGCATAATCTGATTCCTCTTTTAGAAATTTAATATCAGGAATTATAAAATTTGACTCACAAAAGGCAATCCTTTTGCTTCTATTTTAAGTGGAAAAGTGATATATGTATCTGTTATCAGGCATATCTACTTACAGACTGGAGAGAAATTTTGGAGTCTATTTGATGGTCTTATGGAGAATAAATGTGCTCACAGAATATTGTCTTTCTATCTGCACCAGAAAAACACCTGCTGATCCATTAGAATGAAGAATTAGAGTCTGGTCTGGGAAGTCTAGTAAACTAACAAAATATATTTGAGTACCAGAAATAACTAGCTTGGGATTTGAATCCTCTATTTTCCCTTTTTGCTCCTTCTTTGGTTAAAAACTGCTTAAGAAAACCCTGAGAACCTCAGCGGGCTGTTGGCAACTTGATAGCGGGAGAGATCGGTTCTCACCGCCCTCAGCGGTACATATAAAACTTCTGGTTTTCAATCACACTATATATGCACAGATATACACATAAATTGTTCAGTGAGCAGTGAGATGAACTGGACGGTTTTCCTCATGTATTTCCACTCTACACATCCCTCCACAATCCCCTGAGAGCCCCAGCTCTTTGGTCAGCAAGCATGTGTTGTCCTGCAGCCAGCAGTGTGTGCAAACTGGTCACCTGCAATCCCTTCAAACATCACAGACATGGATTAATGGCTTTTCTTTTGACAGCAGCCCTTGTTTGGGTCTCTCTTGTCTTCACAGCCATCACTTTCTGCAAAATGTGTAGGAAGTTTGGGGTCCTTGGTCCTCTGGCTTGTTGGTTTTGGTTGTCACATAGCAACCAGTTCAAAAACTGTTACAGAGGGGGAACGAGCAAGACACCTGGACATGTCCTTCACCGTGTGATGGCCTAAGCCTCATTCCTCTCTGAAATTAAACTCAACTCATGAGCACATGTGTATATATGTAAGTTAGAGAAAATACTAATGCAGTTATCTCATTTTAAATATACAGATTATAAAAACTGCTGAAGAACAGTTCAAAGAGAAAAGCAAGGGATTTTATGTGATACTTTTTTGACTATTTCACAGTTTAAACAAAGCAGTCATGGCACTTCTCATTTCACTTACATCAAAGTGTAGCCCCTGCAAAGCAGAGATCCAGGGAGTTGAAGACCCTAACTCAAGCTAACAGTAACCTTGTGAAGGGAGGCTAATGTTTGCTAGCCAGTTTTACTCTGTGTCTTTAAAGTGTGGTGCAACAGGCTCAAACCAACATGTGAAGTCTGAAGTGTGTTTTGGAACTCTATGAAATGATGTGAAACAATAAACTCCTGAGAGCAGTAATGCCATTAAAAAATCAGTTTCAGGTACTTTGTCATCCAAGGAGTTAAAGATAGCAATGAATCCAAGCAGGATTTTGCTTTTTGACAACTCTGGAAAAATAACCATAGATTTTTATAGAAACCATAAAACAGTATGATGAACTATTTTTTTAGGTGTTCTTGGACCAACTCTTACATTACTGTAACAAAAAGTCCATTAAAAGCAAACAGTAGCTTTTGTAAGGGTACAGCAGGAAAGCATTGGTCCACAGCCTGTCTTTTAGGAAAAGGCTGATGCACTAGTAATAGCTACATTCACAAATTTTCAGCAGAACAGTATTTAGATTTCCATACAAGATACTCTAAAGGGTGGCAGAAAGCCCCGAAGCTGCAGAATACCTGCTAGTCAGCAAGCCTTGGTTCCCGTCTCTCCCTCTCAAGTGTCTCAGTGTTATGTAACAGGAGAAGGGAATGTTCCTCTCTTTTGGCAAAGGACACTGAACCCAGCAATTTGTCTTGATGGGACTGAGCAGAGCACATGAAACCGAGTGAGTTATTGCAGCCTGCAGTTTCAGGAACTGGTTTAAAGATAGCCTCCAAATTATCAAAATTTACATAAAGAAAGACATCTGACTATGGCCATGAAATACTTCTACCAAGTTTGGAAAGCAAAACTCAAGCAATGAATGGTCTATGTCATAAATGAATTTTTTGGCCGGATGAACAGGCCAGCAAAGAAAGAACATTGAATAAGCAAAGGTTTTAATACTCTGACAATTATAAACAGTCCTTTGTTTTTTCTTTTTCTCTTACATGCACGAGGGTGTCAGCTGGGGAAGCTATATATTCATAAAACATCTGGTGTTCAGATTGTTGTTATAATCAATCAGTCTTTTTATTTTATTTTTCCAACACTGCAGAAAAAAATAAAAGGACTTGGACTGCTTAATTAAAGAACCAAATCATTTTCCTTCTGGATATACAAGGCGGTGGGTTGTGACTCACAGTCAATTATTTGCAAGATTTGTCTTAAAGGAGGGAAGTCCTCATGGTTGGAAAGAAGGGTTTCTTGTGGTTTTAATATCTTATGGTAAAAACTGTAGAACAGATCATCTCCAGAGCAATTATTTACTCACAAGACAGAGAATGGCATTGCTGATTAACTGTTTCAAGGCGTTTACAGTGAGTAGTCCTGATGTAGAGAGACTATATATAGCGGGAAAATGCTATTTCAAATTTTACTCCCTACAATTATAAACGTATAAATAACACAAGCATGCATAGTCATGTAAACATAAACATACATAAAAGCTAATTAAGCATACATAGTAACAACACTTTCACATACCTGCAATGCTTCCTAGCTCCCATCATTTGCAAGAAGGCATTGCAGCTTCCCCAAATGATTTATACCCTGCCAGCACTAAGTTTGAAACCTCATTCAGCAGCTAGTTACTCCATTTGGTAGTGGTTTTTTGCACCTCACAACTAGAGGGGCACATTTGCAAAAGCTTTTTTCAGCCTACCATCCCTAAAAATGACAGGGAAGGTATTGTCTGCAGGATTGCTGAAAATTGATTCTGTTTCTGAAAGCTTAATTAGGGACATTGACTTCTATGTGCAGTCTTACCTGTAGTTCTAGTGTCACTCAAGTGGAGAGAGGACACACAACTGCTTAATACCTACATCCCAACTGTACCTTCACAGTCAGAACTTCAGACTCCAAGAAATGCAAAAAGAAATACTGAAAATTAAATTACTTATCAGCCACACCTCCTTCAATATGTGCGAGGCAGATGTGCCATATGTATGTGTGTGTTTATGCTTGCACATTGACCTAACTACATGCTTACCATTAATGTGCTACACCTGAACCTCTTTTAGGCATCAGAAGGAACCTGGTGGTAGACACTTGGGTAACTCATGTAACAATAGATATCCCCTCTCAGGTAATTGAATCCTGCTCCAGCTCTTCAATTCCCCACTGACAGAAGAAAAAAAAAAAGAAGCTTAGTTCTCTAGTTTACATGCAGAAACTTTTAATTAGATACCCAAAATTATGTGTCTTAATGTGAGAGTGAACCCTAGTCAGCCAGTGTGATTTCAGCCCTCACTGGACTTTGCTGACCAATTTTGAAGCTTGTCCCTGTCAGTGACTTAGTGAGCTTAGGAGAGTCAGGTTCATAGGAACTACAGATGCAAAATGAAATTAGCAGACATTTTTGCAATTGTGTAAATAGGACATAACACACATTTTCACATGTCAAATAAAACTTTAAAACTCAAAAGTGTCTTTGAGTTCTTTCATCTCTCTTTGAAAGCCTTTTTTCCCCCCAAGGTTCATTTCTCATAAACATATTAAAGCATCACAAGCAAACAAATAAGATAACTCGCTGATGAAGTGACTTGCCCATAAGCACCCTCACTCTGCAGGAAACCTTGCCATGACTTTGCCGTGTCTACACATTAATGAAAAAATCTTGTGTTTTGTAAATAAGCTCTGCAAAGTCTGGTGGAAAAGTGCTTTCTTCCTTGTTTCATCAATAAAGTTACTATGTGACTTTTAAAAAATTCCACTGCACTAGGAAAATTTCTGTTTCCTTTTATGTCCAGATTTAGCAAGTTTTTCAAAGCCCTTCTTATTAAGAAAAGTTGTGGCTGGAAACATGGATAAGTAGCTACAACGATTCCAGAAGCTATAAATATTCAGCTTATGATATTCAAGAAATTATCCTCTCTGAGGTGGGCTTTATTGTCTCCTAGGGCCCACCTGCAGCTAGGTAAGGGCCTCCCAAAGTGAAGTGGATGGCCCTAAATGATCATAGGTGGTTTTTTAAAAATAAACATAAAATTAGTTTCACACCTACTTAGACAGTTTAGAATTTTAATGTGCAAAGTCTGCCAGGGCTTTGCAGCGAAATAAGGCCATGCATTCAAGCTCCCTGAAGCCAATCAGAAAGCCAGGCTGAGTACTACCCATTTTGCAATTAGGAATCACTGCTCCATGCTAGAGCACATCATTAACAAACAAACTGTTACTTTGATCACATTTTAACATGTAGACGCTCAAAAAAAAAGCCCCTAAGAATACTTGAAAAAGAATGTTCTAGACTCAAAACACCAAGAGATGAGATCTGTTTCACGCACACAATCTTGCCCGTAGCAGGCTTCTCCAAATTTTTCTGAACATGCGCCCCCACCACCCCTCCTCCTTCCTGCTGAGAGGCTCCCTCTGGGCGTAATTTGATACATTAATAACTTTACTTGTGACTTCTGGATGTCTGGTAGCCCTGGCACAGGTCAAAAGCTTTATACCTGGAGTTGCCAGGCACATGACAGGTGGGTCAAATCTCCTCTGAGGTGTCCTGTCTGGCCACCCACTGTCCCCTGACATTTCCAGGGAGCAGCAGCTGACAGGCAGCCCAAGCACTGCCCCCTGAACTGCACATGCAGCCTGTCCAGCATTTATCTTGGATCTATTCCACATCTGCCAGACACCCCTTACACACATCTCCAATTTGGAAAAGCTCTAGGTATGACTGAGCTCTAGTCAAACCACTCACTGCCTTTAGAGGAGGGATGGAGAGAAGTATGTTTCACTGGTTTAAAGAAGCTTTTCTTTATGTCATTCAACACTGGACAGTGCTTTTTCTTACTGGAACCCTGGTATTCTGAGTGGTTTAATTCTACCACCTTTATTTCACCTATGAAGGAGCACTATGAGGGAGCCTCAGACTGCACAGCTTTCCTGTATTGCCTGTGGATCCTAAATAGGAATCAGCCTTCACTGTGGTTGGCATTTGTTCGCATTTCTATGAAAGGACATTTATGCATCCTAAAAAAGCCTTGCCAGTTAACTGCATTGTTTTAGTTTGCTTTTGCCTTTTGCTTACAGTGACTCTTAAGCCCCAAACAATACAAATTTAAGATAGCAGGATAATTCTGTCACTGCTCTTTAGCAGTTCCTTTTGTATTAATGGGTTTCAGTCCCACAGAGTTCCTGCCCAGTACCACATTTTTAATGTCCTTATCATCAAATTCATTAAAGGTCTACCATGCCAGAAGTGTACCTACAGTTAAATCCAGTTAACTTAGTGAAGGACGGGTGTCTTAGAAGTACCCCACCACAGCTAGCATATTATTTGTACAGGGAAACAATTTAGGAAATAATATATCATAATTTAGGGAAAAAAATTAAAATTCTTGCTCTGCCAGACAATCTTGGTTCTTTCCCATACACTCCCAATCACCATAAGCAAGATAATTCATAAGGACTAATAAGCTCTCTGGGTTCCTTTCGAAATAAAGCAACAGGTTCTCTGTGACACCAGACTTGTGGGCAATCCTGGGCTGACACAACTCAGGCATCACTCCCTCTACAGCCCTTGCACTAGCTGGAAGAAATGCCTTTTGCCATGTAGACACAGACTCTGAGGACAAAGGTGTCCCTGAAGCATTTCCTGTCTTTGTTCCTTATCCAATCCCAGCTACTTGGAGTCTGTGAGACAGAATTATTTCCAGCTTTTCCTTTACTAAGCTTCTGCTGCTGATAACAATAGCACCATTTTATGTAATAGCTTATATCCAGGTCTAGGGTGGCTAATTTAACCATCCAGCTCTAGGGCACCTGGTGTGTATGCCCATCCCTGAGCAACACAGTCCTGCTGAACGATGTAACATGCTTCTCTCTTCTCACAGAGAAGGGACATGTGTGCCTTGGAGAGCTCCAGAAGACAAACCAAGCACGCCAGGCATGTATTTCTATGTACAGACTGAGCAAGGAGTCATTGTAAATGCTGTGTGACTCCTCCCCCACTGAAATACAGGTCATGTCCCATTCTTCCTGGAAGAGCACTCAAGTTGAGAAAGATGGGTATTTTTGCACAGCTGTGGAATTGTTAGAACATGTACAGCATCAAGACTCTACTCACGATAAAACATTTGTGAAAGCACCCCCTATTTCATCATAATGACCCAACTAAAAAGGGAAGGTTTAAATAGAACAGATTAAAGTGCCAGTTGTCCTTTTTAGCCTGCCTACACTAGCAACCACACCATTATAATTTCTGCAGGGGATAGAACAGCATTAGCACTGTAAAGGAAATGTAAAATTACTTCAGAAGCTATGATTTTAATTACAGTCAGTGGAATGGGGAAGAGGGCAGAGTAGGAAATAAAAATACAAAGAGTGTATAAATAGCATTGCCTCTTAGGACAGTACTATTTATCTTACTCTGGGTATGAAGTTGCTTTATTTTCTTAACTTCCTGCTTTGGAAAGCAGCCACTAAATTAAAAGGAAATGTGGTTTTGTAATGCTAGGAAGATTTTTTTTCTCTAAATTATAAAGCTGGAGAACCCAAAGCAATGACTAATTTAAAAACCAACTGGAGAAAGATTTAGCTGATTCCAAATTATTTTAAAGAAAATGGAAGAAAACAAATAAGGAAGGATTTTCTTTCCAAATAAAAAGAATTCAAATTAATAGTGATTATTAGAAACAGTTTCCCTTTCTCATATATTCATTTTTTGACTGGTTTTGCCTTTTTCACGTTATTCAGCAAATTATCAGTGAGGCAAATAACACTGAAAAAGTTGTCTACTCATAATGTAAAGTGTTACTCATTTTCAGTAAGGATCTCATAATTCCCTAAATAGGTACCTAGAAAAAGAAGCAAAGAAGAAAACAGATTTTGAAATCAATTCCTTAAGGAAAATGTATAAACCTGTGATTAATGAATGAATATATGATAGGTTTGTTTAAATGCACAGCCCTGTTGTGTTTGTAGTGACCACAGGATAGCCCAGTGGGCCCCTGGCTTCCATGCCAGAAGAAAATTCCCCATGGACCCTAGGCTGTTTTTCCCAGCACCAAGTGGACATGTTTGGTACCTCAGGGCACCTCAAATAGCTCCAAATGCCTTTGTTTGAAACTGGACCTCTCCACAGGGTCATCATTCCCCATCCTTATTTTCGAAAGCACTTCTTAACTTCTCTCTTGAAATCCAGTACTTTATTTGTACTTCGGGCCCATTCAGCACACAATATTCTAGTGCTGGGATAGCACAAGTAACAGCTGTGTCTCTGCTGATAAATCAAAACCCCATTGACACCGATTGGTCCAGGCTCTCCTGAGGAAATTTGTCTTGGAGACAAGTAGTTGGAGCAGTCCAAAGTGCAGTCGAAGAGGTAGTTGTTTAACAGGGTGGACCATCACAGGTCCTGCACTCAAACCCCCTCCCTAACCTGTCCTCTGGAACAGTGTAAGCACACACACACACACACACAAAAAAAAAAAAAAAAAAAAAAAAAAAAAACAACCAAAAAAAAACCCCTCAAAGACTTCAAAACTAGCATGAAGCTTCACGAAGTCGTACTGCAGTACCAGGCTGTGGTATCTCATAATAAAATTCTGGTCTGTCGTGATGGTAAAGTTCTAAGCTGTTTGATCCACAGAGCACTAAAATCTGATTGTCATGAAGGAAGGGGTGTTTCCTGTCTGAAAGGCAGAGTGTTGTTTTAGGGTAGACATGAAGGAGACTTTGGGAAAGAGGAAGAGGGAAATAACATCTTGCCTCATCTACCTCTATAGTCAGCGGAGAAGGACAAGTCTGCTGAAGGGTTGTCCAGCCCTGCCATCCATCCATCCATAGTTTAATATGTACTGAACACACCCCTCAAGATGCCTGTGTCTTGACAATCAGTAACTGTAAACCTGAGCCTGACTTTTGGATGTGTAAAACAGGTGTGAGAGCTCCTACATGCAACTAAACTTGTGCATTGATGAAATTGCCTGAGAGTGACAGAAGCAAATATTCCTGTGGATCTGGGCCTGTGTGGAGCTGCACTGGGTGAGAAGTGGCCAGGGCTGACCCACGCTCAATACAGATGGTTCCAGACAGCTCCAACCAACCAACCAACAAGAGGGCACAGCTGAGTTCTGTGTAGCAAAAGTATTGGCACCTCATGGAAAATATATTTCAGAATGGGGAAAAAAACACAGAACTCCAGAGAGCAAAGAAGGAAATGAAAGGAGTGAGAAACAAGAGAGGAGGGAAGGACAAGGCCAGAGGAGGGAAGGACAAGGTCAGAGGAGGGGAGGACACCCCCCAGAGATTTCCGTGCAGTTCACTCCCCAAGGAGACCATGGCATGGAAGGTATTTCCCTGCAACATACTTGAACTGGCTCCTGAATGGAACTGCAGCCCTTGGCAAAGACCCATGCTGGATCAAGGAAAAAGTCTGAGGAGTAAAGAATGGCAGGAAGGAGCTCTCCCACATCCCCTTGTAAAGCTCCTGGGAAAGAAGGTAGAGGAACTGGGAATTGAGGAGTGAAACTGAACCTGAGAGGAGGGGGAAGGTGTATTAGTTTCAGTCTTTCTCACCATTCTATTCTTTCAAACTGGCAATAAATAAAATTAATTTTCTCCAAGCTGAGTCTGTTTTGTGCATTAAAGTGACTGGTGAGTGATCTCCCTGCCCTCATTTGAGACCAGGAACTTTTCCATCTTATTTTCTTCCCCCTGTTCTGTTGAGGAGGGGCAGTAAGAGAGAGGCTGGGTCTGTGTCTGGTACATCAGCCTACCACAGAAAGTCAAAGTGTTCATATCTGTCATAAAACATAACTAATTCCAAGTCCTTTAAATTCCCACTGATCCAGCAGTAGAAAACAAATGCAAAAGCCCCTGTAAGAGTACAGATGGAATTCACATGCGCTATGCTGATTATAAAGTGATGGGAATACAGTGCCAGGAGGTGGAGCAATCAGGAGCTGGCATCAGTCTGCACCAAAACACTGGCCCAAACCATTAAGTACTTCTTGTTTAACACTGAAAATTTCCTGTAGTTTTAGGAAGAGAACATTATAACCTACTTTCCTCAATATGCTGTAGCTCATCTTCTTTTTCATTAGGCCCATTCATGATTGCAAGATAAATAGAAGTTCCATAAATAGAACTGTGTTGGCATAAACATAATTTCTGTACTTGGCACTTGACTTAGGTAAACAACCATGCACTTCCAGTGAGCTTTAAGTTTGGAGCCTCATCATTTCACACTGTCAATGGTGTCTTCTACAGTTAAGCAATTTAAATCAGGCAGAACTGAATTAACTGCTGGGGTTGTCTGCTTTCCTCCTCTGATTATAGAATGAGCTTTGCACAGGATTGCTCTGGCGCTCAGGGTGTGGAGTCAGGTCAGGCTTTCAGCTGCCATGTGCCCTTGGGGCACAGCCAGGGCCTTGCAGGCCAAGCAGATCCCCAGCACACCACCATTCTGCGCGGCAGCAGAGCAGGCTGGCTCTCACTCTGTTGACATGGACAGTGGTGAACCACAACTCACCAGCTGACAGCAGGATTTAATCTCTGGGACCTGCAGGGGCACTGCCCCTGGAGTAGGCAGTGCCCCTGGAGTGGGCAGATTTTCCTCCCACTGGAGTACCAGGAGCCAAGATTTGTACCTTTCATAGAAGTAAGATACCAGTTGCAAGACAGCAATTCCTTGCTGCCAGGAACAGAGGGAGACAGATGTCGTCCTCACAGCCTGTCAGTAGCTGTGGCACTGGGTTCTCCAGGGTTTTCCTCCAGTTCTGCCAGTGACATTAATTTGAAGTTGGGGATGTTAACACAGAAGTCATTTAAATGATGGCATCTCTAAATTTGGCTTTCAGATGCTACGGTTTGCTGAAATAACAGAACGCACAAAGATTAACAAGTGGAATCCCATGCAACTTTCTCCTAGGAAAAGAAAAAAACCACAAGCAGTTTTAAAGAATAATAAGGATGTAATTCAGCTCCTAAGAGTTGGTTATTTATCATGACTGAGACTTCTACGCTTTAGCTGGATCCATGTGGACATGCCTGGGACTGACAATAAATTCAGTGTGCCTGTGTAGTCTGTGCAGAGTGCCCTGTCTATGTACAATCAGCTGCAAAACTGGGGACATGAACAAGACCCAACACTTATTTGCAAAAAAAAAAAAAAAAAAAAAATTATTGCATTAAAAAACAGCCACCCAAAGTGTAAGCAATCCATTTGTGATTTTTACCTTGTTGTGTAATATGAGTTTGTGAATTAACTTCTTCCACAGAGTTTGCAGACTGCTTCAATGGCAGTGCTGTTCCAAGTGAAGCATGCAGTGAATAGTTAATCATTAATTCTTCATGGTTCATATTTGCTGTCTGCTTTACTGCATATAGTTTGATATAGTTCCTTCCAATAGACTTAATGCTTTCATTAGGAGTCACATGCTGGATTTTTATCTCAACCATTATCACAATCCAGACATAGCATTACAGCCTCCCTTTGTAAGCCAAAGTTACGGAGTTCAGAAAGGCTTAAAACTTAATAAATACTATGGGTTTTATGGTAATGGAACAGCTGCAGGGGCAGACTGACACACACACCCTGACTGAGCCTGCCTAGTTGCTGTAAACAGGTGCACCTAAAGGCTAAAGCTCTTATTTTTTTTTTTTTTCTGTCCATGACACTAATTTCATTGTCAAAGTCTAGCTTGACAATTGTGTGTGTGTTAGGATAATGTAAAGGAATCCAGACACATGTGGTGAACAAAATTACTGGCTCTTGCAAAGGGGGCGATTTTTAAAATTGAAATTGCAGTTATTGTACAGATAAAACAGCTGAGCACTTGTAACCAAAAATAAAAAAAATCTTTTGTTATTATTGGAAATCAGAGGTTGTATGGTATGGGGAGACTGCCCTCCAAATAATAAAAATCACCACAAAGTAGTGAATTATGGTACATAGTGGTCATTCTAGGTACATTCCAGGAAGATCTAAACCTTTACTTTAAATTTTCAGACATAGCCTGGGATCAGATTCACATGTGCTTTGGAAAAACTAGCTTCTCACTGTGCTAAAGTGCACAAGTGGGAAGGCAGAGGCATTTGAAAACTTCAGCTCAAGCGCCCTAGATCAGATCACTAGGCCTGTGGCTAACCTACTCAACCACACTAGAAACACTTTTCTCCTCCTCACTGCACGTTAACCTGCCTGCTTCTTGCAAGATAATCACCACAATCAGGATCAACTGTAAATAATTGCATTTGCCATTCCCATTTGTTGATGCCTTCCATAGGGGATGTAGTGAATTTAATTCATATCAGATGAATAATCTCTCACTCAAAAGTTTCTTTTTCCTTCCAGACACTTTTGGCGGATGTGATGTCCCAAAAAGGGCAAGTGAAATCTAAACAGGTTACTGTGGAACAAAATACTCTTTGCATTGATAAAACACTTTCTATGGGCTAATAGCTCAACTGAGAAGTAAATTATGAGTCTGGAAAGTCCTGTGTTAATACAGCCATAATGCTTCCTATAACCTAGGAAGAATATCCGGGGTGGCTTCCAGTATCTCTGCATGACACTGAACTGTGCCGCAGATGCATATCCTCAGCCCATGGCTTTTAAATGAGCAAGTTTCCTTTGCTTCAGGTAAAAAAGGACTTTTCCTCATCGATGTGAAAGACCTCATAAAGTACAAGAGAGATGAAGCCAATATAGGTGTAGAGAAATGTTCTGTGGAAATCAATTTAGAAATTAGTCCTTTCTGAAAGTCTGTAAGCCATCCAGTAAAATTCAATACAGATTACATCCCTGCTTTGGAAATTGATGAGCTGATTGAAAGGTGGAGGTTTGCTTTAAATTCCATGTGGTTCCCCTGTGGTGGCTGGAAATTGTGTAGAAACAGAGGCGTCTCTTTTTAGGATTCATATTCTCCCAGCCAGATGCTGATCCCAGTTTCCAACAGCAGTTTTTGTCAACCCTCTTTTACAGTGCATTTCTTGGCTTTTCAATTGGCAGCTGTGACGTGAGCATTTATGGAGATGTCACAATCAGGCTTCCTCTGCTTGATAGCTGGAAAAGTCATCTCTATGTGCCTTCAAGAAATCAAACTTTCCAGACAATTTCCCCATAATGAGACAAGCTATGGAATTGTAATGTCTCAAAACTGATTTAGAGATATTTCTAAGAGAATCCTCTTAATAATTGTCAAGCAGAGGTTTTTCACATAAAGGCCGGTGAAGAGTGTCCAGCTGGGTTTGAATTTCCTTGTGTTTAAGCCCAAAACGTTCCACACATTTTTTAGAAACTAGTCTATCAAACAGTGGTTGGCTGTCATATTTGATAAAAGTTAGCTCCCACGTGTGCTCAGTATAGGATCCAAAACAGAAAGCACAGCATCCGATGAAGTAGATGACAAGGTGCCAGCAGCAGATATCTGGAATATGTGTTGCTCAAAGAGAAAAGATATTTTGTCATTGGGCAATAGCTCACAAAAATCAGCTGTAATTGTCTCCTTTCACTTGGTGCTCTGAAATTCAGATATTTGAATTGTTCTGAGAGCCTTATCCACAACCTTGAAATTACTGAAGGAAACTATAGTGATCAATTTTTTCTGCCAGTTTGTCAATGAATGATGAATTTTGCTTTAACACTTCTTCAGTGTACACCATAGATTTACTGACTCAGTAGAGGTTGAAATTTGTGGGTATTTGGGACAAATTTTTAAAACATATATGCTTATTTATCAAATTTTAAATGCTTTTGCCTTCCCCATAATCCCTTTCTCAAGATTACAATTTTTGTGGCATCTTCTGAGATTGATAAGGCCCAGCAGCTTTTAATGCTTCTCTAATGTCTTATGTGTCCTAAGGTCAGTCCCTTGCTCTCTCCCTTAGGGGAATTAACATTTTGATTAACATCACATGAAAATTCTCTGAAACATTTGGCCCACCTGTGACTTTCTTTCATCAATGTTGTAAAAGATTTGTCTGGTACTTTCCATTTCCAGTCAGGACAAAATAAACTATCTTAATACATTAGCATGTATGCACTGTAGGTATTTTTTTGTTTATCATAATTATTGCTTGAAGGAACCCGTGGGTTTCGGGTTGTTAAATCCCCCCGGCTAGCTTGGGATTTATGCCCGCACGGATCCTACATAGACGAAGTAAAGGACGAGAAGCGCTCTCTCTCCACGTGGTTCTGATGTCCTGTTTATTAGCTGGAAGGGGACATCTGCATCGTAGGGTTTCCAGGTGAAGGAGAGAGCGAGAAGCCCAACTCAAGGGACATTTATACCCGCGGAATGGGAGGCGGGGACGGAAGGCCACACCAGTGGGGAGGGGCGAAGGGAGGGGCTTCAGGGGACAAGACTACAGGTACAATACCTAAGGTGTATCCGAGGGACACACCATCTCAGAAAAGGGGGGAAACATCCGTACAACACAACACCCAGTGCAATACCCGAACAACAATCTAGTGCATCACAACAATTGCTTAGGAATAACATGGACAAAAGTCCTAGACACAGAATTGACAAGGAAAATGAGGGGCCCAGTTATGGTTTTTGTGGATGCCAAGAGCTTTGGCTGTTTGCAGAGAACAGGGTCCACACAAATGGAGAAGCCAGAATGCAACTTCTTATAGTTATCACCACTCTTTTGCTGTTTGTTTTTTAAAAGTAGAGGGCCTGAATTTGACCACATTCTGTTCCCTCTTTTATGATGCCAATGTTTTTTATCTTCAGTATTCTCTTGTCTCAAGTTTGCATTTCAGTAAGGATCCATTGTCGGTATTCTCTGTTACTTCCAATATCTCCCTAATTTTGTTTCACTTTCCTCTGCTTCTTTTATAGTCCTCATCCAGATCTTTTGTATCCAAGCCTGTTAAACAGACAGACAGCTGTGACAGTGTAGCACTAAAAAGAATATAACATGTAAATAAATCTGTTTCCCAGAAATTACTGTATTTCTTTTGGCTTGTCTGCAGCATGACAAACCTAGTTCTACTGGTGCCACCTAAAGTGAAGGGTTGCTGTATTTGCTTTCCCTGCAGCCAATGTAAACCAGAAACAAATTAGAACTGTTAGCCACGCTAATGGAATTGGCAATACTTCCCCACAGTAGCAATGGGAAAGGCAAGTGCAATATGTGACAATGCACGTGACCCAGCTCCTCTACAGATCAAGATGTGACTCACCAACTTTGGAGTCATGAAACTGGCAGCAATATAGCCAGGTCAAGGGAAAAATCAAACTCCCGAGAAGAGATTATATTACACAGTAAGATTTAGTTTTGAGGCTGGCTTTTATGAATTGCTTCTTTATTTTTCCTCAGTTCCTGCAGGAAGACTGCCTGGCTGCAAGATAAAGAAAAGAATAAGAGGAAAATTTATCTCAATTACCCAGAACTACCAGAAAAGTTCCCATTGATCTCCAGGCTGGATTTTCATCTCTGTTTGAGAAGCCAAGCAGATTCTGTTTAGAGGTCCAGCTCCCAGATCTAAATGATTATCCCAGAAAAATAAATGGAATGGCAGTCTGCATCACCTCAGATATAAAAGGGGTTGAATTTCAATAAAGAAACACAAATAATTAAATATTTTCTCAGGCTGTGTTAGGGTGCAATTGGGACCTTTTCCCTTTCAGCCTCCTGGTTCCCCCTGGAGCTTAGAGACGACATGTTCCAAGGAGCTTTTGGGACTGAATGACTGGAAGGTGGATTTCCTTCTGAAACAAAACCAAAAGGCTTGGAGGATGCCATCACTCCAGAGTCAGAAAAGGCTTGTTATTGCAGTCATTTAGATTTTTTGGTGTAATTTTTGCTTCAAATAGAAGAGTGACTCCAGCTATTTTCTTGCTTAATGCTTCATACTTTTTTGGGGGGGGAGGGGGAGGCTGGTAATTTGTCCTCATGTTTGCATTTTAAAATCTATTTTTAAAAAGTTCAGAGGAATAGTTCTTTTTCTAACAGACAAGGAGTAAGAAACAAACCTGGTGAGAGGTTCTCCCCGGACTCTCATTTGCACTGAGCTGTTTTGAATTATCTGACTCATGTAACAATGTCTAGGCCTGTGCAAACACCTGTTTTCTAAGGCACAAAATATTGCCATATAGCAGTTAGTTTTGCAGCTTGAAACAAGTATGCATTTTGTCATGATTTTAAATGAAATTAAATGAAGCCTTCATGTTTATAAGAAATGTTTGGATTTTTTCTGGGCTGGGACAAAGGTTTAGAGATGAATCCATTGGATCACCTTTCTTCACTTTCAGCTTTCTTCTGACCAGTGGGAGAGAGCCTGCATGATACAGGATAGCCTCTGCTGTAAATACAACAAGTGACAAACTGGGATCCCCCCCTTCTTTGTTTCTCACTGAGAAAGATGCAACCTTGGTTATATTTGACATCCAGAGATGACTGCTGGGAGACAGCATGGCTCCAACAATGTTCACAGCTATGTGGTTTTTTTGCAGTTCCTTATGAATTTTCAAGGGAGAAATTCCACATTCTGGATGAGGAAGACAAGATAGCTATATTTTTTGAACAAAAATAACCTCTCAGTTTCTTAAAAACAAAAATTGCTTTCAAAACAGACATGGATGTTTCATTAAAATATAAACCTAATTTTTAAAGAGTATTAAAAGCGTTAACACAGTGCCTGCTGCCAGAAGAGCCCACTGCAGTGCTGTTGAAGGAAGGAGGACAGCATCGTTATTTATGAGCGTCTGCACTCTCTCAGCCTTTCATGAAACCCTAATTTTATCTGGCAGCTCTTAAGAATCTCTGAGAAACTGGGTCCTTTGTTACCGCTGCATCCATCTAACTTCTGCACCTAAAGAGACATGGGCACTTCTTTCATAAATAAAGAAGTCCAAACATTCTGACATTAATGTCACACTACTGTTTTAGGCCCTACACTTTCAAGCTCCTCTCTCTGGGCAAGAACCAACAAATACTCCTTTTTGCTCAACTTCCAGCTCTGGCTTTTACAATAGTTTTGCTGAGAACAGAATCAGGCCTCAGTCATCTGTTTTCATCAGGGGGGAAAAACAAGACAAAACAAAACAAACAAAACCCCTTTATTACTCTTTGACAGGAGTAGCGCTAAGCCCAAGGGGTTTATTTTTCTTCCATTAACTTTTGCTAACCTCATCCCTCCCTCATTTTTTTCCCTCAGATTTACTCCCAAACAGTTCGTGCATACATGTGTATGTGCCTGTATGTGCATACATGTGTGTGTACGTGCACATTTATCCTTGTAATGAAAAGGAATCTATCTGTTCAGATAATTTGCTGTTGTTTGCAATGTGATACAGCTAGTCCTTTTGACTTCAGTGTGAATAAACAGTCTGATCCCGTAAAATAGGCCTTTTCTCTCCCGAGAGCTTGTTCCAAGACTGCGGAACCCAGGCTCGCAAAGAACATCTGCAACAGTTAGTGGAAACCCTAAGAATTCTTGTGAATAAATAGATTGGAAGCTAAGCTGGAAATTGTTCAGTGAGATATAAATTTTAAAAAATGAAATCCAGTTGAAGTACCCAGATTCCCTGGGAGAATACAAGTCTAGCCAACCCAAGTCTAAATACATGTGGTAGTGATCACTGTATGCTGTTTCCAGTTTATCATCAAAAAAAAAATCATAGTAAAATTATCGTCATTCAAATTTAGCTTCTAATAAAGAAATGTTACAAGCCTCCTTTATAATGGTGCTTGTTAGAAAAATTTTTTAATTTTTTTTTAAAACTTCCTCTCTTTTTTTTTTCCTTTTTTTTTTTGCTGTCATCAGATATCTTAGATAAACATTACATTTATCAGTAAAGGCCACCAATGAAGAACAATACAGATCAGGTAGATTTAAGGGCTGTAATTCAAGTTTTACATTGGCCTGCTTTTGAAAATATTTAGGGTGGTAACTCTTTACAGATCAGACTCAGTGAAAAGCTGTTTAAAGGCCAAGATTGCTTAACTCTTTAGACTTTCACTTTTATACTCTCTCTTTCCTTATACGAGCCTTCCTCATTTCATTTGCATGCTCATTCTCACAGTTAAGCTAACACAGTCCTTAGAGGCTGCCTTCAACTTTTTTGATGTTTACCACTGGCAGAGTGTTATGAAGCAAAACATTTGAGTTATAGAGATTATAAGTTAACTGATATGAGTTACCAGCTTCGTGGGAAATACTTCACCCTTATAAAAAAAAAAAAAAAGCAATATTGTTTGGCTTGATTTAGTAGAGCTTTGGTGCGTTGAATAAATCATTTGCAGCTGGCTTAACCCTGCACATGCTCTGGGGGTGAGCAACACATGCATGTTATCAATTCATTATTTATGCTGCAGTTCGTTACCACTTATGTGCTGGACAGCGACATCACTGTCTACTCTACATCTGAGGGTGTAACAGCAATGGCAAGAGATATCAAGCTGTTGGGAAGAAAGCAAAAGCTAGACTGTGGTTGGATTAACATTTGATTGCCTAAGCAGTATAGCTTTGAAAGCATGGGAAAATTTGTCTAGTGAGCATGCTGGATTTTTTTTTAAAAACATAAAGCCTGCCAAGATCCCAAACCTAAGGGGAAAAAAGAGCTTGTGGAGAACTTTAATTAAAGTAAATGAGGAAATCTCCTCTCCTTCTTCTGACAAAAACATAAATATGCTATTTTGACTCTATGCTTAAACTGGTTCTTTTTCCTCTACCCCCCCCCCAAAAAAAAGGTAAGCAAGAAATTTTCACAAGTGTTTTTTAGTGTTCCAGTCCTTATTTCTCCTTTTTTTTCCCACCTATTCTGGTGAAGAGGAGAAAGTCTGTTCGAGAGAATACTGGCCCAGATTGTTCCAGAAGACTTAGTGTTTCTCATAAATATGTGCGTGTACCAAGTGTTTATTTGTTGCTGTCAGTTTAGTCTGCTTTGGAGGCAATATGAAGTTTTCCCCCACTCTTTGCTGTATAGATAAAGGCTGCTGAAGTGACTGTACTAAGGATGCCCTCTACTGAGAAAAAAAGGATAGGAGTGTAAGTGGGAGAACAGCAGAGCCTCTTCACCAGCTAGTACAAGTAATAAAAGACTGCTTGTTTTCAGGTGTAGACAACATTATGCTTTATTTCATTTTTCAATTTGAGAGCAGTTCTGATGAGCATGTGGACAGACTTGGCTACAGAATTACAAATTATAGCGATACCAGCAAGTTAAACTGGGCCAGGGAATGTTCCTGAGCAATTTGTCTTGGTCATTGGTGTTGTGCAAATGCTGGAAGGGACTTGACACATCTTTGGATGACATAAATTAGCAGATTCCTGAACAAATTGTAGGTATGACTCGGCAGTTGGCACAGTCCAATGTCCATCTTGCGTGGGGTGGAGTTGGCCACCTCATCTTGGATGGCCAAGGCACTTAAATATTCTCTATACACATTGCTCTATACTAGCTGGAGTCATGTCAGAAAATGAGCCTTGACAGATTTAAATGATCGTTACAGATGAAGCCTTAGAAAACAACAAAACAGGGAGCTTGATAAGACCAGCTGCTTCTTGCAGATGGGGTAGATTGTGCAGGGCAAATGCTCAGTGCTCCTGACAGAGGTTTGCCCGTACAGTTCTCAAAAACATCTATGGACAGAGATCACATAATCACCACTGGCTGCTCATTTAATTGATAATCATACTTGGTTTCCTTCAAATCTAACATAAATACACCCTATAGCCATGTTAGGCAGCTATTTTTGTATCCCAGTGGACTAAGGAAAGACTGTGTTTCTTTTATCTTTGCAGCTACCATTTAAATATTTGGGATAACAATTTACAGTTTCAATGTTTCCCTCTTAAAGTTAAAAATAATTATTTTAAAATTTCTTGTGAGTTGTGGTTGGCAGATCTCTGACATCATACACATATATGAAGTATTTAAGTCAACATATTGACAACTAACAGAGCATAAGAAAACTCAGCCAGGTAATGAGTTTTCATCCTCTGTTTTCAATGTACAGACATACTCAGCTTCTGAGGCTGAGTCACCTCGTGCAAAAACAGCTGACTGAGGTATGATGAGTATGTTCTGAAGATACCAATTTCTTATCACTGACAACAAAATTAGTCCAGGTTTACTATTCCTAATGAAAGATTTACAGAGTGTTGCTAAAACAAGAGCTGGAGAAAGAGAGGTGATCTATTATTGTTAGCGCCAAAATGTCTATCAACAAATTCTGAATTCTTGAAAACCACAACACCTGTGGCATGTTCCTGTAATAGCCACCACAGGCGAAAACAGAGACCAACAGCTTCCTGGAAATATGAATCATTTTATTCTTGCTTATATAATTTTTTGATCAATAGTTTTCTTGCAATCAGCTAGCCATGGGCTGCAGATATTTATGGGAAAGCAGGACATGCTGTGTATGATGGACAGGAGGATGTGCTCATCACAATATTTTTGTTCAGAGGAGTCTCTTGAGGGAGAAATAAGCATTCTATCAGGATGTGCTCTATCTGGTCTTCATATTATTATACACAGAGTGACATACAAAGTGTAAAGATACTACTGACCATTTATGAATGCACCCTCAGAGTGACTGGCTTCATTGAGCCCATTCTCAGAGAAATATCCAAAACACATCCTTCAACATTTTATCCTCTCTTAGCTATAAATAGGAGACAGATATAATTAGTCTTTCTAGGAGGTCTCTTCCTGGAGCCTGAATATTTTCTACAGTAATAAGGAAAACATTTGTAATGGAAAACAAAACATTTGCTTTTTCACCAGAAGGAATGAAATACTGGGGAAATTATTTTTTAAATTATATTGCATATTAACACATGCATTATTTACCAAATTTTCTCAACTCTTTCAAAAGGAAGTCCTCCTTTACTCCCAATTTCTCTGTCAAAAGTGACCTCTCTCTCTAAAGTGTGAGGAGGGAGCCCAGCAGTGCTTTTTCACTGACACAACCTGGGCACTATTCTGAGTCCCTTCCCTTTTCAAGGATCTTTGAGGTTTTTTCCATGTCTTTTGATCCCAGAAAGGATGGAGCCAGACAGGCAAATGCTTCCCATCACTTGGTGTCCTAGCCATTGTTATCTGAACTCCTTTGAAGCTGAGAACCTGATGCTCTTATCTGTGCCATTGTCTCACCTTTCCTGTTAACTTCTGCAGCCTTTCTGCAGTTTGCTTTGCCTTCACAAAGCACTCAGACAGCCATCAGAGAAATCAAAAACACACAGAGCCCCTGAAAGATTGCACAGTTTTCCAGAATTGCCACAGAGGAAATTTTAGGGTGTGGAGTTTTTAAGACAGCCTGCACAAAATATCACAAGAAAATGATTTCTTGGTGACTGTAACAAATCACATGGTGCGTGTTGGATGGCATTCCCTGATTTCACCATATGCCTGGAAGCTGTAACTCAATGGCACAAGACTGCAGGTCCCCAGAGGCTGAGGCATCCTCCCACTAGGGCCAATGGTGACAAGAAGTCCTTAGATAAAGCTCAGGTATTTATAATTTTTTCTGTGGAAGGATATTCTGCAATCTAAAATTTGTATGTTTAAAAACTGGATTAAAATCAATGCTGAGTTGTGACTTCTACAGTGCAGATTTTTCTGTACTGACATTCTCCCCATGTGATGTGCAAATCTTTAGACTTGCATAAATAGTTGGCTACCTGATGAGGCAGAAAGGATCAAGACTTAAGTATATATTTTGGACAGATGAGTTTTAAGTTACCTAATGATGTGCTGAAATTAGTTGATTGGTATCCTTTGCATTTCCCTATAATCAGTGGAGAAAACTAGAGAGGCTCTCCAAAATACTGTCTAGAAAATCTCTCATTCTCAAGTAGTATTTTATTGTAATGTCAACACAAAAAAGTACAGGCATGACATTACTTGAGGCAGAGTTAATATCTATTACTGATATAGTGGAAGAATTAGACAAGTCTTTAGGTAAAGAAACATTTCTTAAGTCTGGAAAGAGAAGCAACAAATGCTTTAACATCTGGAATTGAAATTGAATAGTATATACCTGTTAACACTTTTGGTATGCAAAAGAGGGAGTTATCAATATGAATTGTACTGAAGAAGAAGGCATCCTTAGGAAAATATATTATTGGGAAGGAGAAGAAGAACTGGTTGTAATTGCTGGGGGTTTTTTGGTGGTTTTTTTTTGTTTTTTTTTTTTTTGTTTGTTTTTTTTTGTGTTTTTTTTGTTTTTTTGTTTTTTTGGGTTTTTTTTTGTTTTTTTTTTTTTTTTTGTCTTAATAGCTTTCAGGTTTGTTTTTTTTTTCCCAATGGCTTCACATAATAATTAAAAAAAAAGGACCTCATAGTAACTTTTTGTAGTACTAGCATTTTCCTAGTGAAAGCTGCAATTTCAGTTTTTCCTGGTTAGGACTGGAACATACACAGAAAAACAACATCTCAGAAAAGAACTGTATGAATATTCATATTTTTGTTTAGTAGAATAGCAAAAAGAATAGAGAATTGAAAAGTGAGAACAGTTCCAAAAGAAATAAGTAATCAAGAATCAAGTTAAGACTCTTTTTTGCAAAATAACCAACAAGATTTTGAAAGAAGATTTTTGGATCAATATAACATATTACAATTCCAAATGAAAGGTAATATTGATAGTTTAAATAATTTCACATCCTTTTAAAAAATATTTTTATTTTGCTTTGTTTAATTTAAGGGGCATTGCTTGAATTAAAATATTGCTTCAAAATGAAAAATTAAAATATAAGTGTAAGTATAAAAAAAAATCCATAGGTAGTGTCCTGATAAATTCATCCCACAGATTAACATTACAACATTGTGGGATTGTTCATCTTCTTTACACTGTCAGCAGTCTTTTGCCATATTTGTGAGACAGAAATGGACTTTCACTCTATGTTTCTAGAAAACCCTGCCTTAAAAAAATTCTATTGTATATGTAGGCTTCTGAATACAGCCATACATGTGACTTGATACAAGTCTCTTAATGGAACTTTTTTGGATGGATACAGGTGATTGATCAAAAGTGAAACATTTCTCAGAAATTATATGACACTGACAAAGTTGTGAAGAAGAACACATGGGTTTCAGAATCTGCTGGCTGTGAAAGTTTGCACCCAAAAGCTGACTGTTCCTCTCCTTTTGCTTGCCTTGCTGATAAGGTGGATTGCTGAGCAGCTGAGCCTGAAGGCTGCCAGCTTTTCACCGGCACAAATGGTAAACAAATAAACAACACTGTGAAACACATTGTTGTCAGAGATTGGTGCCTCTGCCTGGTGCCACAGGCTACAATGCTGTGAGCACTGTGCACCCAGAAATGCTGTTCAGCTTGAGCCTCTCTGCAGATGACCATGCTCACTTTCCACGTGTCACTAAGTTGCTTCTGAGCACCTTGTGTTAGCATATATCCCTGAAACACTACATGCTAAACACACACTGGCCAATAAGCGCAGAAAATCCCTGGCACTTTAAAGAAAAGCTGGGATTGCAATGCAGAGCATTACTTTGCAAAACTGTCCAAATGCCAGCAGGACTTCCATTGTTTAGCCAAGGATGGCAACAAAAGGACTACCTTAAATGACCTCTCTTAAGTGGAGTATTTGCTTATGTGACAGCAGAACACCAGTAGATCTTGAAAGCCAAGGGGAATATAATTAATTTTAATCTGAACAGATACACATGCTAATACAAGGTAAGAAACAACAGCACTAATGATGTAAGCAATATCCCAGCTAAAGAAATTAAAAATAAAAGTCAGACATGCTTCAAAGCTGGCTTTACACCTATAAGGGGAATTTATACAACGGACGTGAGCAATATGTTTGGAGATCAATATCGTTCATTACACTATGAGAGAAAGCTCTCCCCTGTTCAGAATTAAACTAAAATCCCAACAGTGTATGATCAAACATGAATTTTTAGATTACTCATTGAAAAGTTCCCTTTGTGTAAAATCAGTGGATGATTAGTTTTATTTCAAATTGGACCCCAAGTAAAGAACACCAAAAAAAAAGGGCCACTGTAGAGAGGAAAGATGGATGTATCCACTTGTACAGACACAGAACAACTCACAAATGTAATAAAAGATAATATGGTCTCCACAAAGTAAATTTTTTGAGACATATCATTGATG
Organism: Motacilla alba alba; assembly: GCF_015832195.1. Taxonomy (NCBI): domain Eukaryota; kingdom Metazoa; phylum Chordata; class Aves; order Passeriformes; family Motacillidae; genus Motacilla; species Motacilla alba. The sequence continues at coordinate 77,062,777 of NC_052016.1, read as the reverse complement.
TAAAATATTTTTCTATCCTCAGAGACATCACAGCATGTTTGTCTATGTTATGTGTTATTTTTTGGAAAAAAAAGCCACCATCTGGCTTGTAATTGGTAACAAGTTTTTGTACTGAAAATAAAGTAAACATTGTGATGGTAAGACAGCTGCCAAGATCTAAGTAAATAGGCTTTTTTTCCCTGAAGAAAGACAATTGAGGACCATAACCAGGGAAGCTGAAGAGTTTTGGAAGGAGACAGCAATATTCTGCTAAACAAAATTAACATTTCATAATAAACGAGATAGAAATTCCATCAAATAAGAACACTGTATTGGGATGAGAAAATGGACTGCAGTAAGGTCAGGATCATTATGGCCTGCCTGACTGAACAGAGGAGGAACAGATATGACTGTGACCACTCCATTTCAAAGCTGGGATCTAGATATGACAAAAAGATTATTGAATAGGAACAAGACAGTGTAGGAGCCTCAGTCTTTACTTGTCCACAGGTGACTCCACAGGCTTTGTTACTATAGTTCTCAGGTATCAGGAGAGGCTAAAGTGCAAATCAGTGGTTTGTGCCTGTCCTACCAAAAGCTAAGCATTCAAAATACAATTTTGTTCATGGTGTTTTGTTATAAATATGTACATGACTCTACCCAATAAAGCTGCAGGTAGCTGAAACTGACAGAGAAGTCCTGAGAATACATAGAGGAATACTTTTCTTCCATTGTGTATGTATGACTTGGAAATTGAGTGTCTTTAAAAACATCAATGACACAATAGGGGTTACAGAACAAAACTGCTCTAGAATGGATTTTGCAGTCAGAGCGTGCACCTAGCAATCAGACAATGAGCAAAAGAGAAGTCAGAGAATGCTCAGGCTCTAGCCTGGAGAAGAAAATGCTTGGAGGCAGGGGGAGGTGGATCTTACCAAATGTGATAAAAGTATACACTGATATATTGGTGAAGAAAAGGCAGCAAGAGTCTTCTCAGTGATGCTCAGTGATAGGCCATGTGGCAATGGGCAGAGGTTAGCACACCTGAAATTCTATTTGAAAGCAAGAAAAAAGTCTTTTTCACTTTGAAGTTGATCAAACACTGAAACAGGTGGTTCAGAGTGTAGAGTTTCCTTGAAGATATTCAAAACCTGACTGGGTATTTTTCTGGCCAGCTTGCTCTAGGTGGTTGTATTTGAGCAGAGAGGGTGGACTAGATCATAGAACTATAGAATATGCTGATTTGGAAGGAATCATTCAAGATCATTGAGTTCAACCCTGGTCCTGCACAGCACCATCCTCAAGAGTCACACCATGTGCCAGAGAGCATTGGCCAAATGCTTCTTGAACTTTATCAAGTTCAAGGGATGGCTGGTGCTCTAATCACTTCTCTAGGGAGCTTGTTCAAGTGCCCAGCAACGGTCTGGGTGAAGAACATTTTTCTAATATCCAACATAAACCCCCTGACACAGCTTCAGGCCATTTGCTTGAGTTCTATCACTGGGCACCACAGAGAAGAGATCAGTGTCTGCCCCTCCTCTTCCCCTCACAAGGAAGTGGTAATTACAGTGTGGTCTCCCCTCAGACTCCCTATCTCCAGGCTGGACAGACCAAGTGACCTCAGCCACTCCCCATATGGCTTCCTCTCAAGGCCCTTCACCATCCTTATGGCCATCCTTTGAGCACTCTCTAATAATTTAAACACTTTTTGATATTGCTGCACCCTAAACTGCACACAATATTCAAGGTGAGGCCACCCCAGTGCAGAGCAGAGGGGACAATCCCTCCCTTGCCCAGCTGGCAATGCTGTGTCTGATGCCTCCCCAGGACAGCATTGGCCCTCCTGGCTGCCAGGGCACTGCTGACCCTTATTTAGTTTTCCATCAATGATGATCTCAAGGGCTCCCTTCCACCCTTAACCACTGTGCGATCCTGTGACACTGAAATGGAGTGAGCAAGCAGTTAAGCTGTGTGCACAATCAGAAGTTTCACAGGGCCACCAGTGCTGGAGATAGCTTTCTTTGTCACGGCAGCGTAGATGAAGCCATTTTACAAACACCCTTTTTCCATAGTCCGGGAAAGAAGAACATGAATGGCAGCGAGCTAATTGCCCAGAAAGGCAACTAAAGCCAACAGCTCCAAGTCCAGACATGACACAACTTGAACTAATGCAATTACAACTGCCTAGCACACAGCACATCAAGACACATCTAAATGGCAGATGGATGTTTGCCATAACGTTTCCTGCTCATGCCATGGGACCTGCTGAAGCTCACAGTAACTTTATCACTGCTTGGATATGTTCCCTTGAAAGACCTGGCAATGTGAGAGGTCACCTCCTTTTTAATATGGCTGCTACTTTTCTTTCTACCACGAGGGTGATATGAGGACAAAGCCATGCTAGGCAAAGGATGTGTGCTGCAGAAATACTGGGTCACCCCTGCACATTCAGAAGAGTCCACAAGCAATTCAATCCTTTCTTTTACTCAATTTATCCACACATCTTCCATCTGGATTTCCCAATAAAGGATGATGGAAATCCTCTATTAACCTGGCTATTTGGTTTGTACTTCCTATCCACCCAGCAAATGTGTGTAAAATCCAAAATCAGACATACCACAGGTTGTCCTTTCTTCCAGAGAGATATGTAGAAAGAGAATCCAGGTAATTTACAAATTTGTTCAATAATCAATTATAATTACTAGTTATAGTTATTTCTGTATTTCTTTAGGAATAACAGCTATGAGGGAGGAGGAATGTAGCAAACATATTTATAACACAGTAGATTCATAATTTCCACTGTCAGTGGAACAGCTTACAAACCCTTTTCAAGCAGGAGTGACCAATTCACTTTCAAAGAGCTTAAATTGTTCATTATTCTCCATCTAGTGACTCAGAATTTTATTGATCTGTCAGTACTGCACCATTTAAACATGGGCTATTCTTCAACTAAATGCCCAGTTAAAGCTTCCATACTCACTGAATTTTTTTAATAGGAGCTGAATTGGAAATTCCCAGGCTTCTTCCTGTGACCAGAGAGCCACAAGCACTTCTTTTTTCCTTTTCTTTCCTGAGATCACAGTTTACAGTGCTCTTAGAAGAAAATCACAACTATCTTGTTGAAAACATGAGATAATACCTGTTATTTTGCTAGTCAAGGACTCACACTGTAAAGCTATTACATTGAACAAGTTGAAAACACCTAGAAGAATGGAGGTAGATTTAACTTTATTAGCCCATGCTATTTGCAAGCAGAAAATTATTCTGATGTTTCAAAGACGGAGTGGGAGTGGGATGTGGGAAGGATGGGGGACAGTCAAGACAAACTTTCACATGAATTTTAGTTTGATTTTTCTTTCCAGAATGAAATAATGGAAACTGCAGGTTTTTTTCTGAAGGAAGCTTTCTGGAAATAGATTTTCTGCATTTTAAGTCAGATGAAGCAGTCCTTAGTAGAAAAATTATTTTAAAAAGGGATTTTAACTTCCAAAATGCAGAGAATAGTATTCATAAAGGTTTTACTGAACTGCACAATCTAACCCCATCAGCATCCAATTTAATCAACATTCTTACTATTTATTTTTTCAGTTATCATATCAAAGGACAGCAAATACTCTGGGTATTTTAGAGAGCAAGCACAACTAGGCAGCTATTAACCAATGCTATTGTGATAAAACTGAGCTGACAATAAATATGCTTTAGAAAATTCCATGTTGGAGCTGTTAGTGTGTAGCATGTAGACTTTAGTTCCAAGTGTAATAACCAACTTATAACAGAAGAAACCATGAGTATGAATATTTTTTGAGCTATAGGAATGTTTTGAATTCAATCTGACTAGACTATATCAGAAATACTCTCAGACAGGATGTTTTCCAAGTTATTTATAAACCTATGTGTTAATGACTTATTTTAGTCAAGCAGGTGAGATGCTATAATTCAGGGCATAACATATAAAATATTTGGTGTGTCTTGCACCAACTAATCCAAGTGGAAAAAGATAAAGGGAACAGTCAGAGATTTCACAATTTGAGGTGAGAATAAAGTTTATGTGAACAGTAAATAGCTTGAAAGGGAAATTTTGGATGTTCAATTCTGGTTATTTGCATTAAACAATAAAAATATTTTAATTGTCTTTCTTGATTTAATTAAATCAAATTGAATTTGTGTTTCTTGATTTAATTAAAGTTTAGACCATAGAGTAAAATCCACTGCAGTGCAAGAGTGCCCAGTGAGTGCAGTTATCAGAGAATCAGTCTTCTCACTGGTTGAATTTTAAAGAATTTTGCAAACTGAATGTACCTTCCAGATAACATTTTTTATTTCTCTGCTCGCATTTTAAAGACACAAGTCTAAGCACTTAAACTAAGGGCAGGAGTTCAAAGTACTGTTTTGATGGGCTAGAAATTACTTTTTCAGATTTTTCTGACATGCATTAAAGAAGTAAAATATCCAGGTAGTATAGGAGGAATGTAAAGAGTTATGGTAAAGACCAGTCAAGTACATAGTGCATGCTATATCTTAAGACCCAAATTTATGCAAGAAACATTGTTTTGACAGTAGACAATAAAGTTTATGAAACCATTAATGTGAATTAATGCTGAAACTTATATACATAAGACAAACCATTCCTAGTACAGGCTCGGAAATGACCTTCTGAAACAGCTCACTTTCTTGTAGAACAGAAGTTTGAGGGAAGCAGCCACTTTGTACTTGGGACATAGCTGCAATCGTGAACAGGTCAAACAAAACATAAAAGCTACTTGCAGAAACTTATGGAACTTGACCAAGAATCTTTTAATTTAGTACTGTTTGGTTTAGAAGAGAAAGAGTATTTCCTAATCCAAGAAATATGGGAGCTGAAGAGAACAGAATTCAATTTTCTTCCTAGCATGTGGCTACCCTACTTTCTCTGAGAAGTCACTGTCAAGTAAGTATTGTTAACTCTCCAAGAAACTCCAAATTTACTGCACATTTAACACTTCTGAACAAGATAATGGGCTGATGGGAACTGGAAGAGTGGATAGACCACCATCTGTGTCAAGTGACAAGGCAAAACAGCTTTCACTGTATCAAACAGGGTTTGCCCCAAAATCATGCTTTGGGATGTGTTGGGGAAATCAGTAGCAGATCTATGCCATAGTATTTCTCATGGAGAGGGAAGCTCTTGGGTCCTGTAGACCCTAGGGACAGGGTGACATGAGGCAAGGGGTGGCAGAGGAGCTAATGGAGTCCTGAAGGACCTTACCTTTCCTCATCCTCACCCCAGATACAACTGCATCAGAAATTGTGGTTATACATTTCTGAGGGAGAGACCAATGTACCAAGTGTATTTCTTTGTTCACAGGAGAGAGAAAAGTGGATAAAGAACTTTAGTAATATTCTTTGTGCGTATGTGTCATTTATATTTGTTGATGTCTAAGGTTTGCAATGCATGAACTGTTAACTCATAAAGTCACTGCAAGGAATATTTTTACTGCCAATTGAATTTCACAAATCTTTATTCTGCCTTCAGCTATTACTATTTGCCTTTTTTTTTTCTTCACCTGCTACAGAATAAGTTATTTGAGTCTGTTATGAAGGTACCATTTATCATTTTGAGCATCTTCATGTGCTTCAGTCCTGTGGGATGACTGTCCTCTAATAATGCTTATGTGTTCATTCACTGAGGTCAGAGAAGTTCCAGTCATATACACATCCCAGTGTTCATTAACATTCAAATATTTGGATTTAGGCCTTAAGGCTGGAAGGCGATGGACACCTGCTGTTTGAGACAGAGTTCTAGTGTTTACCCAGGGAATGAAAATGAAATGCAAAGTTTTATAGGAGGAAGATATTATATATTTTGTTTGTCTCCACAAGGAGCTCAAACAGGTTGATCCACCTGCTGTTGTTTGGTGAAAATGGGAAGATCAGTTCCTGCAGTTCCTTTGTCATTATTGCAGTTTTATGAATGTGTTGTCATTTAAGGAGTTTATTCTTTTTACCTACAGACAAATATATCACACTCTTACGTGTGAATGATTTATTTGGTTTGGGATAAGAACATATGCACAATTATTTTCCCAAGGACAGTATTGGCTGCAATAAATTCTCTGGAAGAAGTGTTGAATTTAGCAGTATTTCAACCTTGATTGATAACTGTCTCTTTTTAAAAAATCTATTTATTCATCTTTCTTGTGAATAAATCCTAGAACAGTTTTTATCAAAATTTATATTTACATTTTTTTTATTTTGCAAATAAAGGCAAAAATGCCTACTCCTTCAGGCAAATCTTAGATGGTAGGAAATGCTGTAAGTGTTCTCTCTGTGAGGTTCTCTCTACTCAAACCCCTACTGCTATAAAACCGAATAACATAATTTTCCATTAAAAGTCAATAAAATTGTCTAACAAGGCTATCCTAGATCATACTGAAAGTCCTTGAATTCTCATCTTCCATGTCGAATTGAAAACAGGAATAAAGCACAATATTTCCATTACTTTTTAAAAAGGGAAGTATGAGCTATTTTTGCACTTTGCTGCCCACCAGTTTAGCTGTCATTGATGTTTTGCTGGGGCTGATTTGCTGTCAGGTTCTATTTGAAGTCACCTGCAGCCATAAAAAGCTGCCAGACACTGCTAAAAAGCACAAAAAGGCTTTGCACACATTTTGTCCTAGTGTTTTGAAGAGCTTTCCCTTTAAGAATATGCTTTAGGTAAGATTTTTTTAAAGACATATAATTGAATATGTCAATTAATTTACATTTTAGGAGCTTTCTTCATTACAATTTCTGTCTAACTTAGTAAAAAATTGAGAAACTAAAAGAGAGAGGCTAGACACCTACAATCCTGATTCCCAAGTCAGTTTTGGTTGTTTATCCACTGATAAGCTAATAGAAAGGAGATGCACACTGCAGTTAGCTGAGTCCAGCTGGGTTCCACTAAAACCTCTGAGGGCTTCACAGGCTCTTTGGATGAAAGATGCTAAATAGCATTTCTGTTCTGTTGTCAATTTTCTGTCAGTGTGCTAACCAGCCAGCATCTCCCTCCTTCTGTCAGCATGTGAGACACTGGGCTAACCAGCAGCACATGGGCATTGTCATTGTGTCAAACGAAAGCAATCAGTGGTTTGATGAAACCCCATTTTTCATTTTCTTCTCCAAGGGGCTTGGGCAGTGTTTAAGTGCCTGTCCTCCTCATCTCGAATCCCAAATTGCTTTAGATGACAGACAGACACTCATTTCCTAGCAACAGCCATCTGAGTGTTCGAAGGTGAATCAAAAGAGGAGACTGAAGATTACAGAGGTAGCAAGGTTTAATGGCTTAGTGAACTTTAGATATCTACAGGATTAAGCAAAACTGGAAATTGAGTGACTTTTAGGAACATAAGTCACAACATAGGCAGGGTTTTGCAGACTGAATCCCACTTGACATTTTTATCATTTGACGCCCTAAACAAAGCAATTCAATCAGGCTGATTTCTTTGTTCTTCCACCTTCTGAGTCTCCTTAACAGAGAGTTTTCACCAGCTTTTGAGCTTAGAAACACATTTGAAAATGCCGAAATTTTCTGCAACTACATTTACAGATCACAGTTTATCAGTCTGGGCCTTCAACATTCAGAATGTAGCCAATATAATTGTTTATTTTCCCATGATAGTGAACCCGTGATTATTTCAGAGTCCCCACCTGACTCTGAATGGAGTCACTGTGAAACATTACCTCTGAACTTGACAATAGCATTCACCTTATTTGACATAGTTTGGTGCTATTGCAATAGCTGATAACACACAAGAGCAGGAGGGAGGGGATGAGGGGGAGAAAGACATCCCAGGGAATGAGCAGCAAGTGCTTGCACAAACCTTTCTTTCAGTTCAAGTAGGCAAAGTGAGATAAATGGTCAAACTGAAGACATACTGTATACAGCAGGAGCCAAAGTCTGCTCCCCAGATTGGCAGCTCCAGAAACCATCAGCGCCTGATCCTCTCAGCAATTACCAGCTTGGAAATGTCCTTCCATTGATTGTGATGGACATAAACCAGCTGAGCCTCAATAGTGAGGGAACAGAGGGAGGAAGAGCCAGACAGCAGGGCACAAACAGCACCAAACACTGGGACCAGCTGCAGCCTTCAGGTCACACTTCCATGTCAACAAAAAATGTTATTTAATATTTTCCAAATACTGAAGTAATTCATCACAAGGTATAAGTGGATCTATAATGTCTGAGATTGCTGGTTGAAGATTAACTGCATGTATCACATTTCCAGTGCAGCAACTTAAATGGGAAACAAAATAGCCTGAACCTCATAGGCAAGGCACTTATTCATTCTGTGCAGTAGCAGGTTTCCCATGCTGGCCAGCCTCAGCCATGTCATTTAGGAAATCTTCATGCCAGAACATTTGTATGCATGAGGGACGGTGCTAAAGCAGGACAGTGCCAGCCTGTCGGAATTCAGCTGATGTGAGAGTCTGATCAAATGTGCGCAGCTGCCTTCATCTAATCTAGAGCCTGCATGGGACAAAATTACTGTGAATCACCAACTGAGACAGGAAGAGCTTGATTATTGTTTAAACGTGGAGACAAACTGGCAATGAATGGATCACAACTGGAGGGTGCCTCTAAAAATATCTACTTGGCCCTGCAGACGGTCTTCAAACGGACTCCAGGCTTTGCGCCTGTCAGAGGTGGCACTTCCAGGGAGGCAGAGTCACAGCAAGCTGCCTACACTCACACACTGCATTTGCTTCACACAGCTTCAAGATTTTATAACAGAACAAAGACCTTTAAAATGCACAGCACAGAGGGAAGTCCCACATAAACCTTATAAAGAGGTGGAATTGTGCCACATATCCGAAAGTGTAGATGAAAATAAAAGAGTTTGGAAGCGGCTTTTAATTTTAATTTCTCACTTATTACTTTTTAGCACATCTAACTCAATCTATATCTGTGTCAATTGTATCTAAAAAACCCTAATAAATAATAATTCAGCCCAGAGTCATCCAGCAATGATAATGGCTGACATTTCTGTTCCCCGACTTCTGACTATCTGCGTCGCAGTTGGACTCCAGCACTGCTGACATCAAGAGCCATGCTCAGGCAGTGCCTGTAGAGCAAGACAGCTCTAACAGGAACTGCAATGCTGTCCCCTGTATTGTCCCTTCAGGACAGTCACTTCCTGGGAACACTGATTAAATGCAGCACTTGTATGTCACAGTACCAGCTTTTCTGCCAGACCTCAGGAGTGGGTTCATGTGCCCTACTGCAGGTGTCCAAATCTTAGAAGGACAAGTCTGGATACAGTAAACAGAAGGAGGAAAAAAAATCCTTCAGCATTTATGCAAACCTCTCATCTGACCCCAAAAAATTCTTTTCCCCACCAATGTTCCTTCAGCAAATTCTAAAATAATTATTTTCTACTGAGAATAAGGTTCAGTGCTGACAGTTTGAAAGTCCAGTACAGCTTTTTCCTCTGTACACATCCTATCAGCTGGAAAAGCACCTCCAGAATCATTTGCTTAGAATGAAGAGGGAGGAGAACATGCCTGTTCTGGTTTTCTTTTTCATTTTTTAAAAATTATTTTTAAGAGCTCTCTCATTTTTCCAAGAGCAATACCAAGGCTTGTCAATACACATCTATCTGAAACGGAAACCCTAACAAGCAAGAACTGATGGATACATAGCTAGCAAAATTCAAGTTCCCTTCTGACAAAATTCCATTTTTCAACAGCTCTTTGAAGAGTTAGCTTTGCACTAGGGTGAAGGAGAGGTGGCAAGGAACATTCCCTGATGTGTTGTCAAACAAAACAACTTCACTCACAGTATGGCTTGTTTGAATTCAGTTTCATGGAAATTTGAAATAAGCATGGCCCTTTTTTCCTAAGAAACAGTCAGCATTGTCCTGCATGTTTGTACTACCCATCGCAGTTAATAACACTCTCTCAGGGTGCCGAGCTGTCATTAGCAGAAACCAGTTCTAACCCAGCACAGACAAATTCTGCCCTAGAAGTCAGATATATTAATTAGTTAATAAATGAAGGGCTGAAGGAACAAGCTTGACAAGAAACTTCCAAGTGATGTCAGGACAGAGACTCGTCTCAGCATGATCCCAGCAAGAGAAACCACCAGGAAGAGGGAAAATTCTCTGCCTAACATGTAAGGGTTGGCTATAGCCAAGGCTTTCGGCACGACAAGAGAGGAGCAGAGCAAAGCAGGACTTTGCCCTGCCTGGAGGAGATGTGAACTTCTGATCATAAAAAAAAAAAAAAGGAGGATGACTGACAACTGATGAAATCAATTTCCTTTATCAGAGCTGGAGTTCTCACAATTAGCAAAGCTTAGGGCAATTACAGGACTTTCTTCCCTTCTAGGTTTTGTGGGTTTTTTTAGGCATTACTTTACTTTGCTGCATTACTCCTGCACTTTTCAGCCTGAAATGACTTTCTGGCTGTGTGCTGAGATCTCTGCCCTGCAAGCTGATCCATGAAGTCAGACCAGATAAGTTTCTGCACAGTCAAGGGGCTGCTCTGGGGAGAGGGCTCCCCAAGATGAGAGTGTTGGAGATGCCATGGTGCCCAGTGACAGTGGAGGAAGCCAGTTCCTACCCAGGAAAACATGTGCCAGGGAAAGAAAGGAATTAATCCTTGAATTCAAAAAGGCAAGAGGAGATTTTTAATTGACAAACAAAATAAAGAAGGGATTGATTTTAACACCTCTGACTTGTGAGAATGCAGAGCAGCACCGCACAGAATTAGCAGAAGCTGTAAAAGCGGTAAGAAAATCTATCCTGGGAAAACACGTTACAAGATTTGGTACTGTCCTTCCTGTTTAAGATTTCCCACCAAAAAAACTAAAAAACCAAACAAAAAGCAACAAAAAACCAACACAAGTTGATCTTGATTTGTGTGGGCTTTTTGAAAGAGAAAAGGATAAACAGGTGATGTGTCATTCTATGTAATTCACATATTTCACCACTTTGAAATATGTAACATTATTTGTGGTGTTTGTGTTGATGATGTGTCCTTACAGCATCACCTTGGAGGTGAGCCCTGCTGTGCACACAAGTCACAGGAGCCAATCCTGTGTGTCCCTGTACACTCACACCCCTCCTCCCCATTTCTAGTCAAAATAAACACAACTGGCAAAAGGTCTGAAGAGAACCCACAATTACACAGCTGCATTGTCCTTGTTTGCAGCAAGGCAGCAGTGGGAAACAATGTTCATGGGAACCTCGCCCAGACATACGTGTGCTCATCTCCACCAGGAGATTTTACCACTCCTAAACCCACTACTGAAGCTGGGAAGCCACGTCTTTACTTCAAAGCTGAATAACCCTTCTTTTTTCCTTTTGTGACATGGACTGGAAGGACTGTCCTCTTCTAACACAGTATTTAAGGCTCAGTTCTGCTTTTTGAAGTGGAGGAGAGCCAGAGCAAATGGAGAGGAAGCTCTGCTTTGCCTCCAGCATGTTCAGTTCACGCCACTATCCAAACTCTGCACAAATGGAGACACAGGTAAATCAAGCTCACTTGGCAAGCAGTTTGGATGTGCCTGTCTGGCGTGATGCAGTGTCCAAACACCTGCCTTTTCTCCTGGATCCATACCACAGCCTTTCTGGTTTCTTGTCCCCACAAGAAAATATGTGAATAAAATACCTCCTTGTCCTACAGGGTGTTGAAAATATAAATACCTGAAAGACAAAAGATGCTTGCACACCATAATAAGGGAATCATCCTTCTATTCTGCAAGAATTATTTTAGCAAAAGGCATCTGACTGCAACCAATTTTAAGATTTTTTTAAACTGCCAAAATGTGTGTACTAATGCATTTGAAGAGAAAACTTGATACATTCTGTTCTTTGAAAAGGACAGATCCTTCTCTGTCCTGCTTTTTTTCAAAAGTCCTTAAAAAACAATAACCCACCTTTCACCACCACAACCACTACTACTACTACCACCACCCCCAGACTCTTATCCAGAGGCTCCTCCATGTGCCTAACTAATCAAAGTGTTGTATTATGATTGCCATGGAGACTGCAATCCAGCAGCTGCCTTGACATTTCATCTTCAGCTGCTTTCAAAATGCTTTCTTTTTGCCAAGAAAAACTTTTCCCTATTATTATTTTTTTTTACTACACACTGTTCCCTCCACTTCAAAAGAAACATTTAGGAAAAAATCAGGGGAAACTGCCTCAGTTCTAACAACATATTTTACTAATTGCTTTTGTTCTCCTCTCAAGCAATTTTAAAGGTTTTTGAGGCTTTAAACTAAAAAGCTTATGCTTTATTTTGCAGATCAACTGATAATTGTTCACTACTGTGTAGGGTCACCACAGGTGGCCAGGAGCAACCTCCAACCCCCAGGTGCAAGGGCAGCTGCCCAGCCCTACACAGCCTCCTTAAAGGGATGCACCAAACCTATCTTCACCCTCCAAGACACCCAAATACAGCCATCTCACTTTGTTGTCTCCTAGTTGTGCTGCTCTCTCACCCACCAGTGCTTTCATCTCACACTTCTGGAACTTTAAGGCTGTTGCTATTCTCCTGTCTTTTGAGGGGGTGAGGAGATAAGACAGTAGAGAATACAACTAAACATGTCTGTTTCTTCCTGCCCTAAAAGAGGGAAGGTTGTGTATTGTGAAGTAGCTGGTTGGTGTGGAAGCCCCAAGGAAATGTTTTGGGGGAGCCAAAGAGGGTGCAGTAGTGGAAAACCATAATCCCCCACTTGTGGCATAGCCATAGGGTTTAGCATCTGAAGTGGCTACGTTTCATTTACAGACAGGGATAAGAAAGCACCATACAGATTTTAAGGACATAGAGAAGAGCTCTGCTAACTGATGATTCATTTTACTGCTATTCATTTCACAAACAAACATTTTTTAATTAACTAAGCTGGTTGCCCCCTTTCTTTTCCAAAGGAGAGAAGGTCATAACTTAACTTTGAGCAGCCTGAGACATATGAGAAAGAACCTTCTCTGCAGCCTTTCAAAGCACTTGCCCCCAAAGATGCTTTCCCATCTTAGCCTGCACTCGAGGATGTCTCAGATAGATTGGTGCCAAGAAGGTGTGGCTGGAGACATGCTGGGGCATGGAGATGTGCACAGGACATATTGAAAAGAGATTGATTCAAAGCCCCAGTAGATTGAACCATCTGCAGCTTGGCCAAGGTAAGAGACACATGATATGTGTGTGTGTGCACATGGGCGTGTGTTGAAAGGATTTTGACAACAGTAACAATAAGGTCAAAACTCTGAGCTGAGAAAGAGCAAGGTTTAAAATGAAAGCTTCAAACCCCTTTTTAACAATTTTTCTTTAATTATAAGATCTGATGAAAAATTCTAATTAAAAACCTTTATCTGAAAAGCATGTATGCTTAACAGGGGGAAGAAGGAAAACACCTTCAGAAGCAGTCAGCTTCCTGTCTTATGTTTTTGAAGTCAAGCTGATGGCTCACAGAACGGATCTCAAATATGTATATGTAATCCCCACAGCTAAAAGTCGTCTATTTTAAAAGACAAGTGTTTGCTCACCCGAAGAACATTGTACTCAAGCTTCAGACTTTGTGATCCATATGGATTTCATCAACTTGTTTGCCAGGAATTTAAGAAAAACAAACTTTATTCATGTTCCTTAGAGAAATGAATCTACTTCATGGTCTGCTCAAAAAGAAATACAGCTTCAGAAAAAAAATAAGCCCAGGGCATTCCTGGAACTGGAAGGTCAGAGAGCCAAAATAACGGATCCACTTAATATGAGAAATGAGAGACTTGAAGTGGTATCATTATCAGCCGTGGAAGTACATGGTTCCAGCTTAGAAAGTGATTTCATGTCATAAACCATAAAGGATACCCAAATATGAAGTTCTTTCACAAGCTCTCCTAGAACCAGGCACTGCCACTGCTCTGAGAGCAGCATTTACCAGCAGCCTAAAGATGGGATATCTAGTCCACTAGAAGCACACAAGCCTGGAGGCTTAACTTGAGGAGCTGAAGTTAGATGAGACCTATTCCATATTAGCCTCTAACAAGCCTTGGTATATTTGTTTGTGTGTAAAAAAATTAGTTGTATAATCCTAGGTTTGGTTTTTGATAAAAACCTGTGGACCTCTACATAATTTATCAGTATTTTCTTTTCTGTGTAACAAAAAACAGGTAGTTTCTGCAAGATGTGTTAATATACACTGCTGCTGCAAAAAGAGGTATTTATCTCCAATGACACTAGCTTTAAAAGTACAGTCTAATGCAGGAAATATAAATTCTGATTCATTCTTAAAGCAAATAATTATTCAGATTAATCTCTATACTGCCCAAATTTAAATAGGCCGCCTAAAATTAATGCAATGCAAATCTTTAGGGTTGCAACATTATAGTATGGTATCTCACCAGCTTTTAAAGAGAGATGTATTTCTGCTCCACGAGTGGTTTGTTACATTGAATTAATGTTGCATTAGAACCCTTTCAGTAAGTCAAATCACATTACTCACTCATATAGCATTCTTGGCAAGCATCAAAAAGCATTTTTAATACTTAAGAATTTCGAGACTGAGCCAGACAGTGATCTGATGTTTAAAACAGGACTAGGCACCTTGAGTCAAAATTGCAGCAGAGAGAAAAAAAACCCAAACAAAACCTATTTATGTTCTTAAGTCAAAAGGCACCTATTATTGGAAAATGTTTCTTCATAGCCCTGCATAGTAGAATAATTTTCTTCACATGTTACTGTGAAAAAAAACTTGTGAAACCACAATTCTTCTTCAAACAGTACTGAGAAAAAGTCCATAGCTGATCTGTTCTTAGAAAATTAACCTGATCTATTTTAATGGTGCATGTGGGACCTGCACAGCCTGGTGCTGTCAGGGAGGGAGGGTCTGTCCCCTTCTGTCTCCAGCTGTAAGGGCCTCAGCAGCATTTCCTCCATCCCTTTCTCTGAGCAGCATAAAGGGACCAAATCACATGAACAAATCCATGGTTACCCCTGTTTAGCATTCAGGCGATGACACTTGGCTTGCTTTTCTCACGGCAACAACCTCCCTCAGATGCATTCAGCCTCTTGGCTCTCCACCTTTCAGCAACTCTTCAGGTGGCTCATGGCTAGACACCAAGTAAGTGAAAAGTCCCGCACGTCATGGGTTAATTTTTATGCTGATGATGACTGTAGCTGTATACTTTTTAAAGAAATGCCTGATATACAGTGCAATCAATGACTGAGTGCACAGCCAAAAACAGACCACAGGAAATCTCTTTGACAGACAGGATGGCAGAATTTTTAGCATGGGTCTGCATTACAGTTTTTGTTTTTTTTAAAAATTAAAAATAAAAAGATTGTGAGATCTCAAGGAGAAAGCGGATGCTACAGAAAAAACCAAAACCACAATTGGCCAGTTTCTAAGAAGAGACATCTATGAATAGCACAGGCATAAATAACTTTTTCCATTTTATCTGAAGGATTATTGTGGCTTTTCGCCCCACTTTATTTCAGCGGAAGTAAAGACGACTCTGTAATACCAAGCAAATAAACCAGCCTAATATAAAATGTTCACTAGAGATAAGAAAGCACACTAGGTTATTTATTGCAGTATTTTTATATTTTATTTCTGTTCTCCTTTGATCTGTGCTAACACAGGCATTAAACTGACAGCTTAGGGTCACAATACGCACCAGGATATTGAAAGGCGGTCACATATAAGAGAGTATCAAATTGTTCCTTCAGAGCAGGTTACAAATTTTGGTTAATCAGTTCTACGGGGTCTAGCTCTATCCATAAAGATAAAATGTTTACTGTCTTTTAAAAAAATTATTAGGTAGAGCAACTGTGTGTGCTCCTGTTTTTTTAAGGTGTAAACATCTGCAGCAGACACCGGGGTTGATTCTACTTCCAGTTACAGTGGTGTAACAAGAGTTGCTTCACAGACAGCAGAGGAATTTCAGCAGTAAATGAAAAAAGAATAAGGCTCATTGTGCTTTTAATTTTGTTTAATGTAGGCAAGAGGGGAGAAAATTGATTTTAGTCCCAGCCTTTTTTTTTTCATACATGTCACTGATGCATTTTCAACCCTTGGAGAATTGGTGAATGTGGGAATACAGGCTCTAATACAAAACACTTGGCCTGTTTTCAGTTCCTAACACATACTCCAGAGTTCATGTTATGGTTATCAGAAAGAATCTATGAAAAATGAAGCTGCACACAACTGCAGACCATCAGCGTGGCTTAACCCCGTCAGGCAGGGATGAAGCAGGAAGTGCTTTGTGACACTGACTGGCAGAAATACAAACTGATGAAGAAAACACGCGGCAGGAAAGAGGGTCTTAGATGGTGAGTTAGAGCCGGGGACATTAACTACAACTATACTCTGCCAGGGCCAAGATCAGAGGAGCTTGACATACTTGTTAAAGATTTCATCAAAAGGATTAGTTCCAGCAGCTTTTTTTAACCTTTCCTACAGCACAATTTACCCAAAGGTGGCCAAGGGCAACAAGGGCTGCCCTGTGAGATAACATTTTTAATTGTACAAATGCCATTCTTGATGTCATAATCCCGAGGTTAACGCAGTTGCAGGTCCTGAACAGATGTGGTGTAGGCTGCCCCGTCGTACACAGAGGCCATGCAGGCAGTGAAAATGACCACGGTTCAGAGAGGAGTTCAGCTACTGCCCTGAGCATTTTCCTACACTTCCCCCATGTTCTTTGGGACTGTATTAAATGGTCTCTGCCCATATGTAAAGCAAGCAAAACAAAAATATTGTTCATGCAATGTGTTACCAAGAATCAACAGTCAAGTATAGCCACTGCCTAATGGCACAACTCACAGACAGGGCAAGGCGATCCATGAATTAATGAAGGAAAGAAAAATAGGAAAACATCTAGATCCCACCATGCTAAATCTTACACCTTGTTGTATTTTAGTAGTGCTGATTAATAAGAAATAAGTTTCAAACGGAGAACCCTGACATCTTTAAATTCAAATACACCTGCCAGATTTTAGCAGAGACTGCACATGCACATTTTGGGAAGAATTTTTTGATGGGTTTCTGGATGAGGTATTCTCTTCCTCCTTAAAAAAAAACCAAAACCCCAGACATTTCTTAAAAGAAATGTTCACACCCCGCAGTTCAAAGAAAAGAGTTTTCCTCACTTTTGAACAGAGCAAATAGTTTGCTCTATGTGTTAAGCTGCTGCCTGTGTCACCAGTTCCCAAGTAGAAAATCATGTCTTGTTGATGTGACACACGATTGTGAGGGTTGCAGATCAGTTAAACAAAGGAACTGAATCTCAGCAAATTTTATGTGAGACGTGCTTGAATATTTCTGCACAACACTTCAAATGTCTGCAGCATGGTACACAGTAGCTCAGAGACATTCCTTCACACTGGGGTGGGAATGGGCGAAAAGCAGCAGATGACACTCTCTAAAAAAGGGCAACCCTTTTTTGTGTGTCAGAATTTGGGCTATGTGCCACTAGGAGGTGCAGCAAGTTGGGTCACTGTCATATAGGCTTTAGAAAAGCTAGGGAAAATCAACAACAGGTCATACTCTTGTTTTGTATATCATCTATATACTCTTGTTTTGTATATCATCTACAAAAGAGCATTTGCCACAATCATATGCAGCAATTGTGATTCAGCATTTTCTGCCCTTGGACCTCATTTACCAGGGGTAATTCGATGCCTCACAAGATTGAAGGGTGTCTTTCCAGCAATGCACATCTGTCTGCTAATGACCACAATCTTGTATCTCACATATGGCTGAGGAGTTAAAAGATCATTGGAATGATGCTTTGATTATCAGAAATATGGTTCAAATTTTGGACTTCTGGGTTATTAAATCCTCTCTTGAACCATTTCAGTTCTACATACCAGTTCAGCCTTACATGTCTGTAATTCATCAGTGAGGTACTAATGCAGTTTATTCTTGCAAGGCATTGCACAGTATACAACTCTTTATGCAAGCATGACTTCACAGTCATTAGGGCTGAAATTGCCACACAAATCCCATCCTGAACTGCTCTGCATCGCTACACCTTGCAGTATTTGGCAAGGAAAGCCCAGTGTTTGCAAAAAATAGGTAAAAGGAGGATTATTTTTCCTGAATACTGGATAAGATAGGAATAAAGACAAAAATGATCACATAAGAAAAGGATTACTTAGTGCAGTGGAGCCAATTTACTCAAAAAAACGGATGGAATTGCAAAGGGAAGGCATTATTTCAAATAGGATTTGGGAGAAGGCTAACAGGTGCTGGGGAGCACTCAGGTCAGATGAAGACATCTGCTAGAGATGTCAAGAGCACAAAGGTAACTCTGTGTCTGGGAGTAGAGGGTAGGATAAAAATGACAACTGAACAGGAAATGTGGAAGACTGGGACTGCAGAGGTACATCCCAGCAAAGAAACAGCGTGTCAGATGGCAGAGTAAAATACAAACAGACACACAAAAACTGTGAATGCAGACACTTGTGAGTAGCCTGGGAAAAAAAATTAAAAAGAAAAAAAAAGAGAAACAGGTGCACTAGAAGGCTGGATGGCTGGCACAGAGGGATGATGATAACCTAAAAGCATTTCTGAAATTTGACAGGGTGGTAATATTAAGGCAGAATATCCTTCCACCAGTCTTTATAAGTGAATGAGATGTCTTTTGAGATGCTTTCAAGCTCCTGTACACACTACAGACTTGACTGTAAATGCAAGCTGACCTACTGGCTACATTGCATAGGAGATCTGATAGGATGTTTTCAATGACCTGTGACTAAAATATAGAAATGAACCAGTATAATATAACATATGGGCAGATCAGCTTGCACAGATGAAGCAGTTTTTATCAGCAGTTCTGTGAGCTTTTAAGTCATTGAAAGCTGATCTTTTTCCTTTAACAAATGTGTGACTACATTTAGTCAACTTGCAGTAAAAGCATACTGAAACATATGTATTCATACATTTAAATGAGTGAAAAAAGAGTTAAAAATAAACTGCCAGAGCTTTTATGCAATAGACTTTTGTTTAGTAAAATGACACAGAACCCTTTCAGTTAATTTCATGTTTGATCATCAATATCCTGTGTTTTGCAAGCAAATACTCCCACGTAAGAAATTCAAATAAGGCACTTCTGAGTATAGAAGCTTTCAGCTACTTTCAGTTTACTTATTTAGGTTATTCCATGTGTTGTAGTTCATCTTTCTCAGAACATGACTTAAAAATAACCCATAAGACGAACTTTAATAAAATGCAATAAACAGAGCCAAGAGTGTAAATTGAAAGTAAACACATAGGATCAATATTAGTATCGTATGATACAATAGGATTTATGAAACAGATCTCATCAAAACACTTGATTAGTTTCAAAACTATCTATATCTAGAATGTGCAAATTCACACTGTCTGCAAGAGAATTGCTTGTGTGAAAGGTGAGCACAGCTTTGCTCCTGATTTCTGTGCAAATAAAGGTTCATAAGGTCAGGATCCATTTCCACTTATTCTGTGGCAAAAGTCCCATTTGTAGTAGTGGTACAGGACAAGGTGCCCACCCAAACACTCCCAAGGAGTCCCAGACACCCTACTCAATAAACAAGCAGGAGTACCTCCATTCTGTAGGTGATTCTTGCTCTTTCTATTGTCCACACAGCCAAAGGAACAGTGTTTTTAACCTTAGACACTTCTTGTGATTTCTGGTGCACTTAGGCTCCAAGTTTTGAGTCTGAACCACAGTATGCATCCCTCCATGTGAAATTCATGGCCAAGAACTGTCTCTTGGATGACTGCTATTAAACCAGCCATTTCTCACAAGTGGCAGTCAAAAGAGGAAAGAAAGGCCTCATATTTCTGACATAGCCAGAGAATGACTCTGCTGCCCTTAATGAGAACAAGTGCAGCAAGGTTTATGCAGCTCTGGGAGTTGTTTCATAGATGTGACCCCAGTCAGGAGTAGGCGTTTCTTTGGAACCTCAAAGTCAGTGTTTCACTTTCCAAAGCAGTGTCTAAACCACACTATCTCATTGGTATTTCCTTAAAGCTAGCTAAGCTTTTCCACTCTATACTGACTTCGGTGGATCTGCTTTCTGGCACTTTCTCTCCTTGTGGTTTGATTTCACTACTGGCAGAGACACAGATTCCTCTAATCTAATGTCAGTAGGCAGAAAGATGAATGTGTAATCCAAGCTGGCCCTCTCAGCTCCCTCTACGGTAAGCAGAGAGGAATTGGTGTTTTCAGACAGAGCCACAGCCCTTACCACATCAGCCCCACCTCAAATGCCAGGCTGGATCCACTTTTAAAAGAAACTTAGAAACAAGGTAAAAGGAAATTGTGAAATATGGTACCAGCTAGAAATTTTCCCAGTTTCTACTCAATAACACAAAGAGGTTTTTGAACGCTTTACCTAAATCTTTAAAACCAAGTGGATGGAAATCTGTTGGATCCTGTGACTGTAGAATATGAATACATTATCTTCCAGCTCAAGGCTATATAAGGCTTCCTAGTCCCAAACAATGACTATTAGAAATGGCAAGAGCCTCTGCAACTCAGAGCCAAGCACTGACAATGTTTGAAGTCAAGCTAAAAATACAGCCCCTCTCCAGATCCCAAACAAGGCAGGCAACAAATGCAGATGGCTATAAGGGATAGAGTGGCAGGGATGTACAAACAAGACACAACATTATGCACCCAATTGCTTCTTTCTCGTGCCGACTGCTACTTCCTTTCCTTGTTTTTCCTGGAATTTCTTACCATTTTTTCAGCCATTCTACATTCATCCTGAAAGGAGTTTTACCAAGTTCAAAAATTTGCGTCAGACTGGGCTTGGCTGTCTTTTTCCAGGCTTGTGTCATGTAACTCATTAACTCGAATGGCTTTTCATCAGTCCTTGTTGAGTAATGCAGTGCCCGTTCACACATTCTCAGCACAATGCAAAAAGTTCCCCCATGTCCAGAGTCATCAGATCAGTCACTCCCCAGTTCTTTGTGAGACAGACTCCTGCTTTGACTCTCCTTCCTCTGCAGAAGCAGTAGGAAGGAGACTTCAGTGCCCAGATATCAGTGTTGGGAAACAAATTCTGTAACTTTGGAGCAAGTCCATCTTTCTTCAACTGATCTTGTTTCTTTATATAAACTAAACCAAAGTTTGTTTAACCTCTTATTCACAAACCTCTAATGGTAGACTTCCACGGCCCCCAGTCTAGTTTAGTATTTAGTCACCCCTCATGTCAGAAAGGTTTTTGGTCAAAATAATTTCCACTCTAGTTTAACAAAATAATTGAAATTATTTATTTTCCCAAAGGACCTGAAATAAAGATTAATTTCCTCCTTTTGGTGGTTATATTGAAATGCTATAATCTCTCTCCCCTCTTCCATTGCATCTTTTTATGTTATGCTGAGAATCAGCAAACAGTTGTAACAGGTAAAAACTGCCACATGTATTAAAGGCAGAAGCTCCATTCAACATTTGAGAAGTCCCACGTGTGGTTTTGTGCTGTGGAATGTTTTGAGGAACTGTTGCAAGTGTCTCTGTATTAACCTGGTCATTGTCTGGGTACCGTGACTTTCAGGTGAGAACAACTTTTGTTTGCTCATGGTAGGATATAGCTTGCCTAAATATTAAGCATCTAGCATACAGTCAGCTAGCCCCAGCATACTGCTTGGGCTACCCCTGAATGAAGGAGGGAAGAATCCCTGGAGAGAGAGAACAATCCTTATTTCAGACCATTAGTCTTGAGTGGGATGAATCCATCATTCCTGACCACAGAGGAACCTTAAAGGATGAGTTTAACTTGGAGTGAGAGAGTCTTTAAGCCTAGCAACCAACTCTGGGATCACATATAATGCTTTGATGCGTCTATTTCAGAAAAAAATTGTGGTTTTCTAGTGCAGATTTTTCAGGAGACACAATAAGAAAGTTTTTACCAGTTTTTAGGCTATGTCCTATGTGGCGCTGTAGGACATCAGCAATACAGCCTGATTCTACCCCAAGTATGTTGGGGCCCCATCCTGTTTAAGCACTGTTTTTGCACAATTTTGCAAGCAGTGCATGAGTCCTGTAGCACTGGTGGGAATTCACACGGCCTGTATGGAAACAAGGAATGTGGCACATCAAGTTACAGGGAAAACTTAGACAAAAACTCAGGCTTAAAAAGCCAGAAAATAAACCTTTTAAATGGCTCTGGCCTGGTGAAGAGCAGAAGACCTGAAGGTTAGAAAATGTTTGGCTGTACTGGTACATGGCTTGCTTCTTATTGTCTACCAAAAAAAAAAAAAAAAAAAAAAAAAAAGAACAAAAAAAACCAACAAAAAAAAAAACCCCAAAAAACAGAAGAAGCAGTTCAGCTTTTTCCAAGCCCAAGAAGATGGTGGTGGGGAGGATATTTTCTGTGCTGATGTTCAGATACACTTCCTGGCACTGCACCCTGCAATTTAATTTAGTGTGAAACTGTGCCTTAAAGCGTCAGTCTATCTCTGAATAAAGACTAGGGGATATGGTGTTGCAGCAGCACCGAGAGTTTCTTTCTTTCTTTTCTTTTTTTTTTCTTTCTTTTTCCTTCTTAGTACTGAATGCAGAGAGGAAAAGGCAGGCAGATGCATGTCATAAATAAACCAAAGCGAACAAAGAACAGATGTCCCGAGGAACTTGCTGTCTCAGTACTTGGAGCACAAAGAAATGAAGTAAGCACAGCCCTTCATTGAGGAAGTCCTTCACTTCCTCAAGAAGTTCGAACATGCCGAGAAAGCAAAACAAGGCCAGAGCATACAGGCTTCTAATGCCATGAAAGTAGTATATGTTCTGCCACAAATCCAGAGTCAAGAGAGCTTTCCTTTAACACAGGTACAGTATAGTTAAACCATGGGCCGAATACCAGTAAGGTTGTTATCACTTTGGAATTCTATTAGAAAGTGTCAGGAGTTTTTTTGCAAGATTAGAGCAAAGATTAGAAAAAAAATTGCTTGGTTGCTCCTTTTTTCTCCCCTAGCTAATTCAATGCATTATGACATAGATGGATCTTAACATTCTTCAGACTTGGGCAACAACACACGGGAAACCCGTAAGTATTTCTGAGCACTGTCTGCTTCAAAACTCTGATTCATGGTTACTGATATACTGGAAAAAAACTATAAAACAGAATGAAAAAATACACAGAACTCACCATACATCACAAAGAAAAGTTGTAGGATCTGCTCTGTTCACTCTGCATTAAATGCAATAGTTTTATTTCCCTTTCAGCAAATCCCCTGAAAAGAGACTGTGAGTGAATGCAGAATTAGGGGTATGGAGCAGAGCCAGACACCTCTGTGTCCCTGGGGCTGCTGCTGCCCAGCACAGGGGCTGAAGGCTGGCAGCAGCGGAGCCACAAGGAGACAACAGCTGGGGACGCAGGAAGCTGGAGGGAGAAACTGCTCCGAGCATACAGCTCCGGCCACAAATATTTACTGATAAGTGCTGCTGGAGTGATGATGGTCTAGGAACATAGGCAAGGAAGGATCTGGAAGGAGACATCATATCTTTTATTAGGCCTAACCACTGGAGAAAAAAATAAAGACAAGATTTCATGACCTAAAGCTGAGCCATTATATCTGGAAGTTGCCTGTTTTTTCAGCGGTATCAGTGTCTAAATAAAAGACATTGCCTCTCTCTGCAGATATTTGTTCGTAGGTATTTCCAGATCAGTGTTTTTTGCTTTTACATTTCTAATTCAGCCTTCCAGAAAGCTGACAGGAAAATAAAAATTAAAAAGCCACCAATCACAAGTTGGAGGGAGAAGTAAATAAACAAACAGACTGAAATGTTGTTATAAGCCTAAGAACCACAACTTGCCAGTTGCAGTTTTTGGACTCAGGCATACACCTGTTTTGACAGCTCTCAGTCTTGGCATGTGCTGAGGAAAAGCAAAAGGAGGGAGGTGGTAGCTGGAGTTCCCTGCTTGCCTGTTGTGGTGTCACAGCAACTGACAGAACAGAATGCAGACAGAGCTGAATCCCACTTCCAACTATGGTGGAAGATGGCCAGGAAGGACAGTAAGGACATGGGATGTCCAGTGCACAGCAGAGCCATAACTCCTCGTGGTGTGAGTCTGGTCCCAGTGCTTCAGGCAGCATCTCTGATTGCACTTATGTAGGGGCTCTGTTCTTCTTTTCACTAGACTGTCAATCCTGCTTGTCACTATATCCCTCTTTGGATCTTTTTGTTATCTTGCCTTCACGCTGCCTTTGCTTGCATGCTCCTCTGCACCTCCCTGCCCCAATGCACTGCAAGAAGCCCCTGCCCAGCTCCACTCTTGTCCCTCTGTCTCTTCCTCATCAGTTCCACCCCAGAGCCTTGTTAGCTCTTGCTCCAGCTCTGGACAACAGTTGTTGGGCCCATCCAGAGCTCTTTCCCCACCAGCATGGCAGCAAACTGTCCTCAAAGCACTGTTGCTGTGCCAGGGGACCGGGAAGGATGGATTCTCATCTGCAGGGGACAGCTCCTCCCAGCCCCAGCTCGTGCTCACCGCTCAACCTCCCTGTGGAGCACCGGCAGTGGTGAGATGCTGCAGCCAGCAAAGGCAGACCTGTTGACTGAGGCATATTAGACCAGAGACATCTACGTCCCATGGGATATATTTTTTCCAGAAAGCCCAGATTTTCTCACAGACAGAGGGCCTCTCACATCACCATGAGCAGGGAGCAGTGTGCTGCAGTGGGAAGCAGAAGAGGGGGATCACAGGGGTCAATTCATTTCTCTGATGCAGGAGCAATGCAAGAGGCAGGAACATGCCTCAGTTTTGCAAATGCCCAGGGAGAAACTCAAAGCATTCTGAAAAATCATATCTATAATTATGGACCCCATCTTTCCCTTATTCAAGTCTCTGTATCATCTTTTCCCCATACACACACCTTCTTATGTGTTGTCACAGCTGAAATGATAGTATTTGCCCTAAAAATGATGTTTATTCTTAGGGCATGTTTTTGTTTCTTCTGGTAGAATTTAGGTATTTTTCTGCAATTAGATTTCAAAGGGTTAACTTACTATGATATGTAAAATAAATAAAATAAAAGCTTACAGCTCCTGAGATAGTATCAGCCCATTAAACATAGGTAAGAATATGAGAGGGAAAGAGAAGGGAACAGATATTATACATGTAAGGAAAATTAAAACTCAGGATGTTGGGCGTGGGGGGAATGTGCTTTGAAGTACAAAAGTTCCATTGTTAATGTGGGACAAAACCTCCCCAGTATGGGACAGAGATAAAAAGGAGGGAATTTCTAACAGATCAAGGTCAACCAAGATATATGAATAACATAAATGCTATTAATCTCGTACAGCATGAATCAGAGAATTGCAGCGGGGCATTGCTGTGTGGCGGGGTTCGTGGCATGAGTGTTTTATGCCACTTTGTATTAGATAATGAGCGTATTCATTACAGACTCCTACACATCATCCAAACTGGCAGAGAAGGAGCTTTAAGGAGCTTGAGAGAACAAATCAAAGACCTGGATCTAAAGCTCGGAAAGGTAATAGGGATGTTCAAATACTGCCCCAAGTTTAGATATTTGTAGACATTCATACAATCTGACTCTGCAGGAAATAGCGTGAGAAAGAAGCTCTTGCTTGGACAGCTTTCTGCTTATTATTTATCATGCTGCCTCTGTCATAACAGCTGATTTTACCAACTAAAGAAAAAAAAATAGAGCTATACAGGAAAACACTACACCAGAAAAAGTCTTCCTTGCCTTTTTTTTTTTTAATTTCTCATGGCTGCAAATTCAGAGACACAAAGCGAATCAATTTTCATCTTGGAAGGCTTAATCTAAACATTGTTGGGAAACAAGGGACTGAGCCATACTGGAGTCAGAAAAGTACACAACCAGACGTAATTCTGATTTCACATGTTGTATTTCCACACATTTTAGTCCCCTGGAATTCCAGAGACACATGTGTTCCACAGGAGAAGCTTAAAGAATAATTTATCTCAGGAAGGAAGGAAATGAAAATGTATACACGTGTGTATATAATTTTGACAACAATCTGCAATGAGATTGTTTGCAATGGTTTGCACTTCCATTTATTCATTCCAAATAAACATTTTAACTCAATGGCATGGGTTTATGTAGCATGTTTTTCCTGATTGTTATGTTTTCAGATTTTTGAAATAAAGCTGAAATACAGTTGGGACCAAATTAAAATTCCAAACCCGACTAATTCTTTCTCCCTGAGGTTAGCAGGGTTTTCTCAGCATGAACCTAGACTTGCATTCAGTTCTACATTTTGGTGCCATGTAATCAATGGAAAAGGGCAAGCCCCATAATGGGGCCAGCTCTCCACAATGAGCACATCCAAACTTAAAAAAAGAGATTTTCAAAGAGGGGCTGGTTGTTTGTATGCAGTAGCATCTAGAGGCTGCACTGCTTTTGGAGCCCTTCTGCAGCACTCTATAGATGCACAGATATACATACATATATACATACATGCCCTGTGTGTGTACATATGCACTATCCATGCATATATATGTGCACTGTACACATATATTCATACAAGGCAAACTGCTTCTCTACCTGATCTCTAGGAGACACATTGTTTGAGCTTAGTGAAGGGAAACTGGGGCAGGGAAGAGAAAGAGAAGAAAGGGCTGGAATGGTTCAAGGTACACCACCTCTCAGGAAACATGTGAAGACTGCTCAAAGGCAATGCCAGTCCTATGATCCAGCTAATTTAAAAAATGGGCTTAAGCAGGACAAGAATAATAATGGAAGATCAAAGGATAAGCAGCAGATGGGTTTCAAAACTGTCAGCAGAATTATCATTTTGTGTAGGTGAAGGCAAGATTCAGTCAAGATTTAGAACACCAAACTCTCCTTGTGGCTACCTATATCCAAGTAGCTAAAGGATCCTAAAAGCCTGTACTAGAGAGCAGCACTGGAGTCTGAGGATCCTCCCCAGAGCCTCTCTGGTGAGCCTGGGAGTTTCCAGAATCCCTTACCTTGAGCACAGTCCTCTCCATGAAGAGGCACCCATCTTGCACACAGGCTCTGCAAGCTGCTGCTGCTTCACATCCTGCAGACCTTACCTCTACACTGAATATAACAGACCTGGGATATTAAAATGCTCTGCATCTTGAAAGAAGAGTTTGCTGCATCCAGGGTCCCCTCTGAGCATACCTCTGGTGCCCTTTGTGCACAATTTTAGTTCAGTTGGTCAGAGCATGGTGCTAATAATGCCACAGTTGTGGGTTTAATCCCTGTACGGGCCATTCACTGAAGAGCTGATGACCCTTGTGGGTCACTTCCAACACAGAATACTCTGTGATTTTGTGAATGTCTCTGAAGAAAGTGATTCAGGCTTTACCTACAAAGCTTACATAAAGAGCCCATGGTGGAAAGTACCTCGCCACTGGAAGTGCCTTGCCATTCTCCCTGGCCACCTTACCTGGCAGGATAGGCTGTCAAAAGTGAGCTGGAGGAGGAGGAGTTGGGGACAAAAAATCCCCGTCTATTCTTCAGGTTCATTGTCAGGGCTTAAAGCTGAGAAGAGGGAACCAGAAATACCAGACCAGCTTCCACAGTTTTTGAGTCACTGCATGTCTTCGATAAGACCCATCCCCAGTCTCCATCCATTTCCTAAAAATTCCTAGCTATACCAAACAGGTAACCTCAGGGAGCTGTTGCTCATACAGACCTGGACTAGTAAGGGGAAACTAAGGCAGCCTCTATTTCTGTAGAGGGAAGAAACACCACGAGTGGAGGCACAAGAAACGGCACATTCCCATGAAAAATCAAAGTCTGTCACAGCATCTTCTTTCCAGATGTGGAGACCAAAAATATGAGTGTTTCACTTCTGACAGCAGTCCCACAAAGCTGGGAAGGCAGCAGGGGACAGCTGAATGTTCACTCCTGCCCCACCATACAGACACTCAGTTTGTTCACAAGAACAAACAAACAAACAAAAATGTAATATTCATAGTTGCATAGTTACAGAGCTGTGAATGTAACATTTGGGGGTTTTCAGTGTAATTACTCCATTCCATTTATTTGGGTTTGTTAGACCAAAAAACACCTCTCTCAGAGGCTTCTACCTCCTAGTTAAATATAGCGGTGAAGCAGTTAACATAGTTTTATGCATCACCGTGTTGGCATGGGGTTTTCATCTTTTATTGGCACCATTTTATCCCCGGAGACAATAGGAGATTGTTCTCGCTGTGTGTAAAAAGATCTTGTTCTGGCAAGTAGGGTTTTCCCAGTCAACAAGTTTGGAATCCTTGGTAAGGAAGAAACAGGCCGTGTTGGGACTGGCCCGCTAAGCACCTCCTCACTGCAGCAATCCCTGTGCCTCACTGCTCACAGGGCTGCTGTAGCTCAGAGCCCCTGCCTGCAGCCCAAAGAGGTGAAGGATGGAACACCAAACCCACAAGCCTCTGCTGTACTGCTATTAAACAGATGGGACAAAAGTCTAGACTGATCTTCTCTAGGCATAAACTACACTGTAACTGCTAGAAGCTATGTGGTGAGAAGAAAATCCATGTGCTTAGAAGCCTTTTTTCTTTGCTAAACCCCACAAAATCCGTATGAAAATAAAGATTCTGATTCCCTGATTTGGATGCTTTTGTGTACCCCTAAAAGACATACAGGATTTTCACTCGTCTCTTCCTGGTTGTATAAATACTGCAATACACAATTACAGCAGTCACAGGCATTAGGGATAAGAAGGTATTTGCATCAGAGATGTACATACAAGATTATGTGAGAATGGTAAAGTTTTATCTCCATCTTTAAATAAATATTATGCTTCATCCACACCCAAAGTCTTGAAAGAAAGCTGTTTTAGTGTAAACAATTAACTTCCTGGCCAATCATTCAATTTTTTTGATGACTTGCTGCTGAGAAATTCAGGTTCTGTACTGTAGACTACACCTTACAAATTTTGATCAGTCAGATAATCCACCCCGAAATCACCCAGACACTGCAGTTTATTTGCAGTCATGCCACAACATTTGGCAGGCTTAGTATTTCAGTTGTTCTAATTTGCAGAGGCTATAAAGTGATTTAGTTGCTACCAGATTTGACAGCAATTAGGAACACAGGCATGAGCGATAGCAGCCTCTGCTGTATATTTCATGAGTGCCCATAGCTCAAGTCTTCTGCAAAACATGCCTCAGATCTCAGATTACACTGGAAAATAAAGTCTCTAGTAGTTAGAGCTGCAGTCAGCTTTCAAAATGTTTACAGAGCATAAGGCAGTGCAAAAGTGATTCCAAACCCAACGAAAGCCCCGGGCTCTGCGATGATAGGAACCGCCCAGGTCAGAGCTGAACTGAGATCCTGCAGCCATGACTATTTTCCAGATGAACTGAAATTCATCATCTTGTGGCAGACAGAAAATGAAAAGTTATCTCCTTGCCCTGCAGGGATCAACCTGCAGCTGCACTTCCCTTGCTGCCTTTTCTCTGCAAGGCCCAGCAAGCTATAGATGTGTCAATAAATTCCTTGGGGTTTTTTTTCATTTTACTTAAGTCTTGAAAATAAACCACTGAAAGAAATTAAAAGGAATTTTTCCAAAGTAAAATGGGACTTCAAGAGCAGTGTCCTTAATGACATTGAAAAAAACCAAACTGTTTTGGGGCACATGAAATGCTCAAGTGGCTGTGCTTCAGGATTATCTTCAAAATTAAGGCAGTAGTGCTTTTATTCAACAGCTAGCATTCTGGATTTCAGAGATACTGGTTCAGGATGTGGAATCTTTAGCAGTCATCTCATGGGAGAGGATCCTGCCTGCCCTGACAAAGCAGCCCTGTTCTGCCAAGCTTTGCTCCTGGAGCTGTTCCACTCCTTTGTATAAAGTAATTACTTAAATATACATTGAACAAAGAGAGAGGGAAATTACTTTAAGGCCTATCAGTTAGGGCATTCTGCTGGGAGGTAAAGCAAACCAGTAAATAATTCATTAATGATGTTGCTATTTCAGAGACCTAAAATATTTTTATTGGGTAAGAATAAAGTCATCACCAGGGATTGGGAAAATAGCCCCCAGACACCTTGTCACTTGGGGGTGCTGTTTTGGCATGGGATAACTGTCATGTTTTGAATGGATAGGGATTAAAAAATCCCCTGCAGGTAAAATGAGAAATGCAACTTTCCCTGGCAGGTGTTTTAGTGACACAATTTTTGGACAAAATGAGAAGTGGAGTTTGTTTCAGAGCCTTGAAAAGGCTCACATCTTAAAAGAAGAGAATTGCAACTTAGGTTTTTAAGGAGCTCAAGTCAGACCACATCTTTAATAAATTAAATAAACTGCAGAGCTCCTGAACTAATTGTTTTAAAGGTATCCTCCCTGCTTTATTTGCAGGCTCTGGACTCTGGGCAGGGTACCTCTGGGTCCCACCAATGTCTGTTACAGCTCCTTTGCTCGCTGGCACTGCAGCCCAGGAAGAGGTAGAGACAGACAGATAGTCTGAGAGCAACTTAGACACCACAAAAATTAATAATAAGCTCCTACATTTCCTGAAATATAAGAAAGGAAGACAAGCAAGATGCTCAACACTGCCACATCATACTCCCCAAGTCTTGCTGAGGCAGGAACTGGCAAATGCAGCTTAATGAATCAAGTGTCATCAGGAGTAATGACCATGCCTGTCACAGAACTTTATGCCCACAGTATTTTCAGCTTCAAATCCAGCAAAGAAAAGGAGGACAGCTAGCTCCACAAGTAAGATAATGTGACATAATGCACATTGTTGGAAGATTTAGACACTCCTGCTGTAGAAAGTGGTGACACGGTGCCCTGAGGAGAGCTCCTTGTCCCACCTCTTTCCTGGCCATGGAGAAGTCTCCCTCTGACTTCCAGGGCCTGAAAACTTTACCATCTGTTCTCACTTGAGAAAAATTCCCATTTTATCTTTTCCATTTGTATTAAATTGTTTTTAAACAGGAGAGGCTTAATATGCAGGCTGTGCAATAGTGTATGATACAGTTAATTTCTCTCGCCATCTAATTTTAACAACATATGGAGACTGGCCTGAGCTGCCAAGGTCATAAATCTATCCTTGCCTCCTCGTTTGTCCACTGAATTTCAATTTTTTATTACTGCACATTCCTCCACAGGACTTCACCAAAACACCTGGTGGGGACCTTCCGGAGGAAAGAATTTCACTCCTCTCAAAGAAAAGACTCCTCTTCACCCCACCCCCAGAAACAGCCCACCTCCCACTTGTCTCCTTTCCCTCAAATCCAGATTCTCATTTCCATTGATAAAGCACATTCCATAAACAAACTGATTCATGTCTACTGTGTTATATAAATGTCTACAATGTTTCTTTAATGTTGTTTGACTTGTGGGTGACTTGAGAGCTCCTAATGGCACGGAGCATTAGTATCAGCTGAAGCAAAACCAGTGGCAGGCAGGTATTGTGCCAGCTTCCTCACCATTTTGCCAGCTGACCTCACTCCTGACACACCAGTTGGCTGCTGCTCCCTTCCCATGCCAAACTATGCAGTGGTTTTGAGATGCAAATACATACAAATAAACTATCCAACATGCTGAATAAACCAATGTTTGAATTAAAGTTCCAGGATGAAGATATTTACACAAACCTTAAAGTCTGTTGCAACCAAATTTGGGCGTTTCAAGGACACTGGATATCACTCTTGTGCTTTTATTACTTAGAGAAATAGCAGATGAAATACTGGGGATGCAAACTGTAATAACGATTTTCTACAAAACTGTAAATAGGCTTACAGAGCAGCTCGCTGGAAAACCATGGGAAAGGGAATAAGGCTGCAGACTTGAAATGGGCTTTTTTCTTTCACTTTCCAAGTACAACTTCAAGACAAACATGGATGGTTTTGTCCTTCTCCTTGCATTAAATGGTGCATTCTTAGGTACGTAGACATGAAAGATGGACTTTGCTTGCAATCGACCTATGCATCTGGTCTCTCACAAAGCCTGTATGTGAACAGTAAAATGGAACCAAATCCAAGCTGTGAAACTCGCATCTGCCTCAGGTGAAACCAGATGTTAATTGAGGCCTGCTTATTCTCCTCTTTATGTATCCTGTCTCTTTACAACATATGTAATGTACATATTTCATCTTCACTATAGCAGTATGAATACCTTTCAAGTCTGTCAGAGATGAGGACTAAGCTGTCATCAGTACAGACTATGAACTCCTTTCTGTTAAAGCAAAAGTTAAGTATTTAGAGTCAACTGGTGGCCTTTTCTTTAAGAAGTCTTTGCTAACAGTCTGTGGAACCAATCCAGAGTTGCCTGTGGAAGTTAACTCAGCACTATTTTCATAAAAAATACCTGGCCTAGTAACCTTGAGCAATAATTTTATTTCATTATTTGCTGGAATAGTTTATCATGAACTGGATTATTCATTATAAACTTCTGCCATATTGACTTGCATACCATGAACCCAATTGGATTTCAAAGAATGTGCAAAGTTACATCTTCACTTTTTCAATCACTCTTATTAATTATTTTGCTTTGGATTTCGGGCTTCTCACCCAGTTCTAGTTCTTAATCCCATTTTCAGGAATACATTATGCCTAAATAATACCAGCATGCAAAAAGTATTATTTCAAGGAACTGTCTTTTCTTTTTATAAAGAAATTAATCCAGAGTTTGTGTTTGGAGGAAGAATCCCAAACCTGAGAGCAGCAGGTAGAGGAGGAAGCAGGGCATGTTATGCCCCATCCAGACAGAGGCTGGGATCTCTCCTTGCAAAGCATAACACACCAGATCCCAGCCCACAAGATTTTCGGTGCTCGGACGCACCTCACCTTTCACAAGCAGTGAAAGAAAGGAGGCTGTACGGTGCAAACGCGATTTTATCGCTGTGTCAACAACAGTGTGGGCCCCAGCATTCAGCAAGAGATGTTTGCATTGGACCTGAGAAGCTTCTCATCAGCCGGGGCAGACAGCACACACCATCCAGTTTCACCACAAGGCCCCTGTTTGTTTTGGGGTCGATACAGCAAGGTGCAGAAATGCCTTGTCCAGCTGCTGTATTTCTCAGGTGGTGAGTTCAGGTCAAGCTCTCACTGCCTCAGGCCCCATGGAGAGGGAATGGGGAGGAGGAGGTGGCTGCGGGGCAGAGAGCACAAGGATCTGCCTCCCCTCCTCACTGTTTGCCAATGTGGAAAGAAGTCTTACAAATAGGTCACTCATTAAAACTTTATATAGCTGAATTCAGGAAGCCTCTTCTCACTAGAACAATAGCAAAAGAAAAAAAACCAACAAAACAGGTTTTTATAGAGCCTTCTGGGTGGGCACAACCACCAGGGATGAAGACAAAGCCCAGGTGAAGCGTTACCTCCCAGATACCCATCCAGTCCCTCAGAGAGCAACTGATTATCCTTTCTGCTTGTGCCAACAGCTCTGCCATCCTTTCTGTACCTCATTACAGAAAAGCAAATGAGGAAAAACACAACTAAAAGATTAAACAACTCATATTTTCTGTGTTTGTTCCTTAACCAAAAACATTGATTGAGATTTTAAAAAACCAGAGAAAACCTCAGTCCCACAAAGAAAAGCGTCTCTTCTAAACTCCCCCACTCTTCAAGAGCAAGGGGACCACTTACAAATGCAAAGTGAAGATTATGTGCTAACATTGGCAGGATTTGAGGCCCTACAGCTTGTGAAACTACCCAAAGGGTGGTCTCCCTGCCAGGGTATTCAGTAACACACCTTCCTTTCATGATTGTTTGGACTTGAGGATATTTTCAGAACTCTCTGAAACTGCCCTGCCAGAAGATGGGACCCACATCCCATGGAGTGGAGGTGGCAGCGGGCAGGCATTCCTATGTCACACAGAATGAAAATTAAATATTAACGTTTTCCTTCTGCTACCTGCCTGGAAGTCACACAGTCACAACATTTTAACTTATATAGTGGTGGTGAGTGTAACTTTGAGCTTACAAATGGTGTTAGACTCTCTCATTCTCCATTTTGGATCACTTCTCATGTCATGTGACAGATTAAAACATTCAGGCTTAACCTTCCAAACCACAAGAAAATCTTGCTTGTTTAGGTGCTACTGACTCAGTTTTCCAGAGATGACAGGAGGAGTCTCCTCTCAATCAGGCTTTACCTGATTGAGCTCACGGCAAAGTCAATTTGTGGTGCCATGAAAATAGGTTTTAAGGTTATGCCCATGTTGCTCAATGAAGGAGTCAAGGATTGAAAGCAAGCACCAGAGTCCCAGTCTTCTGCACACAGGAGTTGGTAGGTCATTCTCTGGTGCTATTTTGGACTGCTCTAAGTTCTCTCCCCATTGACTGGACTTGGATGCAGTTCAGGTATGGATTTATTCTAGAGGAGGGTCCCAACAGGCAGTATGACTAAGACTGCACCAGGCTGGACTCTTTCCCCTTCTACTGTTTCAACAATCCTCCAAACACTATCTCAGAAGTCCTAGGACAATTGAGCATTATATATATATATATATATATATATATATATATATATATATATATATATATATATATATATATATATATATATATATATATATATATATATAAAATATATATATATGCAGCACATACATATATATATATATATATAATATATATATGCAGCACATACATATATATATATATATATGCAGCATGGATGAAGTCAGTTTGCTGCAGGCCTGCTGTATCTGCACAAATGCAAGCTATTCTGCACCACTGGCCTGGATGTCAAGGATCCCTTTCTGCAGCTACACTGCACTGAGTGTCCCAGGCTGCCTCTGAAAATCAATTTAATGCATATCAGCGCTAGTCCCTAACTTTTCCCATCTGGTAAGTGCTGTCTAGCAGCTGAACAGCACTCCTACAGCAGGATTGTTCTTCTTTGTACAAGTATCTAAGTAAAACTCAAAACTGGGGGAGCTCTTGCTGTTACAGAGGAAGGATTCAAGAATCAAATGGAGCTCTAGGCCTCATAGTGCTTGGGTGACCCCTCAAAATCTCAAAATTACTTAAGTAGCAATTAATCCCAAAATAACATCCAGAAAGATTGTTCATAAACTAAGTAAATGAACTGGGAACATGAACATTTTTGACCAGCAGCTTGCTGTGTGGCACTCTTAATGCACCTTGCCAACTCTATCATGGAAACATACAGCCCCCACAAGCCATACCAAAAAGTAGCCTGGCCATGGAAACAGGCTTCTTTGGTCTTTGTAAAGAACTCAGCCACTTTAATCACAAAAATTACCAAAATACTGGGGGAAGGAGTCCCACAGCTCAGTGGTATGTTTTGTGAAAAAATTTTGAAATCTGTGTACTTGCTTCATCATGTCCTGACAATTCTTGGATCAGAAGGGAGCAAACAGCTGATCCTTATTTGCTTATGAAACAAAGTCTGTAGGAAAACAGGATTTCACAAAGCCCAAACCATTCCATTAGAAACACCACAGAGTGAAGCCTATTGCCAAATACAAGGCTGGATCCGGGAGAAACCCAGGGGACTGGCAACTCTGGAAGTTGTGGTATCCTCAGCCACAGGACAGATGTTCCCGAAGGGCAGGAACACTGGAAACCGTGGAAAATTGCACAACTGAATTTCACAGAAAGAAAAGCAATTTTCCTGTAACTGAGGAACTCTTCAGCAAGTCCCAGTGACACCAAAAGCTATTGTTTTCTTAGGCACATTTTTTGAAAGGTACATTTTTTTAAAGGTACTACAAGGTGCAGTTTTAGTCCCAAAATTATAAATGTTGATTCCATTGACTCCAGTTTGGACATACAGCTTTGAGTAGAAAAAAGCATCATTTGAAACTGCAGTTCTTGATCCAGTGACAGAGTAATCCCTGGTAAGTAGCTTAGACTAGATGGCAAATGAATGCAAACTTTTAGGCAAATGAAATTAGATTACATGAGTGCTGTGGCAAGCGATCCAGGCACTTAAACCAACAGTTAGTCGGAAATAGGAATCATGAGAGAATATCCAGATGCCATGTATTGAGGAAGAGGCCTCATGAGGGAGATAATTTCAGGAACAATTAAGATTATTCACAGCATCCAGTGCCCTGAGTGCTACAATGCTTAAACAAGCTGGCAGGAAATAGTAGGAGACCCACAATACTTTTTTCAGTGTTGGAAATGCGAGCAATTCATTAGAGTTTGAACATTCTTTCCCTCCAAATGCCTTCTGCCCTTTGTCACTTGACGGCAGAGCAGTTTTCAGAGCTGCTCAGTAACCTGGGTAACATTTCTCCTCATGGCAGGATTCCCCTGCCAAGAGAGAGCTCGGAGCTCCGGGGTGCTGTGGAAGGAGGCACTGAGCACACCCTTCATCAATACTTGGTCAGTGATGACAACACACGGGGATAATCAAGCACTGGGACAAGTCACCCACGGTGTGTGGGAAATTGTTGTGCTCTGAGGTTTTTAAGGTCCATCTGACAAAGTCTTAAGCAATGTAGTCTGAACTCAGTACCAGTCCTGTTTTGAACAGGAGCTCATACCAGATTACTTCCTGTGGTCCCCTCCCACCTGAATGACTAACTGATTGTGCAGTGAGTGTGGAAACTACAGGTCCAAAGGAAAACAGGTGAGAAGCTGCCCACTCCTGTAAATAACACTCAGATAGGAGCTGGAATTCTTCGGACAGATGACATTTATTCATTATAAATGTAGAAGTAATCCTGAAAGAAGAAATTCAGGCAAACCCATTGTACAGCCAAGCAATACATCTAAACCTGGCTTCATAAAGGAACTTAAACATCAATCTAATATGCATTTCCCACTATCATTAAAAAAGAACTGGTTAATATGGATAGTCAAGATGTGCTGAAGAGAGTGATGCTCATGCCCAACTTGGCCCCAAAGGCAAGTGTTTCAGCCTCACCAAATGTCTTCTACTTGCATTACAACCAGCCACATCAAACCCAAGCTGGCTCCACATAAAAATTTCTGCACCACAATTCCCAACAGTCGTGATGATACTAATCACAGTCTAGGAAACCGAAGATAGCTCTGGATGCAGCTAGATCAGTTGCAAAGGTCTTATTAGCTCAGGATCAGGGAGATTGGGTCACTGTGGTAACTTTTCCAAACTCAAACCTAAAGCCAAGCTCCTAGTATGTTTGCTGTGACTAAACAGATCCAAACAGACTTGAGTGCCAAACAGGACCAGGGCAGGAGTCAGTTCATGGGATTCACCATGAAGATAAGCTGCTTCTGGATAGCTGTGAGTTAACAGTATGGTATCTATCATTTGAAGTGCAAAACAACTCCATACTAATCGGGAGTACAAATAATACTGGACTGAATTCTATGCATTTCACAAGCCCTAAATCTGGATTAAACCACACATGTGATTTGTAATGTGAGCTGTTTAATCACTCATGTAACACAGATGGTCTATAATTAGAAGCTCTGAAAAAGACGGGGAGTGGGACTGAGCTAAACACTTGCACAAGCATTAACACAGTCATGAAAAAAAACCAAGAAAAAATCCAAGGAAATAAGTATGCAAAAAATCACCATTACAATTAACAGTTTAGGGCTGAGATGCAGAAATAATAATCAATCTGCTGAAACTTCTAAAGCAAAACAAAAGCAAACTTCACTAGAATTTTTATTTAAAAAAACCCCACACATCATCTTTTCTCTTGATAACTTAAATGTATACTGCCCACACATAAAATATAGTAGGTCACTTTATAAGCAGGGACCACAGACAGAGATCAAATTCTATATATAGTTCTTATATAGCACAAATGCCATGAGTAAGTCTTTAGAAAAGCCACAGGGAAATAACAAGAAACACCAAAAATGCTGTGACAGCATTTATGAAGTTAGTTGTAGGAAACCTTTAAAGGTTATCTAGTTCAACCACCCCGCAATAAGAAGGAACATCCTCCAACCTGGCCTTAAATGTTTCCATATAGGCCACATTTACCACCTCCCCAGGCAACCTATCCAGTAGTTCAACATCCTCATAATAAAAATTTTCTTTCTTACATTTAGTCTAAATTTAATAGATTTCAGTTTAAAACCATAATCCCTTGTCATATCACAACAGACATTGCTAAAAGTTTTATCCCATCTTTCCTGTAGACCCCCTTTAGGCACTGTAAGGCTGCCATAAGGGGTCCCCAGAGCCTTCTTTTCTCCAGGTTGAACAATACCAATTGTCTCACTCTTTCCACACAGGAAAGCTGCTCCACCCCTCTGATCATTTTGGTGTCCTCCTTCTAGAATCACTCCACCAGGACCATGTCCTCCCTGTGCTGGGACCCCAGAGCAGGATGCAGCACTGCAGGTAGGGTCAGAACAGAGCAGAGCAAAGGGGCATGTCTTGCATCACACATACTTGTCAGATTTAACATCTGCAGCCTGCCTTAAAAATTTTACTGGCTTCATGACATCCCATTGAAGAGTCTGATCATGGAGGTAAAAAGAAAATCCAATCAATCCTTTACCCCAGACATTCCTTAGAACTAACAGCAAGTGCACAAAATTTCAAGTTAATAATTATCATAGGATACCTTCTCCACTCACAAAATCATTAGTTTTCTTTGTAGGGAATTTTTATATCATGAATTATACATGTGCTCACTGTGGGAAGACTGCAAATACCAATTCAACTAAAAGGGCATAATTGGAAGGACACTTTCTTCTGCTGAGTTCTTATTAAGGTCAATAATGTGCAAGGCTAGATATTGCAGAACTGAAGATACTTTTTCACAACCAGCAATGGTGAAAAGTAAAAAAGCTGACAGATTTATCTGGGGGAGTGGAAAGAACAACAACACACAATGGCTTTTGTTTATTTCTTGGGTATACCTCCTTGATCAATTTGATTCTTAAATTCTTGATACTTCATTGCTTTTCAAACTTTCAGATTCACACCTCAAAAACGCATAGCTCTCTAAGAACAAACAAAGTGACTCAGTCTCTAAAAACTGTAACATTCACCATTTAGATGTGTTCATCCTCCATTCACATTAAATGCGAAAATCACAGAAATAAAATAACACTGCAACATAAATAATTTAACATGCTACACAAAAATTTTCACTCCCTGAAAAATGTATTATACTAGACACAATCAATAAGAAATGTTATTGTTCTGGTCTATGTTACCCTTACAGCTGTTGCTGTTACTGAAAAGATAACATTTCTAGTACACAGCAGTTTCTCTTTAAAAAGTGCAAGTTTTATGACTAAAATGCTTATTCCTAAGCAGCCTGTCACAAAATTCACTGACTCTTTCCACCATGCAGTTGAGAGGTCCTGTCAAGATCAGGAACTAGTGTCAATGTGATGCATCACATCCACTTCTGAGATTTTAAAGCGCATTCAGGGAGGGAACACACCTTTTTCAACCCTCAACTTGTGTAGGTACCGCACTAAGCAACAGGGTAAGGAAGGTGGCAGCATCATGAGATTTGTGACAAAATACAAAGTTGAAAATATTGATTTCTTCATGAATATAAATTTCAGCATTGAAAGAGCTGAGTCCATGACATATTATAAAGAAAAAAGGTAAGGATCTCTGGATGGCGGAAAATAACATATATTGCAGAAACAGTAGCCTGGACTCTGCTGTTGCTGGGTAGCTGTGCACATGTTAATCATGTTTCAGCATTATTAGAAATATTTTTTTGCCCTAGCAAGATAAATTTACTTCCATATCAGAGGTTTTTCATCTTTTCTTCAAAAGTTGAGGAAGTTATCTATTGTCATTTCAGGAGATGAATGCTTTTTGCTCAAGTGAACAATGTAAGCAATCACACCAGAGGAACTAAGGCAGAGTATTATGGGAAAACATTCTCAAAAAAATCGGAGAGAGATTAAAAGCTTTCTGATGTTATGATAACACACAAATAAAGCCACTTTTCCTCACCTGTTGTCATCATTCAAAGGGAGGGAAGCAGATACAGAAAGAACAGGGTGTTGAAATCATGTTGAAAGGCATTGCAGGATGAGGACTGTGTCCATACCTTAGGCGAGACAGCGAAGGAAGCTTGGAGGCAATCTCTACTCTGTAAGGG
Source organism: Motacilla alba alba (assembly GCF_015832195.1). Classification (NCBI taxonomy): domain Eukaryota; kingdom Metazoa; phylum Chordata; class Aves; order Passeriformes; family Motacillidae; genus Motacilla; species Motacilla alba. The sequence continues at coordinate 77,022,892 of NC_052016.1, read as the reverse complement.
AACTGAAAGCATGAGTGACTGATCATTTCTGAAATGTGTTAGCAGAGTCCCACAGGCTACCTGAATCACATTCAAGATGTCAATCTTCCTGAGGTGTCTACAGCAATAGAAGTAGATGACAAAACTAGAAAAATTTGAGAGCCATCTGCTCAAATAAAGCAGAACTTTCTCTCCTCACCTCCCCTCTTCAGCTGTTTTAGTCTCAAGCTTCAAAGCCTTATTTGCATTCATGCAAAATCTGTTTAGAGTCAACTTCACTGTGATACTGGAGCTTCTCCCCCATACCCCTAAGACACACAGCAAAGCTGGCCAGGTGTCTCTAAACCACAGAGCCAGCTGCTCCAAACCAAGCTCACAGGAAATAGCAAGGAAAATATGCAGCATTTGACACATCTGGAATAGATTGCAAAGTCTTTGAAAATACTGTCCCAGTTCCCTTCCTCCTGGTGATGAGATTTCAGGCTTCCAAACTGATGCATCAACTATAGAGGATTAGATAGCTTGTACCTTTTTAACCCTGCATATTGTTTCTGACCAAATGAGAATTTTTCCAAGGTAGTACACAATGTGTATGAAGCTTCCTATAAAATGTAAGGACCAAACAGAAGTAATTCTACCAGAAGCTGCTACTTAATATGGAAAAATTGATACAGTTGAAAAATAGTGCTAGTTGATTTTGGTAAACATAGAAAATGAAGAAATATTGCCTGCTTTGCATGGTTGCATTAACCCCTTATAAGAAATGTCCTCCCATTTTGTTGCCATAAAACATGAGATGAAAAGGAGCAGGGAGGAGTGGATTTTGCCAAGTAATTTGTCTGTAATTCCATGTTGACACAATTGCTGCAGTGTGCATTTTTCAACATGGAGTACCAAAAAAATCCAAAAAAGCATTAAGTCTTAATTAGCAAAACAAAGCAATGCTTTATTATTCGCTTCTTTTTCATCTGGACAATGAATGCAAAAGAACACAAACAGAAGTTTAGAAGGAAATCCAAATAGGATACTGAACATAATACTTAACTTTCTTCTTCCATAAAAAGCTGAGCAGTAGAGGTGCCCCTAAAGTCACTAACAGTTATCTCTGAAAGATTAGGAAAATGAAAATGTTTACATATGTATATTTTAAACATTATTTATAGATACAAAACTCCATACAGCACTAGCTTAACACAACATAAACCTCACTGTTTTTAACGTTAGTAATAAAAAAACAGAATTCTAATTAAAAGAAAAATGGAGGAAACCATTTGTACATTTTTCCTCAAAGGTGCAACCAACAGCCAATGTATTTTTGCAACTGAGATTCCAGTTGTACAAAGGACTGAGAGATGTCGTCTTCTATTTAAAGAAGAAGCATAAATTTCACAAACTTTAAAAGAAACTACACGTGCATGAACTGCAGACAGTACCCCTTAAAGAGATGATATTTATAAGAACGTAATGGCATACCTTAAATGAATAAAGGGAGACGTAAAACACATTTTCTACTTTCAGAGCTTTAAAACATTTTTTTTTCCCTTCATAGATTACTTCCCAAATTACCTTGCATTTAAACTTGTTTGATCTTATGAAATGGCAATGTATTTATTCTAAACAAGCATTTTAAAGTAGTTGTATGATTTTTTTTGAGAAGCACTCAATGTGGATGGTGTATTTATAGTGACCTCAAGAATGCAAACCTCCAAAATTACATCTACTACTAACTAAACCTTTAATAGCCAATTAACAAAAAAATATGTATATAGCTCTAAGATTAAACAAAATTTAGAGAATATGCTGTTACAAAATATATTTTGACATATTTCCTAAGAAGCAATTAAAACAGTCATTTATGCAGAGTTATTTACAGGGGACTCAAAGTGTATCAGTTTAAGCACAAACCAGTATATTGGACTGAATTCAATAAAATATTGCCGAATATAAGTTTGTGACAAGGAATTTTGGGGTTTAGTAAACTTAAAAATGTTCTATACAATCATTAGATGAATCTAAATTATATAAAAAATCCTGTCTAAGCTGGTTAATCTGAATCATTTAATGCATTTCATTGTACTCAGAAGTTCAGATCACCAAGTCAGTGGTACACACAAGCTGTGAAACGAGTTACCACTCAAATCTTTCAGATACAACAAGCACAGATTAACTGAGTCTGTACCTTATCTATACTTACAGACAGTTTGTTCTTACTTCAATACTATCTTTTTAACAAGCACATATACAAATGTGCTAAAACAAAAGGCAGCAATTATAAATATTTACTAGAATGACCAGAACTGGTACTTGATCATAAGCCATCCTGTCATTCATTTTTGAAGCCATATTTTCATTAATTTGTCTTCTGGTTTTAGTAGTCTTCTATCTTATTAACTTGGAGGGTTAGAGATCATCTGGAAGTTTCACACCAGCATAGGAAAGGAATGTCTGTTCGATGCAGTCTGGAGATAAAGAAAAATTGTACTTCAGTTCATCGCCGTGACTCACCAGAAGCAGTGTTGCTAAGTGACCAGCAAACCTGAACTGCAAGCAAAACAGCAGCCTCCCTACCCCCCCTGTCAGGATGGGAGAAAAACCACAAAAATTTTCTGTTATTTTGTTACTATTTCAGAAGAACACTGAGAATATTTCCAACTGTAGGGGTGTTATTTGTTATTTATTAAAACTAATAATTAGTGTAGAGGAGTCACTTTAGAGGAGCTTACTTGACTATTCAAGAACAAGGACATTTAAATGCGACAGCAATTAATTTGAACTTCTTGTTTCAGTACTTAAGATGCATCAAAAACATAATATTTACGTGTTCATCTCTCTAAACAACCCACAGACCTTATAAGCCCACTACCCACGCATCTCAGTGGTGCTTCCAGGTTAAAAAAAAAAATCAAAGCCACTGAACTCTGATAATACAGCTCATTAATTTCAGTAAGTCCTGAGTTAAACAGTGTTTTGTCCCAATGCAGAATTTTAACTGCAGAAGCACAAGGAATCCCAGACGGCATTATCCTACACTTTCACTATTCTCTTCAAACTACAGTTCTCAAATACCATTTAGTCCTAACAACTCCTTTTTAAAACAGTATTTTTAAACTACTGTACTGAAAGCTAACAGATATTTTCATTCACATATACAAATTTCAGTATTCTGAAGAGGTTACCACAGCACTAAGAAAAGAAGCCATATCTAACTGTTGCAAAAAGGCAATGCTGCTATGTAGTTGCTAATTTATATTGGTTGCTAAAAGGCAATACACACCTCAATTTATTAACTTACTGTGTAATTGGGGGGGGGGGGAAGCACATTTAAAATAAATATTATGTCACAATTACATTAACAGATTTTTTTTCACAATCAAGTGCATATTGTATAGCATACATTCATCATTAGCTGTTTTTAATGTTTATTCATGTCTTAAACTAAAAGAACCATTCCCCCCCCCCATTCAGATAGTGTCTCTGTTTTCAGGCTTTGAAAATGTGTTGCAGGTTAATTCAAATTGATCCTGTGATCAATCCTGGAGAAAATTTATAAAAGTTTTGTTGTTTGGTTTTTTCTTTACAGCAAACATAGTTTCTCAGGTATGTCAAAATACAGTCTTTAAGCATTTTTAGTAAAGTGAAGAGCAATGAAAATGCTGCAATACTTATTTCTAGGCTTAAATTTATCTTGTCGTGCAATTTAAATTTAAAAAAAAGTTGAATGCAAATAAAGACCCCGGTTTAAGTTACATAGTGAAGTCAAATAAATCCACTTAACGGATAAATAGTATTAAAAAAAAAGTGTGGATATGTGCCAGACTGATTAGTCAGCTACCTGAAGGATACATAAAGCACATTGTTGCATACACAATAATCATACTTGTACATGACTGTCTTAATCCAGTCATGTAAAGAGAGACAGTACTCAACTATTGTTTGCATGTTCAGACCCATGTCAATCAGATTTAATATGCAGGCAGATTAGTGCTTCCTAACTTGCTGACGACAGGTTGACTACAAAAGCCAGTTTTTCCAGCACAAAGGACAGTATCCTGACAGCAGCAGATACTGTTTCTTAGGAAAAACATGTTCCTCCTAATTTTTGTTGCTGAACACTAGCTCCAGGGATGACTGGAGGCAATGAGGATGCATTATTTGCTTTCAAGTAAGAAACTTCACACATCTCCAAGCCCATGAAGAATATAAATACAGTATGCATGACAGATGTTCAAAAACCATGCAACATCTACTCCATGATAGAAGTTTGATTATCTATTTCTAATATTTCTTTCTTTTTCATTTTTCTGGGAAAGATAACCTCATCACTAAAAATTGCTTACCTTCAGTACAAGAAAAAAAATCTTGTTCTGTGAGCAGCTGCCATGCTTTCAGACATATTTCTGACTTTAAGATAATTAACAAAGCCTCGAAAGAACAGAAGGAGTCCTGAAAGTGTAGAAAATGCACACAATTAAGTATATTAACATAAATACACACTATCCCACATTATTCTTATTAATATAGTTTTTAAAACGTAGCCTACAAAGTAAATTGAAGTCTTTATTTATCATTCACAAATTCAGCAACTAAGTCAGTTTTCATCTTGTGATGCAAGCAGTCAATTTTATGAAAGGTTTTTTACAAATTTTAGTGATTTTCAGTTCAAGTGTCATCTGCTAAAAAGACTGCTTAAAAATACTTACAAAAATAAAAAAAAATCCTGAAACATAAAAGAATCTGTTTTGCAAATTCTTTTCAAGTAGAACTCTCAAAATAAGTTATCAGAGTCTTAGAAGAGTACCTGGTTCACAAAATGTACCCATAGCAATATGCACAATTAATGTACTGTGAGTCAAAAGAGGGGAAAAAAAAGAAAGTAAGGATTGCAAAAAGCCACTAATGAATTATAGTAGATTAGGACTTGGGATTTAACCATCTATAAAAAAAAACCACCAGTCCAAGAGGAGGAAGAACAATTGTCAAAGAAAATTACTCAACATATGTCAATATTACAGTCTTTGTCATCTCCAAATTTCAAAATCTTTTAAATTATTTACATTTCACCACATTTGAAAGAATATTTCAGCTAAGAGGAAAAAGATGTACACAATAGTCACAGAGAAGTTATATTTGCAATAATGGCACCTTGAAGATATATGCCTATGTGAATATATACATATGCATTAAAAGTCCAAAGGTTCGAATGAAAATCTGAACTGAGGTTTTACAAGTTCAGTAAAGGATTTAATTATTTTCTTTCCTACATGATGTGCTTTTCCTTCCTGCTGTACTGGATGAGCCCTTGATTTTTTCCAATGATCAATTCCTCTCTAAATGCTTTTTGTTTATGATTTTTTTAACTTTCCTTTTGCTTTTTTAAACCAAAGCTTCCTTAGGACATGCACGCAAGCAAAAAAAAAAATACAACAGAGAATACTCTGCTAAGTAGTGGTGGAACTTCACCTAAGCTGGACACATTTCTGTGACTAAGGTGAATTCTGCACAGAGAAGAAAGCAGTAAAATCTTGACTGCAAGTCTGCTACAAAACTTACGACCCAAAAGCTACCAGAGGTAGTCCCCCTTTCAACTGAAAAGAAGCTGAAACAGCAAAATGAGGGCAGGCAGCTCTTTAGGTACTTGACAGAATATTTTCTGCATCATACATGTGGGAAAATCTGTTCAAGCTCAACCCGTATTTTACATTTTTCTGTTAAAGGAAGAAAGAAAAACCATCCCACTTTCCATTGTGTTCCTCAATAAGAAACACTAGTTGACATTAAAATTTAGAATTGTCTCTTTCCAATTTTTTCACTGGTACATGACAGCTCTTTGGAAGTAGACCACGTTGCTCTTCCGTGACGCACAAGCAGAATTTTTCCAGATGTAGAAAGAAGGAAAGCGAGCAGAAATAGATCAATGAACAGCAGAAGAGAGAAGATGGCAGTAGGTGGGCTGAAGGATGTCAAAGGGCTATGCAAAAGAAAGACTCCAACTCATTCACTTCTGGAGAGATGCTGGATGTACTACTTTGTGTGCTCTAACAAAAGGTTATCCAAAACAACAAACACAGATCAGTGTTCCCATGGCATGATAATACTCCTCCATGTCCCACCAAGTAGCTTTTTTAGGTAGACTCCTTCTATGGTGTCCTAGCAATACCATAAAGCCACTTCATCAATTTAAAAATATTGCTGGCATCCTTCATGCAAAGCATACATAAGACAAGGGAATGCTGACTGTCAAGATGAACACTGTATGCCTCAGAGTGCTTTTCATTCCAACTTGAGATTTAAAGAAAAAATAAAAAATCCTCAAACACTTCAGACCAAAAAATAAGGCTTTCCCAAATAAAAGTGAGCTACGTCCTGAATATGTGCAAAAGACTAGTAAAAAGAAAAATGACAGCTTTTTAGGGAGAGCGCTGAGGGAAGAACACTATTTTCATCCTAATGAAAATAGTGGTAAAAAAGGTATCAAACCTCAATTTCAGGCACCACAGGGCTTGGTTTTAATTAAAGACTTATCTGGAGATGTTTGTGCCTGCAAAGAGTCATTTCACCTACTTCAATACAATAACCTCAAACAATATGAAAGCATACAAGGCACCGATGCTGTGAGCTGTTAAACATTTGCAGGTTTTATGTATATCAAGCAACCAAGTGCAACAATGGCAGAGCAAGGCGGGCATTAGGAAGTCTGATGAATGCTACTAAAAGGCAGATAGAGAAATTTTTAGGTAATGTAGTTTAAGACTTTTGACATTTCTTGCAAGATAAATAGTGAGTCACAGTGAAGATCTGAGAGCTGGTCTTTTTTCTTAACTTACTCAACACTTCATTCTAACACTTGCTGTTAGCCGCTTGAATCAATTGACTCAAAGGGAAGAGTGCCACCTACTGAACTAGCAACAGTTTACCATGCTTCCAGAGCTGAAACCAGAAATTAAAATGCATAGCAGCATTCACTTCTGTAAAAGAAAATCATGCCAGATTCCATATCCAAATTACAAAATCCACAGTTGGAGAAAAGTTACAGTGGTTGGGCTTTGGTATACCTTCATTAAAAACAAACATAAGAGCAGAATTTGATGTGCATCAGACTTGAAACACGGGCAGACAGAGCCCTTAAGAGAAAGCTGACATCATGGGACCACTGTGATCAGCAAGCATGAAGCCATTCTCTCATCCTACTGAGCAACTGCTGATGCAGTTTGCATTTCAAAGGACTCAAAAAGGATGTTTTGTGACCTGTGCACAAGACAGCAGACTCCACCTTCCTGGGTTCATTCACAATTCTTAAAATTTAATAATTGACATATAGGTTTATATATCTAAATACTACTTATGCCATAAGGCAAAAGTTTCATTACGCAGTTCTGCAGCCCTAGAACAGTCGAAGCAATTAAAAAAGCACAAGTTACAAGTCTCAGTTTTACACATAATCCCTTATGCAGAACAAAATTTTTTGAGCTGAAGGGTATTTGAATAGTCCACAGTTCACACAATAACACCACTATGGTAACCAATAACCTCATGAATAGTATGGAAATAAAAACAACACACAAAACTATCAGCAGCTAAGGAAAAGCACATAGCTAAACATGTTACAAAACTCTTATTTACAACTACATGATTAATCTTTGAGTACTTCCACATCAAAACAGAAATGAATTCAATTACCACTTACCAAGTACAAGAAATATCCACCAAAGCCAGTACTGTCCATTGAAATATCCAGTAAAATAATCTGAAAACTGAAATTCATACAGGAGGCTTAGCTGCAGTAAGATAGATGACTAAGACATGTTTAATGCACTATGCAAATAAAGCATGGAGGAAAGAGCAAGTAAAAATAAAAATAATGTATCCTAATGAAATGCAAAACTAGTATATGTACAGCAGTCTAATACACAAATAAAATACTTCTATTGTCAGTTGGTCTGCAGTTAGGTAATTAAAAATCTCTAACAAATACTTGTGTGTACCCATATAATATATATATATGAAAACACCATTGTATTACTTGCCAGTAACCTGACATTTTTTATTATAATGAGTCACCACTTGTTGATTTTCCCTTTTCCCCTCAGTGCCTGCCATCCCAAACACATTATAGCAGCCTGCTGCTTTAGATATTAACACGAAAAGCCACATTAGTTTAATCTTATCAGACAGGGATGTTCTGCTGACCCTACAAAAGGGGAGCTTTTGACCTTCTGTATACCCCCTACTGTTAATCGCTGCCATGAATACCAGCCCCATAAAGACCCCCAACTCATTAAAGTCTTTTCATTTTCAAACCAGCATTCAGTTCCCAGCAGTGAGCTGAACGCAACTAAATGAACCTTGAAGTGCCATTTCAACTGTTCCTGCCAGTGACCAAGGCAGACAGTTTTGTCCTCCCTGTGATGTGGGAGGCAGCTGGAGGGCAGGGTGTGATCGTACTGGAGACAGGTATCTGTGCCTTTACCAGACTCCAGACTTCATGCTTCACTGATAAAAAGGCTAATCAAATGTCTCCAAGACCCCTCCAAAAAGTAGAAATGGGGAGATGAGTGGAGAGTTGCCAGAAGGAGTAAAATAACCTACTCAGCAGCTCTGCACACTTTCCGTACACTTCTACCCTGCTATCATTCATTATGTTTACTGCATCCTGACTTTAGTGCTTAGTGCTTCCCATTTGCCCTTTTTAGGACATTTCAGTATATCAACCAAGAAGTAATGGGGGGGAAATAAAAAACCCCGAACAAACAAAAGAATCCCCACAAAAACAACAAAACAAAGAAACCCAACAAAAAACACCCCAACCAAACAAAAGACACAGGGCCACATATGCAACCAGATGAAAATCTAAAGATATATAAAGAACTGTAGATAAAGCTGGCTTTTTTCTTCAATTAATCCACATGTTTGCTCCAGAATAAAGCCAGATTATATGAACTCTTTGAGGGTTTAATCTTACATAAGTATATAAGAGTATACTTATATAAGAGTATGAGTATTCATTTCTATCATCAATCAAAGAAAAATAGCAAGAAACAGAATTGCTAAGTTGAACTAAAGAATTGGTATTCACATTATCTATATATAAACACTCGATTCCTAGGATTTTGACACACACTGACATTGATCCCATCTCACTTGTTAGTCAGTATTTTCAATTCTCTAAGCATTATATGTGTGTGCTTATAAATATATATTTATATACATACACACATAAACATATCAATATAGTTTTTCAATAGTTACAATTTCATTTAATTGGAAAGAAGATTCACTAAAACCAACAATCAAACACTTGCCCATGTGCACTGCTCTCCTCTTCTACTCTCCATGGACAGAATCAGCCATGGCTGCAGAATCTCCCCAATAGTAAAATTGTGCTTTTGTTCCCCCTACCCTTCCTTCTCCCCAGTAAAAACTGATACAGATCAAGCCTACATGAATCAGGCTGTCCAGACACTAAAAAGTTTTGTACTACTGACCCTGAGTGAAAAAGAGTGACACAAGCCTTTGGAAGAGCTTGAAAGAAAAGGACAGAACAATTTGGTGCACACAAGCCTGCTTGTGTGTTACCATTAAAATGACTGTCAACACACACCTCACAAGCTTTCTGCTCTTGTCTCTAGGAAGGGAGACAATAGAGGAACATGATGATCTTCATTATGAAAAACTCCACTCCTGAGGTCTTGGAATTGGCCAGCTCTAATACTTCTGAATTAGAATTATATTACATACAATAATTGTAGTGTAGAACACAGTAATTCTACGAGGTAGTTTAGCATATATTAATTTGTATATTTTTATTGAGCACATTTTCCAACAGAGAGGAATAATGAAACTGACATAATGAGCAATTTCTGCCCTCTGCTCAGTATGCCTTAAGGGAAGCTGAAAATATCCCAAATGAATGCATAGTTGAAAAATTTATGTCTTCTCTCTCCATTAAGATAAATTCCATCCCAGCCCCTGAATTCCAACAAATACACCAGAATCACATCTGGTCCAGCACCATTTCCCTGCTCTGAACAAGCAAAAAGGAAATTTAAAAAAAGCTCTAAGAAGGATGCTGTACATGAACAGGAAGGACCACGCTATCTTTCAACAATTTTTTTACTATCATGCTAAGCCTAAATCAAGTTACTAACACACAGAGAGGAAAAAAAATTTAAAAAAAGGTTATTGATGGCAGAATATGAAAGATATGTAAGTTATCCAAGATCTTTTACTTCATTAAAAGGGATGGGATTTTAAATGTTGTGTCGTACAAATAAGCCGAATTCAAGTTCAGAAAGCACCATTACATTTCATCTAACATCCACTTAGCTAAGTAACTTGCATTCAGCTACAGTGCCTTTTGAAAAAGTATCTAGCTTTGCAGTGAAAACATCAAGAATCAAGCATTTAAGATTGTAAAAATGTGACTAACTTCATATTTAAGTTGGACTTGATCCCATATGTATCTTACAAGGAAGAAATGCTTTCTTATATTCCCTTCCCAACAGGCTAAGACATCTATAAATCTTTTATACATGACACTATAATACCAGTGATATTTTAGGTACTTGCTCCACTTCTTCTGTAGACTTTTAAATACTTGTACAAGGAATGAGTCACTTAGCATTTATTTTAGTGGAAATGTGAACATCAAATGCTATGTCAGGTAAAAAAAAAAGAAAAAATACTGGGTTTCAATTCCCTTATTAAATCCTTGAATAAATTGTTATGGGTTTGTTCTACAGAGTCTGTACCGTGTGAATCAAGAAACATACCCGTACAATGAGAATCCATTTGATCAGGGAGAGACCAAATCCACAGATTGCACCATACCTTCCTGCTATGGTATTTGTTATACAGAAGGATAAACAAAATCCAATCCAGTTGAAAATAAACGCCACTATAAAATAAAAGAAACAGTAGCTTCTGTTAATCTGTATAGCTAAGCAAACAGACTGAACAGTAATTTCACTTTTAAACTACTAAGGACATGCTTACACAGTCAGTTAATTCTCTTCCGGTAATTCAGGCTTTCAGAAATTGACTTTGAACCCAGACATTCCCCATGGTATAGTCACTTAATGACAAAGCAAATGGTAAACAGGCTGGAACCTACTACTTTACACAAGAGAAAATTCCAACATAAAAGAAAGTATTATACCGCAATAGACACCTAACCAGATTATACTGGACATGAAAAGTAAATTCACAAAAAGGACTATAACATGCAAGATTTGGATTAAAACAAAGAAGAAGAACCCTTTCTACACCTTTATAACCAAAAATATAGTTACATGCACACATATGTGCATGTATCAAGGCTGCAATATTCAGCTTCATCCAGTTTGGATCGAACAGAATAAAAGTATCCACTCTTGTTCCAAAAAACTTAGTGTAGAAATGAAGGTAAATTGAGAAGCTGAGGTTTCATGGGTCTCTTTTAGATCTATATTCATAAGACATAAGAAGCCTTGTAAGCTTTACACAGAAGTTAAAAAAAAATCAATGAACAAAAAGGACATTGAGGATAATTACCACTATTGCTTCAATTAACACTTCTACACAACCCCCAGTTTAACAATTTAAAGTTTCATATCTGCATATGTACTTGGCAATCAGCATCATTATCTGTATTGACTTCAGGTTGCATGCATTACATCAGAGTGTGAGAATTCACAATTAGGGGAATGGCCCAGCTTGGGCATCAGTGAGGGCATCCAAAAAGAAAACCAACAACAGAAGAGCTGGAGGAACTGCTAGAGGAAGGTAACTCAGGAATTCTGGAGAGAACATGACAGTGGAAAATTGAAAACATTAGGGAACTCCACAGTAAACAAGAATCACAGAGGACAGAAAAGAGGAATGGAAGAGGGGCAGCATGGAACAAAACCCCTGCCAACAAATCCTCAGTGTTTAAAATCCCAAACTTAGCTACATAAAATTCAGACATTAAATTGTCACAGGAAAAATGAGTCTGCCTCTTCAGTTAAAGTTTGAACATACAACTAGGAACAGAAAACTGCTCAGTAGTTTTCCTTAATTAAAGCATTTTAAAATACTATCTATAAAAATCCACTATTTTTATACTTTAAAACTTTCTTACAATTCTTCTAATAATCCACATGAAGATGCAATGATATGCTCACAAATGCAAAATTAAGTCTGTGAAACTGCAGCAGGATTCCATGAACTTTAAACACACTGAAGTTCCAAAAGTTTTGGAGGACTTCACATCAAAATAGTCATTTCATACAAGTGGGAAAACATCTTGCATTGGTCAGAGACATGGGTAACAGATGGTGGCAACAAGAATTCTTACGTTTATACAAATTACTAATCTAAAAGGACCCCAAAAAACAAAATTAAAAAAAAAAACAAACACAACTTTGAGCAGATGCTGATCCAAACTGGCATATGCAGAGTAAATAAACAAAATCAATCCAACCCCTGCTAAAAAAACCCTATACAACAATATTGTGACCCCAACATGTACCTATTTTTCCAAGACACATTTACATTTGAGAGAGCCTAGATAAATTGTTTTGAATTCCCTATTTTAAGCAAGCTCTCCAAACCCACCATCTTTTAACAGTAACAGATTTCAAAAGCACCTTATTCAATGCATTCTCTGATCATGCCTCAGTGTAAGAGCTCACTACTCTTTCTCCCCACTGCTCAAGCTACCAAGGGTGACTTTGATTATGGTTAGGTATACCTAAAGACGGGTATCTCGAAAAGGACACAAGATTCATATGTTTCTAATGGTCTATGAGCACTAGAAAAATTCTCAAATATGTACAATTTTAATAGATTTTTTTTGTTAATGACCTCAACTCATTCGTAAATGCATTATAAAAATTAGAGAATTACCAGTCATAAATACAGGAGGGGAAAAAATTAGCTTTCCATAATTAAAGAGGAGCACTGACAATTTTACCCTACTTTCAACTTGAACTAAAGGAATATTCAAAATAGAATACATAAGTCACTGCGTAAGTATTTGATGGATGTTTAACATCAAGGTATTTGCCCAACTCTTGAAAGTGAAGGCATCAGCATGTTCCAGTCTTGTTCACAGTAGGGGTTTTTTTTCCTCTGTAATCAGGCTGCTGTTCCATCAAGTTACATAAGTAGCTAATATAAGCAGAAAAGACAAACCTTATAGAAGCTGTAAACTATACAAGTTCACGCATTCCAATAAAACTGAAGTACATACAGAAGAAAAATCTCATTATTTAAGTTTTTATCTGCAACCATTTGCTAAAAAACTTGTACAGTCAGGACCTAATCAAAAACCTGTTTTCATCAGTACAAGCAAGCAACATGTTACTTTCACTGCTCTAAAACACAGGCAGTCAGGGAGATTCTCCCAACACTGCCTTGGTGTTGCATCATTTTAACAAACTTAAGAAAGGCAACTATAACGCCTAGATATTTTCCATATTTCCCATTACTTCTCTCTTACATCCCATGCCCCACCACTACTTTGAAAATCATTCTCCTTGTTTCATTCTGGTTACAAAATACAATATTTGCTTTCAGAAATGCATCTTCTGAGCAGACTGCAATTCCTTCCAATTGCTTTTCTCTACATTGAGATCAGCCTCATTTGCCCATCTGTACATCGTTTTCCATCATGTGCATCCATGTGCATCTTCCCTCAGCCATGCAAGCTCAGAGCTTTACAGCTTACACTGCATCTGGTAAGAGTTACTGCAGTTAATTCTTGTATACTTTCCGTCTCAACTTATTACTGCAATGGAAGTTCTTCATAATTTTCATCCCTATATTGTCATAGAGAAGCCACAGCACAAGCTCCCCCATCAAGCTGAGGGAGAAAATAAACTGGTAGGGGGAGTGACCAGTAAAAGGAATTATGCACTAATTTCTCTAGAATTACCAACTTCCTTCTTTAGCTACTGGAGACAAGTAAGTCGTTGCGCAAGTTCCTTGCTGTAACAAATGCTATCCTCCACTATTTTTCTGCATCCACTCACTTTGTGAAATGTAAATGACACTGCTCAGCTGGCAAGAGATGACCTCATCCATCATACATCAGCTTCCATGACATTCCTGCACAGACAATGTACCTGCCATGACACTAATAACATGCTATCATAAGGAAAGCCATTCCTAAAACTGAGAGGGAAAAATCTGGTGAGCTGATACAACCACATCATGACCCTAAAAAAGAATTCTTAACTTCTGCTTGCCCATTTTATTCATGCAGCCAGATTCTGTGTGCATCCTGTAGATCTCCACAGCAAATTAAACCGCTGTGCAACAAGAATTGTTTTCTATCCCAAAAGTGATTACAGGCCTACTTGAGCCCAACTTTTTGTTAACACATTTCAGACATTTAGACTGAACTCATGCTGACTGCGCTGGCACCATTATTTCAGTATCTACTTTTAATACTCTAGCACCATTCAGAGAAGTGAGACCAATGAAAGTATGGCTTTTGAATTTTATAATTCCTGAGGTGATTACAAAAGGAAAAAGTCAATATAAATGAAATTCACATATGAAGAATAGAAACATTAGCATTATCTCCTCATGACAACAAAACTTATAATGGTCCACATAAGAAATGGGTTTTTGGGAGGAGGAAGGCTGGACTAAAGGTCTTTTTTAATAAAGAGTGTTTGTGATCCAGTGCAGTCCCTACATTTATGCTGTATTTCTCCTTAAGGTTTTCAGTAAAATAATCCCAGCCAAAGCACAAAGCACAAGACTTTTGAGTTGTACATATTGAAATACATCAGATGAAACAATGACAAGCACATTACATTGTGATTTTCCTCAGTACTTCACCTGCTGATCTTTTTTACTTATTTTCCACAACTACACATTAATCACTTGTTTTAAGTTTATAAATATCATGAAAAGAAGCCAGTAAAACTGATCTGAAACTTTATGTTCCAAATTTTAGCCATGACTCAAGCCTGTAAAAAGATTATAATGGCAACTACATATACAAAAAGCAACTTTTGCTCAGTTATAGCCTTTATTCCACTGTATGTTTGTTCAATTACTTACTACGTTAATATATAGCAAACACCAAAGAGTTTAATGCTTTATACCAGGCCTAGACTTACTAAGCATACTGCAATAATAAATAACTCTCTCCAGGTCTTCATAGCACTAGGAATTGTTCTTCCCACTCCTGCATACAATTTGTTCCATTCTTTAACTGGGATATATATCTTTGTTCCATACTGAGGGCTCAGTTACAGACTGATGATGATCACTAGAAGTGTTGGCTGTCAGCTCCCACAGAAAATTGGTAACTTTTTTCCTTAGTGATTAATGTTCAGAAATATTCCTCGGCAATTTATTTCTATTTCTCCATTACTCTTGTTGCTATGCTTTTCTTACTACCCAACTAGAAGCTTCCTCCTTCCAATTGTTTTGTATTATATCTAAAGCACACAGAAAACCTATGTAAGTCAAACTGTTTCTACAGTAAGAAAGAAGTTAGGTGACTGCGTATGAAGGTCAGTCAGCCTCCCCTAATAACCAGAGAGAAATAAGAATTCAAAACAGTTTCCCTATCTCTCAACATTTAAAATTTTAATAAAGTAACTTCCCCTCACCTTCTGTTGCATGACTAAGGGAAACCTGCATAACATTTGTGATATAGATATGCAGAAGTCAGGTTTCCTAAAGTTACACAGAGGAAGCATCCCTTGGGAACTTCAGCCATCCTTCCCACTCCTCAGGAAGCAAACACAAGACTGTGCTCACCCTGAGCTTGTGCTACAACTCTGCCTTCCAACCTAGGCCCTCTTGAAACCCCCAAAGTAGGTATCCCAACTTGTGTGCAGTTTATTGACAGTTTGAGACAATTAACAGGTTTGAAAACTGTATGAACATTAATTTACAAAACTTTGGTATCGTTATTTTCTGTTCCAGTATAGTGTCTAGGACACTTTGTACATTTGCATTTCCCTATAAAACCAGGTTTTATTGCTGTGAGTTTCATACAGCGCTTAAATCACCTAGATGTTCAAAAAGATCAGATTTCTGTATGAAAATTTAAGATCTGGTTGTACTACTGAACACTTTTCTCCATTTTTATCTCCTTATTAACCTATCTGTGAAGTTCAAATTCATTTTTCCTATGCTGTAGGGACAACCCAAAACTCCCTTACACAGTTTCAAAGAATTCAGATAAGCTCCACAATTCCTCTTGGGATCCACACGAAAAAAGGTTGGTTCTAAAGCATTCCTTAAATATAAAGGAAAACCATATAAACCTTTTAATAACGTGCAAAAGGATCTCCTTCAGACACTATACCAGTATGAGTTTATCAGATGTAATTCAAAAGACTTCCACAACAGGCAGATTAAGCATGAAAACCAAACCCTTTGTTCATGACAGTTACTTGCTCTATCACAATGACAGCTGTGTTCAAATTGGAAAGATACAGCTCACAAATTCCTCCTTTTGGTTGAGCAGACAAAAAAAATACTCTGAGAAACTCACTTACTAACTTCCTCTGGCATTCTAAAAAATTTCTACCATGCTGTAGAAGGCATTTAAAAATACAAAATAGGAAAAAAAAACCAAACAAATGAAGTGGTCTGATAGCATTTTTTTTCTATTTTGCATTCATAGCAAAATGAATATTCACTTATATATTCGTTTCCCTCAAAATAAGAAGCTGACAGACACCAGTCCCAACCACTGGAGAGCAGATTCTTAGCTCACCAATATAATCACAGACTAAGGGCAACAAAATTTCCTGAAACATCATTTTACCATATATTAGAAATAAAATGGATTGCTTTTCAATGTTTTTTCACCAAGTTTCTGGATCAAGCCAAAAAATCCAGCTCTTCATGCAAAGAACTTCACTTCTTTAGTGTGTATTGTCTTATTCTGTTTCGTCCTGCTAAACAGATCAACACTTTATAACTTTGATGGGAAACAGGTCTGTACCCAGCATGCAGCAGCTCCTAAAACAATCGAAACCCCTCAACAAACAGATCTGGCCACTAGATGGCCTGGAGACAGCAATTTTATGCAACGTGGGCAGCTACCACTAGATGGTGGATACATATCGCTATGGCACTGCAATATGCAGGTAAGCTCAATATAAAGTTGATTTTGCTACACTTCACTTGCATAAAATGAAATTAAAGAATTCTAACTTACTCTTATACTTAAAACAAAGCTATCTGCCCCTGCTGTCATCCCCAAGATCTTCCAATGCTGTACTTGATAGTCAGGGAGAAAGTGGGAGAGCATATCTGGAAGAAGACATTTGTGCACTCTCCTTTCACTAGAGAGCGGTTCCTGATACAGTTTTCTTGCATTTTAACTGTTAGGGAGTTTATTTGAGGCTTTCTGTGATCTGCCACCTCTACTTTCAGCATTTAAAGATATCCCACTCTGGGGAAAAACCCATAAGATAGCCTTATTGTAAATTTCATTTTAATTGCTGCTCTCCTAAATCTACATACATCAACTTCCTGAAGACTTCTATCTACTTACTGGACAAATGTGAATATACAACCCACATATAAAGTATACCCTCATTATGTTAAGCTCATTTTAAATTTAATTTGCCAATTTCCTAAGAAAAACTACTAAAAACTAACATTTCAGGTCTATTACTATTTACAACTGGTTTTGTGAACTCCTCATACTACGAGCACAAACAGCAAGTAAAGTTTATCAATTTCCCTGTGTAACCAGTATCCATAATAACCAACACATTCCAATTAAACACACACTTGCATAAATATCTTACAATGTGTATGCACTCATTTTATGCATTTCCTTCATAGGTAATGCAAAGTTTGCAATAAAATAATCTCAGAACAATCATGAAGAATTATGATCTACAGAGTATTTTTGTCCAATGTGTAAGAGTACTGCTCTGTGCAGTCAGACTCAGCTAAATACCTATCTGAAGAGAAGGTTGCCAATTTATCCAAGTACATACTTGCATTCTTGAAGGTGGACACCAGGTTCCGGGAATGCAATTTTGGACATCTGTGACTTAAAGGACTCAAGACATATTAAAGCCAACAATCCCCTTGGCCTCCTAGTGCAGTGCTAATGAAGGCCTGAACCAGAATTTAAAAGGAAGAACAAGTTCACACAATAAAGGATCTAAATAGGTTAAATACAAAAAGTTATAGAACATATAAAAGGGAGAGGAAAATAAAGCGAAAAAGAAAAATTAAGTCACACTTCCCTTTGCCCCCAAGAATATACTCTTTCTATGCTCCAACTACAGAAAGAGGTCAGTGGCTACAAAACTCACTTTGCTACTCTGTAAATGTCTTTATAGATTTGCTTTGTGAGGGAAACACATATATTTTGATCCCAAGATGCAAACACCACATCAAACACCAACATGAAAAAACCTTCCGTGAAAGCATTGTAACCTGTATCTGCAACAGTTAAAGAGATTGCAAAAAAGACTACAGAAGAACTACTACAAAACCTAGGGTTAAAAGACATAATTGAGGCTTCAGTGGATAATCAACCAGCTTTAATCTTGATGAATTCTCAGCAGAACAGATGTATCCTCAACACCAAACTTCCATCCAGGTTGCCAAACCTTTATTTCAGAAAGGGAAAAACCCCCAGAAATTAAGAAGAAATAAGCAATTGGTAAAACTAACACAGCTTCCTCGTAGAAACAGCTTCTATTTGCTAAATCTAACTTTGCTTAATGCAGTACACGAGTTAGAAGACATGCACAGTGTACACACAGTACATGACAAAGAGCTACAGGAGGACTGGTTGAAATCAGAGGTTACCTGAAGACAATGCATTTTTAAATAAACAGTGGTTAGTTCAACCTGAAAATGAGTATGGTTGGATTTGTTCCAAAAAATCCACAGCTGTTTAATTCACTACACTAACACCAGCAACTTTTATACAGCACATCACCTCTCTCAAATTTTTTCTAGTTGAGAATCAATTGCCAGATTTCTGTGATCTGGCCTTTAATTCAAGTTGGTGGTCCAACTAGAAGATGATAGAACTTCCAGTGCTAGACTTTCAAGCATTTACTATAATTTTGCTTTGTCCCCTTAACTGTGACAGATGCCACCCAAAAAAAGGCAACATATTTACTGTATCTGGAACAGGAAGTGTTTATATCTGAGCACAGACAGAAAAATCTGTTCATTACAGTACATTAATGCAATTTATCACAGCTCTCTTTTATATTCCATAGGAAAAAGTTACAATTAAGATATACCTCAGTAGGTCTGGGATACAAGATAACTTACTGAAAAATGCCAACATGAAGATGCCATCATTGCCCACTCTAAGCTGATCTGCATCACTGAAATCATCCCGTGGTGGATACTCTTCTTCCTGGATTTACAGGTTAGTGATAATTTAGTGAAAAGTTTAGAATAACTACCTATAGGATAAATTATTAATCATGTTTCTAAAGCTAGAATAAAATTGACATTTCTTTAACATGTCCACATAAAGGAAATTAAAAAAAAAATAATTATAAAACAAGTCTTATTTGGTATTTATATTGACAGAGCCCAAATTTTCTGTAGAATATATGTACATACTGTCTATTCATCTTAAAGGAAGCTAGAATTATTCCAGATTAGTACTTTGACAATCAAAACCAACATATATTTTTAAATGTACTATCTTTATATGCAGTCAAACTATTAAATATTTTTTGGAAAGACACCACACAGTATGCTCTACACTTTTCCTGCTGGAAAGGTCATCTAATAATTTCCTTAATATAAAATAAAAGTTATAGAATAAGGTTAATATCTTGAAATCAAGTGCTGATGCAACAGCACTGCACTAACCAATTTTATAACCCACGGCAAAACATGAGCAAGGCAAAGAACACCTCCAGGGTCACTAGAGGGCGTGAGCACATTAAAAGTGTCTAAAAGGCTTCTAAACTCAAAAGGCACAGCACTTGAAGTCAAACAAAAGCAAACAGAGACGTCAGTCAAAACGATCCAAAGATTTCTCCCATTGAGTCAAAATGTGGGACCTTAAAATACTGAAAGCGAGAGCTGCTTTGTTTCTCAGCACTCGATTTTCAACAGAACTTGGCAGGTATTATAGATGCACTTCTAGGCACATGCACATTCTATGCACATTCCTCCAGCTGTAGACTGGCAAACGCAAAAGTTTTCACAATGACAGCACTTCCTAAAGAGCCTGATGAAAACTAACACCAATTAAACACCATTTTTATACTTAAATGAGTAACATGAAAACAATGCAGGATTATATAAGTTAAATAATGTTGTCAATAGCAGCAGTAAAATGGTCTAAACAGAAGCACAGGTAACATTCTTTTCCTCATTTTTCCTCCTATTACCATAATGTATTGGAACTGACATAAGAAATTTCCTATAAAAACAAATGAAATCAAAAGAGCTCAAGGGAAATTTACTTGGCTGTTTAACTCACTAGCACTTACTACAGAAATAATGTTTATGACTAAAAGTGCATTAAACAAGCACAGTGACCTAAAGCTCTGTCACATGTTCCCATTTGTCAATAGAGCAAAATCATTTACCAGGGTATGGCAATTAGGTTAAAAACATCCTTGAATGACTGCTGTACCAACTCAGAGCAGTCAGCTTCACCCTTGGTAATACAGTTGTGAAATTCCAGCTGTGCTCTGTATTTCAGATTAATTAACCAAGACACTGTATCAGATAACTTACTTAAAAAACACTGCTATTCACAAAGACAATTCCAATGGAAGCACAAAAAGCCAGTTAAACAAGAATTCTAAAGGGCTATAATTCAACTCCACATAATTTCAGGCACTCCTAAATGGTCATCTTAAGTGACTAAAAAAGCATCAGTTTGTTCAGCTCAACTTTGCTGCAGATACAAGACTGATGGAGAGGAAGGGAATGGGAAGGAAAGAAGGGCTGAAAAGGCATTAAAAAAAGAGCTGCACTTGCATGTGTTTATCTCTGAAATGCATGCCATAAAACTTCCTTTTTCATGTAGGACCAAAAAAAGCATTCTCAATTTTAATTTCACAAGGTCTACAAAAGCCCATACATAATAATTTTGGACGTTTTAAAAACTGTCTGCTGACTACTGTACTTCATACTGGCATTTCCAAAACAATTAGTGAATTACGCTCCATATAAAAGTTGCCTCAGAAAAAAGAAAATTTTGCTCAATGACAGTAACGAATTTATTTGAGGCTTCTCTGATGTTTACACATGTAAGAAACACAGGTCAATAAATACAGCTCAGGAACATGAGAGCAGATATTTGCAAGAAGCACTGCTGTATTAAGTGTGAACAAGTATTAATTTATCACACTCCATGTCAAAAAGGACGATGAAACTGAGTTCTCTTTACTGTCTCCAAAAACCAGTGTACAAAAATCATGAGTGTTTAAGAATTAAATACTTGGAATACTAAGAAATTAAATCAGTCTCTATACACATCATTTAGGATTTTGAGGTTTTATGAGCAGTCCTGCAGACAGAAAACACTAATTGACCACTGCTCAAGCCCCACTAATACTGGCTGTCTTTCAGTGCTCTCATTTGATCTGGTTGGTGTCAATTACCCGAGTCTTTCTTCAAAATATAATTGATTGCCACCATGCATTGAGGAATCAAAATGGGCAACAAAGAACAACTGTCCTCTACGCTGATGCTTAGAGTTAAACAGATTTTTACAAAATGCTTCTGTTAGATACTGCCATTTTTATCAATGAGGTCACATATTTTATTTATATTTTTCTTTTTAATGAGAAGAATGTAACACAACACACACAAACCTATAAGATATGTAACACTGTTTCAGTAGGTCATTGATTTTTTATAAATTTAGCCAAGTTAAGGAAGATGGACAGCATTTCTTGCTTTCTAAATAAGTTGACATCTGTAGGAACAGAAAGCTTACTGCTCCTATGACCAGAAAAACATCTGAACAGCAAATTATATTACCAACATAAATGCCATGTCACACAGAGTAATTTCTCTAAACAAAAGAACATCAAATGGTACACAGAGTCTATTGAAGTTGAATCTATTAAATCCCCATAAACTTCAGTGCTCTCTGTAGTATTCTGCAAGAGGAGGACTCTTTTTTCTCCTCAATATTTTTCAGGTTTTGTTCAAACTGAAATCTAGCATGGCATTTAGGGAGACAACCACCCTAACCAAGTAAAGAACCACTAAACTGATATAACTCTTCATAATGCAGTGTTTACAGAGAAAAACTTCTGAGGAAAGGGTCAAATTACTTAATAAACCCCATAAATTATACCTTCAGCATACAAACCAATAGGGAGAAATTAAGAATGGGGGAAAAAAGGCACAATTAACCCCAGAAGCATTTGTTTGCCAGCAGGAAAATTCATAGCAAAGTCTAAACTAGAGAGAACTATACCATACCTCTGGACGACTGAGGAATATTTCATCAAACAGACTCCTAGATTCCCTAAACTGGGCGTGCTAAGCATGTAAAAACAGAAAACAATAAGACAAATGCAACTGAAAAGCATTAAGTAAAAGCCATTCATTGCAACATACAAAGTCATGAAACTGTTAGCAGCATTTTTGTCCATTTAAATTGCCCTTTCAAAACTGACCATGAGAATTTGAAAAGAAAAAGGCAGGATAACTAATGCTATCACTACTGATGACACAGAGCTAGTACAATTTATTTGATAAAATGAGATCTCTGGGAGCATTTGAAAGGAACACATGTTTATACACAATCTATTCCTGCAAGACAAGGTACACAAAGAAATACAAAATTATGAAAAGTTTCAGTAAATGTTAAGTTTGGATTTTTCATATTATCTGTTAATACAGGGCCTATGATGAAGTATTTCATATGATCACATTCAGGATCTTTTGACATGGCCTA